>NW_024096468.1:6155000-6755000 GCF_016545835.1 Crotalus tigris | reverse complement strand
AGAAACCTCCAGAGTTCATGTTTCCAGTCTCTGGATCTTTGATTAAAATTGCTTCTGTATGTGCAGACTGCAAAGATATTTATTCTGAATATCCCCAACCTGGTGCCAACCACATATTTTTTTTGCTTATACCTGATTATTAGGAATCGTAGTGAGAACACATCAAAACACATTTAGATTGTGTGATGTTGAAGAATAGTGGCCTTAGAATCCAATCTGAATCAATCACCAGGACCAAAGCTTTATTCTTCCAAGCTTGTACTGGAGCCCATCATCCGAGAACTTCTCCCCCCCTCTCTCTCTCTCCCTCTCCCTCACCCTCTCTCTCCCTCCTTCCCTCTTTCCCTCTCTCTCCCTCTCCCTCCCTCTCCCTTCCTCTCCCTCTCTCCTCTCTCTCTCCCTCCCTCTCCCTCACCCTCTCTCTCCCTCTTTCCCTCTCTCTCCCTCTCCCTTCCTCTCCCTCTCTCTCCTCTCTCTCTCTCCCTCTCCCTCTCCCTTCCTCTCCCTCTCCATCTCCCTCTCCCTCTCTCTCCCTCCCTCCCTCTCCAGAATATGTGAACTGAGCTTTTCTACAGGTTATATTTATAGTATATGGTTCCTGGTTGTATGTAACTTTTAGTTGTTAATTAGGATGTTGATGTCTGGCTATTATTATTACTGTGTTTTCCCAAAAATAAGACCCAAAAGAAAAATAAGCCCGAGCATGATTTTTTAAGACACTCATAATATAAGCTCCACCCAAAAAATAAGCCCCAGTTCAGATAGTCAGCCAAATGGACCCATTTAGCACTGTATTTCCCTGAAAATAAGACCTAATGTGTCTTTTGGAGCAAAAATTAATATAAGATCTGGTCTTATTTTGGTGGAAACACAGTAATTGTTGTTTCTTTCTGCTACCATATTCTCATTCCTAAGTACCCACCCACCTGCCTATTATCTACTTAGGAGCTGATGTGCAGCAGACAAAGGAAGCAATAACTAATGACTTAAAACCAGCCATCAACTCCCTAATTACCAACTAAAAGCTACACACCAGAAACCATATAAATACAAAGTGTAGAACAGCCCAGTACACATATTTTGGAGAGTGAAGTTTCCTGATGATGGGCTCCAGCACCAGCTCAAAAGCTTGGAAGAATAAACCTTTGATCCAGGTGACCGACTCAGACTGGATCTTGCAACATTCTCTTGGGACACTTATATTTACCTTCATTTCCAATAGTTGCCTCACTTCTTTAAAGCATTCTTAACATTCTTTAATGTTTATTTTTAGCATTCATACGCCTGTAGCTTTTTCAGCTGAAGGCATTTTCCAATTTATACAAAACCAATTTATATATAGTAGAGCAGCAGAAGCATCAGGAGCTGGGGTGGGGAGGGATTTTTTTAAAAAAAGGCACGAGAGTAGCCCCAAATGTGCCATATTAAAAAAAAAAAAGCAGCACACATGGCAAAGGTGTGGCTTTTCAATTGCAAGGTTGTTACCTTGAGATTTTTGATCCCCATTTAAAGGTGACTTCAGCATGAAAATAGCTCACCAGCTTGGCTTTAAACTTTTCAATAGCTTTCTTTTAGTAATCTTTCTAATGGCTCCCCCCACCCTTGAATACATACCTCATCAATGCTGGAATAGGGGATATAGTCCTCCTGGAAGATATTAAAAAACACACAGAAGAAAATGTCACCCTCAGTTCTATTTCAAACACCATTTAAGGTAATAAAAGCAGCTTTGTTTCTTTTGGAAATATAACTCATATTGCTTTCGAAAAATTCAATTTCTTTGAAAGTGAAATTAGTACATGCTTGATAGCTTCCTTCCTTCCTTCCTTCCTTCCTTCCTTCCTTCCTTCCTTCCTTCCTTCCTTCCTTCCTTCCTTCCTTCCTCTTTCTCTTTTTGTTCAATTGCTTCTGTTCCTCTTTTTTTGTTGTTCTCTCTGGGTTTTCCACATACTATTCCTTTTTTTCCCCTATCTTTCCAAACCTCCTAGCAATTTGAACTCAAGGCAGAGTTGGTGTTAGGTCTCCTACGTGCATGATGGAGAGCCAACCCAATATATAAAGGAAATAAAGCATTTAAAAAGGGGAAAAATATATAGGCTCATGGAACAAAGCTGGATTAGAGGTCTAGTTCTTTAATTTATCACTGGTATTTCAGTCAAAGACCCAGTTTTGATACAGTCCTCAATTTGTGATCACCACTGAGGCTGAATTTCCATGGCTAAGCAAAGTGGCAGTTAACAGAGTTGTGCCCGAAAGTTTACCACTTTCTTTGCCATGATTGTTAAGCAAGTCATTGCAGTTCTTAAGTGAAACAGTTGTTTAGTGAATCTGGCTTCCCACATTAACTTTGCTTGGTGGAAGCCTGCTAGAAGGTCTCAAATGGCAATCACATGACCTCCAGGACATCGCAACCATCATAAACACACCTGGTGCTAAGCGCACAAATTTTGATCACACGACTATGGAGATGCTGCAGTCATAAGTGTGAGGACTGGCCATAGTTCACTTTTTTTCAGTACCATCATCATTTTGAACAATTGCTAAACAAATGGTCGAGGGCTCAGGGGCTGCCACAAAGAAGAGGGAATCAAGCTATTCTCCAAAGCGCCTGAAGGCAGGACAAGATGCAACGATGGAAACTAATCAAGGAGAGAAGCAACCTACAACTAAAGAGAAACTTCCTGACAGTTAGAACAATTAGCCAGTGGAACAACCTGCCTCCAGAAGCGGTGAATGCTCCAACACTGGAAGTTTTTAAGAAGAAACTGGATGGCCATTTGTCCAAAATGGTATAGGGTTTCCTGCCTGAGCAGGGGGTTGGAGCACTCACAGCTTCTGGAGACAGGTTGTTCCACTGATTAATTGTTCTAACTGTCAGGAAATTTCTCCTTAGTTTTAGGTTGCTTCTCTCTTTGATCAGTTTCCGTTGTTTCTTGTCCTGCCTTCAGGCGCTTTGGAGAATAGCTTGACTCCCTCTTCTTTGTGGCTGCCCCTGAGATACTGGAACACTGCTATCATGTCTCCCCTCCTCCTTCTCTTCATTAGATTAGACATACCCAATTCCAGCAACCGTTCCTTATATGTTTTAGCTTCCAGTCCCCCGATCATCTTTGTTGCTCTTCTCTGTACTTTCTAGAGTCTCAACATCTTTTTTACATCGTGGTGACCAAAACTGGATGCAGTATTCCAAGTGTAGCCTTACCAAGGCATTATAAGGTGGTATTAATACTTCACATGATATTGATTCTATCCCTCTGTTAATGCAGCCTAGCACTGTGTTGGCTTTTTTGGCAGCTGCAGCACACAGCTGGCTCCTATTTAAGTGATTGTCCACTAGGACTCCGAGATCCCTCTCACAGTTATTACTATTGAGCCAGGTAACACCTATATATACCTGTACGTTTGGTTTTTCTTGCCTAAATGTAGAACCTTACATTTTTCACCATTGAATTTCATTTTGTTAGCTAGCACCCAACGTTCAAGTCTGTCAAGATCTTTCTGTATCTTAAGCCTGTCTTCTGGAATGTTGGCTATTCCTGCCAGCTTGGTGTCATCTGCAAATTTGCTGAGTTTCCCATCCCTCATCCAAAATTTGGAATCCTAGGATCCTGACTGCAATTCTGTATTTTGCTCTGCAACTTTCCTCCTCCAGAAAGATTGTGGGGTAGTTAAAAAAGCTTTGCAATAACTCTGACCTTGTTTTTCTGGCCTCCCCCCTTCTGTTCTTCTGATTTTGGACCCTGTTTGGATGAATAAAAAGTAGTTAAAGACAAAAAAACTCAAAATACCTACAAAGCATCTGCTTAGATTTGGTCTCACCATATAAGTCTATTTCTCCTTCTTTCTAGGGCAGGGGTTCCCAACCTGTGGGCAACGGCCTACCACCAGTCTGTGGCCTATGCACAACTGGGCCGTGTGAGTGGCTGGCTAGTATGCACACATTTGCACATGCACACAGCCCTACTCACACAAGCACATGGGTCTCGAACACAGGCTTGCTAACTTCCTACCCAGCATTCCTAACCATGCAAGCCACCGTGCTCCTGGTCAGGTAAATGAAACTGGGAAAAGACAGTCCTTCAAACAAACTAACCTTAAGCCATTTTAACTCTTGCAGAAGCACAAGACATTATTAAAGCAAAACTCCAAACAACATTTATATGCTATTTTCTCCCACTGACAAAGCTTAACACATCTGAGACACCTGGGGCTCTTCACTGAACAGTGGAATGGGAGGGTGGAGGAAGCAAGGAATACAGTACACCAGCAATAGAGTGAAGCTGAGCGCTTGCTTTCCTCTGCTGTCATCTGCCCAACCAATAGTGGATATTTAAGGCATGCTGTTTTTGAGGCAGGGATCAAGAATAGCGTATGTTGATTGCCTCAACCCTCCAAAATATCTAATTCCCCTTCTCAGTGAAAGAGCAAGAATCTAGTTAAAACAGGGGTACTCAACCCCCGGCGGCAGCCCACTACTGGGCCACAGCCTGTTCAAAACTGGGCTGCAGGAGAGATGGGCAAGTGCATGCGCGTGAAGCTCCACTCGTGTGAACAGCGGACAGGCATGCATGCCCTCGCACGAACCTCCACTTGGACAAGCAGAAGTTGCTTGCACTTGCACGCAAAGCTCTATTTGCGTGCAGTGGAACATCACATGCATGCACAAGTGCCCTCCAGTCAAGCACCCTCCACTTACAGAAATGGAACCTCACACATGAATACAAGCACCCTCCAATCATGTGCAAAGCTCCATTCGCACGAGTGGAGGACCCATGCAACCGCCACTCCCTCAAATGGAGCTGCGCACATACATATCTGCCACTCACGCGTCCCCCCCAAGCTAAAAAGGTTGAGGACTGCTGAGTTAGAAGACATACGCTGTTTCACTTACCTGCATTTTTTCAAGCATTTCAAAGAATTCTGCAGACTGGGGGGGGGGGTGGAGAGAGAGAGAGAAAAAAAATGCAAGAAATGAATATCAGCTTGAAATGACCACTCCAAATATAGATGATATAAAGTTTTACATTTTTCATTTAAAAAACTAATCAGTGGATATGAAAACCAGTGGCTATGAAGACCCTGGAATCTATCTGATGGGCTGTCACAGAGAGGAGGGGGTCAACCTATTTTCCAAAGCATCTGAAGGCCCGGCAAGGAATAACGGATGGATGGAAACTGATCAAGGAGAGATTTAACCTAGAAATAAGGAGAAATTTTCTGACAGTGAGAACAATCAACCATTGGAACAGTTTGCCTTCAGAAGTTGTGGGAGCTTCAACACTGGAAGCTTTCAAGAAGAGACTGGACTGCCATCTGTCAGAAATGGTGTAGGGTCTCCTGCTTGAGTGGGGGATTGGACTAGATGACTTACAAAGTCCCTTCCAACTATTCTATTCTATTTTATTCTGTTCCTGTTCCTGTTCCTGTTCCTGTTCTCTGTTCTCTGTCCTGTCCTGTCCTGTCCTGTCCTATTCCTATTCCTATTCCTATTCCTATTCCTATTCCTATTCCTATTCCTATTCTGTTCTGTTTTGTTCTGTTCTGTTCTATTCTAATTCCATTCCATTCCATTCGTGATCTGAAAAATGTTGACAGCTCAGCATCTGGGCAAGCAAGTATAGATAGTTAGAACCATTTATTTAGTGACTATTTGAACTTAGGATGGCATTGAAAAAGTGATCTTTGACCAGTTTTCACACTTATGACCACTGCAGCATCCCCATGGTCGTGTGATCAAAGTTCAGGTGCTTGGTAATTAGTGTGTATTTATGATAGTTGCACTGTTCCAGCGTCATGTAATCATCATTTATAACCTTCCCAGCTGGTTTCCAACAAGCAAAATCAATAGCGAAGCCAGATTCACTTAACAATTGCATGTTTCACTTAACAGCTGCAGTGATTCGCTTAACAACTGTGGCAAAGACGGTCATAACATTGGGCACAATTCACTTTACAACTATCTTGCTTAGCAAGGGAAATTCTGGCCTCAGTTGTGGTTGTAGAGTCAAGGATTACCTCTACATAATTGATCCAACCAAAGCTTTCATAGTGAGATCTATCCTGTGTTTACTGAAATTATACCTACTTGATTCTCCCTCCTGGCACTGCAAGTATTATGCCAAAAGGCCAATATGTTGGTTGGTTGACTGATAGATTTGGCAGCTGATGCTCAGAGAAGGGGCGTTGGTCTTACCTGAACGCCTTTTCTCAGTACGGAGATGGATAATCCACGGATGGTTTTCTCTGTCTGCCTGCTCTTGAGACCAAGTAGCCAAAACTTGACACGCCCCCACTTCCTGTGGAGTCCATTCTTAACGAGGGCGAATTGGCTGATGATTGACGAGGTATTGGCTCTCAGCTCCCTACTAGCGGCCTGCTGGCCTTGGGGTGGGTGTGGATTATCCATCTCCGTACTGAGAAAAGGCGTTCAGGTAAGACCAACGCCCCTTCTCCAGTACAGGAGATGGATAATCCACGGATGGGACGTACCAAAGCCTCACTGTCCCAAGGGGTGGGAAACAGATAAGGCCGGTAGATTGATCTCTGAGACAACTTGCTGGAGGACCCTCCTACCAAAGGAGGCGTCCGCCGATGCAAAGCAGTCTATCTTGTAGTGTCGTATAAACGGGGAAGGCGAGGACCATGTCGTGGCCCTGCAAACTTCCTCGATTGACGCCTGGGTAGCCCATGCCGCCGAAGTTGCAGCGCTTCGGGTGGAATGGGCTGTGAGATGACTTGGGGGCGGCAGGGATGATACATTGTAAGCTTCTGCGATACAGCTTCGGATCCACCTTCCAATGGTGCCCGCGGAAACTTTCCGCCCCAAGGTGCCCGCTTGGAAGGACACAAATAGGGCCTCCGATTTGCAGAAGGGTTCTGTACGCTTTATATAACGCCGCAAGGCTCTGCAGACGTCCAATGTATGCCACTGCCGCTCCCGATCATGTGTTGGATTTGGACAGAAGTTTCGGAGAATTACTTCCTGTGTCCTGTGAAAGAGTGAATTCACCTTCGGTATGAAGGAAGGATCTACCCTAAGGACCACCCTGTCCTTGTGGAAAATGCATAGGTCGTTTATGACTGAC
Source organism: Crotalus tigris (assembly GCF_016545835.1). Lineage (NCBI taxonomy): Eukaryota > Metazoa > Chordata > Lepidosauria > Squamata > Viperidae > Crotalus > Crotalus tigris. Next base: position 6,747,915 of record NW_024096468.1, on the reverse strand, counting down.
AGTGCGGCCAGTTCTGAAATTCGTCTGGCCAATGTGATGGCAATCAGGAACGCCACCTTTAGCGACAGGTGTCACAAGGAAACGGTCGCCAATGGTTCAAATGGTGACCGAATGAGCCGCGAGAAGGACTCACGGTAGTTCCCAGGACCGAATGAGCACGTGAAGGACTCGCGGTAGTTCCCAGTGAACTACTGGAAGTCTGGTGTTATAGGCGCCCTTGATAAAGGCGCGGATCCTGGGGTGGTGAGCTAAGGGAACCGAATCCGTGCAGGTGAGGAGGGTGGACAAGGCCGCCACTTGCCTGCGGATGGTCGCGGGGGCGAGGCCTCTGTCTAGTCCCTCCAAGAGGTAATCTACTATCTGAGGGATGTAAAGTTTGTGTAAGTCAAACTGCCGTTCCCTGCACCAAAGGCAAAAATTTTTTCAAGTGGAGTCGTAAATGCGGTTTGTTGCCGGACGGTGTGAAGCTTGAATTATGGTAATGGCCCCGGGAGAGAATAGTTCCTATGCCATTATCTGGCGCTCAAGTGCCAGGCGGTCAGTTGTAACCATTGGGGTTCCGGGTGACTGATGGTTCCCTGGTGTAGGGACACTTGATGAGGGGGAATGTTCCATGGGGGCGACTGAGACAGGTTCATCAGGTCGGCGAACCACGGTCTCTGTGGCCAATATGGTGCTACTAGGATCACTTCTGCCCGCTCCTGAATCAGCTTTCGGATGACCGCCGGTATGAGTGGTAGTGGGGGAAAGGCATAAAGCAGACCCTGAGGCCACTGAGTTCTCAGAGCGTCCGTCCCCTCTGCTCGCGGGTTGAAGTAACGAGAGTAAAATCTGGGGAGCTGGGCAGTGTCTGATGATGCGAACAGATCGAGGATCGGGTACCCGAACTTGCGGGAGATGTCTAGGAACAAGTTCGGGTGTAGCCCCCACTCCGAAGGGTCCACTGTGGTGCGGCTTAGGAAGTCCGCTTGCTGGTTGTTGACCCCCGATATGTGTTCCGCTTTTAGTGACTTCAGATTGGGCTCTACCCAGCTGAATAGGAGTCGTGACTCTGTCATCAGGGTTTTTGATCTGGTCCCCCCCCTGCCGATTGATGTGCGCCTTGGCTGCTACGTTGTCTGTTAGGACTAGAACATGGTGGCCTCTGATTCTGTCTTTGAATTGTTGCAAGGCTAGGTGGATAGCCCTGAGTTCTAGCCAGTTGATGTTGTTTCTCAGATCCGTGGCGGACCAATGTCCCTGTACAAACTGGGAGTCCAGATGGGCTCCCCAACCATACAGACTGGCGTCTGTAGTGATGGTAACTCTGACTGGTTCCTTGAAGGGTGACCCCTTGGTCACGGCCCGAGAGCACCACCAGCGTAGCACCCTGCGGATTTGTGCCGTGACCCTGACTAGGTGGTTGGATGCGCTGGTGTTCTGCCATTGGTAAGGGAGCAGAAACCATTGTAGTTCCCGTAGGTGGAGCCTGGCCCAGGGTACAATGGCTATGGCCGATACCATCTTGCCCAATAATTGGGAAAGTGTGAGTATCGGAACTGAACGTTGCCTGTGAACCCAGCGAGCCAGTTCCCTGATGCCGGCCACCCGGTCTTGGGAGAGATAGACCATACAGTTGGTTGTGTCTATCATGGCCCCCAGATGCAGCAGCCTGGACGAGGGAACTGTCTGGCTCTTCTGAAAGTTTACTGAGAATCCGTGTAATTGGAGGACGCGAATGACGGTCCTTACGTCCGCCTGAGCTGTCTGTAGGGATGTTGCTTGGATTAGTATGTCGTCTAGGTAACATTGGACGCGTATTGGGATTTTTCTCAGTTTGGCGGCTACCGCTGCTAGTATCTTGGTAAATACCCTGGGTGCCGAAGATAGACCGAAGGGGAGAGCTCTGTATTGGAAGTGTTTTCCCCCGTAACAGAAACGTAGGAACCGGCGGTGGTTTGGGTGGATGGGGATGTGAATGTAGGCTTCCGTGAGGTCTATCGATGCCAGGAAGTCTCCTTCTCTGATGCTTCCCAGGATGGACTGAAGGGATTGCATCTTGAATTTTTTGTATGTGATGTAGCGGTTGAGGTTTTTGAGGTCCAGGATTGCCCTCCATCCTCCTGAAGTCTTTGGAACCACGAAGAGGATGGAGTAAAATCCTCTGCCTCTGTATTCCACTGGGACCGGTTCTATGGCTTGAATGTCCAACAGGTGTTGGATGGCCTCCTGCATGAGTTTGCGTTTGGTGGGGTTCCTGGAGACCGAGCAGTTGATGAGTCGGTCTGGGTGTGTGACCAGGAACTCCAGGGACAGCCCGGACTGGATGGTTTGTAGTACCCAGTTGTCCGTGGAGGTCTGCTCCCACTGGTGGAAGAAGTGAGCTAGTCTTCCTCCAATGGGTAGGTCTATGTAGGAGTCATTTTGTCTTCCAGTACAGATGACCCGTTCCACGAAAGAGTCGTCTCGACTGGTTTTGTTGTCTGGGCTGGAACCCCGGTCTGTCGTAGGGGCGGCCGTACGGTTTGTTCTGCCTGGGAGTGAATGGCTTGGGTGCCTGACTGATAGGTGTGGTTGTCGGTTGACGAAAGGACTGCCTACGAAAGTAAGGTGTGGTACGTTTGTCTGACCTTTTGTTCAAGTGTGCCATGACCTTCCGCTTGTCTTTGTTCTCTACAAGATAGGGGTCCAAGGCCTCCCCAAACAGACCGTTGCTTGAGTAAGGGGCGGTCGCTAGCCTCCACTTAGCCTTGGTGTCAGCTTGCCAGTGTTTTAGCCATAGCATTCTCCTGGCAATTATGTTGGATGCTATGGATCTGGATGAAAAAATGGCCGATTGGAACGTTGCGTCTGCAGAGTATTCCGTGGCTGCTACCATCTTAGCCAGGTCCTGGTGTGTTCGTATGTCCTCCATAGGAACTATGGTTTGTAGTTGTTGCAACCAGATGAGGGTGGCACGGACAAAAAAGGAGGCCGAGGTGGCTGCTTTGATGGCCCATGCCGCTGTCTGGTGGGTTTTGCGAAAGGCTTGTTCCCACTTTTTGTCATCTGCCTTAAGGGCCTCCACTAGGTCCCCAGCCAGGGCTGTCTGGGAGACCAAGGGGGTCCAGGCTTCATCTACTTTAGGTATTTCTAAGGCCTCATTGAGGTCTGTGGCAGTGCTGTATAATTTTTTGTCCATACCACTCACTGATGGGAAGGAAGCGGGAGAGTCCCATGGCTTCTTGATCCCTTTCAGGAAAATGGCGGGGCAAGGTATATGGTGCTGTGTTGTCACCTTTTCTACGAATACGGGTCTGGATGTAGTGGCTGGTGTCGCTTGCGACTGAGAAAACTGATCCGTCCCCATGTCTGCAATGGCTGTGGCCTTGCGTAGTATCGTGAGGAAGCGGTTGTGATTAAATAATCCCCCTGAGGGGGGCTCAGGGGGAAGCTCTTCATCCTCTGACATAGAGATCCCAGGTTGATCCTCCTCTTGTGGTGAAGAATAACCACTCATGGAGGACTGGCCTGGGGAGGCGGGTTCCTGAATGCCTGAGGACTCTGAGGGGAGTTCCGAGTGTGGCATGGCTGAGGTGGAGGGCCCCTGGTCGTGGTGGGCGGAGCGTTGTGCTAGGGCTCGGTCCACCACTTTGGTTAATAGGGCCTCTAGCCGTCCATCTGCCCAGATGTCCCCTATGTCATTACCTTTGGGTGTGGTGACCGCAGGTGGAGAGGTGGACTCAGTGGTTGTGCCTGCCGCCGTGGTTGTTTGTTGGGCTGATGTGGATGGCGAATCCAGTGGTTGCGGTGTTCCTGGAATGGACCACACACTCTGGGTTGATGTGGATGGACCCAATGGTAATTCCATCTCGGTGGCCGCCATTTGAACCAATTCCAATTGGGCCTGCCTCTGCGCTCTGGAGAACTCCTCCAGGGCCTGGTGCCTACGGCTGGCTTGCTTTTCCGCCAACTTGGAGGGCCTCTTGAGCGAGTGTTTTGTCTTCGCTTTGCACTTGCCTGCCGCCTTCTGGTCAGAAGGTGTGTTGCAGCCGTAATTGGGAGATGGAGGGGTCGTGCTCATGGATGAGGCAACGAGGGTCCCTCCATTCCGCTTGAGCAGTCCCAGAAAAACTGAGAAGACGCTCAGGCAGGCAAGTATTGGCGGGAGCAAAATTGGAACAAGTACCAGGACTGTTCCCCTGATCACCCGACCACAACAAAAATATTCTCTCTGGGCTAAGGTCACGGTAGCTGAGGGAGGTACCGAAGGCACGTTTGGAACCACTCTTTGGGTTCCGCCCGGAGGCCTTAGGTGACCAGGCAACGTGCACCAGTAGAAAAAAGAAAAGGGAGGCAAAATATATCAGTGGCGACCTCAAAAGGATCTGTAGGCCTGACTTAATACACAACAAGGTATCAAATGGCGGTCACCTAGAGCGGAATTTATTCTTATTAATATTATTACTATTATACTAATAATAAGGAACAACAACAATAATAATAAAATAATATAATAATAATAATAACAACAACAACAATAATGGTGATGATGATAATAGTGTGTTCTGCGTTTAGGCCTGTTGGCCTTGCAGTCGCTTAATTTTTAGCTTTAATTAATTTTTTATTTTTTTATTTTTTTTAATTTATTTATTTATTTTTATTATTATTATATTTTGTCCTATTATTATATGTGTGTATCGGGGGTGGAGCGCTGGCTGTGTGCTCCTATTCCGCCTCTATCAGTACTTCCAGTTATGATGTGGAGCTTCCTTAAGCTCGGTTTGCCTTCCTCTGGCAAGAGATGGCGGCCGCGGCTCGTTTCTCCCTGAAAACGGGCTTTGCGGATCCCAGGAGGGTTCTCTAGCCCCCGTTTCTTAGTTATAATAATAGTAAAACCAAATGCTTGTTTGCAGCAATGGAGAGCGAATGGATGAAGCAATGAGTCATGCAAAGTGACTGCCTGTTTTGCTGTCATTTATGGATCTGGAGTTTGTGTAGAAGTTTTAATAATAATAATAATAGTAGTAGTAGTAAAGTTGGAAGGGACCTTGGAGGTCATCTAGTCCAACCCCCTTCTCGGGCAGGAAACCCTACACCATTTCGGACAAATGGCTGTCCAGTCTCTTCTTAAAAACTTCCAGTGTTGGAGCATTTATGCTTCTGGAGGCAAGCTGTTCCACTGATTAATTGTTCTCACTGTCAGGAAGTTTCTCCTTAGTTCTAGGTTGCTTCTCTCCTTGATTAGTTTCCACCCGTTGCTTCTTGTCCTGCATTCAGGTGCTTTGGAAAATAGCTTAATTCCATCTTCTTTATGGCAGCCCCTGAGATATTGGAATACTGCTATCATGTCCCCCCTTGTCCTTCTCTTCGTTAAACTAGACATACCCAATTCTCGCAACCGTTCCTTATATGTTTAAGCCTCCAGTCCCCTAATCATCTTTGTTGCTCTTCTCTGTACTCTTTCTAGAGTCTCAACATCTTTTTTACATCGTGGTGACCAAAACTGGATGCAGTATTTCAAGTGTGGCCTTACCAAGGCATTGTAAAGTGGTATTAACACGTCACGTGATCTTGATTCTATCCCTCTGTTAATGCAGCCTAGCACTGTGTTGGCCTTTTTGGCAGCTGCAGCACACTGCTGGCTCATATTTAGGTGATTGTCTACTAGGACTCCGAGGTCCCTCTCACAGTTACTACTACTGAGCATGGTGCCACTTATGCTGTACTTGTGCATTTGGTTTTTCTTGCCTAAATGTAGAACCTTGCTTTTTTCACCATAGAATTTCATTTTGTTAGTTAGTGCCCAGTGTTCAAGTCTGTCCAGATCCTTCTGTATCTTAAGCCTGTCTTCTGGAGTGTTGGCTATTCCTGCCAGCTTGGTGTCGTCTGCAAATTTGATGAGGTCCCCATCTATCCCTTCATCCAAATCGTTGATGAAGATGTTGAAGAGTACTGGGCCAAGAACAGAGCCCTGGGGCACCCCACTACACACTTCCCTCCATATAGATGCAGTTCCATTGAGGACCACTCGCTGAGTACGGCCGGTCAGCCAGCTACGGATCCATCTGGTGGTGGTTCTGTCTATCTGTCTATCTTTTTCTATCTTGTCAAGTAGTAGGTTGTGATCTACTTTATCAAATGCCTTACTGAAGTCCAAGTAAATTATGTCCACAGCATTCCTCTGATCCACTAGTTTTGTCACTTGGTCAAAGAATGCAATAAGATTTCTCTGGCATGATCTATTTTTGACAAACCTATGTTGGCTTTTAGTAATGACTTTGTTTGCCTCTAGGTGTTCGTTAATTCGTTGTTTGATTATCTTTTCCAGGATCTTCCCAGGTATTGAGGTCAGGCTGATAGGTCTGTAATTTCCTGGATCCATTTTTTTTTTCCTTTTTTGAGGATGGGAACTACATCGGCTCTTTTCCAGTCCTCTGGTAGTTCCCCTGTGTTCCAGGATCTTTGAAAAATATAGTTCAGTGGCTCCGATATCACATCTGCCAGTTCCTTGAGAACTCTGGGGTGTAATTCATCTGGTCCTGGCGATTTGAACTCATCTAGGCTGGACAGGTGCTCCCTAACCATTTTCTTGCCTATCTTAACTTGTGTTTCTGTTTTGTTTTTTATGGCACTATTTTTGATAGGTTGGTCTGTTTTTACTCCCTTCCTGTGCTTCGGCTTTTTAAAAAGGAGGGTGGCCGCGGCTCGTTTCCCTCTGAAAATAAGCTCCGCGGCCTCCCAGAAGCTGCTTGTGCCCGGGGATTTAAATTTGGCGCGCTGGTGACGTTTTAAGGGAATCCCAGTCAGGGATTGCCTTTGTTGCCTGAAAGCGGCAACTAAAATGGCGCCCGCGGTTGCCCTGGGCTGCTAGGGAATCTCCGATGATCCGAATTCAAGTTTGAATCCGGACCTGGAGATTGTTATTTTTTTCCCCCAATTTGAGGAAAAAATCCCTTGGAAGGTTGGGGAGAAAAGCTCAGCAAGTGGTCTCTGCTGATGCCTTTTCCCCCCCTTTTCCACCTCCAAAGCTCTGGGGCTGGCTGGGATCCGTGGGGAGTTTCCCCCCCCCACACACCGCCTTTTCCAATTTTAATATAGGATCAGGGATGATCCCAAGGAAAACTTAGTGGTTGGGGAAAAGGTTCAGCAAGTAGTCTCTGCTGATGCCTTCTTCCCCCCCTTTCCACCCCCCAGAGCCATGGGGCTGGCTGATATCTATGGGGAAGTTTCCCTCCCCACCAATCCCCTTTTTAATTTTAGGTTTGAGATCAGAACTGATCCCCAGAAAATTTTGTGGTTAAATTCCTATAGGTGGCAATTTTTTGGGAAGGGGAAGCCAATTATCAAGGGATAATCAATCAATGGATTTCTTTGTCTAACCTGATAAGCTGAGAGCCATGCCAAAACGAGTCTCCTTGAGCAGAGACCAAGTTAAGAATGGACTCCACAGGAAGTGGGGGCATGTCAAGTTTTGGCTACTTGGTCTCAAGAGCAGGCAGACAGAGAAAACCATCCGTGGATTATCCATCTCCTGTACTGGAGAACTATACTTGTAAGGCATAGTTACATTTTGAAATTTCTTAAGATGTTATTGGTAACTTTGTATCACAAAACTTCAAAGCTTGAGTAAAAGTTCATCCTAGCTATGAGGATGACACCAGTATTTATTCATCTGAAATGTTTCCATCCCATAGTTCCTTTCCTGAAAAATAGGTAAAGTTTTTTATAGGCCACATAAAATCTTCCTGAAGGCAATCTTGACTCCTGGTAAGAATAGGATAGGATAGGATAGGATAGGATAGGATAGGATAGGATAGGATAGGATAGGGTAGGGTAGGGTAGGGTAGGGTAGGGTAGGGTAGGGTAGGGTAGGGTAGGGTAGGGTAGGATAGGATAGGATAGGACAGGACAGGACAGGACAGGACAGAATAGAATCTTTATTGTCATTTTAAATGTACATTAAGCATACATTAAAATGAAATTTCATTGCATTCAGCTCTCAAAAAATACCAGTATGCATTTACCAACATACACAATCATACGACATAGAGAAACATCACACTCTAGTTTGAATATATATATATATACACATGGCAAAAAAAGAGAATCCTGTGAATTTACAAGACGGATGGCATAAGGAACAAAGCTGTTATGGAATCTAGTAGCTCTGCTATAAATACTTCAAAACCTCCTCCCAGAGGGGAGCAACAGAAACAGACCGTGAAGTGGGTGTGTGCGCGCTCTCTAACATTGCTCCAAGCTCTAAGTATATAAGCACTTGTAAACAGTATCCTGAATAATGGGAAGCGAGCTTCCAATAATCTTCTCAGCTGTCCTTATCGCTCACTCTCTGTGTGGCACAGCTACCACAGTGGATGCATCCATGTAGATTCTTCTCACAACAGTACAAAAGTGGATTGCCATTGCTTTCTTTCAATATTTTTTTTTAGCTCCCTCATCTATTGTATAGCCCTGGTATTTTCCAGATAGTCTCCCATGTGAATACTAGCCAGACCTGACCCGACTTAGCTTCCAATCCCAAACAAGGTCAGCCAGTTTGCAAAAACAGTGCTCTACATCCACCCCAAGAAAAAACACAGTTACACAATGGAAATGGCAACAAGAAAAGCCAGCAATAAATCAGTTCTAAAGCAATTACAACATAAACATTACAAAATGCAATAAAAGGGAACAGAAGACAGTGTAACTAGAAGGATTATATGTAATTACAGAAGGCAGCAATTTTTTAAAGGAGGAATTAGAGCCTTAAGTGCCAACAGGAAAATGAAACTGAGAAAGGAAGGCTATTCAGCTGTTCTTGTTCTTTAATGAATACCCTATGTTTCTACTTATACAAATAGTCCTCATCTTATGACTGCAAACGAGCCCAAAATTCTGTTGCTAAGTGAGACAGTTCTTAAGTGAGTTTTGCCTCATTTTACGACCTTTCTTGCCACAGGTGAATCACTGTAGTTGTTAAGTTAGTAACATGTTACTAATGTGGTATCCTTTTGCGACGGCTTGAAGGGGTGGGAGTGGGAGGCACCGTTTTACGGTGGTTTTCCTCCTACCTCTCTGGCTGGTCGCAATCAGTATTGGTGGGAGGGCAGAGGTCAACCCCGAGGCCTCTTGAATGCGGTGTGCCGCAGGGGTCGGTCCTCTCCCCCCTCCTATTTAACATTTATATGAAGCCGCTGGGTGAGATCATCAAACAGCACAGGGTGAGGCTTCATCAGTATGCTGATGATACCCAGTTATATATCTCCTCCCCGAGCTCTCTCAGTGAAGCAGCCGATGTGATGGGCCGTTGCCTCGAAGCCGTGAGGGTCTGGATGGGGGTTAACAGACTCAGGCTCAATCCTGACAAGACCGAGTGGCTTTGGATGTTGCCTCCCAAGGACCATGTCGACTGTCCAGTGTTGACTCTTGCGGGGGAAAATATACCCCCTTCGGAGCGGGTTCGCAACTTGGGTGTCCTCCTTGATCCACAGCTGAATTTGGAACATCATTTGACGGCTGTGGCTGGGAGGACCTTTGCACAAGTTTGTCTGTTGCAACAGTTGCGACCCTGCCTGGACCGGGAGGCTCTCCTTACAGTCACTCATGCCCTTGTCACCTCACGTCTGGACTACTGCAACACGCTCTACATGGGGCTACCCTTGAAAAGTATTCGGAGACTACAGTTGGTCCAGAAAGCAGCCGCGCAAGTGATAGTGGGTGCTCCTCAATACACCCACATTACACCTATCCTCCGTGAGCTGCACTGGTTGCCTATTGGTCTCCGGGTCCAATTCAAGGTGTTGGTTATTACCTTTAAAGCCCTATATGGCTCAGGGCCAGGCTATTTGCGAGACCGCCTACTACTTCATAGTTCCCTATGTCCGGTTAGATCCCACAGGCTGGGCCTCCTTCAGGTCCCGTTGGCCAAGCAGTGCCATTTGGCGGGGCCGCGGAGGAGGGCTTTCTCTGTGATGGCGCCCACCTCTTGGAATCAGCTCCCCCCGGAGATTAGGACCACTCCCACCCTGTTGGTTTTCCGTAAGCTGTTTAAGACCTTGCTTTTCCGGCAGGCCTGGGGTTTATAAAATCTGACCCCTGGATGACTGTTCTTGTACTGTTTATTTTGTTATGTTTTATGTGTTTTTATTGTTAGCCGCCCAGAGTCCTCCGGGAGTGGGGCGGCTTATAAATTTTAAAAATAAATAAATAAATGTTTGTTAAGTGAATCTGGCTTTCCCGTTGACTTTATTTGTCAGGAGGCCACAAAAGGTGATCATGTGACACCGGGACACTGCAACTGTCATAAATACAAACCAGTTGCCAAGCATCTGAGTTTTGATCATGTGACCCTAGGGATGCTGCAACAGTCCTAAGTGTGAAAAGTGGTCATCAGTCACTTTTTTCAGTCCCACTATAACTTCAAACGGTCATTAAATGAATGGTTGTAAGTCGAGCTACCTGTACAAGCAGCACAAAACAGTAGAATTAAATGCAAAATCTAAAACACAGCAACAAAATTAAAACAATCAAAACTAAGTCCATTGAAAAGAGACGGATTTTGCTGTGTTCTAAATTATTGGACAAGTGGGCTCACTTATGCAAAAAAAAAAAAAACCTGCCACAGCAACTAGAAATGGGAAGACTACCGATTGAGGAGTTCTAAAATATTCAATTATTATCCCTTGCCATTAAAAAGCAGGTTATAAAAAGGTGCTGTGGCTAAAAAAGATATACCTGCATTTTTTGGAACTAGTCACGTTCAATCCATGGGAGAAACTGGAGAAATTCTCAACATTATAATATAATGTAATATTTTATATAGCATGGGCTGTGACTATGAGCCTGCGTTACAACCCCGAGGGATAGATAAACAAGATCAAAGTGGTCTTGGGGTTTGCAGGGATATTGGAAGCAATTTAAATAATTGCCCACCCCCGCTCCCTAAGGGAAGTCGTGTGTGGGATGGTGGGGGAGTTATGAGCAGGGGAGAAGAAAAGATCCTGACCCCCAACCTGACCAATCCTGAAACAGCTAATGGAGTAACGTATGACAGAATGCAAATTAGCAATGGAAAGAGGATAGGTGCTGATGTGGGGCGTGTGCTTGGGACTCAACTCAATCAGCTGGGGCCGATGACACGCTCCAGGAGCCGGAACAGGCATTAAACAACTGTATATAAGACTTCCCCCGGCGTTTGCCTTTTTACCCTGACAATGTCAAATGTATTTGACGAAAGCTTGGTGGATTAAATTCTATTTTTGATAGATATTCTCTTGGTGATCATTATTTTGACAATATGAATACTCCCAAGAGTCGCATTTTTGTTTTTATTTCTAATCATATATACAACTACCATTCTACTGCTAGCTCTTTCACTTTTATCTCCCTTTCCTGTACGTGTATTGCTGTCTGTCTCCTCATCACAAGTTCCTGGGATAAGGACAGTCCTTTCCTGAGGAGGAGTAAGACGACTGAATGTAATTACAGTCAGGGGACCGCCCCCCCCCCAGTAGACAAACAACCCATCAACCTATCCCAGATCACCAGCATATCGCAACCAACTCAGAGCGACTTACAGGATTGTCCAGATGACAGTTGGATGGGAGGAGAAAGTACTAAAGTTAAAAGAGAAGGCTATCGCAAAAAGAACAGCCAAGCGGAGGATGATTGGGAAAGGAAGGGGAGGTGTACATTACCACTCAAACCTGATGGGGAGGATGGGTTGAGGAACAGAGATAATTTGAACGGTAGGGGAGTTATCCCACCCATCCCAGAATCGAAAGAAAGGAGGAGAGACGACAACACACACGTAACTAAGAGGAATAGGAGGAAGCAAACCAATCAAGCGCAGTTGAATCAATTAGGCCCGGTGACGAGATCGAGGAGCCGGGCGCAGACTCTGACTTGCCTATAAAAAACTCTCACACTTTCTGGCGCTCTAGCCCTGATGATGCCGGCAGGGACGGCGAAAGCTTGGCGCTTTTTAATTAAACTTTTATAGTTTTACTACATATATATATATATATATATATATATATATATATATATATATATATTTCGTCATCTTCAGGCTGGTGTCTTTGGCTTCGTGCTTCTAGGCTTCTAGGCTTTGTGCCTTTCCTGTACGTGTATTGCTGTCTGTCTCCTCATCACAAGTTCCTGGAATTTATGGTAAGGGGATAGGCAATATGAGGGGACAAAGCAACTGGAGAGATACGGAGACAACGGACAACCAAGAAAGGGGGTGAAGGACTGTCCTTATCCCAGGAACTTGTGATGAGGAGACAGACAGCAATACACGTACAGGAAAGGGAGATAAAAGTGAAAGAGCTAGCAGTAGAATGGTAGTTGTAACCAACGCTAAGGATACACTTAAAACACAGCTTAATCAACTGGGACCGGTTACGAGGTCCAGGAGCCAGGTGCAGACATTGACCAATTCTATAAAGGGCACTCCCATTGACTGGCGTTAAACCCTGATGATGTCGGTAGTTTCCGACAAAAGCTTGATTATTTATTAAACTTTTCTGGTTTAAATTTTTCCTGGTGTTCAGGTTTGGTTCGTTTTTTGTAATAGACAGACAGACAGACAGACAGACAGACAGACAGACAGACAGACAGACAGACAGACAGACAGACAGACAGACAGACAGACAGACATACATACATACATACATACATACATATATATATATATATATATATATATATATAATATTGACTTATTGTGTTAGCTGTTGTCAGCCTCTACACGTTTGATGTCTTTTAAATCTGGGTCAGTCAAATTGGGTCCAGTTCAAAAAAAAAACTTGTGGCATGCATATAAAATATGCATACATCTTAAGTATAGCGTAGCATAGCATAGCATAGCATAGCACAGCACAGCATAGCATAGACTGTCAAGCTGTGAAGATTTATTGTTTTTAGGACTGCTGTATTGCTTCTAGCTTGCCTACAGTTGCGAGGGAAGAGCTTGGGATCCACAGGTGAGAGCCGAGAACGCTGAAGAAATGTTTTGGCGAAGCCAAGTTTTCTTCCCATAACAATTGCTGGAAGATTCATTGGACAATATGACTTGAACTGTCAGAGAGGGAGATAAAGTTTTACTCTTTTAATTATCTGTTTCCCGCCATGTTGCCAGAGCTAGCTTTCCTTCTATCTACCAGTATGCTATACCTAATAAAGTTTACATTAGAGATCGTTATGTCTCCGGTGTTTTACTTCATTGAGCTTTTCAGCCGGGAATTGACATAGATAGTATAGTATTAGTATAGATAGTATATGTTATATTGTGTTGCATAGCATTGCATTACATAAAATATATAAAAAGTAATAAATAAATAAATAAATAAATAAATAGGAAGGAAGGAAGGAAGGAAGGAAGGAAGGAAGGAAGGAAAAGAAAGAAAGAAAGAAAGAAAGAAAGAGAAAGAGAGAGAGAGAGAGAAAGAGAGAAAGAAAGAAAGAAAGAAAGAAAGAAAGAAAGAAAGAAAGAAAGAAAGAAAGAAAGAAAGAAAGAAAGAAAGAAAGAAAGAAAGAAAGAATATTGCCCCCAACAATCTGGGTCCTCATTTTACTGATCTGGGAAGGATGGAAAACTGAGTCAACCTTGAGCCCCATCAGGATCGAACTGCAACACTGCAACACTGCAATCTAACCACTGCACCACCACTGATAACCAAAACAGAAAAAAGCAGAGATTGTCTAGACTCTAGATTGTTGCCAAAATCTTTTCCCAGTCCAGTAGTAAGGCTTCCATACTTGCATTTTATTTATTTGTATCCCATCTTTATTATTTTTAGAAATAGCTCAAGGCAGTGAACATAGCCAACACATGTTCCTCCTCCTAATTTCCCCATAACAACAATCCTGTGAGGTGGGTTGGGCTGAATGTGAGTGACTGGCCCCAAATCACCTAGCTGGCTTTCATGTCTAAGGTGGGATTTGAACTCATGATCTCCCACTTTCTAGCCTGGTGCTGGCTCTTTTATGACTCGTGGATTTCAACTCCCAGAATTCCTGAGCCAGCATGGCTCAGCATGGAAATCTTTCCCTATCTCCTCAGCATGGCTGGCTCAGGAATTCTGGGAGTTGAAGTCCACAAGTCATAAAAGAGCCAAGGTTGCCTACTCCTGCACTAGGCCAAAGTGGCTCTCACATCTTGCTTAGAGAAATCACTCTTTTGGCACTGTGGGGCCAACTTGGAACTAGCTTTTTAAATGGGCTGCATTCCCATCGTACAATGCAGAAGGCCAGATCTATGCTACTCCGCTATTCATAGCAGAGCATTATGGGCAAATGTCCATTTTTTCCACTAGAAATTTGCTAATATCTATGGGTTCCAGATTTAATTCTGCCTTTCTCCATATAAGACTCACTGATCCAATAAATCTTTCTTTACATCTAGCACAGTACTATCTAGAGAAGACCAAATCACTGGGTTTCAGAATCTCCCCCATCTTTTAAAAAAACAAAAACTCAAACTCCTTCTGCCTCATTTATTAAGGACTTTGTTCATTTTAACCCCAAATAAATTGAGTGACATTTTTCTTTCTTTCTTTAATAGTATTTTCTCAAGAAGACCTAAAGCTGAGATTCATCTTTTCCCTCACCTACTAAAGAATGGTTTGATATACCACAGTCTAAGGAACTTCCTGTGGCCCTATCAGTGGTGGGATTCAGCCAGTTCGCACCAGTTCGGCAGAACTGATAGCGAATTTTTTGTTGCCCAGGCCCAGAATGGACTTCCGGAAGTGACATCCACACAGAGAACCGGTTGTTCACATATTTGAATCCCACCACTGGGCTCTAAGCTTTATTTTTAGATCCTCAGCTCGTGTGCTTGAAATTTGGAGCAAAGTTGTGCACTCCTTGGATACACTAAAATTAGAACAGAACACAACGAGGTGAGATAAAGCAAAGTGTAAGGCAAGACGAGTTAATGAGTGAAATAGTTTGAAAAGCTACTATGGTGTAAGGTGAAGGTGTTGGCCTAAGAACAAGGTGACCAAGCTTTTGGTCTTACCAAGGAGCTGTGTGGCACAGTGCAAGTAATTCTGCCCACTGTCAAGAGTTTGATTCTTTCCATTTTGATTGGCTCAAAGTTGACTCCGTCTTTCATCTTTCCAAAGTCGGTAAAATGAGGATCCAGATTGTTGGGGGCAATTTGCTCACTTGGTAAACTGCTCAGAGCATGTTGTAAGGCGTGATTAAGGGATATATAAGTCTAAGTGCTATTGCTATTGCTTATCCCCAGCCACAAGGGTTCCCTGGAAGACTATGGACCAGTCCCTTTCTCTCAGCCCAAGTGTCAATGCTGCTAACATTGGATGTTCTTGCTTTGACAAAAGATGGAAATGCAGCCATTTTCCTCTATTGCTTTTGGAGTTAGTTGATGCTGGGAGGGGGAATATGGATGAGAGTCCAGCTAGTCATAACAATAGTAACTCAGCCGTGGGAACTCAAGGTCATTGGGCCCAGAGTTGATAGAGTTTTGGCAGGTTGGAGAGCTGGGGAGAAAGCCCGCACTTCAAGCTAATTGGGGAATGTGATTTATGACTGTTTATTGGAGGACGGAATTGTGCTTTGTTACTTTGTATTCAGGGGAGGGGAATTTAGTTTTTGGTTTCAACTATGTAGTGCCGATACTTTGTTTCTCGAATAAAAGATTCTTTAAGGTAAACAATGCCTCAAAGTTCTTTTGAAGAGTTTCATCTGTCAGAACCATGACACCAAGAACCAGAATGATATACAGGTAGTCCTCAGCTTACAACCTCAATTGATCCCAGTAAAAGAGAATATTTGTAGCTCAAGGTTGAAATGAGGGGTCCATGGTGCTCTCTGAGCTCCGTTGCTTTGGTTATTTGGCAATTTCCAAAATTATTTGGTAATTCGTGATTACTCCAAGATTAGCATCAGGCCAACTATCAAAAAGTAAACAGTAAACAAGCACAGGTAGTCCCTGACTTATGACCACAATTGAGCCCCACATTTCTGTTGCTAAGTGAGACCAGCTGTTAAATGAATTTGCCCCATTTTACAACTTTTTTGCCATGGTTGTTAAGTGAATCACTGCAGTTGTTATGTTAGTAACATAGTAGGCTAAGCGAGTCTGCCTTCCCCATTGACTTTGTTCATCGGATGGTCACAAAGGGACACTGTAACTGTCATAAATATGAACTAGTTGCCAAGCGTCCAAATTCTGATCATGTGACCATTGGGATGCTGCAACAGTCATGTGAAAAACAGTCATAAGTCACTTTTTCAGTGCCGTTATACCTTCGAACAGTCACTAAATGAATGGTTGCAAGTCAAGGACTACTTGTAGCAGAGAAGGAGCTAGACTAGGAGTTCAAGTCCCCTTCAACCTCAGAAACTCACTTATGCAAATTACCAGGATCATTCATTTAGTTCAAAGCACAAAAGAGTTTAGCACTATTACCTATACACAAAAATCTAGTCAACTAACAGTTAAAGCTAAATTGATGCTAGATAAGGGTCAATGGAATTCACAGGGGGCTGGACTTAGGTCTCTTATAGTATTGCAATGACTCCAAACTGATGACATGTTTAACTCCGCCTTGCAGCTCACACTGCTTTTTTCCCACATTAGAGCAGGAGTCGCCAACCTATAGGCCATGTCCCACTACCGGTCCATGGCCTATTTGCAACCAGGCCATGTGTGAGTGGCTGGCTGATGCACACGTGTGCATGTGCACACACAGCCCCACTCACGCGAGCATCACAGACATTCGGGGCCCCACTCACGCAAGAGTCACAGGCACTTGTGGCCCCACTCACATGAACAATGGGTGCTTGTGCTCTTGCGCACATGCACGCACCTGCCTTTCCCACAAAACCATCTCCTCTCACCCCCTCTGGAAAAATTGGGGAACTCTACATTAGAGGACTTTGAGCCAGTCATTCTTCTCCATCCCCAAAACCATTGTGGCGTAATGGTTACAATGCTGAGCTTAGAATGGGAGGGGGGACACAGGTTGTACTCCCCCTTCAGCCATAGAAACTCACTTGTGAATTTGGGTCTGTCTCTCTCTCTCTCTCAGCCAACCCCCCACCCCACCCCCCACTCCCATGTTTGTTATCATGGCCTGCTCTTGAAACATCCCACAGAATAAAAATGTCTTAATCCCTTCAGTGAAAATTCTAAGTCTGTGATTATGGAATCGTACGGGTGAGGGCTCCCTAGGTAATTGACCCCCCCTTCCTTAAAAAAAGGGCCTAAAATGGAAAGGAGTAGGCCTTTTAATCCAGAGAAAAGGCAGAGATGGACTATTAGATTAATTTGTGGCCAGCTTCCAACAGCCAATCCAAGCAAATGAGATTTACTGTACCACATTTTGAATTTTCCAGTCATTTGCAAGGTCATCTCCTGCAGCCTTCTAACAGCAGGGTAATTGGACTGCAATTTTATTTTTCTCAGGAAGCTGCCTTCCTTGGAAAGAGAGAGACAGAGGAAGCGGAAACTACAAATAAAACCCACAAGCTATCTATCGGCGTTGGAAGACATGATCAAATATAGGAACACGCCTAATAATCAAACACTACTTTCTTTGCGAGAACAAAAACAGAAGCCAGGTAGGAAACACACTGCTAACAGGACCATCTTCCCCACCCACTTAGACAGCTGAGGGATCACACCTTTGTTTGTTCATTGGGATCCCTTCCATCTTCAGTTCCTTTAGTTTCCAACCACGGTCACTGTATATGCACACACTAATGCATACTTCTGATTCATTTAGTCCAGACATGTCAAACACAAGGCCCGGGGGCCGGATGTGGCCCACGAAGTGGTTTCATGTGGCCTGTGAAGTCATCCTGGAAATAGTGAGGGAACGGCCCCCGCTGCCTTGGTCCTGGCCCAGGCCAGCTGGGAGCCAATGTACAATTTTGTTGTGGCCATCTATGCTGAAACGCATTCAGTCTTAGTTCCATAAGCCCCCCCCCCCCCGCATGGCCTGAGAGGAACAGTGAGGCTCCTCCAGTGAACCATGCCTTGGCACTTGCCCTGGTCCCACCCCCTTCTGCCAGAGACCCTCAGATCTGTCCCACTCCTGCCCAGGCCCCCACAAGCACCCTTGACACGAACGATGTAGATCTGGCCACACCCACCCAGTAGGCCGCACCCAACCTGGCCACACCCACCCGGCCCCCTGAGGGCAACTGCAATGCTGATGTGGCCCTCAATGAAATTGAGTTTGACACCCCTGATTTAGTCCTTCGTCCATCTCTTCCTGAATTTCACTTTAACTAGAAACGTCACAGGAAGGCATGCTTGGCAGAGAAATTCTACAGCCCTTCTTCATATGGTTTTCATTCCATTTCATGAAAGAGAATGGCTTTTTGAAAGATCTTCAAAAGACAAGAGTGAAGTATAATATCTTTGCTATTTGGTGTTGAGATAACAGAATAACAGAGTTGGAAGGGATCTTGGAGGTCTTCTAGTCTAACCCCCTGCTCAGGCAGGAGTTCCTGTACCGTTCCGGACAAATGGTTGTCCAATCTCTTCTTAAAAAGCTCCAGTGATGGAGCACCCATAAATTCTGGAGGCAAATCGTTCTACTGGTTAATTGTTCTAACTGTCAGGAAATTTCTCCTTAGTTCTAGGTTGCTTCACTCCTTGATTAGTTTCCATCCATTGCTTCTTGTCCTGCCTTCAGGTGCTTTGGGGAACAGTCCCTCTTCTTTGTGGCAGCCCCTGAGATATTGGAACACTGATATCATGATAATTGAGAAGAATCTAGGAATTTCTTCCCTCTTTCATGGCATATTTGTCCATAGATCTACGTTCTCTCTGGTTCTCACAGTTCCATAAAAATCCAAGATAGACCTGAGGACGGATGTTCTCCCAAGGACCTTTCTCAGAATTAACTCTTGGCAGCTGTTAAGACTACCAAGTCACAGAAAACAGTTTCATAGGAAAATTAATATGGCCATAGTATGTTCTATTAAATCCAATAAAGTAAATTAAAAAACACCACCAACTCAAAGGAAGTTATTAAATACCCTGGAAGTAAAGTAGAAAAACGGAAACTTGTTCCACAAGATGGGAAAAAAATATGAGAAACTGCAGGTTGGATGTGGTACAATGCTAACCTAAGACTGAAGCTTTCTAAACTTTCTAAAATGAATCAAGATACTGTAGTAAATGGAGCAATTTTAAAGGGTTCTGAAAATGCTGGAATATTTGATTTTGAATAGTAAAACTCTGAAATTAATTTTATAGAATAACTGCATTTTTGCGGTTATTTTAAATATTGGAGACATAAAAAGACAGAAAACTTATTAATGGCATTCAGAGATATTTCTGAGGACTTTGAATCAATCGTGTCAGTTATGTTGTGTGTTCTTATGGACAGTCTGTTCCCAGAAGATGTTACAGTAAAAAAATATTAGAACAAAACTTTTCTGACATGATTGCAGGGAATAATATGAATAAGGATTTGCCACTGGATATATAAAAATATGGCTGAGGCTTCAAAAATTAAGAAAGAAATAAAAATGTCAATTCAAGAGAATGATTGCAATAATTTCTTCCTGCTGGACTTACAAAAGAGGCACAATAAAGTTTTGAAGATATTCTGGACAAGGGACAATAAATATTGAATTAAAGAGCACGACAGATTTGTGAAAAAGGAAGGACTATAACGTGGGTTTATTTGATCAGGGTTAACATGGGACATGTTGTTATTTTGGGCAGCTCTTTCTGACTTGCTGACAGCTGGAATGGAAAAGATGTATACTGGATTTGCTTATGGTTAAAACTTGAGATATAGAATGATGAATTTTATATTTGTTACTAATGTTATAATTTTTAGGCTCTTAGGAGTTTTGCTAATACTTGGTTTGGAAAAACCATTGCTTATTGGACTTGCCTATAGATGCCAGCTGAGTTATATAATGAAAGGGAGCACAGTGGCTCACGGGTTAAAGACGCTGAGCTTGCCAGCTGGAATGCTAACAGTCTGCGTTAGCATTCCATTCACTGCGTGATGGGGTGAGCTCCCGTTACTTGCCCCAACTCCTACCCACTTAGCAATTTGAAAGCATGCAAATGTTGAGTAGATAAATAGGTACCACTTCAGTGGGAAGGTAACAGCGTTCCATGTGCTTTGGCGTATAGCCATGCTGGCCACATGACCACTGAAATGTCTTCAGGCAATGCTGGCTCCCTTGACTAAGAAATGGAGATGAGCACTGCCTCTAGAGTCAGACACAACTGGGCAGGGGAAACTTTTACTTTTACTTTTATGGGATGAAGAATTATATTTCTGTTAATCAAGAGGAACCTGAACAAATAGTGAAACTGTTCGTTTTCATAATGTGAGCACAAAGTCGCTTTCTTGGGTTTCTTTTCTATTTCTTTTCCTTCTTCTTTTTATTGTCTCTTCTTTTTATTGTCTCTATTTTTCTATTTGGTTTGTATTATTTTATTGTAGTTAAAACTATTAGCAAAAATATCATTTTAACAAAAGACAATAGTGGAATTTTAGACAGTGGAAGGAGCTTGAAGTTCATCTAATCCAACTATAATTTCCTATGGATTAAGGAGACAATGGAGCTCTGTTTTTCATTTCATTTTTCCAGCACGAGTGGAGACGCCAAACAAAAATGCAATTATAATGCCATCATGTCTCTTTGTTAAAAAAAAAAAAAACTCCAGATTTACCACTACCTGTTTTAGATCTGAAAGAAGGTTCTGAGGACAGATTAACAAGGAATACAAGAGGCTGTTGTGAAAGCCATTTGGAGAAGAAAGAGTGCATTTACACTTGATTGTTTGTTCTCAATTTTGCATTTTTAAATAGAACTCTGACTATCATTCAAAGGTAGTCCAAATGAAAAATCAGCACTTGGATCATCCTGATGTAAATGCCAGCGAGCAATATCACAATGCACATAAAAGGGGATGGAGCTGATTCGGATGATGCAATGCTGCTTTTTGCCATCTTTTGAAAGCACCTGTGAATATTTTATTTATGTGTACCCTACCTTTATTATGTTTATAAGTAATTTGAGGTGGCGAACATAGCCAACATTCCTTCCCCCTCCTATTTTCCCCACAATAACAAGCCTCCGAGATGAATTGGGATGAGAGAGAGTGACTGGCCCAAAGTTGCCCAGCTGGCTTTTATGGAACTAGAACTCACGGTCTCCAGCTTTCTAGCCTGATGCCTTAACCACTAGACCAAACAGTCTCTTTAGCTGACCTCAGAATACAGGTAGTCCTCAACTTATGACCACAATTGAGCCCAACATTTTTATTACTAAGCGAGACATTTGTTAAGGGAGTTTTTGCCCCATTTTTATGACCTTTCTTGCCACAGTTGTTAAGCGAATCACTGCCATTGTTAAGTGAGTAACACAGTTTTTAAGTGAATCTGGCTTCCCCATTGACTTTGCTTGTCAGAAGGTTGCACAAGGTGCGACCCCGGGAAATTGCAACTGCCATATATACATGAGTCAGTTGCTAAATGTCTGAATTTTGATCATGTGACCATGGGGATGCTGCAACGGTTGTAAATGTGAAAAACAGTTATAAGTCACTTTTTTTCAGTGTAGTTGTAACTTTGAACAGTCACTAAATGAGCTGTTGTAAGTTAATAGTAATAATAATAATAATAATGATCTGAAGCTGTATGGAAAAACATCATCTGAAATAGAATCGCTGCTCAACACTGTCCGTATATATAGCCAAGATATTGTAATGGAGTTTGGCTTGGACAAATGTGCCACACTTACTATCAAACAAGGAAAAATAATGAAAACTGAAGGAATCAAGATGCCCCACGAAAATAACATTAAGAGTCTGGATGAGGAAGAGTACTACAAATACTTGGGTATCCTTCAAGCTGACAACATCAAGCACACTGAAGTCAAGAAAAAGATTAGAGGTGAATACATCAAGAGAGTGAAGAAGATCTTAAAGTCCAAACTCAATGGAGGAAATACCATAAAGGCAATCAACACCTGGGCAATCCCAGTCATTAGGTACACAGCTGGAATAGTGGACTGGACTCAAGCAGAACTAAAAGCAATGGATAGGCAGACCAGAAAAAAATGACAATGAATCACGCCCTTCATCCACGCAGTGACATTGATAGACTTTATCTACCAAGGCAAATAGGTGGGCGTGGAATGCTACAAGTACATCAGATGGTTGAAGAAGAAAAAATGGCTTTGGAAGAATATCTGAAGAACAATGATGAAGATGCACTGAAATTAGTATATCAGGAAGGCTTACTAACTACTGGAGAGACCAAACTGGCCTACAAGAAAGACCAAATGAAGAACAGAATAGAGGCATGGGAAGACAAAGCACTACATGGCCAATACATGAAAAAAATAGCTGGGAAAGCAGATAATAATAAAACCTGGCAATGGCTAAGAGCAGGAAAATTGAAGAAAGAGACCGAGGGACTAATTCTGGCTGCACAAGACCAAGCCTTAAGGACAAATGCATACAAAGTCAAAATTGAGAAGACAGCAACAGACAGTAAGTGCCGCCTATGCAAAGAAGCTGAAGAAACAGTGGACCACTTGGTAAGCTGTTGCAAGAAGATTGCACAGACTGATTACAAGCAGCGGCATGACAAAGTAGCAACAATGGTGCATTGGAAGATCTGCAAAAAATATCATTTGCCTGTAAGCAAAAACTGGTGGGATCATAAAATAGAGAAAGTCATAGAAAATGATAAAATTAAACTGCTCTGGGACTTCAGAATTCAAACAGACAAGCACCTGCAACATAACACCCCAGACTTAACAATTGTCGATAAGAAAGACAAAAAAGTCTGGATAGTGGACGTGGCAGTGCCTGGAGATAGCAGAATAGAAGAGAAAGAACTGGAGAAGATAACAAAATACAAAGACCTACAAATAGAAATAGAAAGACTGTGGCAAAAGCAAGCAAGGGTAGTACCAATAGTCATAGGCTCCTTGGGTGCAATCCCAAAACAACTGGAGCACCACTTGAACACCATTGGCATTGACAAATTCGCTATTAGTCAATTGCAAAAGGCGGCCTTATTAGGAACTGCTTCCATCCTGCGACGATATCTGTAATACCATCAAACATCCACATCTGCCTATCCCAGGTCCTGGGTAAGGACTCGATAGGTAGACAAAATGCCAAATCCAGTCTGAACATCTGGCTGACTGTGCGATCCATAATAATAATCAAAAGTTGGAAGGGACCTTGGAGGTCATCTAGTCCAACCCCCTGCTCAGGCAGGAA
Source organism: Crotalus tigris (assembly GCF_016545835.1). Lineage (NCBI taxonomy): Eukaryota > Metazoa > Chordata > Lepidosauria > Squamata > Viperidae > Crotalus > Crotalus tigris. Next base: position 6,724,700 of record NW_024096468.1, on the reverse strand, counting down.
ACCCTATACCATTTCAGACAAATGGCTGTCCAGTCTCTTCTTAAAAACTTCCAGTGTTGGAGCATTCACAGCTTCTGGAGGCAGGTTGTCCACTGGTTAATTGTTCTGTCAGGAAATTTCTTCTTAGTTCTAGGTTGCTTCTCTCCTTGATTAGTTTCCATCTGTTGCTTCTTGTCCTTCCCTCTGGTGTTTTGGAGAATAGCTTGACTCCCTCTTCTTTGTGGCAGCCCCTGAGATATTGGAATACTGCTATCATGTCCCCCCTTGTCCTTCTCTTCATTAAACTAGACATACCCAATTCCAGCAACCGTTCCTTATATGTTTTAGCCTCCAGTCCCTTAATCACCTTTGTTGCTCTTCTCTGTACATTGAGAGCTACCTGTATCTCTGATGTCAGCTGAAATTTGTACTTGCCTGAATTTGAACCTGGGACTCCCCAATCTCAGTCCAAGATCTGGAATTCAACACCACACTAAAGTCCATTTCCACAATCAAAGACAAGCAGGAACAGACTTAAATGTCAAGTCTGCTACTCCTGGAAATCTGACCTTCTCAGCTTTTAACTTCTTAAGTTTCAGTGGAGACAAAGGTACAACTATAATTCTTATCGATAGGCAGCAGTTGGTGACATTTCCAAGTTTCTGCTATGAACAAGAGTTTGTGACTTGCCAAAACATATGCTGAACAAAAGATGAGTTCTCAAAATTCTTTGGACATCCTTAGATTCACCTAAGGTAAAAAGGAATTCCTAACCAGTCTCTGGTTTTCCCATTTGTAATGTATGGCTGCGAAAGTTGGACCATAAGAAAGGCTGAACACCAAAGAATTGAGGCCTTTGAACTATGGTGCTGGAGAAGACTCCTGCGAGTACCCTGGACTGCAAGGTGATCAAACCGGTCAGTCCTAGAGGAGATCAACCCCGACTGCTCTTTAGAAGGCCAGATCCTGAAGATGAAACTCAAGTACTTTGGCCACCTAATGAGAAGGAAGAACTCCCTGGAGAAGAGCCTAATGCTGGGAAAGATTGAGGGCAAGAGAAGAAGGGGATGACAGAGAATGAGGTGGCTGGATGGAGTCACTGAAGCAGTAGGCGTGAGCTTAAATGGACTCCAGAAGATGGTAGAGGACAGGAAGGCCTGGAGGAACGTTGTCCATGGGGTCGCAATGGGTCGGACACAACTTCGCAACTAATAATAACCAGTTTCTGTTCCTAAAAGGACGGTGTGGTGGCTCAGTGATTAAGACACTAAGCTCATTGGCTGGAAAGCCGGCAGCCCAGGTTTGAGACCTGACACCATGCAACAGGGTGAGTTCCCATCCTGCCCCCAGCTCCTGCCAGCCTAGCAGTTCAAAAGCAGGCAAATGCAAGTAGATAAATAGGTATCACTTTGGTGGGAAGGAAACAGTGCTCCAGGGCGCCATGCTGGCCATGTGACCATGGAAATGTCTTCTGCCCTGGCTCAATGGTCTTGAAACACAGATAAGCACCGCCCCCTACAGTCAGCTAGGGAGTCAAATCCGCAGGGTCTCCTTTACCTTTACTTACTTCTCTGTTCCTATATTCAAACAGCATTGATGTTAATGATTTTGCTAAACTTGCTTATTTCAAATATATTTAGAACAGTGGTTATCAACCTGTGGGTCGGGACCCCATTTGGGGTTGAACGACCATTTCATGGGGGTCGCTACTCCCTTTTATTCTATTGGCTTTTGAAAGCCAATAGAATAGACTCTCTCGAATAGAGTCTAATTCTATTGGCTTTCAAAAGCCAATAGGAATTGTCCAGGCTGTTTCTGCCCTGCTGAGCCTGCCAAAAGCCCCATTCTGCAAACGGTGCTGCAAGTTGTCTGCAGCGAAGGCGAGCTGTCTGGAAGTTTCCACCCCTTCCTGCTGAGCAACTACTAAAAATGTAAGTAAAAGAGGGCCAGGGGTGGGAGGTGAGTGGCTGGTGGGCGCAGGGAGGGTTGCTGGCGCGCGTGGGGTCCAGTGGGTGCCTTACCTCCCTTGGGCTGGGCCAGCTAGTGGCCCAGCCGGTGGTCAGCCTGCGCCGTCTCTGCCGCTTGCCAGCTAAGCCTTGGTCGGCGCAGGAGGCGGCACCACGCATGCGCGGCACTCCCAGGCAGGGAAAGTCCTCGACTTACGACCAGTTGGGTAGTCCTTGACTTACGACCGGTTGGGGTCACAGCATTAAAAAGGTTGAGAACCACTGCTTTAGAACATAAAGTCTGGAACAGTACGAAATAGGGAACTGAAAGATGCGGGTTCCAATGTACACGGGTATATGTGGAAAGTTATGTTCAGCAGAAGGTCAGCAGAAAGTCAGCAGAAATCAGCAAAAGTCAGCAGACCATCTGACTACAGTCTTAGAATGGGAAAGGGTATAAAGAGTTGGGTCTGGACCCGATTGATTTGCCATTGGCCTATAGCTGTCCTTTGGAATTTGCTATGCCGGTGGACCTCATTGCAATGGGTTGTTAATGTAAGTGATGTTATGTTATTGTGCTATGTTCCAAATTATTAGCAAAATAAACCTCTGAATCTTAAAATAAGAATTATTGTTTTGTGTTGCTGTCTTTTGTCTTTTTCATTGGGTTTTTTCACAACAAACCTCACTGGATGTCAGTCTTTCAAGGTAAATAGACCAGACTAAGACTAAGAAACCAAGTCACATAAGCTAATACTCTCTTCTATTGTAAGGTTACTGTAATAGAATCTTGCAAGTCTGAATACACCTCCCCTCTCTCTCCTTTTACCTTTGTGGGAACAAAGGAAGGTCTTATATGAGATGCTTACTCAAATTATATTTCTGGACTCAGTTTCCTTTTATCTAGCCAATGACTTGTTTGAAGCTCTTCCTCCTGTTCTTCAAGATTATTTCTTCTGCCCATTACACTGAGTTTGTTTGAATTACAAGCAAGACTGAACAAAGAAGGTGATATTAAAATATCCCAGAGATGCTATTCCAAAAGACGGGAGAGAGGTGGAGAAGGGGCACTCCTTGAAGATATGGAGAGAGCCTGTGGCTTTATACCTTCTTGGCTGGACAAATATTATCACAAGAAAGCAGTTCTGCAGATATCCAAGTCTGAAGGGATTTAAAGGCATCAACCAGCACTTTGAATTGCACCTAGAAGCCAACCACTAATCAATGCATCTCCCAAAGCAGTGGTGCTTATATGGGTACAATGAGGAGCAGCCATGACTGTTTAGACTGCTGCATTCTGGATCAGCTGTAGAATGGAGAAATGTAATAGCATGTGAAAAGAACCTTGGGAGACAGAAGGAAGAGCTGCAGACTGGACAACTGGTGTGCAAATGTTATCTCAGCTCACAGAAGGAGGAAGGGCTTTGGAAACATTTCAGAAGGGTTCCTCCGTAATTTTTCAGAGAGTAAAAGGAATCGAGGGGAGAAATACTTTCAGGATTGCAAGATTCTGTTAATTTAACCTTACAATAAAGACAGAGCTAGCAATCCTGGTTGTGCTTCTCGTCTGGACTACCTCACGGGGACAACAAGAAGGATAGTCTACCTATTATCATGCTATAATTTTTTCCCCCTTCCCACGAGCATCAGGTTATGGCAGGAATTAGAATGAATATCCCTTCTGCTTTCTGTTACCAGAACGAAGCTGGTGAGAACTACTTGAGATTGCAATGAAGTCTCAAAGGTCTTCTGCCCCCTGCCTGGGGCACCTCTTTCCCTATCAGTTTCAGGATGCTTGGAAATTCCTTTCAAATTTCCTTAGAATCATGTAATCATACCATTGGAATGGATCTAAGAGATCATTTAATCTGAATCTTCCTAGAGCAGACAAATGATTGTCCAACCTTTGCTTGAAGTCTCCAGAGCTGGAGCACCCAAAATGCTGGGAAGCAAACTGTTTTATTGCTTAATAGTTCTCTCAATCAGGAAATTCCTCCTTATTTCAAATTTGGACCTCTCTAAATAAAGCTTCGACCCACTGGTTCTTATCCTACCCTCAGGAGTTATGGAGTCTACACCATCTTCCTTGTGACAGCCCTTCAAGATTTGGAAGACTGCTACAAGGTCTGGCCTTGCCCTTCTCTTCTTTCAACTAAACATACCAAGTTCTTTAACTGCTCTTCATAGAATGTGGCCACCAAGCCCCTCCCATCTATCTCTCTTCTCTGCATTATTTATAGCTCTTCAGCATCCTTCTTGAATTGTGGTGAACAGAACTAGACACAGTTTTCCAAATGCAGGCTAGCTAGTGCAACATAAAGCAGAACCATTAGTTCTTCAGAATGGTATTTTTTAACTGCCTTGATTGCTAGATGGGATAAGGAGGAACTGCTATTGCTGTTCTATGTTACGTATTTTCCATTATGTGAAGGCTCTCTGGCCAGCTGTCTACTCTTCCTAAACTTTTAAAAATGAAAGAGTTTCCCCTTAGTATTTTGATTTAGAAAGTCTAAGAAAATAGGAAGCACAAAAAAGAGAACTGTGCAGTGAAAGGCAGGTTATCTACACGCATATACATACATACACATATACACCCCCTTGACTGCTTCATAATTTCACATGAACAAGAACAATATCCATAAGCATTTTATTCAAATTCTCATCTCTTTTGAAGAGAATTTTCTAAACCCTATTTTCTTTCCTCAGGCTGAAAATGCAGAGAAAATTTATTGTACACCAGGGATCTCCAAATTTGGCAACTTTAAGACTTGTGGACTTCAACTCGCAAAATTAACCAATGAGCAAGGGAATTCTGGGAGTTGAAGTCCACAAGTCTTAAAGTTGCCAAGCTTCAGCAGAAGGAGAAAGCTGACAAAGTCACAGTGCTCTCCTGAATCACTGCTTATTTCCAAAACAGAAATATCTGTCTATATCTAGAACTAAACACAATTTGGCGTTTTAGAACATTTCTAGTGGCAAAGCATCTTCATCCACAACAAACCTTTATAACGCTGCAGTGTGGTAATGTGCTAGTGTTTTTATTTACGGGAAGATGCAATCTACAGGGATTGAGGGAAGCTGTTGCCCTCCACATATTGACTCCACATAAATCCTGTCTTCCCTGATCATTGGCTGGGGCTAATGAGAGCTGGAGACCAGAGATAATTGAAGGGAGATAATGGAGAAAGAATGATTCCTGTCTCAGAAAGGATGAAATAAGTAGATCCAATCAACATGGAGAGATTTGCTCAGAAGTTCTACAACAGGCCCTTTTATGACTTGTGGACTTCAATTCCCAGAATTCCTCAGCCAGCATGCCTGGCTGAGGAATTCTGGGAGTTGAAGTCCACAAGTCATAAAAGGGCCAAGTTTGAAGACCCCTGTTCTATAGAGTCCTTCAACATTGGTCTAGTGGTTAAAGCACTAGACTAGAAACCAAGAGACTGTGAGTTCTAGTCCCTCCTTATGCGTGAAAGTGACCTTGGGCCAGTCACTTTCCCTCAGCCAACTCATCTCACAGCGTTGTTGTGAGGAAATTAGCAGGTGGAAGGAGTATTAGGTATGTTCCCACCTTGAGTTATTTATATAAATAATAAAAAGGCAGGATATAAATCATTAAAATGAGAGAATTCATCGGTCCTTTCCAGCACAACCTCCAGAATAATGCCTGCCTTAGAAAGGGGTTAATTTTCCCCTGCTTAACAGGAAAATCTTCACTATTTAGCAGAAAACCAACTAGTTTACCGTAGACCTTGAGGCCGACTTATTGCTCCTATCTTCCTTCTCCCTTACTCACCAGAATGTTACTCAAGAGATCCATCATTTTCTGTATAAGTTGCTCCTTCCAGAAAGCTAAGAAAGAGCTACAGGAATCCAAAGCTCCTGGTTGTCTTCTGGGGGAACTTCTCTGAATCCAGAGATTGGTCTGGTCACCCATATAGTCATATAGCTTTCGACTTGTCCTCCAACCAACTTTGGTTAATATTTTCCCTCAGTAACACATTGCAGGCTGGCAATTTTACAGGTGGAATGGGCGTGGTGAATTCAATAGGGAGGGCACCCAAAACAGGTTGTGCAGGAAATATGGTTTTAATATTTCAGGCAAAGAAGCAAAGAGTGGTTCCTTTTTTTTTTTTTGGCAACTCTCCAGATTTTGGAAAGATCAAAGGCATCTGATTGTATAAAAGTCATGTTAATGTGGAAAGCAAACATTCAGAAGAAATGTATGCCTACGTGTGGGACTGTGCGTTTGTGTTCAAAAAAGATGGAGGGAGTGAGCAAAAAAAAAAAAAAGACCAATCATAATTTTAATGCAAGTGTCAGAAGCAAGAGGTTATTAATTAGCGGGGTTGTCACCTGTCTCCTATTTCAAGGAGCTGTTCCTTATTTAGAATTAAAATGAAGTGTTTCTTTCCAAATGAATAAGGAATGCAATTTGTTTCCCTTTTTTTTTTCTTTTTTTGGTATCAGGAGCTATGAAGCATTAGTGAAAAAAGGCAGCTTGAATTTAACATGCCGTGAGTTTTAACTGTTTGAACATTTATCATGATTAGTCTCTGATTTTTACTCCTAATGCCACATTTGAGGACTGCCAGTGCATTTTTAACAGAGTCTCATTGAGTTGACCACCAAAATCAGAGACACAATTAACCATCATGACAATGGAAGTCTCAAATTACCTTAGCTATGCCTTTATCTGAACGCTGTTCCAGAAACAGAAAGGCAGGATATAAACACAGCAATTAAATACATTTAATGAAGTGTAATATATTTTAATAAAGCACTGTTCCTTGTTCTGCCATTGGCAATGTGTCATTTTATTGAAAGCTTACAAGGTGTTCCTTTTAGTGGAACAGGTGGTAAACCTATTAATTAGAATGGGGAAACTGAAGGATGGTGCTTCCATTTTATTCTCTGAGATGCTCGAGCAAGAATCTCAAAATAAATCTACCGATGACAATGTGGAAGTAAGTGGGTTTATTTCATTTACTTTCATTCCGTCGCATTTTTTTAGAAGTAGTTTGTTCATTCCTCTTCCAGCTATAGAAGGAGCCGGTAATAGGATGTCTGCCTCAGAATGCCTGTAGACCCCCATCTCATTTTAATGGCCAACTTGTGAAATCTTCCAATATATTTTTATTTATTATTATTTATTAAACTAATTTATATAGCTATCCAATTCACACAGAGGTGACCTTGGGCAGCTTACAAATTTTTAAAAAAAACACCCTATAATAATAAAAAAAAACATAACTAAATCCCATGGCAGCAACAACCAAATCAAATTGGTCAACTGATCAGCTCCATCTCCAATTGTGGTCCCCGTGACGAAATCACATTTTAAGAACTTTCAGAAAAACAACAGGGTGGGGATTAACCGTACCTCGGGGGGAAGGGTTCCATTAAAGAAGGGCCACCACTGAGAAAGCCCTTGCCACCAGATGACAATCCCTAATTGATGGGATCTGGTAACATGGCCTGGTCGGCTGGGTCCATTTTGAGGTAAACGTACTGCCTTTTTCCCCATCTCTCTTTTTTTTCAATTTCAAAACGTGACGCCAAATCGCATAACAGCATTTTATTCATTGAAACCATTTATATAGCCGCCCATCTTATAATCAATTCTGGACAGCTTCCAATCAAAAGTAAAAACAGCATAAAAACCATAATAAAGCTGTAAAACTAAAACTGTTGTGAAAAACACAACAGCCTGGCACCAAGTCATATATTCTCTTATCTCAGAACTTGAGACAAAACCAGGTCTTCGAAGATTTGCAAAAAAAGACCTGCTGGACTTCAGCTAGGTAGAGGGTCCTATAGGGCAGGGACTGCCATGGAAAAGCCACACTTCCTAACTCCCATCATATGGCAATATTTAGGGGAAGGGAGTAGAAATAGCAATAGCATTTAGGCCTATATAACCACCTCGTAGTGCTTTAGTTTACAGCATTCTCTGAGCGATTTACAGAGTCGGCATCTTGCCCCCAACAATCTGGGTCCTCCTTTAGTGACCTTGGAAGGACGGAAGGCTGAGTCAACCTTGAGCCCCATCAGGATCGAACTCCCGGCTGTGGGCAGAGTTTGCCTGCAAGACTGCACTTTAACCATGGTGCCATTCTGTCTGATTTGGTAGGATTATATGTCTGCAGGGCATGGTGAGCCCACAGATAACCTGGCCCTGTGCCATATACAGCTTTAAAGATGATGACCATTACCTTGAATTACACCTGAAAAGAACCTGGAAGCCAGTGCATCTGGCGCAACAAAGGTGTTATATAGGCAAACCTAGGTGCACTCATGATAATCTGGACTAGCTGAAGTTTCTGGGTGGTCTTCAAGAACTCTGAATAGAAACCCCTAACCTCTTGAGCTAAGGCTAGCTATTTCAAAACCTCTTGATCTTTTCCTGCAACAGCACCTGGGCAAGTCCCAAGTTCCAAATTTTGTGAATATTGCATGTCAGAGACAGCCACAAGACATGACCTCCAGATTTTGGTATCTTTGCCCCAGCCTGCTCCCTAAATGTTTACCTTAGATAAATATTAAATGTTACTAATTTATCCCATCAATTGAAAACTCACAATTTCAAAAAAACATGTAAGGTTGTGAGAGATTTTCTTTATTTCATCGTTAGTGTCCTTCTTGGGAAAAGAACACAACGGCTTTTTTTAGTTTAAGCAGAGAAAAAGTATACCTTCCAAACAGCATCCAAGCTCAGTTCCCCATACTGAGATGTATTTAGCAGCCTATTCATCTATCTCTTCTAGAATTTATTTCAATTAGACGGTTGAAAGCTAGGTGTAAATTGATGTTTTAATATTGATCATTTTTCTCAGGGGATTAAATTGCTTGATCCAAGTCAACTGATCTTTTAATTGAAAAGTTCAATACTTTCCTACTCATTTGGGGAGAATCATTGATTATAGAGGAATAAAAATATAGGGAACAATGTGTAAATTATAAAAGAACATATGTTTCTCCAGCAAAATACTTAATTATAAATGGTATTGTACCAATCAGAATCATTTCTGAGGGAGGGACAACGACATCATATTCAGCATCTGTCAATCAACACTTTTATAGATCTGCACTAATTGGAAGCACTTCTGGGGGAGGGATTAAGATGTGATAACACTTCCAGGAAAAAATGCAGAAGTGACATCACTAATTAAAGAAACGAAAAGCTCCATTTCTTGCCTTTCTTGTTAAGTGAATCATCGCAGTTGTTAAGTTAGTAACGTGGCTGCTAAGTGAATCTGGCATCCCCAGGTCGCAAAATGTGATCACATGACCCGGGGACACTGCAAATATCATAAATATGAACCAGTTGTCAATTATCCAGATTGTGATCATGTGACTATCAGGATACTGCAACCGTCGTAAATGTGAAAAACGGTCATGTCACTTTTTTCAGTGCCGCTGTAGCTTTGAACAGTCACTAAATGAACTGTTGTAAGTCGAGGACTGCCTGTAGAGTATAATTTTCTTTCCCAGTATGCTTAAAGTATCTTTTTACCATATTATATTTAAATTAAAGGAACTTTTCTATAGTCAAGAAGCTCTTTGCCAGAAATGTACTGGGTGAAATAGTGGAAAGTGTTTATGGTATTATTTTTTACTTCAGTGCTATATATATGTGCTTGAGTGCTTGAGCAGGGGGCTGGACTAGAAGACCTCCAAGGTCCCTTCCAGCTCTATTCTATTCTACATAAATGTATATCATGTACATATAAGAGTGGAGTTCTACAGTCCATATATTATTACACTCATATCATGTACAATATGTAAGAGTGGGGTTCTAGAGTCCATATATTATTACACTCATATCATATACAATATGTAAGAGTGGGGTTCTAGAGTCCATATATTATTACACTCAATGAAATAAGGTTTCACTCTCAAGTAATACAGCCATTCAAACCCTCTTGCCTGCTGAAACCATCAAGTCCACATTAAAAAAAGGACATGATTACATTATTACTATAAAATGATACTCTAACGTAATATCTGTGTTTGGCTGAGCAATTCTTTCTGACCATAGCAGTGGTCATCTATATTAGGAGAAGTGCTATAAGATTGAAAGCCAATAATCTATAGGAAGGAAGGAAGGAAGGAAGGAAGGAAGGAAGGAAGGAAGGAAGGAAGGAAGGAAGGAAGGAAGGAAGGAAGGAAGGAAGGAAGGAAGGAAGGAAATTAGCTTTACATCTGTCATACCCATCAGATAATTGGAAATGCAAATTAGTTAACCAACTCTCCAGCTTTAGCAGACTCAATCAACTGCCAGACAACAATGAATGTTAAAAATAAGAACCCCTTTTATTTTCCACATAATTCTATGTTGCTTTCAATACAGACATACCTCAGGACAGTTCAGGTGGCTGATTCTTCAGATAGTCCTCGCTTAACAACCACAATTGGGACTGAAATCGTGGTCATTGAGTGAAGAAGTTGTTAACCAAGTCATCATATGACTGCTTTGCTCAACGATGATAACTGTGGCACTCCTTATTTGCTGTTATTAAGCAATCAGGAGGTCATTAAATGGAGGAGTTCTTAAAGTTCTTAAAAATTCAGGGAGATATTCAGAGATGTTTTTGCCTTGAAAGTTGCCCATGTTGAACTGCATAGCACATAGGAAATTTTTTGTGACATTTTGTATTATGTGACTAAATGATTCATGATAATCTTTAGGTCATTCAATGTTTTGTAAATTTGCCAAATTTCAGTTTGATGGGAGTCACGGGTCCTGGACTGTCTGTCTGTCTGTTTGTCTATTTATATAGCTGCCCATCTTATTAGCTAAAACAAAATTAATAGGTGAAAGGATATTAATAGTAATAGAGTCACTTCACCAGTTCACCCATCACCTGGGGTTCCCAGGCCTGCTGACATAATGAGGTCTTAAGGGACCTTCAGAAGCCTAGAGGTGATGAAGCCATCCTCATTATGTTTTTGGATGCCCATTTGAGGTACCTTGAATCAAAAATGTTGCCCTACAGGGCATAAATTGCCCAGTTAAAGTTTACAGATAATGAAGTTTTAGGAGTACATAGATCTTTGAACCCAATTCTTGACCTTGGAACAGTCACTCTCTCTCTCAGCCAACCTACCTAACAAGATAGATCTTCTGGGGATAAAATTAGGAGCCCCAGATGATGTTTGGAATAATCTGCTGATTGTAAGATAAGAAGGTAGCAGGAGAGAAAGAAGAAAAGTATGGAGTACCAATATCTTACTAAACTAACTTTGTTCTTTTAGAACAGGGCTCTCCAAACTTGGCAACTTTAAGACTTGTGGACTTCAACTTCCAGAATTCTCCAGCCAGAATATGTTTCTGAGCTATGAACTTTTGTCAGGAGCTTGATCACACAGTCATACGGCATCATCTTGATTTCTTTGACACCTTTGTAGACATCCCTGCTCCCATGGGAAAGATCTTAACATCTCTTCTTTGCAACAAGACAGTAAGTTGTTAATCTCCTTTGCACCAGATTATATAGTCTTATTCAAGTGTGAGAGGAATCAACAATAAGCAAGGCTATTCAGCTGAAAACTAAAGTTGAGAACATTCTTTAATAAAATCAGCTTGACTTCCAAAATTGGAAGTCTCCTACAAGACTTCTGACAGGATTCAGAATACCTGGCTAGCAGTATTATGGGCTGTAATACAGAAGAAAGGCTCAATGGCTGAACTTGGCTTCCCTGGAGAAGAAGCGAATGAATCCTTAAGATACCTGTCTCCTTTGTCTCAATACTCGCAATTTTTTTTCTTGTGCCATCAACCTATTTTTATCCTTTAGTCAAATGTAAGTATCTGCTAAACCATCTTTTCATCGTTTGGATGTTTTATCTGAAGGCTTAACTCTCTTGACAAGTCTCTAATACTGAGAAAGATGGAAGGAAAGAGAAGAAGCAGGGTGGATGGACTTGACCACGGTAGTAATGGGTGCACCCTCTGAAGACCTGATATACCATGTTCAGGACTAATCATTCTTGAAATCCATATAAGTGAGCATATGGATTTCCAGAATGAAATGGAAATCCATATAAGCCAGCAGTTTGTGGCAACAGCCAAAAAAGCTAATACAATCCTTGTATCAAGGTTCCGACAAATGAGACCAAATAAATCAGAACTCCAAGGCAGGAAAGTTCCTCAAAGAACATGTTTATTGGATGCATAGCATCGGCACCGTCAAAAGTGAAACCAAATCTAAACTTTCCCTTCTAGAATCAAAGTAATACAATGTAGCAATTCCCACCCTTCTACTAATGCTATCTAATAGAACGACTTGGCAGGCTTTCTGACTAAACAATCCTCTTCTTCCACTACGGTGTGGGAATGACCTTGGTTCCCACAAGATTTGCTTGTGTTTAGACTACCAGACATACCTTTTCCCCCTCCCTATCTTGTGGCAACCTAGAATGACAAAAATGGCTGCAGCCAGGTTCGTTGTAGAGTTGACACCTTGGTTTTATAAACAGAGGCATAGAATCAAAATGATGTGAAGTATTAGTACTGCTTTATAAAATCTTAGTAAGACCACACTTGGAATACACATCCAGTTTTGGTCATCACATTACAAAAAAGATGTTGAGACTTTGAAAAAAAAAGTGCAGAGAAGAGCTACTAAAATGATTAAAGGCCTGGAGACTAAAACATATGAGGAACGGTTGCAGGATTTTGATTTGGCTAGTCTAAAGAAAAGGAGGAATAGGGGTTACATGATAGCACTATTCCAGTATTTGAGGGGCTGCCACGAAGAAGACGGGGTCAACTTATTTTCCAAAGCACCAGAAGGCGGGACAAGAAACAATGGATGGAAACTAATCAAGGCAAGAAGCAACCTGAAATTAAGGAGAAATTTCCTAACAATGTTTGCCTTCAGAAGTTGTGTGTGTTCCCTGTTTTTATGGGTATTATTTGAAATAGGAAAAATCATTTATTTAGAATATTTTTCAAGCCATTTATATTCATTGCAAAATTCCAACTTTCCTTCTCCCTCAGCTTCTCTTTCCATTTGTTTTCAATTTCTAACACTTCTCCTAAAAGCTCTATAATCTGTTCTATAAAATCTTCTTCCTTATCTTCAGGTATGTTCTGAAATCTTGACGGACGGGATGTCTTTTCCATTTCCCGTATTGTCACTGAGTCTCCCAAGTTTTTCTTTGTCTGAATCAGTTGTGATTTTCTTCCTTTACATCCTCTGTCTTTGGATCGACAAGTAATAGTAGTAAAGTTGGAAGGGACCTTGGAGGTCATCTAGTCCAACCCCCTGCTCAGGCAGGAAACCCTACACCATTTCAGACAAATGGCTGTCCAGTCTCTTCTTAAAAAATTCCAGTGTTGGAGCATTTACTGCTTCTGGAGGCAGGCTGTTCCACTGATTAATTGTTCTCATTGTCAGGAAGTTTCTCCGTAGTTCTAGGTTGCTTCTCTCCTTGATTAGTTTCCACCCATTGCTTCTTGTCCTGCCTTCAGGTGCTTTGGAAAATAGCTTGATTCCCTCTTCTTTATGGCAGCCCCTGAGATATTGGAATACTGCTATCATGTCCCCCCTTGTCCTTCTCTTCGTTAAACTAGACATACCCAATTCTAGCAACCGTTCCTTATATGTTTTAGCCTCCAGTCCCCTAATCATCTTTGTTGATCTTCTCTGTACTCTTTCTAGAGTCTCAACATCTTTTTTACATCGTGGTGACCAAAACTGGATGCAGTATTCCAAGTGTGGCCGTACCAAGGCATTGAAGAGTGGTATTAATACTTCACGTGATCTTGATTCTATCCCTCTGTTAATGCAGCCTAGCACTGTGTTGGCCTTTTTGGCAGCTGCAGCACACTGCTGGCTCATATTTAGGTGATTGTCTACTAGGACTCCGAGGTCCCTCTCACAGTTACTACTATTGAGCATGGTGCCACCTATGCTGTACTTGTGCATTTGGTTTTTCTTGCCTAAATTCACCATTGAATTTCATTTTCTTAGTTAGTGCCCAGTGTTCAAGTCTGTCCAGATCCTTCTGTATCTTAAGCCTGTCTTCTGGAGTGTTGGCTATTCCTGCCAGCTTGGTGTCGTCTGCAAATTTGATGAGTTCCCCATCTATCCCTTCATCCAAATCGTTGATGAAGATGTTGAAGAGCACTGGGCCCAGAACAGAGCCCTGGGGATCAGTTTTCTATGGTTTGTCTTCTAGTTTCTGAGTTCCTTGTTCATTCTTTATGGTCGTTTTCTGAAGGTTTTCTAGTTGTGAGTTTAAGTTAAAAACGTCCTCATTTATCTTATTCAGATTTCCTTTAGTTTCATCATAGTTTCTTCTTCAATCTTCTTTGTGTGAAACAATTGCCTCTTGAATTGATTGCAATATAGATTGCATTTCCTTCTGGAAGTTGTTAGCTTTTTCTTATTGAAGTGTTACTCCTACAGATCTCTGATATACGGGATTGGGGGCTTCAGAGGCAGATACTGGGGATGCTGGTTTTTTTACCAATTTTAGCTAGGTGTGGGGCACTCATGATTTTTCCTATTTCAAATAGTACCCATAAAAACAGAGAAAAAAATATTTCACGATCTAAATACACTGATTTGGAAATTTATCTGGCAAAGGAAAAAAGCTAGAGTTAGACTGAAGAAAATAGAAGACTTGATCTACCGGATGGGCCCTATACTACCAAACAGGTGTTTGAGTATGGCTAGAAATAAATAACTCTTAGACATTAAAAGATTATTATACTTAGAAAGATATGATTTATAATTAGAAGCTTTTGCTCACCCAAACTTAGTCAATTTTGAGAAAATTGTAACCTATAAAGATATTTTGAATATTGAAGGGAAATCCAAATTAAAATAAGAGTTGGAAAAAGAGGGTATTGGCTTAATAAAATGGCCTCAATTGCAAATACAATTGAGATACAAGTTGGCTAGAAAAGATGTTATAAACTGGAACTATTTTTATGAGGCATAATATTAGAAAAATATGATGAGGAAGTATATACTTAACGTTGTATGTATTAATAGCAGTAAGAATTGTATTTGTTTAGTGTTGGGAAAAAGAAGAAACATTACTTGAGGAAGAGATGATCAAGAAAACACCGGACTGTGTAGAAATCGACAGATCGATATTGAAGGATAATGGCCGGAAAAAAGGGGTAGAGATTAGGAATTTAATGTGTATTATTAAGTAAAAATGGACCCAGACGACATGTTGTTTATTAAGCACTTATGATTTGTAAAAATAGAAAATTAATAAAATATTATAAAAAAAAAGTTTCAGGTGCTCCATCACTAGAGGTTTTTAAGAAAAGACTTGGCAGCCACTTGTCTGAAATGATATAGGGTCTCCTGCTTGAGCAGGGCGTTGGGCTAGAAGACCTCAGAAGTCGCTTTCAGCTTTATTCTGACACAAATCTATCTATGTGGTCAACATGATGGCACCTAATGAGTAGATCAATCAGTCAGCCTGCTCATAACTGTATTATTACTTG
Organism: Crotalus tigris; assembly: GCF_016545835.1. Lineage (NCBI taxonomy): Eukaryota > Metazoa > Chordata > Lepidosauria > Squamata > Viperidae > Crotalus > Crotalus tigris. The sequence continues at coordinate 6,709,298 of NW_024096468.1, read as the reverse complement.
AGTTTTTCCAGGTTAGAGTTCATTCTGGGGGATAATCTATCTACATAGTCTTGATAGCATACAATCAATAAAATCACTGAGCCGTGCAGACAAACATTTGCCTTGATCCTTCAAAACACCACAGGGTGCACATTTAAATAAATATTAATGAAAATCACTTGAGTGAATAATATTCCTCTGGTGGGCATGGAATGTTCTCAAAATTTATGAAGAACAATAAAAAGCTAAACCGCAGTTCATTGAGAGGATTTGGCTCTCCCTTTGGAAGATCATTACAGTTTTGGTTTTCTGTCAAAAACACAATTAAAATAAAATGCATAAATTTCAGAGACCAGGGATTCTACCTTGGGATTAATTTGGGGAGCTGTTTGTGTTCTGTTTTTAAAGAGATCTCATAACAACATGCAGAGACACTCACAACTCATTCAGCATCAACTCATACAATTAAAATCTCATCAGGGAGTTTCTCAAAAAAAGAAAAGAAAAAAAAAAGGCTGCAATTTGATTGAAAGAAGAAAAGAAGAGAAAACTCTTAGGAACTAAAAAGAAGCATCATATTTATGGACGCATAAGTAAAATTGTGCCAAGTGTTTGTCTTCCATTTCTCGACTTCCTCGCTGATGTGACAGAGACTCTCCCGACACCCCCTTTTTAAAAGAAGGCCCGATAGAAAAAACTTAGCATAATGAGGTGTTTCTCAACCTTGACCGCTTTAAGATGTGTGGACTTCAACTCCCATAATTCCCCAGCCAGGAAGTAGAACGTTTTAATATTTTTTTTAGATTTTTTAAAATTCTGCCTTTATTACTTTTTATAAATAATTCATGGTGGTGAACGTTCCTCATATTCCTTCCTCCTTCTATTTTTTCCACAACAACCCCTGAGGTGAGTTGGGCTGAGAGGGAGTGACTGGCCCAAAGTCACCCAGCCAGCTTTCATGCCTAAGGCAGGACTAGAACTCACAGTGTCCTGATAATTGGCCCAAAGTCACCCAACCGGCTTTCCTGTCTAAGGCAAGACTCGAATTCACCATCTCCCAGTTTCTACACTGGTGCCTTAACCACTAGACCAAACTGTCTAAATAAAAATATTCAGGGTCTGTAAGATTCCTGGGAGGATAAAAAAAAAAAGACACCATTCAATTCATCCTCCCTTTCTCAAGCTCTCAGATCAAAGAGATGCAGAGGTTACATCTGTCAAGCCCTCATTTATGAGGCTTTTACATGGACTTCCAGCTCTCTTCCTGGGGGGTCGATATAAGATGACATAAAGGCAAGGCAAGTGAAAGACAGATTGGTGTAGTGATCAAAGACATCAGGCTAGGAACCATGAGACCATGAGTGCTGCCTTAGACACAAAACCAGCTGGGTGACCTTGGGCCACCCCCCTCTCTTTCTCAGTCCAATACACCTTCCAAAGTTGTCATCACAGGGAAAATAATAAGGCAGGGCATTATGGATATAACCTCAAGTTGCACAACATATAAAGACGGGATATAAATCATTATATAAGGAGGGAATAAAATGCATTAATCTTTCTTGGTTTTTCCTGGAAGACGTTTCGCTTCTGATCCAAGAAGCTTCTTCAGTTCTGCCCTGAAGAAGCTTCTGGGATAAGAAGTGAAACGTCTTCCAGGAAAAACCAAGAAAGTCCAATTGCCTTTTGAAAAAGCACCTTTGGGGACAAGTGTGATCTGGATGACTGAGAATCTCCATAGACATAATAAGGAACTAAGCTAGAAGTTTCTAGTGCTGGGAAAGGTGGAAGGAAAGAAGAAGAAGAAGAAGAAGAAGAAGAAGAAGAAGAAGAAGAAGAAGAAGAAGAAGAAGAAGAAGAAGAAGAAGAAGAAGAAGAAGAAGAAGAAGAAGAAGAAGAAGAGGAGGAGGAGGAGGAGGAGGATGAGGAGGAGGAGGAGGAGGAGGAGGAGGAGGAGGAGGAGGAGGAGGAGGAGGAGGAGGAGGAGGTTGTGGTGGTGGAGGAGGAGGGAACGACCAGCAGCAAGGTGGATGAACTATGATAGTGGTGATGGATGCCGCATTGGGAGACGTGAAGGTCATGCAGAAAATCTATCTGCTTGCTAAGAGTTGACAGTGTCCTGATGGCATGTAATCAAAAGGCTAGGAACCAGGAAGCTGTGAGTTTGTCCTGCCTTAGGCACAAAGCCAGCTGGGTGACCTTGGGCATGTCCCTCTCTCTCAGCCCTGGGAAGAAGACAAGGGCAAACCATTTCCACAAAAGTTGTCAAGAAAGTAGCAGGGACCCCTCCCTGTAGTTGTCAAAAGTCATAACTACCCTGAGGGTCAAATAGAAATAAAGGCTTAACTGATGCAGATATGACAAGGGGTGGGGTGTGTGATGCTGCCAGGACACATTTGGTCCATGGTTACATGTGAGTGCAGGAAGCCTGTGTGGAAAGTGTTTGCTCGCACTCCTTGACCGCAACTCATTGACATGCATTATTTCCACGGAAGGGATGTGATCTCTTTGACAGAAAAAGGAAGGGCGGGAGGAAACCTTCCCTACCCCTCTCTAGGGGGCGTCTGGTTTTATAACCCTCAATTATAAGCCCTTTTGTTTGGTTTCTAACATATGCTGAAAATATCACAACCCCCCCCCCATTTTTTTTTCTTGCAAGCGGGTGTTTCCAAACTCAGACGAATTCCCTATGAAAGAATTTAGCTTCAATTTTGTCATTGTTTCTATATTGCTGATATTGGGAGCCTGGGGAAGGGAGGTTTTCATTATCTAAGCAAAAAAAAGCATCCTCACATATGATACTAAGGTTACGTGCAAAAAAGAAAAACAAATTTGAAGGTAGGGAAGGGGAGGGAAGGGGAAACCCTAATCCCCTCCCTTCCTCCCTCCCTTCCTTCCTTCCTTCCTTTCGTCTCTCCCTCCCTCTCTCCCTTCCTTGCTTGCTTGCTTTTCCTTCCTTCCTTTCCTTCCTTCCTTCCTTCCTCCCTCTCTCTCTTTTTCTTCTTTCTTTCTTTCTTTCTTTCTTTCTTTCTTTCATTTAATTTGGATCTCACAATCCAAAGTGACTTTGGGCAGCTTACAATGTCAGAAAAGCGTAACTATATAAGTAATCCTCTATTTATGACCGTTCGTTTAGTCACCGTTCAAAGTTACAACGGCACTGAAAAAAGTGACTTATGTCCATTTCTCACACTGCAGCATCCCAATGATCATATGATCAAAAATCACCTGCTTGACGACTGACACACATTTATGATGGTCGCAGTGTCCCGGCGTCATGTGACAATCCCCTTTTGTGACCTTCTGACAAGCAAATTCAATGGGGAAGCCAGAATCACTTAACAACCGTGTTACTAATTTAACAACTGCAGTGATTCATTTAACAACGATGGCAAATAAAAGGTTGCCGCATGAGGGAAAATTCACTTAACAAGTGTCTCACTTAGCAACAGAAGTTTTGGACTCAATCGTGGTCGTAAGTCGAGAACTACCTATCATTCTTAATAACTTCCATCTCTGGAGAATCAGGAAGGGCCAAGCTGTGTACTGTGTACTGCTGTGCATGTACTGTGTACTTTCACTGTGTTCCGCTAGATTATTTCAATCTGTAATGCAGCGCGATTGTGAATAAAACACACCCAGAAAAAGCATCAACAAGAGAACAGAAGGCTGGGACAAGCTAGCTAAGGAGAAGGCAATGCCATTCTCTCACTGCCCTGGCTGTTTATATTTTAACCCCCCCTTGGTCGTCGTTGCCATCTTCCCCAACACCACCATCCCCAGAAGCAGCTTGTCCTCAGCAGCTGGTTCCGTTCAACTCTCTTAAAATGCCACAAACAGAGAACAGCCTGCCTTGCTGTCTGGGTCTCAATGCTATTGCAATCATCAAATTGTTTCCTTTATAAATAAATAAATAAATAAGGTTAAGTCTTCCAAACTTTTCATGAGAGCAGCGGAGTGCTGGTTCCCCTTGCTTTCTTTCCACTCAGAATCATTTTAAGGCCAGACCTCTTTGATTAGCGAGAGCTATTTTGGTTAATGAAATGGCCAGGTCAATGGAGCAGAAAAGTCCTATCAGGCATTAGATGAGCTCTAAGCAGTCTTGCAGCTCTAACACACACACACACACACACACACACACACACACACACACACACACACACACTCACTCACTCACTCACTTACCGCCCTTAAAAAAAAAGGTAAAGGAATCCCTACGGATTTTACTCCACTAGTCTTTGCTGACTATAGGGGCCAAGGCTCATCTCTGTTTCTAGGCTATTGAACCAAATGTCCGAAGACATTTCCGCAGTCATGCGGCCAGCATGATGTCACAGAGCATTGTTACCTTCCCACCAAAGTGGTACCTATTTATCTACTCGCTTTTGCATGCTTTCAAACTGTTAGGTTGACAGGAGCTGGAGCAAAGACAGGAGCTCGCCCCGTCACAGGCCACTCGGGTCTCGAACTTAGTCTGTCAGGTTCACCACCCTTTAATATTAAAAAAGAGAAATTTGGGGCCTGGTAAAATATGTTGTTTGTTTGTTTGTTTGTTTGTCTCAGCCTCAACCTGCCTTTATTTTTTATTTTTTACAACTGACTCAAGGAAGCAAACATATCCTCCTATTTTCCCCACCACAACAACTCTGTGAGGTGAGTTGGGCTGAGAGAGAGTGACTGGCCCAAGGTCACCCAGCTGGCTGTCATGGCCAAGGTGGGGCTAGAATTCAGTGTCTCTTGCTTTCTAGCCTTAAAAGACTTTGCAAAGTATTGACAAAAGAGTTGTAGTTTGTAGTTCAGGGTTGAACTGAGGAGTCCTTGGTGCTCTCTGAGCTTGGTGGTTTTCTTGCAGATGTTTCATTACCAAACTAGGTAACATCATCAGTACAGTAACACTGAGAGTGTTGCCTGGTTTGGTAATGAAATGTCTGCTGGGAAAGAGAGCACCAAGGACCCCATTTTGCAAAGAGTTAACCTATTGCACAGAGAGCTCTTCTCTGCCTTACCCAGAAAGAGAAGTTCAGCAGAAAGAGAAGTTCCACCTTACAAGACAGCGGGGTATATGGTGTCCCTTGATTTCAAAACATACCCAGTATTTTCATTCTGGATTTCCAAGGTTGCATCTTGAATTTCTGAGGTTTATCTCCAGAGATTCCTGAGATAAAGTATAGAGATATCTGGCAAAAGCCATTATCATCTGATTAATGTGATTAATTTTGCTCTTAGTTTTCCCGCTTAATGAATTACAGCCCTCATCTCTGGAGAAATGAAGATGCTCAGTGTGAGTCAAGCACGGCTGTTCAGCTTGCCAAAAGTCCTTGGCTGCGTTCACACAACAGACGTTTGAAAGATTGCGGAGAGCTTGAGAAAAGAAGGGAAGAGAATACAAACAAGCAAGAGACAGAAAGCAAATTAATGGGCATAAACGACACCTTAACCTAGTTTGAGTTAAATCTAGGAAGAAGCACTGCAAATACTACAGAGACTCCATCTTAATGTATTCACTATAAATCAGTGTTTTTCAGACTTGGCAAAAGAAGGAGGCCTGGTGGCGCAGTGGCTAGAATGCAGTATTGCAGGTTAACTCTGCCCACAGCCTGAAGTTCAATCCTGATGGGGCTCAAGGTTAACTCACTCTTCCATCCTTCCGAGGTCAGTAAAATAAGGAGCCAGATTATTGGGGGCAATATGCTGACATTGTAAAGCACTAGTGGGGAAGTATACACAATAAATCTAAATGCTATTGCTATTTTTAAGATGTGTGGACTTTTTTTTCTTTTTACAATCCTGTAATCCTTTGCTTTGTGATGGGGTTGGGGCGACTGAGCATTTTCCGGCTGGATGCCCTTCCTGACGCCTATGTGACATTTACAGCAGATATTTTCTCTTTGCACACTGACAGAGAAACATCTGTCACTGCCTAGGATTGAACTCTCAATGGGAGGCGAGAGTCTTCACCTCTAGGTCACCGTGCTGCTCAGAACTCCCAGAGTTCCCCAGGCGGCTTTTCCAGTCCCGAAATGAGAAAAATAGTTTCCCATTTCTTCTTAGCTTCTTCCACCTTCCAATTACTCACCTGTATTAGCTAGGCTAAGAAATAGCCAGGTAAGTAATCCTAATATTTGAGGAGGGATTTGAACTGATATTTTTGGCATGTCACCCGCTCATGTCAACCAAGAGGTGTGACCAACCAATGAAGCTTCTGTATATATAGATCAGTAACCTTATCTGCGAAATGAGAATATTAGCAAACTGTCCCATCCAATAAACACAGCGAGGTGATAAGGAAAAAACACCTTTGAGGATGTTGGCTCTGAATCCAAGCTCGTAAAAAAAACAGCTTATTGTTGAAAATCCAAGGCAAAAATCACCTGCAGATGCCCCTGTGCGAATGGAAAATGGGTCAACCGTGGAGATCTTCTAGAAATTCCTCTTGCGGATATGAAAAGAGGAGGCCAGATCTAGAACCTCTATTGACTTTGCTGAATAGGCTGAGTTTCCACCCTTTTTTTTCCATTGCCATAGAGGTAGTCCTCGACTTACGACCACAACTGAGTCCAAAATTCCTGTTGCTAAGCCAGATATTTGTTAAGCGAGTTTTGCTCCACTTTCTTGCCACAGTTGTTAAGTGAAGTACTGCATTTGCAAATTACTGACCTCGGAAGGATGGAAGAGTGAGTTAACCTTGAGCCCCATCAGGATTGAACTTCAGGCTGTGGGCAGAGTTAACCTGCAATACTGCATTCTAGCCACTGCGCCACCAGGGCTCCTTAAAGTTGCCAAGTCTGAAAAACACTGATTTATAGTGAATTCATTAAGATGGAGCACTTAGCAATAGCACTTAAGACTTATATACCGCTTCACAGTGCTTTACAGCCCTTCCTAAGCGGTTTAGAGTCAGCATCTTGCCCCCGCAATCTGGGTCCTCATTTTACTGACCTCAGAAAGATGGAAGGTTGAGACAACCTTGACCTAGTGAGAATCGAACTGCCAAAATGCTGGCAGCCGGCAGTCAGCAGAAGGAGCATGCAGTACTGCATTCTAACCACTGCGCCACCATGGCTCTTTTATTGTAGCAATAGCTACAATAGCAATAGCAATAGCACTTATAAGTGCTTTATAGCCCTCTCTAAGCGGTTTACAGAATCAGCATCTTGCCTCCAGCAATCTGGGTCTTCATTTTACCGACCTTGGGAGGGTGGAAAGCTGAGTCAATCTTGAGCTGATCAGAATCGAACTGCCGAACTGCTGGCAGCCGGCAGTCAGCAGAAGGAGCATGCAGTACTGCATTCTAACCACTGCGCCACCATGGCTCTTAAGTCAGTAACATAATTGTTTAGTGAATCTGGCTTCTCCGTTGACTTTGCTTGTCAGTAGGTTGCAAAAGCTTGCTCTTTCTGCTATGTATCCAAGACGGACAGTAATTAATATTTATATGTATTTATAAGTAAGGGTGTAGGTATACAGATATGTATGTATATAGCATGTCTATATGTGTGTTATGTATGTGTGCACTTTTGAGAGCAGGCACCAGAGTTTCATTTTTAATGTGTGCCAATGTGCCCACAGTAAAAAAACGACAATAAAGGTTATCTTAACTTTAAAAGGGAAACTGCATGAGCCCGGGAAACTGCAACCGTCATAAATATGAACCAGCTACCGAGCATCTGAATTTTGATCACATGACCATGGGGATGCTGCAATGGTCGTAAGTGTGAAGAACAGTCATAAGCCACTTTTTCCACTGCTGTTGTAACTTCGAACGGTCACTAAATGAATGGTTTTAAGTCAAGGACTATCTGTCGATTGGAGGCATTAAAGCTGAACTTGGTCAGCTATGAACAAATTGCAGCCTAGAGAGACGTGAACGGGGATGCCTTCTGGGACACCTGGTTTCCTCTCTGCCCCCTCTTGCCCTCTGGGAATTGGCAGACCTGTTTTCAAAGAAACCACCAAGTCAGGGCATTGTGCCCAAAATTAGGATAAAGTGATTAAGAATCCCCAAGAAAACAAGAAACGGTTGACAAAAATGACAGATTACACCTTGCCAGGATTATTTGATCCTTTTGCAGACTGACAATATGGGCTCATTATGAACCCAACTATTTATTTTGTGGCAAAACAGAAAGAAAGGCTGGAGGTACCTAACCACCACTTGGATTTTAACAGAAGCAGGCAAAATGCCACTTTGCAACCAGACTGGGCTTTGCTAACTGTTGCTATTTTCTTTTCTTTTTCTTTTCTTTTCTTTTTTCTTTTCTTTTCTTTTCTTCTCTTTTCTTTTCTTTGCTTCTCTTCTCTTCTCTTTCTTTCTTTCTTTTTCTTTCTTTCTTTCTTTCTCTCCCTTCCCTTCCCTTTTTCCCTTTCCTTTCCTTCCCTTCCCTTTCCTCTTTGTTTCTCTTTCTCTACTTTCTGTAGAAGCCCTTGTTAAAGCATTGTTTCTCAAACTTGGCATGTGTTTAAGACATATGGATTTCAGCTCCCAGAATTCCTCAGGCAACTCCCAGAATTCCCCAGTTTGCATGTCTCAAAGTTGCCAAAACTGAGAAATACTGTGTTAGAGGTTTTTCTTTGCACAATTGCAGGAGGTAAGCCTCTTCCCAAATCAAACCTTTGACAGTGTTCCACTGTGTACTTGTTATTGTATTCTATTACTTGTTGCTAATGGTTTTGTGAAAAAAATAATCATTTGCTCTTGTGAACATTTCTTAACACAGCTATTGCAGACTTTTCATTTAGCAAACAATTGTGGCAAAATGGTATTTCTTATACCCAAATCTATCCAAATGATATGTGTAAATTACCAAGAAAGTTTCTTTACTTGATAAAAAGTGTACACACAAACACACAAACAAACAAACACACTATTCTGATGGCTTTTATAAGTCCCTTCCTGCAGCCCCACTGAGGGACAGTGCTGATAGCTCCTCAAGTTAATTCACTGTATATAGTCCACTAAAATGCAACAATCCATAAGTTCAGTTCCCAATAGAGCAGTGTTTCTCAACCTTGACAATTTTAAGGCACGTGGACTTCAATTCCCAGAATTCCACAGCCAGCATTGCTGGCTGTGGAATTCTGGGAGTTGAAGTCCACGTGCCTTAAAATTGTCAAGGTTGAGAAACACTGCAATAGAGGATTTGAACCCTCCAGCTCTGGCTATGTATATTTGATGATTCTCAATAAGTATGCAACTGTTCATGTGCTACCTCCTGGTGGACAATTTAGCTGATTACACTCAAGGGTACAGTACTGTAAATGAAAAATGGCATTTTAAATATAGGTAGTCCTCAACTTACAACTGTTTGTTTAGTGTCCATGCAAAGTTGCAATAGACTGAAAAAAGTGACTTATGACTGGTTCTCACATTTAAGACTGTTGCAGCCTTTCCATGGTCATGTGATCAAAATTTGGACATTTGGCAACCAGTTTCCAGTTTAAAAAACACCCATTGAGATGAATGGATTTACCGATCACCACGTTTGGTTAACAACCATGTTGTTCGCTTAATGACCACCAAAAGAAGAAGACTGGAAAATTACTTTCAGTCCCATCAATTCTTTGACTTACAACCACAATGACTTACAATCATAATTCCAGGTTTAATTACAGTTGTAAGAAGGACTATCTTATGGAAATGTTTATAACGGGATACAGGGTACTCAAAGGTCTGGATGTTTGATGGTATTACAGATATCGTCGCAGGATGGAAGCAGTTCCTAGTAAGGCCGCCTTTTGCAATTGACTAATAGCGAATTTGTCAATGCCAATGGTGTTCAAGTGGTGCTCCAGTTGTTTTGGGATTGCACCCAAGGAGCTGCTTCTTCTGCTTATTATTATTATTATTATTATTACTATTATTATTACTATTATCATCATCATGACTGCTGTTCTTTACCACTTTCCCATATGGATGCTAGCACTAATCCCTTTGTATTACAACAGAAAGCATATTAGCAATTCTACTGTATCATGTTCCAATATCATCTTCAAGCCTAGGGGACGATAACTAAATTGAAAAGAAATCATTAAGCATAGAAAAAAGAGATAAAAGAAAAAAAATTCTACAGCTTCTAGCGTTTCCAGCTGTTACCCCCTTCTTCCCTCCTCCCCCCACCTCACAACACACAAACACCTTTTTAAAGGCAACTTTATCAGTCTGCCTGGGAAAATGAGATCATTGCAGCTGAAGAAAACGTACCATTGATCTCCCAATCTGGAGATTTCACTAAAACAAAATTGCATTAATCCATCTTGGTGGCTTTAAATTACCAAAGTTCGGTATTATTCTTACGGGATAAATAGTGACTGAGGCCTCGCTCTTCACTGTATCTGTAATTTGTTTTCTTGGCATAAATGTGCTGGGAAAGGACTCTGGGCAAGGACAGAGCATATCAAAGGATGTTTCCCCCCCCCCCAAACTGAGAGAATAAGACCTTGATCATCCTCTGATTGATCCATATCAATTTCTCCAATCCTCTTTGATGGAGCTGACCTTAACTTTTTGAAACCAGGTGGTGTGAGATACATGCAGCCATGGCCCTGGAGCTTCCCCACTTCCCTGTATTTAGATGATTCCAATTGAAGAGATTTGTCGCTCAGGACTGAACTGTGGGGTCGTTGGTGCTCTCTGAGTTTGGTGGTTTTCTTGCAGATGTTTCATGACCTACCTATTTCCAAACAGAAGACTACGAAAGCACATCCATAAACACCGACTAGCAGTCAGAAGACAGGTTGAAAGCTCCCTTATTTCGCAACACATGGACAGACGTAAACATAGTTTTAACTGGGGAACTGTGAGGATCCTAGTGGTGGCGAACCTATGGCATGCATGCCAGAGGCGGCATTCAGAGCCCTCTCTGTGGGCACATGTGCCATGCCCCAGAGATAGCGAGAGACTGGCCCCCACCACCCTGGCCCTGCACACCCAGTCTGTCATGACCACCGTAGCCATGCCCACCCAGCAGCCGGTGATAAATAAGTGGGTTTTGGGTTGCAGTTTGGGCACTGGGTCTCCATCACTGTCCTAGACCAAGCCAAGTCCAAAAATGCTAGGGAGTTCCTGTAAGCCTGGCCATTCAGACAAAGCAACCATCAATAGGCACACACTGATGGAAAATCTGGGAGTTAAAGTCCACATATTTTAAAGTTGCCCACATTGAGAAACACTGATCTAGAAGACATGGGCAGCAAATACAATTTAACAATCACTGGGACTTGAAGCAATAAAAGGGGACTGATAATTACTTCTGGGTAGCATTACCACATATCTGAATAGACAAAGGAGGACGTGGAGAATTGGAAAAGAGGATAAATGGGGGGGGAGGGATGGAAGACAAACTAACCATTTTATTTTCATGGCATCCACAACAAAAGATGCAGCAAAAATGTTCTTATATTTACTGGCATGTGAATTTCTTTTTTCCAGCATCAGAAAGACTATCTTTTTAATCACCGTATTTTTCCAGCAAGTCTTCATTTTCAAGAACATATGCTAGCGATAATATCAAGACAACACACTTTTCAAATTTCACCATAGAAATATATGAGAAATCATGTGATCCACAGATTACAGAGATCAGAGATCTGAAGGGGCTGGATTGAAGCCAAATCAGGAAATAAATGAATTAAAGGAAATACAGGCTGTCAAGTCTGTCCCTGAACAGGGAAAAGAAAGAAGCACACAATTTACAAGGTCGAAATAACCAGACGTTTTAATGAGCAATATTGTAAAAACAGTCCCTTCCCTTCCAAAACAACAAGACGCTGGACAATATTTTAAGGCTATACGTTTTAAGGCTATACCTGCAGGACAGATAATATGAGAGCCACATTGGTCTAGTGGTTAAGGCACCAAGCTAGAAAGGCGGAGACGGTGAGTTCTAGTCTTGCCTTAACCATGAAAAACTGATTGGGTGATTTCGGGCCAATGACCAGGAGACAATGAATTTGACTCCCACCTTAGGCATGAAAGTTAGCTGGGTGACTTTGGCAGTCCCTCTCTGTTAGTCCAACTCACTTCACAGGATTGTTGTTGTGGGGAAAATAGGAGAAGGAAGATGTGTTGGACAGGTTCGCCACCTTGAGTTATTTGTGAAAATAATAAAGATGAGAACTATATGATGTTTCAGTGACAATGAGTGCACCATCAGGAGACTTGAATAAATAGGTTAGGGCAGACCTAGGCATTTTACAGTCCCCAGGCCACATCTGGCTGGCCCAGTCTGACCATGTGAGGTTAACTGAAAATTAAAAATCAAATGTAAATAAGTGCACCACAGGGGATGGGAGAAGAACCGAGTTAAGTCCAACTCTGCCCAGTCGCTGTGCATGCTTTCAGTTGGCTGGCACCCTCATTTGGCCCCCCTTGGAAAAACTAATTGCCGACCCCTGAGTTAGGCACTCTTATTTTTTTTATTTATCATATGGCACATTCACTTCCTATTTCAGTAAAAAGGAACACAGGGTAAAATACAAAACAGAAAATATAAACTAAGGAGAAACTTCCTGACAGTTAGAACAATTAACCAATGGAACAACCTGCCTCCAGAAGTGGTGAATGCTCCAACACTGGAAGTTTTTAAGAAGAAACTGGACAGCCATTTGTCTGAAATGGTATAGGGTTTCCTGCCTGAGCAGGGGGTTGGACTAGATGATCTCCAAGGTCCCTTCCAACTTTATTATTATTATTATTATTATTATTATTATTATTATTATTATTATTATTATTATTATTAATCTTAACAGGAAGATTAGAAACGTATCTAAGCTGCCAATATAATTTTTTACTTCAGTGGTCGCAGCCAGGAAATCAGCAGAATCTCCATTATAGGCTCTATTTTGGCATTCTAACAATGTACATTGGATAGTTTGTTTTTCCGTCCCACAGTCACAATTCAGTGATGGCATTTTGCCCCATTTATAGAGGGCATCTGATCTGTACATCTACTATGACCAGTGCAAGTTTGGTTCAATGTTATCCATATCGCACAGGGCTGGTCAAATAGCAATAGCATTTAGACATATATACTGCTTCATAGTTCTTTACAGAGCTTTCTAAGTGGTTTACAGAGTCAGTATCTTGCCCCCAACAATCTGGGTCCTCATTTTACCAACCTCGAAAAGAGGGAAGGCTGACTGAATCAATCTTGAGCCATTAGGATCAAACTCCTGGCAATGGGCAGAGTCAGCCTGCAATATTGCATTCTAACCACTGTGCCATCCAGGCTCCATATCCAGGTGTTTTTTCAAGATTAGGGACAAATAGTCATGGTTAGGGACAAATAGTCATAAGAAAATCTACTTACATCAGGGGTAGGGAACTATGGCCCTTTTATGACTCATGGACTTCAACTCCCAGATTCCTGAGCCAGCCATGCTGGCTGAGGAATTCTGGGAGTTGAAGTCCACAAGTCATAAAAGGGCCATAGTTCCCCACCTCTGATCTACAGGGTCGCTAGGAGTCAATAATAGGTTGATAGTACATAATCAGTTAATAAGTGGAAGAGAACCGCCATCTTATCTTTTACCTCAGCTATCAATATGTCTTGGTTAGGCCTGAATGCATTTTTTATGCATTTTAGGGGTAATTTTGAGCTGAGAGAGGCACTGCGAAATCTGAAAGACTGGGCAATTGAAAGGGTAATGATGTTTCACATAGCAGATTAGTTTGCAGATATTTGATGCACTTCAGAACATTGAATCAAGGAAATCTTCAAGTACCCCTACCTGAAAGCCAGCCATGGGGACAAATTAAATTTTCTCCCACTTTTCATCTTCACGTTATTGACCTGGAGGTCTTTTCACTGAATATTCTCCAACTGTAGGAAGAACCCACTCAATCTCTTTTGAAAACTGACTTTACTACATTATTCTGTAAATTGAAGAACCAATGTGACCCTCCACCAGTGATTAAGCTACATTTCCCAACATTTTTCACAATGGGCAATGCAATTTCTTTTTTTCAGTCAAGATTATCCTCCATCAGTGTTTGCATATAAGGGAAGTCTTTGCATATAAGTAACAATTCTCTTGATTCAGGGAACTCCAGAAATGGGGCAAGAGAGATAAAAAGAAATAATAAATGGTATAGGGTATGAAATAATAATAAATGTATTAAAAATAATAAATGGTATAGGGTCTCCTGCTTGAGCAGGGGTTGAACTAGGAGACCTTCAAGGTCCCTTCCAGCTGTATTTTGAACTAAATAGAATCAATATATTTTCTATAAATCAATATTTAAAATACATAGGTGGCAGATTACATCCAACCCCCAGTTCTTTCTCTGTTCCCCTAAATTTGAAAATGAATTTCCAAATTTACCAGCAAACAACCAAATTTAACCAATTTTGTTGAAAATAGTTGTGGTAAGTCCATCCCCTTTCAAAAATAAGGGATACAAACCCAGTAATTCCACTTTCTCTTCTAACAATACAGGTAGTCCTCAACTTATGACCTCGATTGAGCCCAACATTTCCATTGTTAAGTAAGACAGTTGTTAAATGAGTTTTTCCCCATTTTATGAAGTTTATTGCTACATTTGTTAAGTGAATCACTGCAGTTGTTAAATTGGTAACATGGTGATTAAGTGAATCTAGTTTCCCCGTTGACTTTGCTTGTGAGAAGGTTGCAAAAAGCGATCAGAGTATGACCCTGGACACTGCAATGGTCATAAATACAACCCAGTTGCCAAGCTTCTGAATTTTGATCACATGAGCATGGGGATGCTACAATGGTCATAAGCGTGAAAAATGGTCATTTTTTTCCAGTGTCGTTTTAACTTCAAATGGTCACTAAATGAATGGACTACCTGTGTCTCACATCACTATTTTTATTTACTTATTCAATTTATATCACTGCCCATCTCACCTAAGCAATCGTGGTGATGGCTTACAATTAAAAATACAACAAAAAAGTCATGAAAATCAATTCAAAGTCAATTAAAACAATTAATGTGTGGCAGAATACAATAAATCAGTAATAATGCAGCCTTAAAGCGTGGTCCTTAATAAGGCCACACCTGGAATGCTGCATCCAGTTTTGGTCATCACATTACAAAAAAGATGTTGAGACTTTTAAAAAAAAGTGCAAAGAAGAGCAACTAAGATTATTAAAGGCCTGGAGACTAAAACATATGAGGAACGGTTGCAGGAATTGGGTACGGCCAGTCTAGAGAAAAGAAGGATGAGGGGGGACAATGATAGCAGTATTCCAGTATTTGAGGGGCTGCCACAAAGAGGAGGGGGTCAACTTATTTTCCAAAGCACCAGAAGGCAAGACAAGAAGCAAAGGATGGAAATTAATCAAGGAGAGAAGCAACCTGAAATTAAGAAGAAACTTCTTAACAGTGAGGATAATTAACCAAAAGTTAATCAGAAGTTGTAGTTACTTCATCACTGGAGGTTTTTAAGAAGAGGCTAGACAGTCACTTGTCTGAAATGGTTTTGGTTCTCTTGCTTGAGCAGGGGGCTGGACTAGAAGACCTCCAAGGTCCTTTCCAGCTCTATTATGATTCTCAACCAACCAATAAATTTAATACCACCAATGAACCCCAGGTATGATGACAAAACTATATTTTAAGAGCTTTAGAAGGCCAGTACTGGTGGGGATCCTCTAAACCAGTGTTTCTCAACCTTGACAATTTTAAGGCATGTGGACTTCAACTCCCAGAATTCCACAGCCAGCATTTCTGGCTGTGGAATTCTGGGAGTTGAAGTCCACATGCCTTAAAATTGTCAAGGTTGAGAAACACTGCTCTAAACAGAGTTTATAGCAGGTTCATAAACTGCAGGAAAGGGATAAAACACTGCTTTTCAAACTTTGCAACTTGAAGGTGTGTGGACTTCAATTCCCAGAATTCCCCAACCAATCATGGAATTCTGGAAGTTGAAGATCGCACACCTGGAACTAAGAAGAAGTTTTCTAACAGTATGGACAATTAACCAGTGGAAAAGCTTGCCTTCAGAAGTTGTGGGTGCTCCATCACTGGAGGTTTTTTAAGAAGAGACTGGACAACTATTTGTCTGAAATGGTAGGTCTCCTGTTTGAGCAGGGGGTTGGACTAGAAGATCTCCCAGGTCCCTTCCAGTTCTATTCTGAATGAAACTTTCAAGTTGCTAACCTTGAGAAACACTGGGATAAAAGAAGACTGCAGATGACAGAGGAAGAATCTGACATCACCCTCCCTTCATGAAAAAGGCTCTGCAATCCTCTTGGCCTTTCCAAAAAAATATGTCAAATAAAACTTCTCCTTCTCTGCAGCAAAGGAGAATAGAAAAGTTGGAGGAAAAAGAATAAGCAGTATAATAGATATCCAGTTCTCTTCTCAAAGAAGACTGTTGATATGCCTCGTGGTTATTTTTCATTTTTCTATTCTTGCCTATTTGGTCTGGCTCAGAAAACTCTTGAAATGAAATTTTAAGCAAAATACATTAAGGGACTACAATTTGACTGCCACTGGATATTGTTAACTGACTGGCTGGTTTCTTTTACGCTTGTTCCGATGTTGATACAGCCTTTCAAATGAGATATAATCGAGTTAATGTCATATTACATATTTATGCTTATTGTCTCTCGACTGCCTTAGTGTACAAAGGACGCTAAGCACGGTCTCTTTGCTGGAAATGTGTCCGGCGAGTATAAATACGTAGATTTATGGATTATCCCTGGGGATGGTTTCTTTGGATTTGGCGTTAGCTTTGCAAATGGCATCGGGAACTCAGAAAAACAGGCCGAGCAAATAAATAAATAAGTGGGAAGCTAGTCTAAACATCTGGATGCAGACACCAAGCAAGGAGCTTCAGCTTCCCATATGGAGCTGAGAAAAAAACAGACAGATGGTAACCCTATTTTCAATCAGGGCTCGGTGACAGCGTGGGGTATTTCCAGTTGCTAGGGAACAGCAGTATCTCTTCTTCCCCAGAAGCAACATGAAATGTTCTGTGTAGTCTTGGGCAGACAATACTATCTCGTGATTGTTTCTAAAGTCTGGGGGGCGGGGGGGGGGAGGAGCTGGAAATATTTCAGACCTCGTTGTCTACAATCACACACACACAAACACCCAGTCAACCGGTCAGTTCTACTAGAGGCCTGATCAATTTGCATTGGAAAGGAGGGGAAGTGATATTTTGAAGACGGTGGCTTGGTTTATCCACTTCCCACATTACAGGTAGTCCTTGAGTTACAACAGTTCATTCAGTGACAACTCAGAGTTACAACAGCACTGAAAAAGACTTATGACTTACGACCGTTGCAGCATCCCCACATTCACATGATCAAAATTCAGTCACTGGGCAACCGGCTCAGATTTAGGACGGTTGCAGTGTCCAGTGATCACTTTTTTGCAACCTTCTGACAAGCAAAGACAACCGTGCTACTAAACAACTGCAGTTAAACAGCTGTGGCAAGAAATACACTTAACTGTCTCACTTAGTAACAAAAATTTGGGGCTCAATTGTGGTCGTTAAGCTGAGGACTGCCTGTATATGTGGTTGCTTTTTTGCAAGGCTCTTCCACATTAAACAATATAATCCACTGTCATTCAAACAAAATAAAAATGAAAGGACCCCATCAAAAATACATGAGCCCAGTGACTTTATGCTCAGATGCTCTCCAAAATGCAATCCTGTTGTTAAAATAATTTCTGCTAAATCCACTACTTATCTGCTCTGTCACACCCAAGATACCAGTGACCCAGCTCAAATGATCCTATTCTGGACAAATGGCGAGAAGATCAAAATCTCTTGAAAAGTCCATGATTTTAGGAAAGGTGGAAGGGAAGGGAAGGGAAGGGAAGGGAAGGGAAGGGGAAGATGATCAGCAATAAAGTGGATGGACTTGATTAGGGTGGCGATGGGTGCACCATTAGAAGATATGAAGGACCAGGCTGGGGACAGACCATAGCCTGAAGATCTACCTATTTAGGTGCTAAGTGTTGATACCAACATAATACATAATACAAAAGTAATTTCTCTCTCTCTCTCTCTCTCTCTCTCTCTCTCTCTCTGTTTGTGTGTATAGCTGCTACTCTAATTCAATACCTGCAGTTAGAAATGGTCTCAAAAGTCTAAACAAATTTTGGGATTCTATGATTACTAACATGATACATGATAAACAGATTTTTTTTTACATTTAATTCCCATCTCATGAACATACGGATGAGGCTGATCTTACTATAAAGTAATACAGTGTAACCTTGGTACTCAACTGCTTTGAAACTCATCGAATTTGGTACTCAACACAGTTTAATGTGAAAATTTTGTCCCAGTACTAATGGTTTGTTTGGTACTCAACACACGTTAGAATTTGTCGGTGTCGGCTGCTTTGTGACTCACTACATTATTCCTTATGGGGACAATCTGTTTGGTACTTATCATTTTTGGTACTCACTGCATCTCCTGGAACCAATTAATGATTAGAACTGAGGTACTATTGTAAATAGCATTTCATCTATCTGTCTGTCTGTCTATCTATCTATCTATTTTCTACCACTATTCTCCTTTGAGGTAGAGAAAGAGAAAGATTTAATTTGAAATTCACTATATAATCTACTTTCCTCCTTTAAATTATTCAAATACCTTGATGATTCCTGGAAGTTATCAGGAAGGAAACCAACTGGGGAAAGACATTGGTTTCTATGGCCAGAACGCTAAATTACAGGCAATAACTGCATATATTTATATGTTTATAAACAAGTTTATTTTAAAGTCCAAATTTTAGAACAGACTCAGTTATTCATTGCCACAATACACTAGGCTTGCTAACACTGATGGTTTTTAAAAGAGATTAGATTATTTTCTAGAAACAAGGATGTTTGCTATTATGAAAGGAATGTTGGGAATCTCCATGTCTAGAGGGAGTAAGTTCTGACTCCAGATCTAGGAAACAATCCCCTCCCCAACAACTGACTATTGTTATCTTGACTGAAGAAGCAACATACCTTAAACATCAGGTTGGTCACTGTTAAGAATGGAAGGTAATAGATTTGATTGTTTATATGGTAGACTTCTATTAATTCCAAGATGCACAGCTTAAGGTGACCCATCTGGAGTTTTTCAGAGTAGGGTGTTTAGACCATAAATTTGGACTGTTCTCCAGGGATCTACACATACTTTCATCCCTGATTACTGAGAACGATGGACTGTGTTAATGGACGTTAGATGCACAATGATACTGGAGAGACATTTCCTGTCCCAGTTACTTTTCAATAATAATAACTCTAAAAAGGATGCAGATTATTGCAATGTACTTTGTATCAGCCAGTCTGGCCCTACCATTAGACAGAGTAGGGCAGCTATCCCAGGCCACAAAAGCTGAGTGCTGTCAACTCTTCATCAGCTGGCCCTTATGTTAAAAACCTAAATTGGTCTAGATCCAGAGCAAAGCCATCTGCTTCCCTATTAGCTTGCCTGTTCTTTAAAATCCAAGTTCTGAAAATTCTGTATCATGGAGTCATTGCTTCCTAGCATGAGAAATAGGGTATTCTTGATGGATAATCCACATTGTTGGAAAACCTGGAATTTGGGTGACCCTCTGTTCCAACTTGTGAAGCCATTCAAGGAGGAGTCAAAGTTGGCTTTGGTCTCACCAGGAGGTCCACAAGTCTTAAACTTGCCAAGTTTGGAGAGCCCTACGACAATTGAACCCTTTTTCCTGGACCAGGAGACATTTGCTAACAGTCACTCACGTCTTGCATTATGCAGTGCAATCTACAAGGAGCTGCCCTTGAAGACTACCTGAAAACTTCAACAGATCCAGAATGAAGCATGCACTGTAACAGGGCCCATAGGTTTGCCCATGTAATATTTATTGAAGAGTTTGCCTTTCTTCTACACCAGCTTTTCTCGTATTTCCCTGCCATATGAGGTTGGGACCTCTGAGCCATACGAAGCAAGAGATTATCTTTGAGTTAAATAAATAAGTCCTCGGTGAGGGCGTGGACACAAATAGAAGATGGAGTCATTTCCCCTTCTTTGGAAAACGGCTCTAACAGAAATGCAGCCCCCATCCCACCTCCATAATGTGAAAGATAAAACAGGCAGAAGAAGACATGCCACCACAAACCATAATTTACCCATTCCATAGACCCTTACCTTCATACTTGGTGGGGCCGTGAAGGGTGGAGATAAGGGTCTCTCTGGAGTCGTTGCATCTGTGCTGTTCAGTGCCTCCTGTTTCCTGTAAAACAAGATATCTATCTTAGTTTAACTTAGTTTAGCTTAGATATTTATATATCTCAAGGAGAAGAGGGAAGGGAAAGGAGAAGGGAAGGGAGGAGAAGGGAAGGGAAGAGAAGAGAAGAGAAGAGAAGAGAAGAGAAGAGAAGAGAAGAGAAGAGAAGAGAAGAGAAGAGAAGAGAAGAGAAGAGAAGAGAAAACTTTGAAAATGTTATACCAACAAAACTTCTCTACTTTTGGAAAAAAGCTGTAGAGGGGGGAGGTAGGGATTTCTAATTCTTGTGATTTCACACCGAATCAAGGCTCTGCCCCATTACAATTACCCATAATAGCAGAGGAGGCCTTTTACCAAAACTTCAATTGAGCTCATCATACCTACTATGAAGGCTGCAGGTAAACTCCATTTCCAGGTAATTTCTAGCACCAGAGTAGCTGAGAGTGAGCTATATAGAGCTGGGTTTCTATGGTGACAGGATTGCAAAAGAGATCCTTCTCTCCCTCCTGTTCCTCTCCCCCCCCCCCCCAGAGCACACATACACAAAGTCGCGCACACACAGGCCTTGTCCCTGGTTCCTCCATCTGCTCTTATCTATTGACTCGGCAGTGTTTGCTCATATCTTTCTCTCTCTCCACCTAAAGAACACCATGCATGCTTGAAGAGATCTAACGATGGTTATGCCAGGAATTGCCAAGGAATTGCACCCAGGTTCCTCGTGGTCTGACAGGCTGAAATCACGAAGGAAAGATCAATCATGTGCAAGGGAGAAGTTGCAAAATGGGTAGAACAGGGAGTTATTCTCTCACATTCAGAGGTGAGAGCAGAAGAACGGAACAGGACAACAGGCCTATTTTCCCTTCTGTATGTGTAACGTGGACATTAACCCCACAATATAAAAGCTACGAGTGGCGCAAGGAGGTACGGAAAGATACACGCTCGGCATTACAAGACGAAATAGAAAGACCTGCCCACAGATTAGAGAACAAACAAAACTATACAATATCATCAAGAGAGTAAAAGAATTGAAACGGAAATGGGCTGGTCACATAGCGAGAAGAATTAATGGCAGGTGGACCAAGGCAATCATTGAATGGATCCCCCTTGATCAAAAGTGTCCATGAAAGAGACCTAAAAAAAAAAAGATGGATTGATGACATCAGCAAGTATTGCGGGCCCAATTGGCAAAAGAAAGCTCAGGACCGTATTGGTGGGAAACATGCGGAAGAGGCCTTCATTCTGCAGTGGATAGACAATGGCTAAAATGATGATGATGATATGTTACAGATAATAGAATAACAGATATGGAAGGGACCTTGGAGGTCTTCTAGTCCAAGCCCTTGCTCAAGCAAGAGAACCTATACTGTTCCAGACAAATGGCTGTCCAATCTCTTCTTACAAACGTACAGTGATGGAGCACCCCAACCTCTGGAGGCAAGCGGTTACACTGAATGGTGATGGGTGACCTTTGGAAGGTCTGAAGGACCAAACTGGGGACAGATTGTCCTGGAGAAAACCCATCTACACTAAGAGGCTACACCAACCTAATCGCATATAATCAATTATTTAATTAATGTATATGTTGCACTCTATTAGTCATCCCTCAAAGGGTGTAAACTCCCCAAACTAATATAGGTAGTCCTCGACTTACAACCATTCCGTGAGCAACTGTTTGAAGTTATGACGCTAAAAAAAGTGACTTACAACCAATCCTCGGACTTACAACTGTCATGGCATCTCCACGGACGTGTGATCAAAATTCAGGCATTTGGCAACCAGCATGTATTTACAATGTTTGCAGTATCCTGGAGTCATGATCACCATATGAACTGCGGTGGCACAGTGGTTGGAATGCAGTACTGCAGACTAACTCTGCACTCTGTCCAGAGTTCGATCCTGACCAGCTCAAGGTTGACTTAGCCTTCCATAGTTCTAAGATTGGTAAAATGAGGACCCAGATTGTTGGGGCCACTATGCTGACTCTGTAAACTGCTTAGAGAGGACCGTAAAAATAGCTATTGCTATTTGTGTCCTTCCCGGCCAGCTTTTGACAAGCAAAGTCAATGAGGCAAGGCAGATTCGCTTAACAACTGCATGATTCATTTAACAACTGAAGTGAGTAGCTTAACAACTGTGGCAAAATGGTCATAAAACTGGGCACGACTCACTTAACAACTACCATGCCTAACAACAGAAATTCTAATCCCAATTGTGATCGTAAATTAAGGAGTACCTATGGTCCGTATTTTTTGTTTCATCAAATGAGAAAGATGCAGAAACCCCAGATGCTTCTGTATGGTTTCCCTTTCAAAGTCAACTCAGTTATTGAATGGGATTGCAAGACACTCAAGTGAGAAGAACATGAGAAATTTAAGAGTCCTGGTGGATCAAGCCAACAACCCATTAAGCCTAGCATTTCTTGGTTGCACAGTGGTCAACCATATGCATTCAAGGAGCACACAAAGACAACCAAAAAGGAGAGAGCTCTTTTCCATAGTTGTTTACCTTCCAACAGCTATGATTCCACAGATGGCCAACAGCCATCAAGATTAGCCATCACTGATAGCGCCTCAGTCTTCTCCTGAATTTGTCCCATCCTCTTTAAAAAGCAACTCAGTAGATGGTCTTCATCTCATGCAGTAAATTCCATGGATTAATTCTCCAATTGTGTAAGGAACCATACCAGTTGATCGGGGTCCCTCCTCTCCAGCATACAGTTTTAATAATGTATAACCACAAACCCTTCATCTGCAGCAATGGGTGGTTGATTTGGCCGTACCTGAATCACTTGTTGTTGCCGTTTTGTTAAAAGGGCAAAGAAAGAAGACTTTCAAGCACAAAATGGTTCTTATGTTTAGACTTATTTGTATAAAACAGTCATGTCAAACTCGCAACGTCACGTGACGTCGTGCGATGTATTGCGACTTTTTCCCCATTGCTGGCAATGAGGTGGGTGCGGTTTCGTCATGATGCATCCGGCCCGCGGGCCGGCAGTTTGACATGCCTGGTATAAAACATAACTTCAATGTCTTTCCTCTCTTTTTCCATTTTTTTAATTGCAATGTTTATCTGTTTGGAGATTGGATTGAGTCTTTTAATGCTGCTGCTTGCATCTGCATCTTCTCATATTCAGCATAATTTACCTGAGGATTTTTCTCATGTTCAGCATAATTTATCTGAGCATATTTATTTTTTAAAAAATGGTCAAAGAGGGAGGAAGACTTTATCCCTATATCAGGTTTGCAAAAGTTAAAAGAAATAGCAACTACAGATGATTAATTTTAGATGAATAATCACCTTCATCATCACTTCTTCAGTAAAGGACTATGAATGCTCAGTAGCTATAGGGCTTTGAAGACCAATTGGGAAAGGAAGGAAATAAATAAAATAAAATAACTAGGAGGAAAGGATTAAAGTACATTAAAAACATCTGTTAGGTTTTGATAATTTGGAGATGGCAAGGAAACCTAGTACCACTCCTGTTAACAAGCCAGGATGCATTGCAACATTTGGATTGGAATCACACATTAAGTTCCAGTTAAGATGAATTATTGTTCATGTCTACACTCAAAAATCTAGTCAACTAATGGTCAACACTAAATTCATGCTACATAACAGTTAATGGAATTCAGAGAGGGGAGTAGATTAGGTTCACTTGTGGGAATGTAACAACTTCAGGCTAACATACTCCCAGCCCCTGCCTCTTCTCCTACATCAAGTCATTCTACTATTGACTTGATGTAGAATATTAATGACCCAGTTTTAATTACTAAACGCTAAAAGCAATCAACAGAATCAGTGTTGTATAATGATTAAGGCAGAGGACCCCAACCTTTTGGGTCCCAGGGACCGGTTAAGTGGAGAGAGGTTTTTCCACAGACCAAAGGGTACATGGTTTGTGTGCTACCTACATCTCATGGATGGGGCTTTGCTTGTTTGTGTGGCCCAGTTGCTGGCATGCAACGGCCTGGTACTGGTCCACGGACTGGGGAAGGCAGGAAGGCAGGAAGGCAGGAAGGCAGGAAGGCAGGAAGGCAGGAAGGCAGGAAGGAAGGAAGGAAGGAAGGAAGGAAGGAAGGAAGGAAGGAAGGAAGGAAGGAAGGAAAGCTTAAGGAGAGACCTGGAAGTAACACTATCCAGAGACTGAAAAAAGTCAAATCAACCCAGCTTTGGTTTTGTTTAGTATAAGATGGGACAAAGAGAAACTTTGGGATGGTTAAATCAGTTAAATGGTTACATTTCTGAAAGTAATTAAGAAATGATGTTAGCAAACTCAGTGCCCTTTCAAAGGCTCTGCTGTGAGCTTGATTACTGATCTTGTCTCCCAGTGCTGAAATCCATGGGAGACTGCTGTCCTGCACCCAGAGAACAGATGGGTGATCTCCCATTCTCTCCTTATCCAGAGAGGTTCTGAAAAACTGGTCTACTTACTGGTTCTTAAGTCTTGCCACAGTTATTATCTCCACCCTCCCAGAGGTATGTTTAACTTGCTATGCCTCCCTTGATCGTTTAACTATCTTAAATCTATTACTAAAGCTAGATCTTTGGAATTTGGAATCTCTGGCATTTTTTGCCCAAAACTGGGCAGATTCTGGAAAAAAAAACCATCATAAATCATGGTCATGTGACAGTGGGATGCTGCAAACAGTTAGAGTTAGTGGAGAGTGCAGTACTGCAGGCCACTTTAGCTGACTGTGTTCAGCAGGTCAGCGGTTCAAATCTCACCGGCTCAAGGTTGACTCAGCCTTCCATCCTTCCGGGGTAGGTAAAATGAGGACCCAGATTGTTGGGGGCAATGTAAATATATATATACATTGCTTACTGGTGTACACCGCTTAGAGAGTGCTTGCACTTAAAGCGGTATATAAGTCTCATAAATAAAATAAATAATTGTGGAATGCTGCAAACAGTATAAATGTGGACCAGTTGCCAAGCACCCAAAATGCAATCACTTGACTTGGGGGGGGGAACATTAGACAACCATTTGTCTAAAATGGTATAGGGTTTCCTGCCTGAGCAGGGGGTTGGACTAGAAGACCTCAAAGGTCCCTTCCAACTCTATTATTGTTATTGTTAACTTCAAATCTGGACGTTAAGACCTTTTGGGGATGCCTGTCATAACTTTGAATGGTCACTAAGCAACTGGTTGTTAAATGAGAACTATCTGTCTTCCCAAGACTGTCTTTCATCCTTACTCTGATCTACAACCCTACAAAATTCTGAGCATCTCAAATTCAAATATAATCATATCCTCCAGTATCTTTTCAAGGTTAGCCATGCTTGGCTAGGTTCTGTCTTGTTCGGTCTCCAGAGCAGGACCTCCAGTTACAGAGACTGAACAAGGGTCAGATTTTAGGTTCTCTGCTCAACAAATTGCTTTCTGGCCTATCGTAAACATATTCCATATTGTTCATCCTATTTATAAAATTTTCACTTCCTTTTCCATGATCCTCCAGGCTAGCCAATCTCCATTAATTCACAGAACTGACTCCTTAACAAATGTACTGCTAATGAGAGATTTCTGAGTAAAAATGCCAAATAAATTAACCCAGGGAGCTGTAAATAAGAATAATTGGTGAATGACATAAGCACCCACTACCTGAGGAGGCTCAGATAATTGTGCCAGGATACACAACTGTGATGAGAATGCAGATTAGATGGTTTCATCAAGGAACAATTTTAAATCTTTAATATTTTATCCAACCAGTTCCAACTCGTGTTTTCTCATTGCCTTAATTTTTTTTTTTTAATCTACCCTTCAAGAAGTCTCAGGATAAATAACAAAATCTGTCAGGGAAGTGCCACCAACCAATTCACAGACTTTGTTTTGATCTTTCCTAAACGTGTGTCTGACTTCTCCCAAACAACAAGAACAGTACATTCAAAATACAAGGGAGAAACCAGTCTGTATATCCAAATGGGTATTCAAATTGGGTGGTGATCTTCATTGGGATCAACACTTTTAGCAAACCTGATAATGTGTCTGAATGTTCAGCTGAAAGCAGATTCATCTCCACCCTCGGCCATAAAACCTCCATGGATATTGTATACCATATGGCATGTCAAACTGCCGGCCTGTGGGTCAGATGCATCATACTGAAACCATGCCCACCCCATTGCCGGCAATGGGGAAAAAGTCACGATACATCGCACGATGTCACGTGACATCACGAGTTTGACATTCCTGTTGTATACTGTATGTCAATTTAGAAGGTCACACAGATGCAGGTGATGACTTAGATCAGGGGTGGGGAATGATAGCCCGTTTATGACTTGTGGACTTCAATTCCCAGAATTCCTGAGCCAGCTGTGCTCATGGCCATGCTGGCTGAGGAATTCTGGGAGTTGAAGTCCACAAGTCTTAAAGTTGCCAAGTTTGAAGACCCTTGCCTTAAATCAAGTGCACGTCCTCTTCCCAAGCACAAATCACAGAATCTTCTTTAGTGAGATTTATTGAATTGGGAGAGAAAGTGTTGCAAACATATCGGCATCTACCACAGGTAATCCTTGACTTACGACCACAATCAAGCCCAACATTCCTGAGAGACATTTGTTAAGTGAGTTTTGCCCCATTCTATGACCCTCCTTGCCACAGTTGTTAACTGAACACTGCAGTTACTAAGTTAGTAACTTGGTTGTTAAGTGAATCCAGCTTCCCCATTGACTTTGCTTGTTGGAAGGTCACAAAAGGGGATCACAGGACCCCCAGGACATTGCAACTGTCATAAATATAAGTCAGTTGCCAAGAGTCTGATTATGTGACCATGGGGATGCTGCAGCGGTCATAAGTGTGAAAAATGGTCATAAGGCATTTTGTGTCAAAATTTCAAAGCAATCAGTGAAGAACGTTTGGAGATTTAAGATTTTGAACAAACAAACATTTACATTTTTATTTATATAGAGAAGAGATATAGACAACCCAGGGCAGCAAACACACCAGTATTCCTTCCTCCTCCTATTTCCCCCACATTAACAACCCTGTGAGGTGGGCTGGGCCGAGAGAGAATGACTGACCCAAAATCACCCAGTCAGCTTTCATGGCTAAGGCAGGACTAGCTCACAGTCTCCTGATTTCTAGGCCAAGGCCTTAACTATTACACCAAACCTGCTTGCTTTTCTTCCTGGCTGATCACAGAAAGAAAACTTAAGTATGATCACGAGTAGTTAAAATTTGGATAGGAAACTACAAGCCATCCCAAGGCTTACCCTTAAACCAGAGAGAACTTGATGAGGCTTAAGACATCTATTTGCATAAATAAATAAATTACAGCAAGCACACATTTTGCTTTATTGCTCACTTCCTGTCACAAGAATTATGTCTCTTGATCAGATCATAATTCTGAGACCTTTTCTTAGCTAGCAAAGAACACGGCTTGAAAAGATTTGAAAATTCCCGTTCTAGTCAAGGAAGTTTGAAAAATATACCTCATAAGGTGATGTCAAACCACAACCATATCATTTCTGATATACTACATGGAGTCACCTATGTGTGAGTGGGAAGGGGGGCATATATATTTAATAAATAAAATAAAAATGTCTCCCTCAAGTCAGCAGGAACCACATACTCAGTGTGAAGGAGATTTTTTTTTCTCCTTCGGCCTAAATTACTGCATATGCCAGATTTTTGACTCATAACATAAAGAAAAGTGGCTGATTTTCAACAATTGTATTACTAAAACACAGTCCTGTGACCAGAGAAACTCTGAGGCTAAGAAGATTGGTGCAGGAATTGCATGTATTTAATAGGATGCCCACTGCAATACATGTTAAGTCACTGGAATAGCTCTTCCAAGAAAAATAATATTGGTTTCCATAATGATAAAAGAAGATGAAATTGATTTCCTTGGGGAATGACAGCAAGAAATCCACAGGATGAAAAAGGACATTTTCATTTGGATTTAAAGCATTCAGTGAGGTCTTTCCCAACATCAGAAGCCAATTTGATAGATAAACTGAATAATTGTTCCTCAACTTTGAAAAATCCTGCCAAAGGTGAGTAGCCCAGTTGCCCCCCTTTTTTGCTTGTTTTGTTTTTATTATCCTTCCATCAGCTGCCAAATATATTTTTATTCCGTCATACCAATGGTACGTAAAATTAGTTTGCTGTATGGATGCTGTTTCCTAAATTTGTTTTTAATTATGTTTTAATGAAGTTTTAATTTTGTTTTAATTGTTGCATGATGGTTACTTTTGCTAAATGAGCATAATTTCCAGAAAGAAGAGTAATATAGAAATAAATGAGCAATATTGATTGCCTTCATGTCTTTCTTCCGTTGGACGGATCCAGCCAACTTTTTGATAAGACGCAAAGTGGTAAATCAGGAAGGGGCAACAGGGAGAAAGCAGGACTTTCCCTGCTGAGAGAAGTTACATGCAAAACAGGAATTTAAAAGTAATAATAATAATAATAATAACAACAACAACAACACAAAGAAATAATGATCTGTTACTACAGATCAAGTCCAACAAGAAGAGGATATCTAAAATGAATACACCAGTTCTGGAAAGAACAACATCCAGAATCAGAAATAACAGAACAGAGACTAGCAGATCAACGCAGATTTATAATACGAAATAAAGTATTCACAGAAACAGAATTGGACAAACTGCAAAGGTTTACCCAGGGCAAAGAAATCAAAGCCTTACCAGAAGTAATTCAGAATGTAGAGGCAAACCAGGGGGAGTTGGCAGTGAAGGAATCCAGCAGAGATATACAACTGTTCTCATTTGGAAACCAGGCACCTCTTCCTCAGGAAGAACAAAACCCTCTAACTAAAGAAATAAAAGAATTGAAACAAAGAATAACTGAGCATCTAGAACAGCACAAAAACAACAGAATAAGGCTACCTGCATTGAAGCTTGTTCCAAAGAAACAGCTAGCACAAGCATTAAAAGATGCAAATACTGCAATATCAAGTATAAGCACCAATTCACTGCAAGAAACAAACCAACTAATGTACAGCACAGCTGCAGTTATAACAGAATACCTGGGATGCAAAATCAACAAAGAAGAAAAACAAACAAACAGTGCACCAGAAAAATGGAAGGTTAGACTAGAAAATAAGATCAGCAAGTTAAGATCACATGCAAGCAAGCTAGAACAGATGAAAGAAAAGAAGCTGAAGAACAAGAAGACCAAAGAATACCTAATCAAGAAATACCACTTAGAAACAAGGAAGATCAAGGAAGCACTGGAAATAATAAAGCAACAAATAACAGCTATAGCCAGGAAAATCAGTAGATATGAAGCTCGAATTGCAAACTATAGGCAGAACCTCCAATTTCAATCCAATCAGAAACGTTTCTACCAATCCATCAATGGAGAAACTGCAAGGAATTAGTCAGTACCTGACAAGGAAGAAACAGTGCAGTTCTGGAAGCAGATATGGGATAACCCAATGCGGCTTGGTTAAAAGAGGTGGATGCAAATAAAACAGAAATTGAAATGAAAGAACTAGTAATAACAACAAAAATGGTAGAAAAAAGAGCAAGGAAAATCAAAAATTGGTCAGCACCAGGTGAAGATGAACTGCATGGGTTTTGGTTGAAACATCTAACTGTTATACACCCACTCATTGCCAAGCAGTTCAACAATATACTACAAGGAGGAGAAACTGAAAAGTGGCTAACAACTGGGAAACCTACCTAATAATGAAAAATCCAGCAAAAGGGGCAACACCAGGCAACTACAGGCCAATTACCTGCTTACCAACAACTTTCAAATTACTAACTGGTGTGGTAGCTGATGCAGTACAACAGCATCTAGTTGAAAACAATCTCTTTCCACCTGAGCAGAAAGGAAACCGCCCCAATAGCAGAGGAACAAAAGATCAACTCCTAATAGACAAAATGATCTTGGAAAACTGCAAGAGAAGGAAGACCAACCTGAATGTGGCATGGATTGACTACAAAAAGGCATTTGACTCTCTGCCACATGACTGGATAATCAAGTGCCTAGAAATAACAGGAGTCAGTAGAAACATCAGAAAATTTGTGCAAACATCGATGGCACAATGGAAGACACAGTTGCAGATAAATGGCAAGAGACTGGGAGAGGTTAATATCAAGAGAGGAATATTTCAAGGAGATTCATTATCACCATTACTATTTGTTATTGCACTGTTTCCTCTGTCAACAATACTGAATAACTCAGGACATGGCTATCAAACATCAAAAACATCTGCCTGACTATCCCATCTCCTTTATATGGATGATCTGAAGCTGTATGGAAAAACATCATCTGAAATAGAATCGCTGCTCAACACTGTCCGTATATATAGCCAAGATATTGTATGGAGTTTGGCTTGGACAAATGTGCCACACTTACTATCAAACAAGGAAAAATAGTGAAAACTGAAGGAATCAAGATGCCCCACGAAAATAACATTAAGAGTCTGGATGAGGAAGAGTACTACAAATACTTGGGTATCCTTCAAGCTGACAACATCAAGCACACTGAAGTCAAGAAAAAGATTAGAGGTGAATACATCAAGAGAGTGAAGAAGATCTTAAAGTCCAAACTCAATGGAGGAAATACCATAAAGGCAATCAACACCTGGGCAATCCCAGTCATTAGGTACACAGCTGGAATAGTGGACTGGACTCAAGCAGAACTAAAATCAATGGATAGGCAGACCAGAAAAATAATGACAATGAATCATGCCCTTCATCCACGCAGTGACATTGATAGACTTTATCTACCAAGGCAAATAGGTGGGCGTGGAATGCTACAAGTACATCAGATGGTTGAAGAAGAAAAAATGGCTTTGGAAGAATATCTGAAGAACAATGATGAAGATGCACTGAAATTAGTATATCAGGAAGGCTTACTAACTACTGGAGAGACCAAACTGGCCTACAAGAAAGACCAAATGAAGAACAGAATAGAGGCATGGGAAGACAAAGCACTACATGGCCAATACATTAAAAAAAATAGCTGGGAAAGCAGATAATAACAAGACCTGGTAATGGCTAAGAGCAGGAAAATTGAAGAAAAAGACTGAGGGACTAATTCTGGCTGCACAAGACCAAGCCTTAAAGACAAATGCATACAAAGTCAAAATTGAGAAGACAGCAACAGACAGTAAGTGCCGCCTATGCAAAGAAGCTGAAGAAACAGTGGACCACCTGGTAAGCTGTTGCAAGAAGATTGCACAGACTGACTACAAGCAGCGGCATGACAAAGTAGCAACAATGGTGCATTGGAAGATCTGCAAAAAATATCATTTGCCTGTAAGCAAAAACTGGTGGGATCATAAAATAGAGAAAGTCATAGAAAATGATAAAATTAAACTGCTCTGGGACTTCAGAATTCAAACAGACAAGCACCTGCAACATAACACCCCAGACTTAACAATTGTCTATAAGAAAGACAAAAATGTCTGGATAGTGGACATGGCAGTCCCTGGAGACAGCAGAATAGAAGAGAAAGAACTGGAGAAGATAACAAAATACAAAGACCTACAAATAGAAATAGAAAGACTGTGGCAAAAGCAAGCAAGGGTAGTACCAATAGTAATAGGCTCCTTGGGTGCAATCCCAAAACAACTGGAGCACCACTTGAACACCATTGGCATTGACAAATTCGCTATTAGTCAATTGCAAAAGGCGGCCTTACTAGGAACTGCTTCCATCCTGCGACGATATCTGTAATACCATCAAACATCCACATCTGCCTATCCCAGGTCCTGGGTAAGGACTCGATAGGTAGACAAAATGCCAAATCCAGTCTGAACATCTGGCTGACTGTGAGATGATCCATAATAATAATAAAGTTGGAAGGGACCTTGGAGATCATCTAGTCCAATAGATGATAGTCCTATACCATTTCAGACAAATGGCTGCTGTTTAATCTCTTCTTAGAAACTTCCAGTGTTGGAGCATTCACCACTTCTGGAGGCAGGTTGTTCCACTGGTTAATTGTTCTAACTGTCAGGAAGTTTCTCCTTAGTTCTAGATTGCTTCTCTCCTTGGTTAGTTTCCACCCATTGCTTCTTGTCCTGCCTTCAGGTGCTTTGGAAAATAGCTTGACTCTCTCTTCTTTGTGGCAGCCCCTGAGATATTGGAACACTGCTATCATGTCTCCCGTCCTTCTCTTCATTAAACTAGACATACCCAGTTCCAGCAACGGTTCCTTATATGTTTTAGCCTCCTGTCCCTAATCATCTTTGTTGCTCTTCTCTGTACTCTTTCTAGAGTCTCAATATCTTTTTTACATCGTGGTGACCAAAACTGGATGCAGTATTCCAAGTGTGGCCTTACCAAAGCATTGTAAAGTGGTATTAACACTTCACGTGATCTTGATTCTATCAATGCAGCCCAGCATTGTGTTGGCCTTTTTGGCAGCTGCAGCACACTGCTGGCTTCTATTTAGGTGATTGTCCACTAGGACTCCGAGATCCCTCTCATGTTACTACTATGGAGCAAGATACCCCCTACTATACCTGTACAAGTTCTGCCTTCTCATCATTCCCCTTTACTGATCTACCTCCCAGCATCTTATCAAAACAAGCCAGCAGTATAATATAGCTGCTAAAAAAAAAATCAAATGCTCTCTTGGAGTGCATTAACACCAGATCACAAGGTATGCAGGTAGTCCTCAACTTACAACAATTCATTTAATGGCTGTTACAAGTAACAATGACACTGAAAAAAGTGACTTCTGAGTGATTTTTTTTTTCACACAGCCATTGCAGCATCCCCATGGTCATGTGATCAAAATTCAGGGGTTTGGCAACTGGCATGTATTTATGACAGCTGCACGGCCCTGCAGTCATGTGATCACCTTTGGTGACCTTCCGGCAAGCAAAGTCATTAGAGAGACCATATTCATTTAACAACTGCTTGATTCATTTAACAACTGCAATGATTTGTTTTTTTGCACCAAGGCAAAAAGGTCATAAAACAGGGCAAAATTCATTTAACAACTGCCTTTCATAACAATAGAAAGTTGGAGCTCAATTGTGGTCACAAATCAAGGACTACCTGTAACTGTTTTCTGCCCTGGTTATCCCTCACTTGGAATTCAGCGTCTAATCCTAGGCCAGTGGTAGCGAACCTATGGCACGAGTGCCAGAGGTGGCACTCAGAGCCCTCTCTGTGGGCACGCACGCCGTCGCCCCAGTCCTAGGCCTTCAGCTGGGTTTTATAAAACCTTTTCGCTTTAGGCCTCCGCCGCCGTGTGCAAAAAAAAAAAAATGGTCAATCAATCAGTCAAATTCAACTTCTTGCTTGAAAAAAAAAAGACCTTGCAAAGTTGGAATTGATTGATTGAACTTTTTAGTCCCACCCAGTCTACCATTACCACTGCAGCCACGTACACCTGATGGGCCACGCCCACCCGGCACTCGATGATGCATAAGTGGGTTTTGGGTTGCAGTTTGGGCACTCAGTCTCTAAAAGGTTCGCCATCACTGTCCTAGGCAATATTATTCCAAAAGTATAATAACAGATAAGAGTGAGTTCAGAAGAAGGTTGCCAAGATAGTAAATTCAATAGCCTTATTAATACAATGCCAAGATTTATCTTCCGATAAGGCTAACATTTTCCTTTCTTGCAAAAGAGGCTTCTGTTTTTGTACCTGTCAGCCAAGCCACATAGCTCAGACAGAAAACATGACCAGATGAGCTAATTCTACTTTATTATAAGGCTGTATTGACAGAATTTTGCAGGGCTGAAAGTACAATTCTCCTCATCTATGGAGATTCTCAGTCATCCAGGCCATGGTTGTCCCAAAGGTGTTTTTTTTCAAGAGGTAACTGGGCTTCCCTTGTTTTTTCTGGAGGAAAAACATCCAAGAAGCTTCTTCAGTTCTCACTGAATGGTGAGAAATGGAAAGATTTATATTCCCTGCAGTCATCTGAAAGCACCTGAAGGCAGGACAAGAAGCAACAGGTGGAAACTAACCAAAGAGAGAAGCAACCTAGAACTAAGGAGAAACTTCCTGACAGTTAGAACAATTAACCAGTGGAACAACCTGCCTCCAGAAGTGGTGAATGCTCCAACACTGGAAGTTTCTAAGAAGAAACAGGACAGCCATTTGTCTGAAATGGTATAGAGTAGGGGTAGGCAACCTGTGCTCTTTTATGACTCGTGGACTTCAACTCCCGGAATTCCTGAGCCAGCCATGCTGAGGAGAAAGGGAGAGGTTTCCATGCTGAGCCATGCTGGCTCAGGAATTCTGGGAGTTGAAGTCCACGAGTCATAAAAGAGCCAAGGTTGCCTACCCCTGATATAGGGTTTCCTGCCTGAGCAGGGGGTTGGGCTAGATGACCTCCAAGACCCCTTCCAACTTTATTGTTATATCTATCTGGTCCTTAGCATTATTTCTGAGAGTCGTTGAGGCCACTTGGAGATTTATCTTTGCCCTCAGGGTCATCTGAATAGTGCAGATGGATGTGGAACTTTCTTGGAACTACTGAAAGGACTATGTTATAAACAGGAGAGAGGCGGTGCCATATCCCTTCCCCTCTGTTGGGAGAGGGCTGTTTTATTGGCTATTACATTTGCTGTTTTATTTGCTATTAAATTGGATCTTCAGAGCAGATGGGAAATAACAAGTAATTTTTGATGTAGTTTTTCATTTGCCACTTGCCCTGCGAAGTTGTGTGCTGCTGGAAGGGTACAATTCTCCTTCCACCTCCATTACAGACTGAGAAACTAGGGTCTCTTCCAAGCCTCTTGCCCCACCCACTATCCAGCACTGGGCTATGCTGTCTCTTATCTGACCATTCTCTAGGCAGCACCTCTTTGCCCCATCTCCCAAGGTCTTTCCCACACACCATTACATCTCCTCATTCTCAGACTGATATCAAACAGAATGTTGATGATGTAGAATTCATTTCAGAATTCAACTAGAATTTTTGTCTTGCACTCTGAAGTCTCCCTGACCTTTTCTTCTTAGTGTGGGGGAAAAATAAATAACAAAAAACGCTTCTTCGGATTTAATGAAATCGTGAGGTCACAGGGATGCTACGGACCACTGGAGAAAGGACTAAAGAAAGAAAAGAGGACGGCCTCCACCAGAATTATTTCTCAATTAAGTTGCAAAGACAAGGAGCCAATATTCAAGCATGAAGAAATCCAATGAACAATCAAAAGCTATTTTATTTGCTATTAAAGTGGATATTCAGGGCAGGTGGAAAACACAGAAGCAATTTCTGATGCGGTCTTTCATTAACCACTTGCCCTGCCACCCTGCATATTCTCCCATCAATGTACAGGAAGTCCCCAATTTACGACCACAATGGAGCCCAAAATTTCTGTTGCTAAGCAAGACATTTGTTAAGTGAGTTTTGCCCCATTTTATGACCTTTCTTGTCACAATTGTTAAGTGAATCACTGCAGTTTAGTAACAAGGTTGTTAAGTGAATATTGCAATTGTGTGTTGTTGTTTTTAATAATCCTAACTACCCGTTGGAGTCTGTACCTGTCCTGTTTGATTGCTGTTATCAAAGCAGACAGTTAAAGAAGTACAGATGACAGACTCAATAATCCCTCTATAAAACTGTATCAGCAGCTCCCAGGGTTGTCTGAACGTCTTTGCTGTGCCTTTTTAATGATGGTTCTAGTGTTAAGTGTCCATTTCAAGTCCTAGGAGATTATAAAACCCCAAAACTGGAATACTGAATTGGGGATAATCCTGAAGGCTTTCTAACAAATAATACCTTTGTTCAGCTATGTGATCTGCTAAGCCAGGTACCTGAAAGCTCATTTGTTCCTTTCAAGGCTTGTTCATTACAACCACTACTGTAGGGCAAATTTCACAGGTGACCTCATTTTGACAGATGGTTGCAGAGAATTACTCTGGGAACACTCTGTAAAGATTTCTTTTATAAGTCCCTGTTGGATTGCAATTCTTGGTCCTGCTCCATGCTTGATCCTGTTTTTTCCCATATACTGTTTAAGTGATAAGCAGCCTAGAAATAATTCGAAATAAAGTAAAACATGTGCAGACACAATCCCAACAACTGCCCATGTGGCATCTGCTAGAATTCTACCGGCAAAAGAGGGCTGACTACATCCCAGCTCAGACTGTTCTGTGGTTGAGCAGCTTTTCCCATCAGAAGGATTTTGCTAATGTTCGAATGAAATCTGGGATTAAGAGGCAGCTACCTCAATGGCTCAGAACGGCCTAGGATTGGACAAGCCCTTATGTAACCACAATTTGAAGCAGAAGTAGGCAATCTGATGTCCTCCGCTTGTTCTGTACTCTTTGCACTCCAGTCAGCATGTCAAACTTCAAGCAATTATTGGCATTGTAGTCCAAACCACCTGAAGGGCATCTGTCAGAATCCAATTAAACTTCATCTCCAGTTATCAATTATAGAAAACCCCATTTCTGCCCTCCCTGGATTCTGTCATAAAGAAAGAGAAGGGGGTGAACAAAGGGGCTTTATGGCCCTCACTTCCTTCGGTACAACTTCAAAGGGATTGAATGGGGATAGCACCAAAAGGCCTTATCATAACAAAGGAGGCTATTTACCTTTCATGTAGTTTTCTCTGAAGTCTCCATCCAGCCGGTAGAAAGGAAAAAGGGGTGGGATTGTGATGCCTGAAACTGTCACTGGTAGAGGGGGGTGATTGGGTGGACTACTGGGGAACCCCTTAAAACCTCGAATGGGAGAGCTTGGACCCCAAGTCCTGTCTAGAACGCCTGCAACTATTTTCTCTTAATAAAGGATTCCAGTTGGAAGAATTATTCCAAGAGTTCTGTCTTCTTAAGATGCAAAGTGGGGTGGGTCCTTACGGGTGGGTCCTTACAGCATCTTTAGTGAGGCCCAACATTGCAATGATCCTACTGGCTCAGTCTGGCCTTTTATCCAAAATGCTACTTTGCTAATGGAGTGCTCAATAAATGCCAACTCCTTCAAAAAAGGAAAACTAAATTTTGGATCATTTGTCTTTTGTTTCATACTAACGTTCTTGCATTGTGTTCTCATGTTGTGTTAGGTGAATCTAAGAACAACGCTACTGAAGACCCACCTTAATCCAGCCTTAGGTTTCTTCCAGTGGCATCTCTGGGGAATTTGCAAGGAAGAGAGACCTACAGGTAATCCTTGACTTACGACCACAATTGAGCCCAAAATTTCTGTTGCTAAGTGAGACATGTGTTAAGTGAGTGTTGCCCCATTTTACAACCTATGGTTGTGAAGTGAATCACTGCGGTTGTTAAGTTAGTGACACAGTTGTTAAGTGAATTTAGGCTTTCCCATTGACTTTGCTTATCAGAAGGTCATAAAAGGTGATCACATGACCCTGGAACACATGAACCGTCATAAATACATGCCAGCTGCCAAGCATCTCACTTTTGACCATGGGGATGCTACAATAGTCATGAGTGTCATGAGTGTGAAAACCAGTCACAAGTCACTTTTTTCAGTGCCGTTATAACTTTTAGCAGTCACTAAACAAACTGTTGTAAGTCAAGAATCTGTATGGGTAGACATGCTAACCCCAATTCAGAGGTAACATTACATCTTCAAACAGTAGCTCTTTACAGACCTACTTTCCATGAATTTATAGGTCTTTTAAACCCATCTGAATTAATAGCCATCAACCTATTCTAGAGTAATGAATTCCACAGTTTAATTATTTAAACCCATCTGAGTTAGTGGTCATCACATTCTGGAGTAATGAATTCCATAGTTTAATTATGCACTGGGCAATCTTCCTTCCTTTTCTCCATTCCAGTCACTTTCAGAGTCCAAAGTTTGCTGACTCACCAATTCTCTCTGTGAAACTCCTTTTTCCACTGACATCCCCATTTACAACCACCATACAGATTCGTTTTCTTTCCCAGATGTTTTCATCTCTTTCTTCCCTTCTCTCCCTCTCCACACAGCAAACTATTATGGAAGGGATGATGCTTGATCAGTCTGAACTGATTCCTTCTAAGGGCCATAGGTTTTTCACCCCTTCTGCAGGCATGCAATGGCTTAATTTGCTATTCTCACTACCCGGAAGCATCAGAGCAAAAGTTGATGTTTTGCCTGGGGTGCCTCTGAATGGAAAGCAATAGCCTGGCAGAAAGCTGGTCAGTGAGAGAAATATAAGCTTTGCTACTTGTTACCAAAGAGCAGCCTTAGGGGAATGACTGTCACTTCTGGAAAGCTGAACATGACTGGTACTTGGTTCAGAAAAGATGACAGTTCTTAAAAAATGAATTATGGAATTTGCATTAGCTGTGGGGACAGGGAAGAGTGGCTACTAGATTGGCTGGTTTTAAAAAACAATCCCTCGATTTCTCATTTAATGTCTGTAGACTATTTCTACTGGAGGAAATAGCAAGCTAGAATTACAATATTCTCTGCTTTCTATAAGGATTTGGGCAACTAACATATAAACCAGGATGTTGTACTAGATGGATTGCCTTAAATAGTGTGGATATAGGAGAGCAGGCAGAATCTGTAGGTGGAGTCAAGTGAGTAATCAGCCTAGAGTCATTATGTCCCCACAAATGGTCTAAGTCCAACCCTTCTTGAATTCTGTTGACTCTTATCTAGTGCCAGTTGATTGCTGACAGTTAGTTGACTGGATACTGGTGTACAGGCATGAGTAATAAATTAGCTTAGCTGCAACTTTGTGTGTAGTCCCGATTCTTTGTGCCTGAATCTTCTTATATACTCCCTTGATGCTTGGGATGGATATTGGCTCTACTACTTGCAATTCCCTTTGTGGAAACAACATGGGTTATTACAGTCTTCCTGCTGCTATTAAGGGCAGAAAGGGGTTTTGGTAAATGAATGCTCCTTGGGGAAAGACTGTAGCCTTGTTGTTATCCACAAGGATTACCTACAGAAGATCCCTAGATTTATTCTTACTATAGCTAGGTATGCCTTAATCGCCCAATATCTGAAAGCATGTAGTTCAATCATTGTCAGCAATATATTTCTTCTCTTAATGCCAGTACAAAGATTAAGGCATATCCTTCAGCATCATCTTCTTTGGTCTCACGAGGTACCATGTTGACTCTATGAACTTTGAAGTTGCTTCTACCAGTCAGATACAAGGAACCAAGGCAGCAATAGAAGGTATGGGATCTATAACCATCCTCAGAGATGCCCTCTAGCTTTTGTCTTCAACATTTTTTTCCCCAATTTAGGAGCCTTCCTAAAGACAGCACTACAATCCCTGCCGTGTTTGCCACATACTTCATTTTCATTTATGTAAGACACCCTATTGGAAAAAGGGATAGGGTACTGCTTTTCAGGACTGATAGGTCTGTCCTTAAATCCTAGAACAATTGGTTCTGACATGGCCATTTCTGAAGCTTGGTTTCCTGAATTAAGTCAACAGGTCTTTCGACACAGCTATTTGCTGAAGTCCTCATTTGATTCCTCTGTTGAAGCAACGGGTGGTTTTTTTGCCTTAGCTCAGTTAAGTGTCCGCTATGGTAGCTGTCCATGGTACTGATCACTCTCCCTTGAATCTGTCTAGACTAGTAAGCACTAATGAATTGGCTGGGTTTGACTTTTCTTGAGTTACACAGACAGAACTAACAGCAGACTCATGTAAAGCAACTTCCTACAGTATTAAAACTTCTGTGTTAATGACACCAAGATTCTTGCAGCCGTGCTTTTTTTTTAATGGAAATCATATTAGACAATGAATTTTTTCTATTATGTGACACTGGAGAAAAAAACAATATCACAGCTTTTGTTCTATTTCCTGTTCTTCACACTGTGTTAGTCTCAGAGTTTAGTAGTCCAAATGTGTTTGTCTTATAAATTTTTTTTTTCATTTTTCTGGCACCCTCTAGAAAAATGGCAAAAAAGAAAAATATGTCACTTGACATAATATCTATGGAGGTTCTCAGATCATGGTTGTCCCAAAACTGCTTTTCCAAAAGGCAACTGGACTTTCTTGGTTTTTTTTCTCTTTGAAAACATTTCTCTTTTTATACAAGAAGATTCTTGAGAACTTCTTCAACAACTTCTTGGATGACAAGCAAACCATTTTTGTAAGTAAAAAAAAAACTAAAGTTCAGTTGCCTTTTGGAAAAGCATGTCTGGGTCACTTGACATACAGTACATGTAACAGTTGATCAATGAGAGACTGAGTGAGAAATCTGGATAGTGAACATTGGAAAGACAATTTGCTAACTTCCAGATCATTACCTGGAATAGGATAGGAATGTTACTATGAAAAGGAGACTCTCAGAAATTAAAGCAATCTAATTAAAAATATAATACAGGTAGTCCTCACTTTACAACTGTAACTGAGCCCATCATTTTGGTTTAAGTCATGGTGATCATTAAGCCACATGACTACATCCAATTTTACTACCATTTTGAAATGATTTTTAAGTGAACACCATGGTTGTTAAACAAACCCATTGCTTGTTAGGGGACATTTTTTGGCAGACATTAGAAGTAAATGCTACTTTCTAGCAAGAATAACAGAATTGGAAGGGACCTTGGAGGTCTTCTAGTCCAACCCCCTGCTTAGGCAGAAGACCCTATACCATTTCAGACAAATGGCTGTCCAATCTCTTCTTTAAAAACTCCAGTGGTGGAGCACCCACGACCTCTGGAGGCAAGTTGTTCCACTGATTAATTGTAATAAATCACAATCTGGGATTATCATTTGCTACATTCCTAGGGGAATGGGGGAAGCTAGATTCACTCAACCTACAGATGATTCATTTAACACAGTGTTTCTCAACCTTGACAATTTTAAGACATGTGGACTTCAACTCCCAGAATTCCACAGCCAGCAATGCTGGCTGTGGAATTCTGGGAGTTGAAGTCCACATGCCTTAAAATTGTCAAGGTTGAGAAACACTGATTTAACAACAGTAGTGATTTGCTCAACAACCATAGCCAAAAAGGTCATAAAATGAGACATGACTCATTTAACACTTTGCTTAGCAAATAAAATTTTGGGCTCAATTTTTATCATACGTCAAGGACTATCTGTACCTAAACTGAAAACTTGCCCATTTGATAGCTCAAGGTGTTTATTTATCATTTTGGTTTACAGCCCATCTTCCTATCCACACAGCATTCCATTGCTGTTACTAAAAGAAACAACTAAATCATTACTAAAAAAAGCAATTCTTCTTTTCACCGGAAGTAAAAATGCTTTTATTTCTGATTTTAATCCGAACTCTGTTGTAAAAGCATGCACGGGTCACCGAAAATTGGAGAGGGACATTTCGAGTCGGTTTGTGGAACCTGGGTCTATTCCACCACTGACAAATCACTGCTCTCTGATTTATGTCTGAGAAGCGCTGTAACATAATGACATCTGAAGGTAGCTTGAATTTGATCGATTGCTGACTCAATGCTAAAATGAAAATCAACCTTGTGGCTTCTCAGGCCTCTGCTTCCTATGTCAAGAGGCTTCTACATTTCTACCATAGGCTCAGGATGCTTGAGATCTATTTCAAGGTTTTTCTTAGTGATGTTTTTGAACTTCCACAATTTTGGAAGCTATGAGGGGTGCTTTTTTGCTGTTTTTTTTAGGCTC
The DNA here is from genome assembly GCF_016545835.1 of Crotalus tigris. Lineage (NCBI taxonomy): Eukaryota > Metazoa > Chordata > Lepidosauria > Squamata > Viperidae > Crotalus > Crotalus tigris. The sequence continues at coordinate 6,667,682 of NW_024096468.1, read as the reverse complement.
ATGTCAGAAGCACCGAGGCACTTCTGGGTTGAAAGGATTAGCCAGCGACATCACTGTTGCCCTGGGGGATGCCCAGTGAGGGGGCTCCTTTTATTGTCACCAGCAGGAGCTGGAGCAAAGGACGGGAACTCAAACCTGCCCCACGGCAGCTTTCGGATCTTGAACGCGGGTTTGCTGACCTCCTGTCCAGCATTTCAACCACTCAAGCTACCGTGCTCCTAATGAGGGGTGCTCAAACTTTTTTTTTTTTTTTTTGTCATGTTCAGTTAGGTATCTTTCCATCACTCTATATATTTTCCAGGATGAAAAGGCCCCATGAAGTGATTTCACAGTAACTCTCCAGATTGATGAAGTAATGATTGCACAGTGAAAGGCAGAAGAGTCACACACATGCTTGGCCACCCGGTAACTTAATAAATGAAAGAACTGCATGCTCTGCTCATAAGAATTGCACAATCATTCTCTCCTTTCAAAAGCAAATATTTTTTCATTGAATTAAAGAAGAACAGCAGGATCCAACCTGGGTCAGTCACCAGGACCAAAGGTTTAGTCTTCCGAGCTTTCAGATTCGTGCTGGAGCCCATCTTCAGGGAACATCTCTCCAGCAAAGTGTGTGCTGTTCTGTATGTGGTATTTATAATGGCTGGGTAAGTGGCTTTTTAGATGTTGATTGGGGTGTGTTGATGACTGGCTTTTAAGTCATTAGCTGTCATTTGCTTCTGCGGCCCAGCCCTCGCCTCTTAAGTACTTGATAGGCTGGTGGTAAATCAGCACTCCTGTTGATTGGTGAGGGGCCTGTTTCCCAGGCTTCAATCACTTCCCTGGCTGTTTTTGTGCCTGCTCGTCCAACAATCTTGGTAGCTCCAAAATGGAATGTGTGTCCTTGTTCATTGCAGTGTGAGGCTACCAGTGTGAGTTTGGCTCGCTTGTGTTCTTGTAATCTGGTGGTTAGCTTCCTCCCTACATAGTCACAGGGGCAATCCATGCTGGGGATTCAGTAGGTTACATTGGAAGTAACTCCTACCTGCAAGCAATCTTTACAATACATAGTTTGTTCTTGTATGGTAGCCTCTTAGTGGTGTATAATGCCCACTAGCAGATCTCGGAAGCTGTGTGTCATGGTTCCGATAGATGACACACAGTAAAAAGACAACTCTAAGGCAAGAGGTTTCCTTAAAGAACATCAACACTGCAAACAGATTTGGCTCTGTGTTCCAGAGCTTTTGAAATGCTTTTGATGTTTTAAAGAAGAGGAGCACGGAGGAGATATTTTCAGCAAAATGCTATTCAAGATCCCAAGAAAACTGGTAGGTCTCCATCTCTCCATATCTTAACTCTATCTTTTCCAAGAACATAAAGCATTCCTGAACATTTTTTCTGCCAACAAAAATAGTAATTCCAAGCAAAGGAAAAAGAATTATATTTTCCATGGAAAGTTATCACAATCTGATAAGGAAGTGTCTCCTTTAATAGTATTATTAATCACTTTCAAAACAGGAATATTATTTACAAGTGGTTTGGAATGTGGCAACACTTATTCTTAATGGTAATAGTAGGAGGCCTGAATATTTCACAGCAGCTGAGGCTGGAATTACAGGCAGGAAAACTCTGAAGTTTTAACTTCAGGATCTGGCCTTCTAAAGAGCAGTCAGGGTTGATCTCCTCTAGGACTGACCAGTTTGATCGCCTTGCAGTCCAGGGGACTCGCAGGAGTCTTCTCCAGCACCATAGTTCAAAGGCCTCCATTCTTTTGCGCTCAGCCTTTCTTAATTTTTTTTTATTATTGAAAATTTTTAAATTTTACAAAACAATACAACCTTCCCCAAACCTCCCCAACCCTCCCATACCCTCCCCCGACCTTCCCAAAGCTGAATATAGGCTTAATTGAAATTTTTTCAAAAAGTCTTTAAAAAGATATAAACCATAGATAAATCTAAATACATTAATTAAACAAATTGTAAGATAATTAACAATAATATATATATATATATAAAAACAAAAATACAAGAAAATACTAAAAAAAATAGGAAGAAAGAAAAAGGAAAAAGATAAAGAAAAATAAAATAAAATAAAATAATAAGGTCTATAAAATATTTTAAATTTTAAATATAAGTTATTGAAAAGCTAAATAATATTTTTTTATATCCAACTTATATTGTATAAAGTCTATCCATTTTTTCCATACCAAAAAATACTTCTCTTGCGATTGGGAAAACCATGGCCTTGATTATACGTACTTTTGTTGGCAGGGTGATGTCTCTCCTTTTTAGTATGCTGAAGCTCCGTAGATAAGATGTAAATAAATCAGAAAAAGATTGAACATTTATCAGACTGTGAAAGAGACAATAATAAACGAGAGGGAAAGAGAGATTGATTCTTCAGGCAGAAGATGTCACAGAATTTTCTGTAGGATACAAAAGAAAGCGTGGAGGGGGCGGAGAGAATTGTAAAATTTATTTCCCATCCACCCAGGCCTCAGTCATTTCTGCTTTGGGGAAACAAACCCACCAATTTGTGAAAAGAGGAAGAAGGACTCGATCTGTTGTGCTTCTTTGCTTATGGAATAAGGCGAAAAAGAGACCCATGGCAAAGACAGAAAAAAAATATTTTCTCAATTCCAGGGCAAAAGGTGGGCCATATCTAAATAGTTCTGAAAAAAAGGTAATGTTAAGGAGTCTCCAATCACATCTCACACTGTTGTGGAGGTGCAAAATAGCTATTGCCGACAGCTCCGGAAAGAGAAGATTCACATCTTTTGAGAACAGAGCAAAGAAATAGGACAGCGCATTGCCTCTGCAAAAGCTGCTCGCTTTTGTTCTTCGGGGGACGCCAAAGCTCGAAATGTCTACATGGGCAACCTCACTCCAGTCATTCTGCCGCTGCATAAAAGTTCTTTAAATCTGCCCGTCCAAAAAAAAAAAAAAAAAACCCTCAAGGGTTTTACGGTGTGCAAATGTTGGCATATATTGACTCATAGCATGACTCTCAGATGAATGCGTGGATGAGAAGGTAATTATCCTCCAAATTCACAGGGCTATCGTTGGGGAAGAAAAAAGTAATTGGCATTTAAATCTTGTCTGCCCCAGTTTATAATCATGAAGAACTTTGCTAGGGAACGAAACAGGGTTTGATCCTTTTCCCCCATTTTATTTGGCTTTCATACACACCTTCTGGATGTTCAGGTAGTCCTTGACTTACGATCACAATTGGGACCAGAGCTTCTGTCACTAAGTGATGTAGTTATTAAGTGACTCGAACTCAATTTTATGATCTTTATTTGTCATGGTCATTAAGTAAATCAAGCTGTTCTTAAGAGGATCTGGACTGGAAGTTCCATTGCTAAGCAATGTGGTCGTTAAGCGAGTCACACTCAATATTATGGCCTTTTTTTGCCACACAGTCACTAAGAAAATCACACAACCCCGGGGCAAAATCCATCCTAAAAAGCAAATTAATAGGTCGCTAAGCGAATCACACAGTCATTAAATGAATCTGGCTTCCCCTGTTGACTTTGTTTGTCAGAAACCCTTTGGGAAAGTTGTAAATGGTGATCACGTGACCCTGGGACAAAATCCATCCTAAAAAACTTAGACCAAGAAGAAAACTACACTCCTGATTGCTAGCCAGGAGGAGTCGTACAACAGTTGTAGCCATTCCTGCTATATAGGAAACATTGTTAATAATAATAATAATAATGATAAAGTTGGAAGGGACCTTGGAGGTCATCTAGTCCAACCCCCTGCTCAGTCAGGAAACCCTATACCATTTCAGACAAATGGCTGTCCAGTTTCTTCTTGAAAACTTCCAGTGTTGGCACATTCACCGCTTCTGGAGGCAGGTTGTTCCACTGGTTAATTGTTGTAACTGTTAGGAAGTTTCTCCTTAGTTCTAGGTTGCTTCTCTCTTTGGTTAGTTTCCACCTGTTGCTTCTTGTCCTGCCTTCAGGTGCTTTGGAGAATAGCTTGACTCCCTCTTTGTGGCAACCCCTGAGATATTGGAGCAGTGCTATCATGTCCCCCTTCGTCCTTCTCTTCATTAAACTATTAGACATACCCAATTCCAGCAACCATTTCTCATATGTTTTAGCCTCCAGTCCCCTAATCATCTTTATTGCTCTTCTCTGTACTCTTTCTAGAGTCTCAACATCTTTTTTACATTGTGGTGACCAAAACTGGATGCAGTATTCCAAGTGTGGCCTTACCAAGGCATTGTAAAGTGGTATTAATACTTCACGTGATCATGATTCTATCCCTCTGTTAATGCAGCCCAGCACTGTGTTGGCTTTTTTGGCAGCTGCAGCACACTGCTGGCTCATATTTAAATGACTGTCCACTAGGACTCCGAGATCCCTCTCACAGTTACTGGTCATTCATGCCCCCGTCACTCCCGGTCACGCACTCTACGAGGAACTGCTTGAAAACCCCTTGGAAATGAAACCTCCACTGTGGTTTAATAAGGATATACGTACTCCTCGATTTACAACTGTCATTGAGCCTGGAATTACAGCCGTATGTCATGCCAGGTGTTAAACAGATCACTGCACGACCGACCCAATTTTACAACATCTTTTGCAGCAGTCGTTAAGCAAATCCATGGCTATTAAGCAAACCCGTTCTTCACGGTGGATGTTTTTTGCTGGAAACCAGAAGTAAGCAGGACTGTGGGACACTGCAATGTACATTTTAAGTATGTTTTTGGGGGGAGCAGTTCATTATAACTTTGAATATTAAGTGACCAGTCATAAGTCAAGGACTACCTGTAACTCTTTACTGCTGTATAAGGTCATTACTGTGGGAACCACATTGTGGTCCTGGTTTTGGGTGCCATTCAATGTGCTGGATATAAAATGCATACCAGGATTGGGGTTTGATTGTCTGCAAGACCACTTCCCTGGAAGAGATGCCAGCCTTCTCAGAGTCCCCACCCTGTGCAAAATGCAGCATGGAGGAGCCTGGGAAGAAAAACTTTTCTGCAAGAATGGCCCTCCTACGAAATACAGAATAGCCGAGTTGGAAGGGACCTTGGAGGTCATCTAGTCCAATCCCCTGCTCAGGCAGGAAACCCCATACCATTTCAGACAAATGGTTGTCCAGTCTCTTCTTAAAAACCTCTAGTATTGGAGCACCCACAACTCCTGGAGGCAGGCTGTTTCATTGGTTTATTGTTTTCACTGACAGAAAATTTCTCCTTAGTTCTAGGTTGCTTCTCTCTTTGGTTAGTTTTCTTTCCTCCAGTTATAAGATCCTATTTCATATTTAGAGCATTTCTGGATTTCTTTTTTAGCAAGCCAGAAGTACCCCACAATGAGGCTGCTGCTAGTTATTTCATTGTTTTGAACTAATAGGTGCTATAGTTCTTATATAATGATTTATTTATCAATATTGTGATATTGATGTTTCTCTCCTGCATGTATTTTTAATTTTTACAATGTTTTTTATTCTATTTTAATTCTGTTTGCCACCCAAAGTCAGTCACTGAGATGGGCAGCCTTAGAAAATCTGAGCAACAACAAAGCTAGTGGAAGTGACAGTATTCCAGCTGAGCTATTCAAAATCTTAAAAGACGATGCAGTAAAAGTGCTACACTCAATTTGCCAACAAATTTGGAAAACTCAACAGTGGCCACAGGATTGGAAATGGTCAGTTCACATTCCAATTCCAAAGAAAGGCAATGCCAAAGAATGTTCAAACTATCGCACCATTGCACTCATTTCACATGCTAGTAAAGTTATGCTTAAAATCCTACAAGCTAGACTCCAGCAGTATGTGGATCGAGAACTACCAGAAGTACAGGCAGGATTTCGAAGAGGCAGAGGAACTAGAGATCAAATTGCCAACCTACGCTGGATCATGGAGAAAGCTAGGGAGTTCCAGAAAAACATCTACTTCTGCTTCATTGATTATGCAAAAGCCTTTGATTGTGTGGATCACAACAAATTGTGGCAAGTTCTTAAAGAGATGGGAGTACCAGACCATCTCATTTGTCTCTTGAGAAACCTATATGCGGGTCAAGACGCAACAGTGAGAACCGAACACGGAACCACTGATTGGTTCAAAATTGGAAAAGGAGTCCGGCAAGGCTGTATACTGTCGCCCTGCCTATTTAACTTATATGCAGAGCACATCATGAGAAAGGCAGGGCTAGATGAATCAAAAGGTGGAATTAAGATTGCCGGGAGAAATATCAACAACCTAAGATATGCAGATGATACCACTCTAAGGGCAGAAAGTGAAGAGGAACTAAGGAGCCTCTTGATGCGGGTGAAGAAAGAGAGTGCAAAAGTTGGCTTGAAACTCAACATTAAGAAAACCAAAATCATGGCATCCGGTCCTCTCAATTCCTGGCAAATAGATGGGGAAGAAATGGAGGTAGTGACAGATTTTATTTTTCTGGGCTCAAAGATCACCTCAGATGGGGACTGCAGCCAAGAAATTAAAAGACGCTTGCTCCTGGGGAGGAAATCTATGGCAAATCTAGACAGCATACTAAAAAGCAGAGACATCACCCTGCCAACAAAAGTGCGTATAGTCCAGGGCATGGTTTTCCCAGTTGCAATGTATGGCTGTGAAAGTTGGACCATAAGAAAGGCTGAGCGCCAAAGAATTGAGGCCTTTGAACTATGGTGCTGGAGAAGACTCCTGCGAGTCCCTTGGACTGCAAGGCGTTCAAACCGGTCAGTCCTAGAAGAGATCAACCCGACTGCTCTTTAGAAGGCCAGATCCTGAAGTTGAAACTCAAATACTTTGGCCACCTAATGAGAAGGAAGGACTCATTGGAGAAGAGCCTAATGCTGGGAAAGATTGAGGGCAATAGAAGAAGGGGATGACAGAGAATGGCTGGATGGAGTCACTGAAGCAGTAGGTGTGAACTTAAATGGACTCCAGAAGATGGTAGAGGACAGGAAGACCTGGAGGAACATTGTCCATGGGGTCGCGATGGGTCGGACACGACTTCGCAATTAACAACAACAACAACAACAACATAAATTGAATGGATGGATAGCATATTTTTCTTGTTCATCGGCCACTTAGAGCTAAACTCTTGATGACTGAATTGGCACAAATATGTCTGTAATTACTAAATCAATTCACAAGTAAATAAAGGGATAAAACAGACTTAAGAATAATGAGAATTTACTTGGCAAGCTAGAAAGGGGCAGAGGTCTCCATCTCTAACCTATCAATCAAACTGCTGGGGGTATTAGAAAAGGTACACAAAAGCAATTTAGCAGCACGTTGGCCAACAGAGCGATGTCATTCTCACTATTCGAGTATATATGCCTGTGTTTTGTCATCAGAACAGAATAACACAGTTGGTAGGGACCTTGGAGGTCTTCTAGTCCAATCCACTACTCAGACAGGAGACCCTATACCATTCCAAACAAGTGGCTGTCCAATCTCTTCTTAAAAGCTTCCAATGAGGGAGCATCCACACTAGTTAATTGTTCTCATTGTTAGGAAATTTCTCCTTAGTTCTAGATTGGTTCTCTCCTTGGTTAGATTCCCCCCATTGTTTCTTGTCCTGCCTTTTTTTGCTTTGGAAAATAGGTTGAACCACCCTCCTTCTTTGTGGCAGCACCTCAAATATTGGAACACTGCTAGTCCTTCTTTTTATTAAACTAGACATAACCAATTCCTGCAACCCTTCTTCATATGTTTTAGCCTCCAATCCCCTAATCATCTTTGTTGCTCTTTTCTGCACTCTTTCCAGAGTCTCTACAACTTATTATAATATGGTGACCAAAACTGGATGCAGTGTTCCAGGTGTGGCCTTACTAAAGCTTTATAAAGTGGTACTAAAACGTCACATGATCTTGATTCTATCCCTCTGTTAATGCAACCTAGAATTATGTTGGCCTTTGGGGGAGGGGGCGCTGCTGTGCACTGCTGACTTATATTTAAGTGACTCTCCCCTAGGACAGGGGTCCCCAACCCCCAGTCCATGATCCAGTACTGGGCCACAGCATGCCAGCAACCGGTCCGCACAAACAAGCAAAGCCCCATCTGCGGGATGTAGGCAGCACACAAAACCACGCACCTTCCGGTCCATGGAAAAACCTCTCTTCACGGAATCAGTCCCTGGTGCCCAAAAGGTTGCGGACCTCTACCCTAGGACTCCAAGATCCCTCCCACAGTTATTACTATTGAGCCAGGTTTCATGTAGTCTGTAACTGTACATTTGACTTTTCTTGCCTAAGTGTAAAACGTTACTTTTCTCCACATTGAATTTCATTTTGTTAGATAGGACCCAGGGTTCAAGTGTTCAATTTCAAGTCTTCAAATGTTAAGTCCCATGCAAAATGTGGGAAATAAGAACTACATAGATCAGACATGTCAAACACAAGGCTGCGGGCTGGGGCCCCCTTCTTTCAGTCTCGTGTCCACCAGGCAGCAGGCAGGACCTGGCCTTGGGATGAAAAGCGGGGAAATAGGAGCGCGAAGCAGCACAAGTCAAACATTGGCAGGGGCCGGCTACAGGTTGCCCTGTTCGCTGCATGGAAGGGCCAGACAGGGAAGCATAGCACTCATGCTGTATGCAGAGCCATGGCCTGGAATGGCCGGACGTTCAGCAACGCACAAGCCACCCCGTCAAGATTGCAATTGCGCCCCTCACCGTGGGGTGAGGTGCCGACGGAACACCATAGCCCGAGCAGAGAGGAGGCCGGGGCAGACCTGCCCAGAGGCAGATCCAGGCACCAGGTTAGTATTGATGGTCCCCTGGGCTGCACAGAGCCCTGGACAGGAGAGGGCAAGCACCCAGCCTAACCCTCGAGCTCCCAGGGCACCGGGACCCCGCAGCCCAACACAGCACAGGTGTCCCTCAATGTGAGCAACGTCAAGCCAGCCACATCAAGCTGTCCACGCCCACCCAGTCACGCCCACCTGGGCTTTTGAGGGCAACCAGAATGCTGATGTGGCCCTCAGTGAAGTTGAGTTTGACACCCTGACATAGATAATAGCCCTCAATTTATAACCACTTGTTTAACAAGCATTTAAAGTTATAACGGCGCTGAAAAAAGTGACTTACGACCAGTCCTCGCACATTGTAGTGCTCCTGCAGCCACATAATCACAATCTGAGCCCTTGGCAACCTGCATCTATTTATGAGAGTTGTCGCATCCCGGGGTCATGTGATTACCATTTACAACCTTCCCAGGGGGCTTCCAACAAGCAAAGTCAATGGGGAAAGCCGGATTTACTTAATGACCATGTGATTTGCTGAATGACTATGGTGATTAGTTTAATGCCTGTGGCAAAAAAAAGTCATAGAGTGTGACTCACTCAACGGCCACATTGCTTAGCAATGGAAGTCCTGGTCCCAATTATGGTTGTAATTTGTGGACTACCTGTAATGCTAGCCTGGAGCAAATATACAATCTTGGAAACTGTAGCAGGCCAATGCAATGAGCCATGTGCAAATCTGTACATTGGGGAAACACAACAACCCCTTCACAAACGCATGACACAACACAGGAGAACAAACCCATCAGGGCAAGATTCAGCAGTCCACCTGCATTTAAAAGACAAAGGCCACTTTTTTGAAGGCAGCGAAGTCCACATTGTGGTCAGAGAGGGCCGCTGGTTTGAAAGAGGAGTCAAAGAGGCCATCTATGTCAAAACTGAACAGCCCTCTCTCAACACGGGGAGGGATATGACATCATCTATCTCCAGTCTGCAACACAGTTCTTTCAGCAGTTCTAAGAAGGCCCCGCACCCGTTTGCACCACTCAGGTAACCCTGAGGACACAGATAAACCTCCAAGTGGCCTCAATGACTCTGTAAAAGAATGCAAATGACCAACTGTCTGCAAGGAGTATGAATCCTTCCATACTCCTTCCATAATCCTTCCGAAGAAGCTTCTTGGATGAGAAGTGAAACGTCTTCAAAGAAAAACAAGAAAGTCCAGTTGCCTCGTGAAAAAGTATCTTTGGGACAACCTTTTTCACAATGAATTTGTTCAGGTGAACTCTTTTTGAAGGATTTGAAAATATTTTCCCAGGTTTCTCTGTACCTGAGCTGAATTGTCATTTAGGAGCTAACTTGGCCACCAACTCATATAAAAGCCCCTTCTCCCCTTCCCCAGGTTTACAGCAGTATTTCTCAATTCATTACTGGCTGGGGAATTCTGAAACTTTGATTCCACATAACTTGTCAAGACTGAGAAGCAATGGTCTACAGCAGTGGTTCTCAACCTTTTTAATGCCGCGACCCCCAATCAGTCGTAAGTCGAGGACTACTCAACTGGTCGTAAGTCGAGGACTACTCAACTGATGCAGCACCGTTTGCAGAATGGGACTTTTGGCGGGCTCAGCAGGGCAGAGACAGCCTGGACAATTCCTATTGGCTTTTGAAAACCAATAGAATTAGACTCTATTCAAGAGTCTATTCTATTGGCTTTCAAAAGCTAAGGAAAAGGGGAAAAAATGGCGGACTGCACTGTTTGGCGACCCCCGTGAAATGGTCGTTCGACCCCAGATGGGGTCCCGACCCACAGGTTGAGAACCACTGGTCTACAGGATTAATCTTGAAAAGCAACTACAGGTAGTTTTCAATTTACATTGAGCCCAAATGCCAGATGGTTGTTAAGTGTGTTTTGCCCCATTTTATGACCTTTCTTGTCACAGTTGTCATGTGAATCAATGCAGCTGTTAAATTAGTAATATGGATGTGAAGTGAATCTGGCTTTCCCATTGATTCTGCTTATCAGAAAGTAGCAAAAGGGGATCACATGACCCCGGGACATTGCGGTCGTCCTAAATATGAGTCAGTTGCAAGTGTCTGAATTTTGATCACATGATCATGGGGATGCTGCAACTGTCGTAAGTGTGAAAAACAGTCATAAATGGGGTTTTTTTCCAGTGCCATTTTAATTTTGAACAGTCACTAAATGAATGGTTGTAAGTCAAGGACTTACAACTATATGGGCAGGCATGCTACTCCCGATTCAGAGGTAACAAAAAGGTAGTTTTTTACAGACCTAACTTTCATAAATTTATAGGTCTTTTAAACCCATCTGAATTAGTGGTCATCAACGTATTCTGAAATAATGAATTCTACAGTTTAATTATTTTTTTCAGTCACTTTTTCAGTGCCACTGTAACTTTGGGCAGGTGTAAGTCTAGGACTACATTTATTGCAAGATTTAAATCATCTACAGACACAAAAAGGTACCATAAGTTGCCATTGGTGCGGGCTGACATTCTGCCTGAATTCTGAGAGACCCCCGTGGTCTCAGGTAGACTGAAATAAATAGGTTTTCAATCATTAAGACTCAAGAAAAGGAAAAGGCTAGAACAAAAGGTGAGTAGATTAACTCTGAGTATAATCCATGCTGGTAGAACTCAAGCCTCTGCACTATCGGGCCCTCCTGTAGATTTGCAAGTAAATGAAAAGACTCCAGGAAAGAAACAAAAATATGTTAAAGTCTCTGAAAGAGGCATTTCAAATAAGGAGAGCATTTTGATAAAAAGCCTTATGGGTGGAGCATTATCTTCCTTCACTGATTTAGCTAAGTTTCAGAGCAATGGAGAAATGAAGTTACTTACTTAAGTGTCAGTCCAAAAACAACTTTAGGGACAGGGGCAGAGGGGGATGAAAAAAACACCAAATGGCAGCCATGATAGTATAATTCACGGGTGTCAAACTCGCCGCATCACGTGACGTGTCACGACGTTATCACAACTATTTTTGTATTGCCGGAGCTGGGGTGGGTACGGCCTCAGCATGATGCAACTGGCCCGTGGGTCAGCAGATTGACACCCCTGGCAATTGGACCTAACACTCCCCCCCCCCCAATGCATACATACCTGTATTTGAATTTGGGAAAATGGTTTGAGAGAACCGTTGCAGGAATTGGATATGTCTAGTTTAATGAAAAGAAGGACTAGGGGTGACATGACAACAGTGTTCCAATATTTGAGGGGCTGTCACAAAGAAGGGGGGGGTCAAGCTGTTCTCCAAAGCACCTGAAGGCAGGACAAGAAGCAACGGAGGGAAACTAATCAAGAAAGAAGCAACCTAGAACCACAGAGGAACTTCCTAACCGTTAGAACAATTTACCAGTGGAAGAGCTTGCCTTCAGAAATTGTGGATGCTTCATCACTGGAGGTTTTTAAGAAGAGACTGGACAGCCATTTGTCTGAAATGGTAGGGTCTCCTGCTTGAGCAAGGGGTTGGACTAGAAGACCTGCAAGGTCTCTTCCAGCTCTATTCTAATTGATTGAGTCAGTCTTGGCTCCTGATGACTACCTGGGCTAGTCCTTCCAGATTTCTTGGCAAGATCCAGAAGTGGTTTGCCATTGCCTGCTTCCTAGGGCTGAGAGAGAGTAACTGGCCCATGGTCACCAGCCAGCTTTGCATGGTCAGAATCACCACCTTGGACATTTTCCCCTCAAGGTTAATTGTTTTATTAGATTATAAAATACAAATAATACATTACAGGATACAGATATCCAGGATGGTATAAGGTCTCCTGCCTTAGCCAGGGGGTTGGACTAGATGACCTCCTAGATCCCTTCCAGCCTTATGATTCTAAGTTTATGCCTAGGTAATAACTAAGTGTAGTAGTATTTATACAATAAACTTGAAACAGTTAACAACGGGATGATTAAGATAAGTGAAATATTTAATGAGAAAAAAAATATATCCAGTGCTCCCTCACCTGAGGCACTCTATGTTACACTTAATGACCACAACAGAAAGAGCTGGGATTGTGGTCATTAAGTGAGTTGATCACATAGGCACTTTGCTTAATAACCAACACAACTTACGACCATAATTCTAGGTTCAATTATGGTCATACGTTGAGGACTACTTGTACACTCCCAATAACATCCATGGGGGAATCAACCATAGTCCAAAATGTCAGACATGGCAAAGATGAGTTTTCAATTCAGAAAAGTATTCCTTGATCATTGTTTAGTGGCATATACAGGCAGTCCTCGACTTAGGGCCACAATTGAACCCCAAATTTATGTTGCTAAGTGAAACATTTGGTAAGTGAGTTTTGCCCCACTTTAGGACAAAATTTTCTTGCCGCATTTGTTAACTGCAGTTGTTAAATTACTAACACGATTGTGAAGTGAATCTGGCTTTCCCATTTGACTTGGCTTGTTGGAAAGAAGCAAGAGGGGGATTCCCATGGGCCCATGGGCCAGGGACACTGCAACCGTTATAAATGTGAGTCACTTGTCAAGCATCCAAATGTAAATCACGTGACCAGGGGGATGCTGCAACAGTCATAAGTGTGAAAAAGGGTCATGAGTCTCTTTTTTCCAGTGCCGTTGTAACTTCGAATGGTCACTAACTGAACCGTTATAAGTCGAGGACTACCTATATGATCAGGGGACTGGAGGCTAAAACATATAAGGAACGGTTGCTGGAATCAGGTATGTCTAGTTTAATGAAGAGAAGGACGAGGGGGGACATGATAGCAGCGTTCCAGTAGGTCAGGGGCTGCCCCAAAGAAGAGGGAGTCAAGCTATTCTCCAAGGCGCCTGAAGGCAAGACAAGAAGAAATGGATGGAAACTAGTCAAGGAGAGAAGCAACCTAGAACTAAGGAGAAACTTCCTGACAGTTAGAACAATTAACAAGTGGAACAACCTGCCTCCAGAAGCTGAATGCTCCAACACTGGAAGTTTTTAAGAAGAGACTGGACAGCCATTTGTCCGAAATGGTATAGGGTTTTCTGCCTGAGCAGGGAGTTGGACTAGATGACCTCCAAGGTCCCTTCCAACTTTATTATTATTATTATTGTTGTTGTTGTTGCTGCTGCTGCTGCTACTACTGCTAGTACTACTACCACTCTATAATGCCTTGGTAAGGCCACACTTGGAATACTGCATCCAGTTTTGGTCACCACGATGTAAAAAAGATGTTGAGACTCTAGAAAGAGTACAGAGAAGAGCAACAAAGATGATTAGGGGACTGGAGGCTAAAACATATAAGGAACGGTTGCTAGAATTGGGTATGTCTCGTTTAACGAAGAGAAGGACAAGGGGGGACATGATAGCAGTATTCCAATATCTCAGGGGCTGCCATAAAGAAGAGGGAATCAAGCTATTTTCCAAAGCACCTGAAGGCAGGACAAGAAGCAACGGTTGGAAACTAATCAAGGAGAGAAGCAACCTAGAACTAAGGAGAAACTTCCTGACAGTGAGAACAATTAATCAGTGGAACAGCCTGCCTCCAGAAGCAGTAAATGCTCCAACACTGGAAGTTTTTAAGAAGAGACTGTACAGCCATTTGTCTGAAATGGTGTAGGGTTTCCTGCCTGAGCAGAGGGTTGGACTCGATGACCTCCAAGGTCCCTTCCAACTTTATTATTATTATTATTATTATTATTATTATTATTATTATTATTATTATTATTATTATTATGGATCATCGCACAGTCAGCCAGATGTTCAGACTGGATTTGGCATTTTGTCTACCTATCGAGTCCTTACCCAGGACCTGGGATAGGCAGATTTGGATGTTTGATGGTATTACAGGTATCGTCGCAGGATGGAAGCAGTTCCTAGCAAGGCCGCCTTTTGCAATTGACTAATAGCGAATTTGTCAATGCCGATGGTGTTCAAGTGGTGCTCCAGTTGTTTTGGGATTGCACCCAAGGAGCCTATGACTATTGGTACTACCCTTGCTTGCTTTTGCCACAGTCTTTCTATTTTATTATTACTACTACTACTACTACTATTATTATTATTACTACTACTACTACTACTACTATTACTACTACTATATTCAGGACATATGAAGGATTATTCTGTGAACTTCGATTTGACCCTCTGATTTGTCACCAAAGGAACTGATCTGATTGAAAACTAATTGGACATAGCAACCTGCTGAGAAAACATAAAGCCATAGAGAATAAATTGGAAATGCATCAAGGCTGGCAGCTAACCTCAGGCCCCTTGGATAGCCTATCAAGAAGAGCAGTACGAAGCTGATTTATGCATATGGCAAGTCCACCTTCAGCCAAGGACAAAAAAAAACATCTCAGCAGCAAGGAAGATAATTTCACTTCCCTCCTGACATAAGCAGTTGTAACCTAGGAACTGTCCAGTTGAAGAATTTTTAGGTCATTAACAAAATGATTCATTATCCATTTCTCTGGCAATTTATCAGCAAAAGGGGCATACATCGCACAATGAATTAAACAATTCTTTCGGAGAAATCTTGGGTTGCTTAGACCAGAGGTTCCCAACCTTGGCAACTTTAAGACTTGTGGACTTCAACTCCCAGAATTCCTCAGCCAGCTTAGCGAATTAATACGTGAAGTATTAATACCACTTTACAATGCCTTGGTAAGGCCACACTTGGAATACTGCATCCAGTTTTGGTCATCACAATGTAAAAAAGATGTTGAGATTCTAGAAAGAGTGCAGAGAAGAGCAACATAGATGATTAGGGGACTGGAGGCTAAAACATATAAGGAACGGTTGCTGGAATTGGGTATGTCTAGTTTAATGAGGAGAAGGACGCCTCCAGAAGCAGTAAATGCTCCAACACTGGAAGTTTTTAAGAAGAAACTGGACGGCCATTTGTCTGAAATGGTATGAGTAGGAGGTTGGACTACTAGATGACCTCCAAGGTCCCTTCCAATATCATCATCATCATCATCATTACTACTACTACTTGTCAAGCCCCTAAAGGCTTGCCATACGAACGGGGACGGGGGAGCACGGATAACGACCTACCAACCCGGGAAACAGCTGAGCATTGCCCCGCCACGCCCCATGACTGCACCAGCCGAACGTCAACTGAGCAGACATCTCCGCGGGCTGCGCCACAGACGCCAGCGAAGCCTAAGGGAGGCCAGTCACCGACGGGGTCGGAGGACCATGAATGCCAGCTGCGCTTTACGGAAGGGAGGGCGATGGGCGGGCCATCTGGGGCCGAAAGGACTGCACTCCGGCGGCCGGACCCAGCAAAGGGGGTGGGGGGTTATCCTTTCGCAACCAGGACAGTAGGCAGGGTAAGTTTGGCGGCGGGCAACTGACGCGCAGTTCGGGCGCACGGACAACGGGGGGTGGGGGCGGAGTTCCGTCGGGGAAAGGGAAAGCACAGAGAAAGGGTGGAGCATTTATTCATTTGGAACGGATGGTGGTTTGGAACCGGGGGCGGACCCAAAGGGTGGAGCACGCCAATATATGGCGGTGGGAGGTAACTAACACCAGTGCT
The DNA here is from genome assembly GCF_016545835.1 of Crotalus tigris. NCBI lineage: Eukaryota > Metazoa > Chordata > Lepidosauria > Squamata > Viperidae > Crotalus > Crotalus tigris. Next base: position 6,651,500 of record NW_024096468.1, on the reverse strand, counting down.
GACTTTGTCTCACTTGCATAATAAAGTGCTTGTTGGGTGTCAGTGTGTGCCGGTCTTCTTTGCCTTCGCGCTACGGACGACATCGGATGCTCTGACACTACTCACTTTGGCCATGTCATGTGGGGGAATTCACTGGACAAAGCAATTATGCTTGGAAGAGTTAGCAATAACAGGAAACCAAGATGCCAAAGAACATGATGGCTGGACACCATGAAAGCTAACACCAGCCAGAGCATAGAGCAATTCAAAGAAATAGTGCAAGATATGGAGAGACCTGGCCCATGGAATAGTCAAGAGTTGGACATGATTGACTGGATAACATCATTACCACACAGTGACAATTGGACTCAGGGTCATTAATATGGGCTCCAAGGATGTAGGTTCGTACCAGAAATGCAACACTGTGAGACCAAATTTGCAATTAGAGAAACTCGTGATGTATCAACCCCCTCCGTTCATCTCAAGATGGCACAGGAATGAACTTTAGAATCATAGAATCAAAGGGCTGGAAGGAACCTTGGAGCAGTGGTGGGATTCAAATATGTGAACAACCGGTTCTCTGTGTGGATGCTGCTTCTGGAAGTCCATTCTGGGCCTGGGCAACAAAAAATTAGCTACCGGTTCTGCTGAAGTGGTGCGAAATGGCTGAATCCCATCACTGCCTTGGAGGTCTTATAGTCAAACTCCCTTATACCACCCCAGACAAATAACTGTCCAATCCTTTCATGAAAGCCTTCCATGGTGAAGCACCAACAAGCAAAAGTGAGAGAAGCCTTCCACTGTTTACACTCCTTTCAGTGAATGGTACACAGGTACACAGTTAAATCACTCTTCTTTCTTCAAGCACTCTTCAAAACCAAACCAGAAATGTATTCGGTTTATATGTCAAGCATTATCCCATTACCAAGCATCAGATTAGTAGATCCTTGTAAACACTGTAAAGCAAGGGTCCCCAACCCCCGGTCCGTGGATCAGTACCGGGCCGTGGCATGCCAGCAACTGGTCCACACAAGCAAGGAAAGCCCCATCTGCAGGATGCAGGCAGCACACAAAACCATGCTCCCTCCGGTCCACAGAAAAATCTCTCTCCACGGAACCAGTCCCTGGTGCCCAAAAGGTTGGGGACCTCTTCTATAAAGTACAGATAGTCCTTGAGTTACGATCACAATTAAGTCCAAAATTTCCATTGCTGAGTGAGACAGTTGTTTGACAACCTTTCTTGCCACAGTTGTTAAGTCAGTCACTGCAGTTGTTAAGATAGTAACACGGTTGTTAAGTGAATCTGGCTTCCCCCTTGACTCTGCTTGTCAGATGGTCACAAAAGGTGATCATATGACCCCAGGACACGGCAACCGTCATAAATATGAGCCAGTTGCCAAATGTCTGAATTTTCATCACATGACCACAGGAATGCTGCAACAATTGTTAAGTATGAAAAATGGTCATGGCAAGGTTTTTTCAGTGCCATTTTAACTTTGAATGGTCAGTAAACAAATGGTTGTAAGTCAAGGAATACCTGTATGAAGCAGAAGTGGAGCTTGGTAAATGTCTAAGGACTTTGGCAAGAAACATGTAGCTCCTGCAATACATGTAGCTTCCTTCCTCAACTCCCTCCAACTATTTAAACATTGCTTCTGATTTATAATTTTTAATATAACCCAAAAAAACATTTGCTAGATGGATGGGAAGAAATCATATTTTCAAATCACATTTCATTGTGATTTGTTATGGTGGGATAACTAGTAGGCTACATCATTGCTTTAAGTGTTAATTACTCATAGATATGATATAGCCTGCTAGTTACTCAACCAATCCTGTTTTGAGGTGTTATTACATCTTTTGGGGAAAGATTTGATTAATAAAAAATAAATAAATTTTCTTCAACAGACAGAAGAGCTGAGCTTCAGCTTCTCCAGGATATACATTTAAATACACATGCTTTTTGAACATATACTTCTCTACTACATAAAAATTTTCTTGATGCCTGATTTTTAAAACATAAACATCTCCGTAGAGTCATAGATGGAAGGAGCCATTTAAGATACTGATTCCCCATCACCCATGCAGGACTTTAAAGTAAAGCATCCATGACCAATGGCAGCCTAGCCTTGCCTTGAATACAGCCTTGTTTTATTATCATGCCAAAATGAGCCACAGAAGAAAAGTAAATTTAAAAAAACATTACATCTAACCTTAATACTTTTTTTTTTTTGCACAATTCAACTGTAAAAAGGATATGTTCTTTTTTGGAAATCTTGTTCATAAATAATTTGTATAATTTAGTTTCTTTATTTTGTCAATAAAAAGTTGTTGGTTTTTTTTACCAAGGGAAAAAAAGATGCAAATAGGGTGCATTTATGATGTATAGGTAGTCCTCGAGTTATGACAATTGAGCCCCAAATTTCTGTTCCCAAGTGAGGCAGCTGTTAACTGAGTTTTGCCCTATTTTACAACTTTTCTTGCCACCGTTGTTAAGTGAATCACTGCAGTTGTTCAGCTAGTAACATGGTTGTTAAGTGACTCTGGCTTCCCTACAGACTTTGTCAGAAGGTTGCAAAAGGTGATCACGTGACCCTGGGAACTGCAACTGTCATAAATACATGCCAGTTGCCAAACCTCTGAATTTTGATCACGTGACCATGTGGAAGCTGCAATGGGCCTAAGTGTGAAAAATGGTCCCTGGTCACTTTTTTCAGCGCCATTGTAACTTCAAACGATCACTAAATGAATGGTTGTAAGTCGATTGTATGAATGACCATCTTGCAAACCTGCCAAATAAACTTTTTTAAATCCATTCAGTCAACACCCAATTGAGCCTGTCATAAAAAAAACCACAACCCACTTTCACATAAGTGCACCTGTTCCACAAAACCTGAATCCCATCCCCTCTAAGTTTCCGAAACCTACAATTTAACTTCTACTTCAAGAGATTGAAATCTTTTTTTTTTCCTGCAACGTTGTCTCTGTGGGAAAACGGCAATAGCTTGGCTGATAATTCAAATTAAGAAGTCGGTATGTGATTGATTGTGCCAGGAAAGAGCTCTGCAGGGAGAGGCTTTGCCTTTAACTTGGAGGAAAAGGGACAGCCATCCATTTGCAACATTAGGTTTTGCTTCCAGCTGACCCTCCTCCTGTTTATCGGCCTCAGGTGCGGACCTCATTTTGCTCACTTTGGTAAAATGGCGTCCGATTGCAGATGAAGATGAAAAGCTCTCAAAAACAGAAAGGAAGAGCCATCTTGATTGAACATCAAAGCTCTACTCCTTGGTGTAGAAAAAAGAAAAAACAATAATCACTCCATGGATATTGGAAATCTGGGGTGGGGAGGGTGGGAATGTTCTGAAAAGAAGATTGCACATTCCCTACCCGGATATCAAACTGCTTGCAAGAAAGAAGTGAAAAGAGACAGTGAGGATTCTTCCGTTCAAGGCAAGCCCATTAGCTTAAGAAAAGGACAGAGTTTAAAACAGCCACATTTTCTGCTTGACAACAGACGAACCTTCCCTTCTAGATGGGGAGTGATTTTATAAGATGGGCAGGAGCCATTGGAATATCCAGTAGAGGTAGCCCTTGACTTACGACCACAATTGAGCCCAAAAATTATGTTAAGACAGTCATTTTGCCCCATTTTTGTGATCTTTCTTGCCACTGTTGTTAAGTGAACCACTGCCCTTTTTAAATTAGTAAAATGGTTGTTAAGTGAATCTGGCTTCCCCATTGACATTGCTTGTTGGAAGATCGTAAAAGGTGATCAAATGATCCTGGGACACTGCAACCGTCATTAACACACGCCAGTTGCCAAGTGTCCGAATTTTGATCACATGACAGCGGGGATGCTGCAACGGTCGTAAGTATGAAAAACGGTCATATTGTCTTTTTTTCCAGTGCCATTTGTAACTGTGAATGGTCACTAAATGAATGGTCCTTGTAAGTCAAGGGGTACCTGTATTCAAGATTTTGACTCTTCTGGATCTTGTTTCCATCACAGAATTCTCAATTTTGATTTAAAGATAAACCAAGTAATGTTTTCAATATATTGAGCAGGATGGAAAAAGATGGCTTTATAGAAAATTCTATGGCTTAGAGGTAGTTCTTGACTTACAACCACAACTGAAACGGCAACATCTGTTGCTAAGTGAAATGGTTGTTAAGTCAGTTGCACCCAGTTTTATGACTATTTTGTTGCAGTTGTTAACAGACTCACTGTGGTTGTTAAGTGATTTTTGACTTTGATTACTGAAAGCCAGCTGAAAAAGTGGCAAATGGCAATCATGTAATACCAGGAATCTACAGTTGGCAAGTGCCTGAATTTTGATCATAGCAAGAGCAAGAGCACTTAGACTTATATACCGCTTCACAGTGCTTTACAGCCTTCTCTAAGCAGTTTACAGAGTCAGCACATTGCCCCCAACAATCTGGGTCCTCAGTTTACTGACTTTGGAAGGATGGAAGGCTGAGTCAACCTTGAGCCAGTGAGAATTGAACTGCCGAACTGCTGGCAGCTGGCAGTCACCAGAAGTAGTCTGCAGTACTGCATTCTAACCACTGCGCCACCACAGCTAATTACTATAGGGACGTTGTGGCAGTTGTAAATTTGAGAACCAGTTGTATTTTCAGTGCCACTGTAACTTTGAATGGTCACTCATTGAATAGTTGTAAGCTGAGGACTACAAACTACATAGTTTGAAAGGCAAAAGAGTTGTCATCATGTAGGACATATTTTTCAAGAGCTGTGAGTACAGAAATTCCCTCCGGATTTTCCTGGATGCAAATATGAAAATCAAAGAAGGTCTGGATATAGAAAATAAAGCAGAAAACTCAATCACAGACACTGAAAAATCAGACTCAGAGCTACTCAACGGATTTACTAGCCAAACATACAGAAGCCAATGAGTTCTTCAGACTCCAGTTAGAAACCATTGATTTGTCTGCTTTGGTTGGAAGACCAAAGAAAGTCTGCTTAGAGATTCATTTTAAAGATTTAAGTCAAATAGGATGGGGTCAACTCTACACCGAATGGATGTTGGGAATTAATTTTTTAGATCAACCTATTGAATCATTTTACGGTCACACCATATTGCACTACCTTTCAAAGGATGACACAACAGATCACAGAGTTGTCTATTAATTTATATACTGTATACTGCTCACAAAAATAAAGGGAACACAAACGTATAGGATCCTATACGTTTGTGTTCCCTTTATTTTTGTGAGCGGTATATATTTATGTATACCCAGTGCTTTTTTTCTAAAAAAAAAAAAAAAAAGTGCCAGAACTCACACACATCATACAACCCGCCTTGTCTACCCTACAAGTTTCCATCCAAAAAAAGGTGCCGGAACTCCATTCTGGGGCGTTCTATGAGAAAAAAAGCCCTGTGAATACCCTGCCTTTATTATTTTTATAAATAACTCAAGGCACTGAACAAAACCCAATTCCCATTTCTCCCCTTATTTTCTCCTATGAGGTGAATTGGGCTGAGAGAGAGTGACTGGCCTAAAGTCACTCACCCAGCTAGCATGCCTAAAGTGGGACTAGAACTCACAGTCTCCTATGATTGGCCCCAAGTCACCCAGCCGGCAATCATGCCTAAGGTGGAACGCACAGTTTCCTGGGGATAGACCCAGTCACCTGGCCGACTATGATGTCTAAGGCAGGATTAGAACTCACATCTCCTGGTGATTGGCCCAAAGTCACCCAACTGGGTTTCATGTTTAATAGAGGTCTAGAATTCACCATCTCTGAGTTTCTAGTCTGATGCCTTAACCACTAGACCAAACTGGCTCTTTATTTATAAGTAAATTATAATTATATTCTATACAATAATAGAATATATCCAATCTGCTGCTGTCTGATCTGGCAGGATGCTACACTTTTAGTCCCATGGGCTGAAGAATGCCGGTTGGTGGGGCCCAACAGTTTTTTCTGAGGTAGCACCTGCCTCATGGCACATTCTCCCTCCAGATATTATGATGGTAGCCCTGACCTTGATGGCCTTTTGTAAGGTCCTAAAGACCTGGTTCTGTGCCCAGACCCAGAGACCCAAATGTGGGAAAGGTCCTGTCTCCTAACTGTACTAGCCACTGAATTGTGGCATCTTCCTTGGCTGCCATGCATTTTAAATTTTGTATTTATGGCTGTAATTGTTTTTATTTTTATCTAACTTTGTGGCCCAGAGTGACTTTCAAAAGATGGGAGATCATAAAAATTGATTAAATGAATAAATAATATATGATTCATATATATGATTATTAATGCAATTTGTAAAGCTTAGCTCAATTCACATTGCAGCCCGTTTCACATTCAGGTACTAATGAGAAATTCCAAGTACAAAATAGAGTGTCTGTTTTAATTCACAACTGTTGTAGTCCAGGTAACAAAAGATAAAATATTTTGTTTTCTTAGAGGAGGATGAAGAGAAAAAATTGCTGGTGGTTGAAAAACAACATTAATTTCCCTTTTTATTTATTTACTTATTTTTATCCTGACTTTATTGTTTTATAAATAACAAGGTTATTTATCAAATTAATAAAGGCAGAATAATACATAATACTCCTTCCTCCTCCTATTTTCCTCACAAGAACCCTGTGAGCTGGGTTGGGCTGAGAGAGTGAGTGGCTCAAGCCTTTTTCAATTTATTCTACTTCTACAGGCAGTCCTCAACTTACAACAGTTCATTTGGTGGATGTTCAAAATTACAATGGCACTGAAAAAACTTATGACCTTTTTCACACTTACAACCCTTGCAGTACCCCTTTAATCACATGATCAAAACTCACACCTTGGCAACTGACTCATATTTATGATGGTTGCAGTGCCCCAGGATCATGTGATCACCTTTTGTGACCTTCTTATAAGAAAAGTCAACGGGGAAGCCAGATTCACTTAACAACCGGGTTACTATCTTAACAATTGCAGTGATTCACTTAAGAACCGTGGCCCAAAAGGTTGTAAAATGAGGCAAAATTAACTTATGTTTCACTTAGCAGCAAAAAAAATTGGCTCAATTGGGTTCGTATGTCGAAGACTGCCTGTATTTATTTATTTATTTTAATGCTTTTTTATTTAAAAACAACTTCAACTAAAGCAGAGACTGATAGGAAGACGGTATATCCAGAGATATAAATGTACGAACCCATGTGAAACAGAACTCCATGCCTTGCAATATAGAGATTGCCATGTCTGATAGTGTGGTAGCAGATAGTATTATGAATCACACGGACAGGGCCTAACACATCTAAACAAATAGAATTAAGAGATGCTCAAGGAAATCAATCTTTCTCTCTCATTCTCACTCTTCGCCACTTTCTTTCTTCAAAATAAAGGAGAATAAAAGGGCCTTTTGCTCTATAAACAAACCAAGACAACTCATTCCTTTAACGAAAGTGTTTCTGACCATTTCTCAAAACACGGTTCCGCTAAAAGAGGATTTTGCAGGAAATAGAAACAGTGGGGTCCTTAGTGCTCTCTGAGCTTGGTGGTTTACTAGCAGACAATTCCCTACCCAACTAGATAACATCATCAGTGCTAAGTAATAAATATCTGCAAGAAAACCCCCAAGCTCAGGGGGCATCAAGGACCACACAGTCTTTTTTATGCCAGCAACCACCCTTTGGACTAGCGTTTCCACCCCAACCCCAGAGATCAGATTGATCCCAACCCTACTAGCTTTTTCTAAGGCTTTAAAGATGTGGCTTTGCCAGAGTTGGGAATCTGGATGTGTAGTAGAGCCTGTTTAGAGGCTTTTAAAAAAATTTGTTGATTGTTTCTGTACTTTTGATGCAAATTATTTTATATTTTTATTTTATGTGTTGGTATGTTGTGCTTTTCATTGCTGCACACCAGAAGTTCCCAACCTTTTGGGCACCAGGGATCAGTTCTGCAGAGAAAGGTTTTTCCACGGACTGGAGAGTGCGTGGTTTTGTGTGCTGCCTGCATCCCACGGATGAGGCTTTGCTTGTTTGTGAGGACCGGTTGCTGACATGCCACAGCCCACAGCCTGGGGATTGGGGACCCCTGCTGTACACTTCCCAGAGTCAAGAAGCTGAGATGGGTGGCTATATAAATTGAAGTAATTAGTAAATAAAAATAAACATATCCAATTCTTTTAGCAATTCTTCATACAGTAGGATTTAGCCTTTAAGCCCCTTACTATCTTTCCCACTGTTTTCTGCACTCTTTCTACTTCCTCCAAGTTCTTCTTGTACTGTGGCAACCAGAACCAGAACGGGACAACTTGCCACAGCCAATCACCGCAGGACAATTTAACAATTCAGTTTAATTATTCAAAATAAATTAAAAAAACATTTTAATCTTTGTTATTCACATTTCACTCCGTCTCTCCTTTTGCATCCTTTCTTTAATGATTTTATTTGGCCTAGTTCCGAACAGGCCACAGCCCGGTAGTGGGCCGTGGTCTGGGGGGGGGTTAGGGACCCCTGCTGTAAAGTACTATTGGAAGAAAAGTCTTCATCATGGTTCAGTCCAAGCCGGGGATAAACAACATGGCGACTGCTTTAGAAAGAAGGTTGCAGTTTATTGAAGAGGAGAGCCAGACAGAAAGATGACTCTGGCAGAAAGGAAAGAAAAAGGGCTGAGCATATGTAGGGAGTGGGTTTTTATACCCTCTGGAGCCTTTTGTTTGGAGTTGTTTTCTGTTCCTGTTTTGAGGCTTTGTATTTCCTGTGTCATGTATTTTGACCTGTGTCCCTTTGGCATCTGTGAGTTAATCCTATTATGTTCTGTCTTAGACTTTGGGTGGGGTATGTAGATTTTAGGTGTCTTTGTCTTCTTAAGCTTCTAGCTTCAACTTTCCTGAATGGTCTGCATTTTTATAGAGCTGGTTTCTGCTTGGGGAAGGGAGACCTGGGACTATCAAGAAAAACTGGGCATGCCTTTCTGCCTCTTTAAGATCCTTTGCAGAAATATATTTTTCTGCCCTTTTAATATTTCCTTCTCTGGGGGGCTGACTTCCCACAGCACTATGGGGTGGTATATATAGTTAATCTAAGTGCTACTGCTATTAGGTTTTACTTATTATGATGCATTGGACTGGATGTTGTTGTGAACCACTCAGGCCTTTAGATTAGGCAACATACGCATATTTATATATAAATGCATGGGGGGTTGTCTCCTGAGAAATCATGATTGCATAAATGATTTTCCCCCTCCCCAATTTAAATTCTTTTGGGGAAATAGATTTCAACTGCAGTGTAATGTGGTATTATATATTTATAACTGCAACTTGGCACTGCAATTTATCACTCCAAGAATGCATACAAAAATGCAAAGTGGTGGAAATTGTGCACCAAAATAAAATCCACAGGGAAACACGCACACACAAAAAAAAGCCTTGTATTATGGAAAACCGATTCTCTATCTCCAGCCCCAACCAACAAACAACGGTCTACAAAAGGACAGAATTAGGGGAAATGTGTACAAAAATGCATATATTAGAAGGAAAGGCCTCAAACTCCCTCCTTCTTTACGTACAGGTAGTCCTCGACTTATGACCACAATTGAGCCCAAAATTTCCATTGCTAAGCAAGACAATTGTTAAATGAGTCTCGCTCCGTTTTCTGACTTTTATTGCCATAGTTGCCATAAAGAACCCATCTGATAAAAACCAAATCTTTAATGATTGTAAAAAGGAGCAAACAAATTGTGTACTTTCTTACCATGGGATCTCAACTGAACCTCCATAGTCAGAAGCAGTCCCACAGAAAATGCATGTAGCTGGTGTGAAACAATCAGATTGCCTTCCTACCTTGCATGTGAGTTTCCAGAAAAAGCACCAAGACAACCAACGAAGGACTAAGGCCCTAAACTGATTTGAGAGAGATAATACCGTGATACTGCTAAACGTTAACCATACAGGTAGCCCTCAACTTATGATGACAGAATTTCCATTGCTAAACAAACAAACAAAAGCAAGCATTTGTTAAGGGAGTCTCACTCGATTTTATGATCTTTGTTACCATGATTGTTAAGCAAATCACTGCGGTTGTTAAATAAATCATACAGCTGATAAGCAAATCTGGCTTCCTCCATTGCTTGTCGGAAGCCATCTGGGAAGATTACAAATGGCGATCATACGATCCCAGAACACTGCAATCATTGTAAATACATGCCGGTTGCCAAGCACCCAACTATTAATTATGTGACCATGGAAATGGTGCAACAGTCCTAAGTGCAAGAACCCACTGTAAGTCACTTTGTTCAGTGCTGTTGTAACTTCAAACAGTTCAGTAAACAAATGCTTGTAAATTGAAGACAATGAATATTTTTGAATATTCTGGGCAACTTCCAATGTGAACTTCAGTTCCCAGAATTCTAAGCAAAGGCATCCCAGCTGAGGCATTCTGGGAGTTGAAGTCCACCTATCTTAAAGGTACCAAGCAGTGGTGGGATTCAGCAGTTCGCACCACTTCGGCAGAACTGGTAGCTAATTTTTTGTTATCCAGGCCCAGAATGGACTTCTGGAAGTGGCATCCACATAGAGATCCAATTGTTCCCATATTTGAATCCCCCCACTGGTACCAAGGTTAAGAAATATTGTTCCAGGAACTATACATATTCCTTGACTTACAACGATTGAACCCAAAAATTTTTGTTGCTAAGCAAGGCAGTGGTTAAGTGAACGTTGCCCCATTTCACGATCTTTCTTGCCACAGTTGTTAAGTGAATCGCTGTGGTTGTTAAATTACTAACCCGGCTGTTAAGTGACTCTGGCTTCCCCACTGACTTTGCTTGTCAGAAGATCACAAACGGTGATCACATTACCCCGGGACACTGAGACCACCATAAATAAGATTCAGTTCCCTTGATCATGTAATTACAGGGATCTTCAACTGCTGTAAATGTGAAAGACGGTCATAAATCACTTTCTGCAGTACTGTTGAATGAACCTGTCAATGAATGAATGAATCTTTGGCAGCTACTTGCCTCTTCATTTCAACTTGCCATTAGAGTAAGGAGGGGAGGTGTTGCTTTAGAATGGGTTAGATCAGGGGTTCCCAATCCCCAGTCTGTGGCATGCCAGCAAACGGTCCGCACAAACAAGCAAAGCCCCATCTGTGGGATGCAGGCAGCACACAAAACCATGCCCCCTCCGGTCCACGGAAAAACCTCTCTCCACAGAACCGGTCCCTGGTGTCCAAAAGATTGGGGACCTCTGGGTTAGATGGAGAAAGGAAACCTCTGTGATTCCACTGAAGACAGCCTGAAACCTTTCCAAGGACACCACAGCAGGTGTGGGGAGGGAGCAGATGGTTCCCATAACAAAGTGAAATTGTTTACATGGACTACGTGAGAGGTTGGGAGCTTGGCTGGGGAAATTATTATTAATGTCTATGAACTGGTGCCCTGGAATCTCAGAGTTAGTTTGGCTTTGACATCACCATGCAGCGTATTCAATAAAACAGTAAGATTTTCGGAGATGGAATGAACCTGGAGTTTTATTTGCATTCACAAACTGGATGTTGACAAAAGTGTTGCAAGTCAAGGACTACCTATCAATGCCATGTTTGGTAGTTGTTCAGAGCGGGAATTGAATGTGGGTGAGAAAAAGAGGAAGCGTCTGTTGAGTCACTGTCAATCCTGTTTAGAAAAGGAAAAAAACAGGGCAACCACCTCTTCGAGATCACTTGCAATGAGGTCACCTGCAGTGGGTGACAGTCTAGATAGCATCAATATTCTTGGAAATGATGTCATTCCAAAATCACAGGTCTTTTGGAAGCCTTCGGTGAAAGTCAGAATTATAGAGAGTCATGTCCACTACAGTAGGCAAGTCATATTTCCTTTGCAAGAATAAATACATTCAAGAGCAATTCTAAAACACTCCTGTCAAACAAGAGCCTTCTTTCATAGGAGAGAACCACTGCTTTTGCAATCGCAAGATTTTGGATTTGCACAAAAATAGTTGGGCAGATTTCCCAACCTACCTCAGTCTAGAGAAAGAATTCAGTCATCTTTTCTCCTCTGCATATCAGATGGCCATCATCCAGCTTCAAAATATTATACCCTTCCGGAAATAACTATTTTTACAAGCTACTGCTTAATGAACAGCTAGAAATGCTATATACTTGGAAAGAGAAATAGCTGGAAGAGGTTTAATGAAACATAGATGGCCACCAGCTGTTACTCACATGTCTTTATTGGGGTTGTTTGTGTTGGTATATTGTGAGTTTTTTCTGCTCGTATCACCACCCCAGGAATCTTAAGGATTTCCACAGAAGCCAGTTACTTTATACTTTACAGATTCTACTTTTAAAACTAGCACTCTCTGACCTAAGTAATGGTGTTATTTTTAATCATGCTTACCATATGCACAAACATAAAAGCTTTTTTTTTACTTTCTGACAAGGCCAGTGAGATATGACAAAGGTTTCAAGAATTGGGAAAATACAGTATTTATTTATTGCCTTTTTACATCTCCAAAACAAGTGGAGATAATCACCATGATTCATCTTTTCACCCTTGCAATGCCACTGAGTAGATTAGGCTAAGAAACCCAGTCCCAAACCTATGACTATCCAGGGATTTTCATGACTGGAAGGAAATTTGAACCCAGGTCCTCTTCCTCTTGATCCAAAATACAAAACTTTAAGCCAGAAAGGAACACTACCATTCACAGAATATACATACCAATTCATTTGAAGACCTGATACAGTCTGCAATCGTAGAGCACGCTAACCTTCTAAAAATCTTATCTTATTCATATATTCATTTATTTATTTACTGGCTTAAAAAGAACCTAACCTGTTTGATTAGTTTATCGGTCAACACACAATGCAAACCCAGCAAACAGGTTAATTCAGGGCCCAGTAAAGTGTCCTTGTATGATGTGAGCGGAGACAGTGACAAATGTCAAGCCGTTTCTTACATTTGGAAAATAAACTACAATTGATTAACCAGACTGTGGTTAACCACTTGTGTGTGTTATTATTCTCAGAAACTGTGGACAATTTACAAAGAGGAAAAGGAGGAGGTGGGATACATAAATACAAGGAGAAAACAAGAAAGATTATGAGCTAAACAAATCAGCTGGAAAATCCTTAGGATTATAGCCACATTTGTAAAAAAAAAGTTCCATTAACACTTCTTGTTACAAGCATGCCTGATAACAAGCACAAAGAAGTTTAGTTTTATAGTAAACACGAAGGTTGCAATTCTAGTTTACCTGAGATGTGTTACTTTCAAGAACTTGGACCATAGTCCTTGTCCCTTTCTGTTGTCAAGCCAAAGTGCATATTAGCTGAAATAATTAGTCTGACCCTCACCAGAATGTTTTGAATGAATCTCCTTGATGCAATTACCTATCCAGTATCCTAAAGTGGCAGGCACTAAATAAACACAGCAAGTCCACACTACCTTGTGAAACACACCCCTTCCTACTAAATGGTTCTTTCTTAGTTTGGCAGGGAATCCTGCCAGCTCTACTCATTTCAATGGACTTTAAGATAACAAAAAAAGACAACAACAAAAAAAAAAAGATAACAAGAGTTCGGAAGTTTCCCAAAACTTGGTGGCTGCCAGAAACAACCTCCATCACTATAATCATAATCATAATGACAACAACAAAAGTAAAAAAAGTTTTGCACATTATTATTTTCTCTCAGACCCCACCATCATGCCAGAACTGTGCCTATTACTTTCACTTTAAATCATTTGTTGTCTAGCTGGAAAGGAAAGCTAAAAAAAGAATTAGCCAGGTAAGAAAAACTGAAGGCCTCAAATTGAATATTTTAAGTCCTACAGAGAGGGGAGGAGGGAGAAATTCAAGTAAATTACACCTGCCATCATGTAGAAAAGGGAATAACTACATCCTGAATGATTACCAAAGGCTCAAAAAGGAAAGCAGACCATTGTTCAGGTTTTGAAGAGAGCGCACTGCAAATAGTTTCCCGAATAAAGCATGTTCTTGCCCTCCCACCTCTAACTTTTCTCAGTTCTCCCCCCTACACAATGTTCTGAAACATCAGTTTTCCCAGAGCAGCTTATCCAAACAAGTGAGCAAAACACACAACTGCATGGCTTTTCTGCATCTCAATTTCAAAAGCCGTCTGCTGAAGGCCAATGGAACTCAGTGCCACTTTGAGAGGCCGAGAAGGTGAAATCTGGCTTTGACACCTTTGCAAGATTGGAATCTGTTTTTCAGTCACTCCCACCCCTCTGAGAATGACAACAGGGACCAGGAGCTTAAGACCACCACAGCTAAAGCTGCCCAACCCACTTTTGGCATCTCAACACCCCACCCTTCCCCCCCATTGCCAGCAACATTGTCAATCTCACCATGGGTTCCCCTCCACCTGCCTGGCCTCCCTGCCCCAAATCCCAGGCGGCGGGGGGGGGGGAGAAATGACCCACCCAAAGGGAACAGCCCAGGATACATCACACATCTCCCCCCTCCCCAAAAAAGCAGGTGCATTACCTTTTCTCTTTATTTTGCTTTCTGGACTTGTGCAACAACCCTATGAGCACCACAGCGGCTCGGATCCCCGCCCTGTTGGACCGCATCCTGCTGGAAGTTTGTGACATGGCCAAGGAAGGGGGGGGGTTTCTTCCCAGCGCCCCCAAATCGCCGGCCGTTGGCAGGAGAGCTTTCCAGACAGCAAGGCAGGGCAGCCCTGCCTCCCTCCGGCGCTTCTTCCCTTCCCTTCCCTTCCCTTCTCCGCTCCTCCTTCTCCTCTTCTGCCTCACTAGTCCAGGCGCCGCGAGAGGGAGAAGGTCGCTCGGCAGTCAGGTGCGACTTCGGGACTCCGGCGACTTTCGAGTCACACCTGGCAAATCCGTCCTGCGGCCGCGCCAGCTTTGGAGGCTGCCAGATGGCCAGCCCGGAGCAGGGGTGGCCTTCCCGGGTCAAGGAAAGGGCTCTCCGCCCTGCCACTGGTCGCCCATGTGGCTGCGCTGCCTCGGCCGCCCCGACACGCCTGCCGGGCAGTTGTGGCGCTCGGCCGGGGCTTTCCCCCTTCTTCCCTTTCTCGGTTCCGACGGCGCTCGGCGGAGGCAGCGGCGCTCCTCGAAAGGCCGGCGAGGGATCCGGCTAGCTCCGAGTGACGAGCCCGTTTGGCTCTGGAAGACCCAGAGCGCCTCCCGCCCTCTCCCCGCCTGCCCCCACCCCAACCCGGAGATGGCTTCTGTGCCGATTGGCAGAAGAGTCCTAAATTTGCCCGTGGGGTTTGTTTGTTTTTTTCTGTTTTACCAAGAAGAAATAGGGTGAAGGCGCTGCAACTTGACAGGCTGGGGAAAACAAAGGTGGGTATAATTAAAGAGTTGGTCGCCTGCCTTCCTTCCTTCTTCCTTCCTTCCTTTCTTCCTTCCTCCCTCCCTTTCCCACCTTTCTCCTTCCTTCCTTCCTTCCTTTTTTTTCTTTTTTTCTTTCCTTTCTTTCTTTCTCCTTCCTTTTCTTTCACTCACCTTTTCTTCCTTCCCTATCTTTTTTCTTTCTTTTTTCTCTACTTCCCTCCCTAACTTTATTTCCATTTCTTTCCTTTCTCTTTCCCTTTTTCTCTCATTTACTCCTTTCTTTCTTTCTTTCTTTTTTCTTTCTTTTTTTATCTCTCTCCTCACTTTTTTCATTCTGTCTTTCTTTCTCTCCCCCCACCCTCACCATTATTTCTACAAGATCTCTCCACTAATTGCATGCAAGATGGGTAACCCATTGCCTCTGTTGCAATCATCAAGCTAACCACAGCAGCTGCAATTAATGTTTTGCATAAAATAAACATGTTCCCTCCCCCTCCCCCAAATCTTTTAGCAAATGACATTTATTGGTTGTCTTCAGAGATTAGAAGCATTTAAGAGTATTATACTGAAAGAAGGGCTTGGTTTGGAATGAGCCGGCAGTTGTATAGCGCAGAACTCAGATCAATTTATCTTTGAATGTGGAAAGTGATAGCTGATGCTTGCACCATCTGGAGATGAGTTGAAATGGGCAAAACATTTTTCAAAAGAACTTTAAGCCACCACTTGCAGTATTTCAAAACGTTGTGCCAAAATAAAGCAGAGTTTTTCACCCATTAAATACACACTAATTGCATTATAATGAATCAGTCAAAAGAACATTTTAAATTGACTGGCAGGATCTACACAGTGTTTCATTCATTGCCAACTACAAAGGCCAGATTCTTGGATTTAAACTAGAGCCAATGCAAGTCCATTCTAGGATGCTTTGTCCCTCCTCATTTGTGACATCATAATACAGATACATCTGATTAGGCCCACATAGCCATATCATCACAGCAGAGATGAACAATTTCCTGAAAGAGCCTCATTCTATGATGGTTCCATTCTTAACAGTATTCTTTCACCTTAGCAACTTTAAGATATGTAGACTTCAACTCCCAGAATTCCCCAGCTGGACATTTTTGCTGATTTGTATGAATTTAGTTTTAAATTTTATTTTAGAAGCAAACTGGAATAAAAGGCTACAACTCTCGTATTATTATATCATTGAGCCCTGCTGGTGCAGTGGTTAGAATGCAGTATTGCAGTTTCATTCTGCTGACTGCCAGGGTTTCCATCCTCACCTGCTCAAGGTTGACTCAGCCTTCCATCTTTCCCAGTTTGGTAAAATGAGGACTCAGATTGTTGGGGGCAATATGCTGACTCTATAAACCACTTAGAGAGGGCTGTAAAAGCACTGTGAAGTGGTATATAAGTCTAAGTGCTATTGTTATTTGAAGCTATTCTTAAAGTCACCCAAGTTAAGCAGTTAAATTAAATGGTTTAGGTCAGCTTTTTTAAAACTATAGGGGGAGAATGGGAAGTTAAATATATAACATAAATGCAATCCAAATCCTGCAGTTTAGGATTGCTATTATAAGCTGCTTGTTCCAATACAGAGAGGCATATTCTGCAAACAAAAAAAAAATAACTAACAGGATAAATATCTTTCCAAAACTGACACTTTTTTTGCTGACACAGAAGCAGGCAATATCCATTTTCAATGTCTTTTTCTGAGTTTCCAGTTTGTCTGGTATGTCTCGAACACAAGGTATCTAGAAAAACCAATGAGTATAATTTGCAGTATCTCCAATCATTAGCTGAACTCCTCAATTTCTTCTCCAATGAGTCCCAGATTTCTAATACATCGAAGCTAATCATTTGATAGGGGGGATTAATCTTAATTTTAAATCTAAATGAAACTTATTTTTCATATAGAAGCCAAAAACATCTTCCATTGTGGATTAGGACTGGAATACCTTAAATCCTTTATTCTACACCTCCATAAACTGAGCATTTATTTTAATGTATTCTAACCTCTCTTTACAGTATAAATAATAATTACAAGCTTACTATTTTGTCCTGTCTACCATTAGCTGGGAGGGGGGCTGAGTGGGAGTGGATAGATAGATAATTAGATGATAGATAGATAGATAGATAGATAGATAGATAGATAGATAGATAGATAGATAGATAGACAGACAGACAGACAGACAGACAGACAGACAGACAGACAGACAAGATGATCATTGCTGCTTAGAAGTGATTAAGTCCCTTTTGTATTAATCAAAATCCATTAGATATAATATAGAAGGCGCTTTTTCTGTTATTCTAAGAGATAGCAATACATGGCCTGTGGGACCAATTTTTTGATAGATTTATTACATGTTTATACCATCCATATATCAGAATTCATTTAAAACCATAAAATGATCTGTAAAAATATAAGCCGACTAAACCAGTAAAATCCAATCCACATTACAAACATAAACCATTCCCATCTAACCCAATGAAAATATAATGTAAAATCAATGAAACAAAACACAGAATCCAGCCAGTTCAGTTCAATTGTAATGATCCATTGGAACAAAAGTGTTGTTGCTGCTCTTTGAGATGACAACAAAGTAGGGGCTGCTCACAGCTCAGAGACAGGATGTTCTACAATGCTTGTGCGGCTTTGGGAGAATTTTGCTTGCACGCCTTAATTTGTGTAATATATTGGGGTGGGGCAGGGACTCCCGCTTCCCTCCTGATGTGAGTGCTCACCAGAGCAGAGAAGACAGCCTTCCATGGCAGTGGGAGCTGACCCATGTGAAGTCTTATAAGCTACAGGTAGTCCTCAACTTCTGACCACAATTGGGACCAGAATTTCCAGTGGTTGTTAAGAGGGTCCTGCCTGATTTTATGACCTTTTTTGCCATGGTTGTTAAGCAAATCACTGCAATTGTTAAGTGAATCCCACTGTTGTTAAGCAAATCCAGCTCCCTCCATTGACTTTGCTTGTTAGAGGCTGGCTAGGAAGGTACTGTAGCAAATAGCAATAGCATTTAGACTTGTATACCGCTTCATAAGGTTTTACAGCACTCTCTGAGCAGTTTACAAATGTCTTCATCTTGCCCCCAACAATCTGGGTCCTCATTTTACTAACCTTGGGGGGAACTGAAGGCTAAGTTAACTTTGAGCCAAACAGGATTGAACTCCTGGCTGTGGGCAAAGTTAGCCTGCAATGCTGCATTCTAACCACTGCATCACCAGAGCTCCTGGAGAGCATATGGAGATCACATGACCCCAGGACACTGCAACTTTCATAAATGCATGCTGAGTGCCAAACACCTAAATTTTGATCATGTGACCTTAGGGATGCTGCAACTGTCATAAACCCAAGGACTGGTCATAAGTCATGTTTTACAGTACTGTTCTGACTTGACTGGTTGCTAAATGCATAGTTGTAAGTTGAGGACTACCTTAAGAGCAGCACTTTGAATTAAACTCAGATACTATCAGCCCAGGTACATGTTAAGTGAATCTGGTTTCTCCATTGACTATGCTTGTCAGAAGGTCGCAAAAGGTGATCATGTGACCCAATGATCACATGCCAGTGCCGCTGTAACTTCAAACGGTCACTAAATGATTGGTTGTAAGTTGAGCTTATTTTTCATGTAGGAGCCAAAACCATCTTCCATTCTGGATTATAACTGGAACACCTTAAATCCCTTATTCTACACCTCTATAAACTGTGTCTTTAATTTACTGTATTCTAACCATTCTTTATAAATAATATGTACAGGCTTGCTACTTTTCAGAACCAGTGAAATGTTCTAATATATTTGGGTTGGGACTTTTGTTTTTAAAAATCAGTAGCATTTGTTGTATGGGCTCACTTGTTCATTTCCCACCAATCTATGATCTTGGCCCAACTGATGTTAATTATTAACAGGGAAGAACGAGGTGCTCAGCAAAGTCCACAGAAAATATATTTGCACAGAAACCCGTCCCTCTAAAAAAAAACGGGATTACACAGACACACATAAACACACACGAAAGGGTAACTTTAGATTTCTGCCTGTGCTGAGTAACTGTTCAAGGACAGTTCATTCTCTTTCCAAATATGACCCTCTAAAATCGCTGGAGCTGAAATAGATTCGCACAAGTGTGGGACACACCTCAATACCTCTGAGCAGCAGCACCTCCCTGGCCCAATTTTTTTTAAAGATGCTCAGACAGAGCCAAGGAGAAGTTGCAAGTTATTGGTTTATTGATTGATGGATTGATCGGTTGATTGGTCGATTTATCAAATTTATATAGCCACCCATCTCACAACAAGTGACTCTGGGCACTTACCTACTAAAAATAGGTAATTAATAAGTACTAAAACAATTAGTGTTATGATTATTATTTCAAAAAGCATTTAAAAAGTAAACAAGAAAGAATATAATGTGAAGATATATATTAGCTCTCACTTGTAAGATGGGCAGTGTAGAAATTTGATAGATAAAAGATAGATAGATAGATAGATAGATAGATAGATAGATAGATAGATAGATAGACAGACAGACAGACAGACAGACAGACAGACGTTAGATGGATAGATTGAGAGATGATGGATAAATGGGTGGATGGATGGGTGGGTGGGTGGATAATATAGTTGTCTATCTAATAATTTACAGCCCTCTGGGGTCCCCAGGCCTGATGGGACAACCAGATTTTGAGGGACCTTCAAAAATGGATGAGACCAGCCTCACTTCAGAAGGAAGGATATTCCATAGAGTAGTTGCCAAAGCAGAGAAGGTCCCGCCCCTATGACCCACCAAATGTAACTCCCTAGGGCTGCATCAGGACTTATAGCACGCCCTCTGTGCTGGATGTGGTGAGATGGGCAGATGTGATCAGGAGAGGTAGTTTGCAAATGGCTGTCAATGTGGCCATGTTGCCAAGCACCCAGTAATCAGTCATGTAACATGGAGAAGGCCAGACCATTGGATCTTTGAATCCAGATTATAAGCCTCCTTTTTCAGGTTGCTTATAACTTCAAACAGTTGCTAAGTGGCTGGTTAGTCATAAATGTACAAGAAATGTTGAGTTAATGAAATGATGATAAGAGCCAGCTGGATTAGGTCAGCAATTGGCCTTCTCCTTCATCTTATTTTACAGGGATCAACGTGACAGTATCAAGGTTTTTAACTAGCAAGGTGATGTGATGCTGAAGGATCTGGCCTTCAGATCCAGCTTCAAGTCCATCCTTTGTCACAGTAACTTTGTTATCCTTTGTTCTCAGAGCTTTTTCTTCAAGCGATGAAGGTTCTGACGTGGCACTTGCTTTTATTGCATCATCACCACTACCACATCACCACTTCTATGAGGTAGGTTAGGCTGAAGAGAGGGACTGAATCAAGGTCATTCAATGAGCTTCTAGGCTGAGGGGGAACTACAATCTGGATCTCCCCACTCCTAGGCCTGAACCTTCACCATTACCTATGAAAAGTGGTTGCAGGAAATGGGTTTTAATTCAATGAAAAGAAGGACTAGGGGGTGACATGATAGCAGTGCTCCAATATCTGAGGGGCTGCCACAAAGATGAGGGGGTCAACCTATTCTCCAAAGCAATGGATGGCAACTAATCAAAGAGAGAAGCAACCTAGAACTAAGGAGAAATTTCCTAATGGTGAGAACAGTTAACCTGTGGAATAGCCTGGCTTCAGAAGTTGTGGGTTCTCTATCACTAAAGCCTTTTAAGAAGATGTTAGACAACCATTTTGTTTGAAATGGAATAGGGTCCACTGCTTGAGCAGGGGGTTGGATTAGAAGACCTCCCTTCCAACTCTGTAATTCTGTTATGACTCGGGTGAGGTAGAGGAACTGGCCCATGGTCATAAAAGGAACTTTTGTGGTTGAGAGTAGTCTACAATCATGGTTTCCTTGCTCCTAGTTCAGCACCGTAACCTTTACAGCAGTGGTTCTCAACCTGTGGGTCGGGACCCCATTTGGGGTCGAACGACCATTTCACAGGGGATCGCCAAACAACGCAGTCTGCCATTTTTTCCCCTTTTACTTAGCTGTGCTACTCCCTTTTATTCTATTGGCTTTTGAAAGCAATAGAATAGACTCTCTTGAATAGAGTCTAATTCTATTGGCTTTCAAAAGCCAATAGGAATTGTCCAGGCTGTCTCTGCCCTGCTGAGCCCGCCAAAAGTCCCATTCTGCAAACGGTGCTGCACCAGTTGAGTAGTCCTTGACTTACGACTGGTTGAGTAGTCCTTGACCTACGACCGGTTGGGGGTCGCGGCATTAAAAAGGTTGAGAACCACTGCTCTACAGTGAATACTCACTCTCTCACTCCCACTTTCTCAGTTTTGCTCCCCTTTCTGTTCTAAAATTCAGAAATTTGGTATTTGTATGGGGTGCAAAAAGTAAAGATTTCATTGTGTTGAGCTCAACTTCTAGAGACTTCATAAGTTCACCCATAAAATTCTCCTGACCAAAAAAAAGTAGTGTGCAATGCCTTCATCCAGGATATATTTTTCATTTCCTAGCCTAGTCTACAATCCTGGTCTCCCCTTATGATCTCCCCTCCAACTATTAATCAGCCCTTCCCTATTTATCTTCCCTGCCCAGACAAGATCAGTAAGATGTTGCAACCTGTTATATATGTTTTAAGCTTTGACAAGGTGTGTCTTATATTTTTGGCTCCTTAACACCCTCCAAACCAAACAAAGCACTGTGGTGGCTTAGTGGTGAAGACACTTGTCTCCCATTCAGAAGGTTGAGAGTTCAATCCTAGATAGCGGCAGATATTTCTCTCTCAGGGCGCAAAGAAAAAATACTTGCCGGGAACTCTGTGTAGCATCAGGAAGGGCATCCGGCCAGTAAATGCTCAGGTTCATTGGGTCATCCCAACTCTATCCCGAATTAAGGGATTACAGGGTCATAAAAAGGGAGTTAACACCTTCCAAACCAAAGTAACCAACCAACAATCTCCCAAAATTTTATCCCCTTTTGGGGGGGAATTATACACAATTATACATAACTATCTACTGGATTAAGAGACCACAAAGTGCTCAGGAATTAAGATAAATTAGCAGGCTGCAAACACAGAGACACTTTATATGACCTTTAAGAAACATGACTATATTTGTTATGCAGAAAAAAAAGTCTATTAAAAACACTTTGACATTTAGGTTTCAAAGAAGTGAGTTCTACCACTAGATAAGAAACATAATTTCAGAATGACAGTGAAGGATCTTTTTGTGTGTGTTTTTATCCCCATGGACAATTAGAGGCCATTAACAATCTGGCCTTTCAATACTCTGACCGGAATGCAATCTTCAGAATTTCCAGTTGTCACTTTTCTAAGAAAATGTGATGTCTAAAAATGCTAAATCATGACAGGGAGCCAAATTTGACCCAGGGTTCTTAATAAATTCCAGCCATGTCTGATTTTGTAAAAAAAAATATCACGTTATTATAGCTGACAGTTAGGGGGGAAAAATTTGTTCCTTCAAAGGTTAATTAAAATAAAAGCCATGATTCAGAAGATCATAGAATGAACAAGATAAATATCCTTGAGGACATCTAGTCCAACCCTCCTGCTCAGAGCTGAAATACATAACAAAGCATCCCCAGCAGATGGATATTTATCTCTGCTTGAACTTATCCAGTAAAGCCCATCATTATCAAACTATTTTTACCATTGACAGTTTTTAATGTTCAAGCAGAATCTTCCTCCCAGTAATTTTGTCTTCTGTTCTCTGGAATGACCAAGAACAGGACATGCTGTTCCTCTCTATGATATCCTTCCAGACACTGAAATTAAAATTATTAATGCTTTTGAACTTTGGTGTTGGAGAAGACGCCTGAGAACACCACCAACAATCAAAGAAACAAACTGATGAATCATTGAATAAATCAATCCAGAGTTGTTCCAGAGGCACAAATGACCAGTGTCAATTTATCCTACTTTGGACAATTATAAGGGGATCACATGAAGGGTTAATATCACTTTATAATGCCTTGGTAACACCACACTTGGAATATTGAATTCCGTTTTGGTCGCCATGATATAAAAAAGATGTTGAGACTCTAGAAAGAGTGCAGAGAAGAGCAACAAAGATAATTAGGGGACTGGAGAATAAAACATGAAGAACGGTTGCAGGAATTGGATATGTCTAATTTAATAAAGAGAAGGACGAGGGGTGACATGATAGCAGTGTTCCAATATCTCAGGGGTTGCCACAAAGAAGAGCGGGTCAAGCTATTCTACAAAGCACCCGAAGGCAGGACTAGAAGCAAAGGAGGGAAACTAATCAAGGAGAGAAGCTACCTAGAACTAAACAGAAATTTCCTGACTGTTAGAACAATCAATCAGTGGAACGATTTGCCTCCAGAGGTTGTGAATGCTCCAACATTAGAGGATTTTAAGAAGAGACTGGACAGTCATTTGTCTAAAATGCTATGGGTTTTCCTGCTTGAGCAGGGGGTTGGACTTTAAGGTCCCTTCCAACTCTGTTATTCTGTTATGCAAAGTCCCAACTCTCTGGAGAAGGCTCCTATGCTGGGAAAGGTGGAAGTAAAGAAAAGAGGACAACCAGCAGCAAGGTGGATAGGCTGAGTTACAATGGTGATGGATGCACCATTGGAGGATATGAAAGACCAGATTAGGGATGGATTGTCATAGAGACTGTCTATCTGCATAATCACTATAAGTCAACATCATCTTGATGACAAATAGTAAGGCAATCCATCCATCAATCAATCAATGATGTCCTATTGATCCACATTTCTCTCTCATTCAGGCTAAACTTTCCCAATCTTTCCTTCTCCATCATCTTTGCTGGGTTCTTCTCAGTTTTTTACTCCAATGTTTCATAGTAGAGTGTTGTGATGGGGTGCAAAAAAAGTCAAAATGGCAGACATGACCACACAATTGAAGCCTCTTCCCTTTTTAGGCACCATGTACATTTAAAAAAAAAAGGACTACATCAATCTATTCTGGTTGCCATCTTGATTTTATGACACACACATACAACCTACACCCACAAATACCCCTGTGGCGTGGTTGGAACCAATGCAGGCAAGCTAATGTGCAAAAGAACATATCCTGAAAAATGGATGGATGAATGGATAGGTGCAGGATGGGAAGAAGAAGAAGAAGGAGAGGGATTAATAATGAATTAATAAATTGTTTATATCTTTGAAAAATGACTCAGTAGGACATGGTTGTCTAAATGATTCCTAATACCTGAAATCCAACCTAGATGTCTATGGGAAAAGATTACCTAAACTAACACAATTATGGCTTAGATAGCAGCACTGAGCAGATCTGCTAATGTCCATCTTTTTGAAATCATACACTTGTGCAATCAAACCCCCAGAGGCAGGGTCAAAAAAGTCAAGATTGTGGCTACAGCTATGACAGTTGAAGCCACAAACCATTTTTAAATGTGTTAACCATGCAAAGCATGGGAAAAAAAATAGAAGAAGCTCCAATCACCTCCTGGAAACCCCACATTGGTGTATGAGAAACACATCTGGGAAATGTTTCTAAGAGTGGTATTCTAGAAGAAGCAGATTTTAAAAATAAGCTTACATGGGGAAACGTTACAGACATAAAACTTCATCAAAGACACTTACACAAATACAAGTAGTCTCGACTTACAAGGACAACTGGGAGCAGTATTACTGTTGCTAAGTAAAGCAGTTGTTAAATGAATTGTACCCAATTTTACAACCTTTTTGGCCATGACTGTTGAGCCAATCGCTGCAGTCATTAAGTGAACCATGCAGTTGTTAACTGAATCCAACTCCCTCCATTGACTTTGCTTGTCGGACGCCAGCTGTGAAGCTCACAAATGGCAATCCCATGACCCCAGGACACTGCAGCCATTGCGAATCCATGCCGGTTGCAAAGCACCCAAAACTTGATCCACGTGACTGTAAGGATGTCGCGATGGTTATAAGCATGAGGATCAGTTGTAAGCAGTGGTGGGGATTCAAATATGTGAACAACCGGTTCTCTGCATGGATGCCACTTCCAGAAGTCCATTCTGGGCCTGGGCAACAAAAAATTAACTACCGGTTCTGCCGAAGTGGTGCGAACCGGCTGAATCCCACCACTGGTTGTAAGTCATTTTTTTTTCAGTGCTGTTGTAACTTCAAAAAGTCGCTAAATGAATGGTTGTAAATCAAGGTCACTGACTATTTTTGGAGCTATTTTTGGAGCTTTTTGCAAACACAGGTAGTCCTTGACTTACCAATGAAGGAGAAGGAGTCCTTGACTTACAACCATTCATTTAATGACCATTTAAAGTTACAATGGCACTGAAAGAAATGACTTATTGCTGTTTTTCACATTTAACGACTGTTGCAGCATCCCCATGGTCATATGATCACAATTCAGATGCTTGGCAACTGACTCATATTTATGACGGTTGCAGCATTCTGGGATCAATGGGGAAGCCAAATTCACTTAACAAACGTGTTACTAATTTAACAACTGCAGTGATTCACTTAACATCCATGACAAGAAAGGTTGTAAAATGGAGTAAAACTCACTTAACAAATATCTTACTTAGCAACAGAAATTTTGGGCTCAATTGTGGTCATAAATTGAGGACTATCTGTACATTGATGGGAGAAACTGTATGCAAATATTCTGGATCTTAGGAAAAGTTGCATCCAAAATATGTGCAATTTTTTAATGCTCTAATAGAATGTACAGTATAAGTATTTTTTTATTTCTATAATCTATGTAATCAGAATCAACACAAAGGGAGAAAAACTATTTGTCATAATTTCTAAATAGGATAATATTTTCTTCACCACTCAATTACCCTATTAAGGATCACAAAAGGAAGATAAATGTTGCTTATTGGATTATTTCTATTTCTCTATTCTTTCAGTTCTGCTTTACTTAAAATGTTGATCTCCCAGCCTTCAGATTTCCTGATTTTTCAAACATTGCTGGCAAAGCTGAACATTTTGATCAATCATACAAATTGCAAGAACACAGACTTAAATGAGAAGAAATTCAATGAGTAGAGGAAGTAACGTTTTGTTGTAGGGAAATTCTGATCTGTTTTACTAGAAAATTAGTAGTTAAGAATGTCTGTTAGCCATCATTAGCACTAGAAAATCCAGACAGTACCCTGCAGTGAAATAACTATGGGAAATAAAATTGAGCAACTCTTTTTATGTAAAGTCTTTTAAATGCAGAAGTAATGGAGATCAAGATGAATCATTGCTCTGAGGTAACTTCCTCCAGTAACCACATTAGGCCGAGCCAAAATATTCCCCAGTTTTATCATTTAGTTCACAGATTAATAATAATAATAATAATAATAATAATAATAATAATAATAATTGGGAGGGACATTGGAGGTCATCTAGTCCAGCCCCCTGCTCAGGCAGGAAACCCTATACCAGTGATGGCGAACCTTTTAGAGACTGAGTGCCCAAACTGCAACCCAAAAACCACTTATGTATCATTGGGTGCCGGGTGGGTGTGGCCCGTTGGGTGGGCATGGCTGCGGTGGTAACGGCAGACTGAGGTGGGACTAAAAAGTTCAATCAATCAATTCCAACTTTGCGAGATTTTTTTTTTCCCCACGAGAAGTTGAAATTGATTTTTTTTTTTGCACACGGCAGTGGAGGCCTAAAGCGAAAACATTTTATAAAACCCAGCTGAAGGCCTAGGACTGGGGCGATGACGCGCATGCCCACAGAGAGGGCTCTGCGTGCCACCTGTGGCACGCGTGCCATAGGTTCGCCACCATGGCCCTATACCATTTCAGACAAATGGCTGTCCAGTCTCTTTTTAAAAACTTTCAGTGTTGGAGCATTCACAGCTTCTGGAGGCTGGTTGTTCCATTGATTAATTGTTCTAACTGTCAGGAAGTTTCTCCTTAGTTAAGGTGACCAACTTTTTTACAATGAAAAGGAGGACACAAATAAATTGAAGAAAAAAATATCGTAAATAAAAGAAACATTTTATTCATTGCAACAATAATACAGACAACTTGCATGTGCAAAGTTTGCCAGCCAGGTGTTTTGGCGCGCTCAACAGCAATTCCTATTGGCTTTCGAAAGCCAATAGGGGGAGTAGCACAGCTCATGCAAAAGTTGAAAAAAAACCCATCAAAAAAAGGTGCTGGAACGCTGTTCCGAGCGTTCTATGAGGGGAAAAAAAAAAGCCCTGCAGATTAGTCTTCAAATATCGAAAAGGAGGACATGAAGGAGGACACTTTTCGAGGGAGGACAGAACTTACAAAAGGAGGACTGTCCTCCCTAAAGGAGGACGGTTGGTCACCTTACCTTAGTTCTAGGTTGCTCCTCTCCTTGATTAGTTTCCATCCGTTGCTTCTTGTCCTGCCCTCAGGTGCTTTGGAGAATAGGTTGACTCCCTCTTCTTTGTGGCAGCCCCTGCCCTTCTCTTCATTAGACTAGACATACCCACACCCAAGATTGCAGAACCAGGCATTACTGTAGTTGAGATCTGCCATAAAAGTCAGTGCCCAATCCACTTACAGTAACAATCCTCATAGGATTTACTGATGCTGATGTTTACTTTTAAAATTATTTACAATATCAGAGCAGAAGCAAATATCATTGCTACTCCTCCCAATGCTAAGGCTGGCATGAAATTTTGTTCTCTTTTATTTTTTTTTTATGAAATGACTTGAACTGACAGTTTCCTGCTTTCTAATAGGTGCCTTAACTACTAGACCAAATTGGCTATCATTCATAAATAAATAAACAAACAAACAAATAAATAAGATTCAATAGAATCTGAAGCCAATTCAAAGTGAGGGCCATAATTCTAAGGTGGCCAATCCTCCTTTAGGGAGGACAGTCCTTCTTTTGTAAGTTCTGTCCTCTCTCGAAAAGTGTCCTCCCACATGTCCTCCTTTTTGATATTTGAAGACTAATCTGTAAATCTCCATATTCGATCAATGCCAATCCGATCCGTTCCGTGTGATGTGACGTATTTGTATTTGACATGATGCGGCGAGACATGATTATGAGATGTATGCACTCGGCACAGGAGAATTGTTTTGAGAGAGTGCGCCGCCCGCAAGAGTGCGCCGCACGCAAGTGGCTTTGTTTACTTCTTACCGAAACACGACACACACGCACACATTAGATTCACTTTTTTTCTTCAATTTATTTGTGTCCTCCTTCTCATTGTAAAAAAGTTGGTCATCTTAATAATTCTTGCCTTCACTCTGGCATCTTTCAGGTAAAATGTTTTATTTAGTCAAGCTGCAATATTCATATTACTAAAAATATTGCAGATTTAAAACAGAATTAGCTAAGATAGTTTATAAGTATTAGTTATTTATTACATGTATGTATTGCCCATCTCACTGTTGAAGTGATTCCAGATGGCTTACAAAATGATAAAAGATAATATGAAAACGATTAAAGAGAACAAGGATTAAATAGATTAAATATAGAGGCTAAATAAAGGACTAAAGAAAATCTAAAATATCAAAAAAAAAACCTTAACCTTAATCCCTAATCTGTCAAGTATATAAAATGCTAAAATGCAGAATACTAAATTCTAAACAGATTACACACATTACATTAAAGACAACTGGAATAAAATATAGTATAAATATATACTATATTTACAGATCTGTAAATAACCTTGCTAAGGAATGTTGTTGAAACCACCATAGCTGCTATTTGTCATAACAAAAGGGGAAACTCAGTTCTCATGCAGTGTTTCCTCAAATCTTGAAAATTCACAACAGCCCTTGACAATCTAAAACACTAGAAAGCAACCATACTTAATTGCTAAACATTTGAGGAAAACCAAAATACTGAATTCCAAATAGGTTGCAGGTGTTAATAAATAAACATGAATGCTTAATAGATAAATAAACATGAATGATAATAGATTAAGCTAGAGGGCCAGTTTGTCGTGATGGTTAAGGCACCAGGCTAAAAACCAGGAGACGGTAAGTTCTAGTCTTGCCTTAGGCAAGCTGAAGGCATCTGGGTGACCTTGGGCCAGTCGCACTCTCTCTCTCTCTCAGCCTGAGGCAAAGCACTTCCAGAAAAACTTTGCCAAAAAACCTGCAGACTGATTCAAATCAATGCTGGCTCAAAGGCATGCATGCATGCATGAATCCAGCAAGCGACAAAAGGATTAAAGCTCAATGTATCACATAAAGATAAATTATGTTTACACACCATGCAAATGGGACAATAAAAAAGCGAAGGAGCAAACAAAAAGACCAGTAACACAGCCTTTCCAACAGCCAACATCCAGTGAAGCAGGGATTAACATCAGACAATCAAGCATAAACCAATACCCTAATTGAGGAACTACCAAGGGGAAAAAGCCACCCTCCCAACAACACTGGCTGAGCAAACTACTGTATGCAACGGAGAGAAAGCTCCACACTCAGTAGCACTGGTGATGTTACCTAGCTGGGTAATGGAATGTCTAGCAAGCAAACAACTGAGCTCAGAGAGCACCAAGGACTCCACAGTTCAACCCACAGCTACAAATATTCTCTTCTATATCCTGTAAGTGTAAATTTCCATTCCTTCCAGCACACCTTAGATCAGGGGTCTTCAAACTTGGCTATTTTATGACTTGTGAAATTCTGGGAGTTGAAGTCCACAAGTCATAAAAGGGCCAAGTTTGAAGACCTCTGCCTTAGATGTAGTGCTTATCATTTCTGTTTAAAAGACCGGAGTGCAGTTTCATCTCTTGATTCATTCATTTTAGATTTATTAACTTTCTCTAGTCTTTCTAAAGGCAGATCTTTAGTTTCTACCTACAGTATCTCCCTTTTATACCATTCATATTTTTTTCATAAACTCCTATTCCTTTGATGACTTGAACATCTGGATTTACATTCCAGAACCCTTTAATGTCCAATAAATTTTTGACATAGCCCCTTCCAACTTTTCCTCTGCTTCTTTTTTCCCACCAAGTCAGAGGACGAGCATAAGGCTTTCATTTAACTTCTTTGAAAAAGAAAGTTAAAACACAAGATTTTTGATCCCCGGCTTATCTCCATTTTTCAGGCGCTGCTAATCTCCTAGAAAAACTCCAACATTGTGACAATTTTAAAATTCAAATTTAAAAAAGAAAAAGGCATCTATAAATAAAGAATTACCATGTTTTAAATCCAAGGAAAGGAAATGGGGTTTCCCACCTAACACAGTGGATTATTTACAAATAGCCCTCAGTTTAACAACCATTTGTTTAGTGACAATTCAAAGGCACTGAAAAAAAGTGACTTATGACCATTTTGCACACTGACAACTGTTGCACGTGACCATGGGGATGCCGCAACGGTCATAAGTGGGAAAAACGGCCATAAGTCACTTTGCCATTGTAACTTCAAAACTGGAAGAATGGTTGTAAGTCAAGGTCTAGAACAAAAAGAGTATTCTAAAATAAACCACAACAGCTAAGCATGTCAGAAATGACCCCAGCTGGAAAAAAAACCAGCAAACAGGAAGACTATGAATGCCTTCTGCCTCTGGAAAAGTAACTTAATAACAACAATAACAACAACAATAATAATAACAATAATGATAATAATGATAATGATAATAAAGTTGGAAGGGACCTTGGAGATCATCTAGTCCAACCCCTTGCTCAGGCAGGAAACCCTATACCATTTCAGACAAATGGCTGTCCAGTCTCTTCTTAAAATCTTCCAGTGTTGGAGCATTCACTGCTTCTTGAGGCAGGTTGTTCCACTGATTAATTGTTCTAAGTGTCAGGAAGTTTCTCCTTAGTTCTAGGTTGCTTCTCTCTTTGGTTAGTTTCCATCCATTGCTTCTTGTCCTGCCTTCAGGTGTTTTGGAGAATAGCTGGACTCCCTCTTCTTTGTGGCAACCCCTGAAATATTGGGACACTGCTATCATGTCCCCCCTCGTCCTTCTCTTCATTAAACTAGACATACCCAATTTCAGCAACCGTTCCTTATATGTTTTATTCTCCAGTCCCCTAATCATCTTTGTTGCTCTTCTCTGTACTCTTTCTTGAGTCTCAACATCTTTTTTACATCATGGTGACCAAAATTGGATGCAGTATTCCAAGTGTGGCTTTACCAAGGCATTGTAAAGTGGTATTAACACTTCACGTGATCTTGATTCTATCCCTCTGTTAATGCAGCCTAGCACTGTGTTGGCTTTTTTGGCAGCTGCAGCACACTGCTGACTCATATCTAAGTAATTGTCCACTAGGACTCTGAGATCCCTCTCACAGTTGCTACTATTGAGCAAGGTACCCGCTATACTTTCTTGAAGAGCATCTTTATATATCTTCCTGTCTTGCTCATTTTCTAGTTTTCTGGCATGGTTTAACAAAAGGACCCGGGATACCAACCACAATCCCCAACTTGGCTATTTTTTTTACTCCAACCCCCCCCCCCCAAAAAAGACACTGGGTAGAAGAGTCCTATAGTCATTAAATATTAAAGGTAAAGGTAAAGTTTCCCCCTCTCCAGTTGTGTCTGACTGTCAGGGAAGGTGCTCAGCTCCGGCTTCTAGCTGAGGAAGCCAGCGTTGTCCAAGGACGTTTCTGTGGTCATGTGGCCAGCATGACTATACACTGAGGTGCACAGAATGCTGTTGTCTTCCCACCGAAGTGGTACCTATTTATCTACTCACATCCACCTGCTTTTGAACTGCTAGGTGGGCAGGAGCTGGGGCAAGGAATGGGAGCTCACCCCATCATGTGGCACTCGGGTTTTGAACCCCAGACTCTCCAGCTTTCCAGCTGTCTAGCTCAATTTTAAGTCCTTCGAACAATGGCGAATGATGAAGACACATCTTGCAGTACTCAGCTCTTTTATTCCTTTTCAACCAAAACACCAACAACGAGCAAAGGCACGCAAGCCTCTTTTTATCTGCCCAGATCCCCGGACAAAATGGCAACAAACGGAGCCATTTTTCACGCCTCGCGCATGCGCGCAAAGCTGGCGCCACTCAGTCTGGTCCCGGGCAGCTTCTGTAATGCCCGGGACCTTTGCAACATCCCAAGCAAGGCTCAGGACACAACACTCAGCATCTTTAAACCACTGAGCCATTGCACCCCTCCCCATTAAATATTAAATATTAGATGAAGTACAACCAATCATAAAATCAAAGCTTTAAAAAAGTTGGACCCATAAAATGAAGCAAAGGTCACTGGTGAAAACCCCAAAGAGCTACTGGTGGGCAAGCTGGCACAATTATTTATTTGTTTGTTTTTTATTTATTTATTTATTAAATAATTTAAAGCAGCTGAACAACAACAAACCTATTTATTTAATAAATAATTAAAGGCAGCAAACATATCCAACACACATTCCTCTTCCTATTTTCCACACAACAACAACCCTCTGTGAGGTGGATTGAGCTGAGACAGAATGACTGGCCCAAAGTCACTCAGCCAGCTTTCATGGCAGGACTTGAACTCACAGCCTCCTGCTTTCTAGCCTTGTTCTTTAACCACTGGAGCAAACTGGCTCTGGCCTTCCCACATATTTCATGCAAGGAAGCTCCTCAGAACCTACCAGTTATATTTACTTTTAACCTTTAGATTAAAGCAGCCTGTCAGCTCCGTGGATGAAATCTTCTAATAATACTGCATTTTCTCACTGCCGGTAATCTTTCACCTTTATGTCCAGGTTTGTCTGGAGGAAGAAAGGTGATTTGGAATGAATCTGGACAGACCAAATCCTCTAAAGATGCTGGAAGCTGAATTCCTGCACACAAAATATAGTTGTTGGCAGGAGCTGTCAGAGGTTAGCTGCCATTTCCTTCTGTAATGCTCCTTTGTCGTGCTGCTATTTCATAAGGTAGCACCTGAGGCAGCATCTAACCAACTTCGAGTGATCTCAGGGCCTAAACAAAATTAACCCATTAGGGCTTAGATCTGGCAATTCCAGAGTTGATGACTAGATGGGGAAGTCAAAAAAAAAAACACCCCTAAAAGAAGGTACTGTAAACCACATTCTTCTGTGGGCAAGAAAATCTGTGGGTCCAGCCCAGTCATTTGTTGATGTCAACTTAAAGGACTCTTTATTCAGTTTTGTTGACCTTCCATCAGCCCATGACAGCATCCAGTTTGCCCATCATGATGTAAAAAAGACGTTGAGACTCTAGAACAGCGGTTCTCAACCTGTGGATCACGACCCTTTTGGGGGTCAAATGACACTTTCACAGGGGTCGCCTAAGACCATCGGAAAACACATATTTCCGATGGTCTTAGGAACCGAGACATCGCTCCTCTATCCGGCCACCGCCACCGCCCTCCTCCTTCTCCACCGGCTCCTCCGCATCCAGGGCACCCTTCTCCTCCAACAGCGCCTGTTCCTGCTGCCGCAGCGCCATTGCACGCACCCCCGACGCTGCCCCAGGCCGGGTCATCTGCATGGGTGGCCGGGCCAAGCCGGGTTTGGGCCGCTGCTGGTGCTGCCACTGGGCTGCTCCGCCGCTGCCACCGCTGCTAACTGAGCTGAGCTGCGGCACCGAGCTGGTCCTCACGCCTCCTGGTTGCCCAGCCGCGCTCTGTCCCCAGCCACCATCCGCGCTGCACCAGAGCTTCCCCCGCGCCACCTGGCCTGCCTCCCTTGCTGTTGGAGGCCACCTCAGCCCTCTGGCACCTGCCGCAGCCCTGGAGCTGGCAGGCAGGAGCGGCTCCTTCCCAGCTCGCTGGGCTGCGGGCCTCGGAAGCAGCCAGGCAGCAGGGAAGAGGCAGCGGCGAAGCCCACATGTGCGTCAGAGGCCAGCCGGCTGGGCCAGGAGGGGAGAAGCAACACCTTCTGAGCGGGAGCTGGCGCTCCATCTGCACCCCTCTCGCATGCGACGAGTTGGGGAAAGGTCATGGCGGTGAAGGGCTGCGCGGCGTGGAAAGGGGCTCCCGCGACCCCGCCGCTGTGATGGCACTCAGGAGGCTGGAGGGGCGGGCAGGTCCTGGGGGCAGCTGGGAGAGGGCAAGAGGTGCCAGGATGAGGATGGGGGGCTCCAGGTTGGCGGGCGCAAGAGGGCGGCTGCGAGGCACGTGGATCCTCCGCGCGACTTCCAAGGCCCCAGAAGTGCCGCTCCTTGGCTCTCCACCAGGCTCTCCACCAGACTACCATCCCCAGCAGCCCTAAAAAGCACTGTGGAAGAGTGGGGAATGCTGGGAGTTGCAGTTCATCACCATCTGGGAAAACATGACTCTCCAAAGATCAATCCTTCCTTTCTTCCTTCCTTTCTTCCTTCCTTCCATCCATCAATCTCCTTCCCTTCTCCTTCAATCTTCCTTCCTTCTTTCCATCTCCATCTCCATCCCTTCCCCTTCAATCTCTCTCTCCTTCCTTCTTTCACCCTTCAATCTCCTTCCTTCTCCATCTCCTTCCTTTCCCCTTCAATCTTCCTTCCTTCCTTCCTTCCTTTCCTCTCCAATCTCCTTCTCCATCTCCTTCCTTTCCCCATCAATCTTCCTTCCTTCCTTCCATCTCCATCTCCATCCCTTCCTCTTCAATCTCTTTCTCCTTCCTTCCTTCCTTTCCCCTTCAATTTCTTTCCTTCTCCATCTCCTTCCTTTCCCCTTCAATCTTCCTTCCTTCCTTCCCCTTCCCTCCCTCCCAACATTTTTGAGCAAGGAAGAGTAAGCTTCTCCAGCGAGCATTGCTATATTGTTTTTGTGATTAATCACTATGCTTTTATTATGTTCAATTCATAACAATGAAAATACACCCTGCATATCAGATATTTACATTACGATTCATAAGAATAGCAAAATTACAGTTACGAAGTAGCAACGAAAATAATTTTATGGTTGGTGGTCACCACAACATGAGGAACTGTATTAAAGGGTCGTGGCATTAGGAAGATTGAGAACCATTGCTCTAGAAAGAGTACAGAGAAGAGCAACAAAGATGATTAGGGGACTGGAGGCTAAAGCATATAAGGAATGGTTGCTGGAATTGGGTATGTCTAGTTTAATGAAGAGAAGGACGAGGGGGGACATGATAACAGTGTTCCGATATCTCAGGGGCTGCCACAAAGAAGAAGGAGTCAAGCTATTTTCCAAGGCGCCCGAAGGAAGGACAAGAAGCAATGGATGGAAACCAATCAAGGAGAGAAGCAACCTAGAACTAAGGAGAAACTTCCTGACAGTGAGAACAATTAACCAGTGCCTCCAGAAGTGGTGAATGCTCCAACATTGGAGGTTTTTAAGAAGAGACTGGACAGCCATTTGTCTGAAATGGTATAGGGTTTCCTGCCTGATCAGGGGGTTGGACTAGATGACCTCCAAGGTCCCTTCCAACATTATTATTATTATTATCGATCATCGCACAGTCAGCCAGATGTTCAGACTGGATTTGGCATTTTGTCTACCTATCGAGTCCTTACCCAGGACCTGGGATAGGCAGATGTGGATGTTTGATGGTATTACAGATATCGTCGCAGGATGGAAGCAGTTCCTAATAAGGCCGCCTTTTGCAATTGACTAATAGCGAATTTGTCAATGCCAATGGTGTTCAAGTGGTGCTCCAGTTGTTTTGGGATTGCACCCAAGGAGCCTATGACTATTGGTACTACCCTTGCTTGCTTTTGCCACAGTCTTTCTATTTCTATTTGTAGGTCTTTGTATTTTGTTATCTTCTCCAGTTCTTTCTCTTCTATTCTGCTATCTCCAGGCACTGCCACGTCCACTATCCAGACTTTTTTGTCTTTCTTATCGACAATTAAGTTAAGTCTGGGGTGTTATGTTGCAGGTGCTTGTCTGTTTGAATTCTGAAGTCCCAGAGCAGTTTAATTTTATCATTTTCTATGACTTTCTCTATTTTATGATCCCACCAGTTTTTGCTTACAGGCAAATGATATTTTTTGCAGATCTTCCAATGCACCATTGTTGCTACTTTGTCATGCCGCTGCTTGTAATCAGTTCTGTGCAATCTTCTTGCAACAGCTTACCAAGTGGTCCACTGTTTCTTCAGCTTCTTTGCATAGGCGGCACTTACTGTCTGTTGCTGTCTTCTCAATTTTGACTTTGTATGCATTTGTCCTTAAGGCTTGGTCTTGTGCAGCCAGAATTAGTCCCTCGGTCTCTTTCTTCAATTTTCCTGCTCTTAGCCATTGCCAGGTTTTATTGTTATCTGCTTTCCCAGCTATTTTTTTTCATGTATTGGCCATGTAGTGCTTTGTCTTCCCATGCCTCTATTCTGTTCTTCATTTGGTCTTTCTTGTAGGCCAGTTTGGTCTCTCCAGTAGTTAGTAAGCCTTCCTGATATACTAATTTCAGTGCATCTTCATCATTGTTCTTCAGATATTCTTCCAAAGCCATTTTTTCTTCTTCAACCATCTGATGTACTTGTAGCATTCCACGCCCACCTATTTGCCTTGGTAGATAAAGTCTATCAATGTCACTGCGTGGATGAAGGGCATGATTCATTGTCATTATTTTTCTGATCTGCCTATCCATTGCTTTTAGTTCTGCTTGAGTCCAGTCCACTATTCCAGCTGTGTACCTAATGACTGGGATTGCCCAGGTGTTGATTGCCTTTATGGTATTTCCTCCATTGAGTTTGGACTTTAAGATCTTCTTCACTCTCTTGATGTATTCACCTCTAATCTTTTTCTTGACTTCAGTGTGCTTGATGTTGTCAGCTTGAAGGATACCCAAGTATTTGTAGTACTCTTCCTCATCCAGACTCTTAATGTTATTTTCGTGGGGCATCTTGATTCCTTCAGTTTTCACTATTTTTCCTTGTTTGATAGTAAGTGTGGCACATTTGTCCAAGCCAAACTCCATTACAATATCTTGGCTATATATACGGACAGTGTTGAGCAGCGATTCTATTTCAGATGATGTTTTTCCATACAGCTTCAGATCATCCATATAAAGGAGGTGGGATAGTCTGGCAGATGTTTTTGATGTTTGATAGCCATGTCCTGAGTTATTCAGTATTGTTGACAGAGGAAACAGTGCAATAACAAATAGTAATGGTGATAATGAATCTCCTTGAAATATTCCTCTCTTGATATTAACCTCTCCCAGCCTCTCACCATTGATCTGCAACTGTGTCTTCCATTGTGCCATCGATCTTTGCACAAATTTTCTGATGTTTCTACTGACTCCTGTTATTTCTAGGCACTTTATTATCCAATCATGTGGCAGAGAGTCAAATGCCTTTTTGTAGTCAATCCATGCCACATTCAGGTTGGTCTTCCTTCTCTTGCAGTTTTCCAAGATCATTTTGTCTATTAGGAGTTGATCTTTTGTTCCTCTGCTGTTGGGGCGGTTTCCTTTCTGCTCAGGTGGAAAGAGATTGTTTTCAACTAGATGCTGTTGCACTGCATCAGCTACTACACCAGTTAGTAATTTGAAAGTTGTTGGTAAGCAGGTAATTGGCCTGTAGTTACCTGGTGTTGCCCCTTTTGCTGGATTTTTCATTATTAGGTAGGTTTTCCCAGTTGTTAGCCACTTTTCAATTTCTCCTCCTTGTAGTATATTGTTGAACTGTTTGGCAATGAGTGGGTGTATAACAGTTAGATGTTTCAACCAAAACCCATGCAGTTCATCTTCACCTGGTGCTGACCAATTTTTGATTTTCTTTGCTCTTTTTTCTACCATTTTTGTTGTTATTACTAGTTCTTTCATTTCAACTTCTGTTTTATTTGCATCCACCTCTTTTAACCAAGCCGCATCCTTGTTGTATTTCTTTGGGTTATCCCATATCTGCTTCCAGAACTGCACTGTTTCTTCCTTGTCAGGTACTGACTGATTCCTTGCAGTTTCTCCATTGATGGATTGGTAGAAACGTTTCTGATTGGATTGAAATTGGAGGTTCTGCCTATAGTTTGCAATTCGAGCTTCATATCTACTGATTTTCCTGGCTATAGCTGTTATTTGTTGCTTTATTATTTCCAGTGCTTCCTTGATCTTCCTTGTTTCTAAGTGGTATTTCTTGATTAGGTATTCTTTGGTCTTCTTGTTCTTCAGCTTCTTTTCTTTCATCTGTTCTAGCTTGCTTGCATGTGATCTTAACTTGCTGATCTTATTTTCTAGTCTAACCTTCCATTTTTCTGGTGCACTGTTTGTTTGTTTTTCTTTTTTGTTGATTTTGCATCCCAGGTATTCTGTTATAACTGCAGCTGTGCTGTACATTAGTTGGTTTGTTTCTTGCAGTGAATTGGTGCTTATACTTGATATTGCAGTATTTGCATCTTTTAATGCTTGTGCTAGCTGTTTCTTTGGAACAAGCTTCAATGCAGGTAGCCTTATTCTGTTGTTTTTGTGCTGTTCTAGATGCTCAGTTATTCTTTGTTTCAATTCTTTTATTTCTTTAGTTAGAGGGTTTTGTTCTTCCTGAGGTAGAGGTGCCTGGTTTCCAAATGAGAACAGTTGTATATCTCTGCTGGATTCCTTCACTGCCAACTCCCCCTGGTTTGCCTCTACATTCTGAATTACTTCTGGTAAGGCTTTGATTTCTTTGCCCTGGGTAAACCTTTGCAGTTCGTCCAATTCTGTTTCTGTGAATATTTTATTTCGTGTTATAAATCGGCGTTGATCTGCTAGTCTCTGTTCTGTTATTTCTGATTCTGGATGTTGTTCTTTCCAGAACTGGTGCATTCGTTTTAGATATCCTCTTCTTGTTGGACTTGATCTGTAGTAACAGATCATTATTTCTTTGTTTTCCATCACTGTGTATCTGCGACGGGTAAACACCTTTTCTTCCAGTAGTTCTGCAGCTGCTGGCCCTGGTTGCTCAGCCAACAGTCCTGAGTCCTGTAACCCATTTTTCACCAGATATCCAGGAACTCCAATATCTAGTGCGGACCTTGTTAACCCGGATCATCGCACAGTCAGCCAGATGTTCAGACTGGATTTGGCATTTTGTCTACCTATCGAGTCCTTACCCAGGACCTGGGATAGGCAGATGTGGATGTTTGATGGTATTACAGATATCGTCGCAGGATGGAAGCAGTTCCTAGTAAGGCCGCCTTTTGCAATTGACTAATAGTGAATTTGTCAATGCCAATGGTGTTCAAGTGGTGCTCCAGTTGTTTTGGGATTGCACCCAAGGCGCCTATTACTATTGGTACTACTCTTGCTTGCTTTTGCCACAATTTTTCTATTTCTATTTGTAGGTCTTTGTATTTTGTTATCTTCTCCAGTTCTTTCTCGTCTATTCTGCTGTCTCCAGGCACTGCCACGTCCACTATCCAGACTTTTTTGTCTTTCTTATCGACAATTGTTAAGTCTGGGGTGTTATGTTGCAGGTGCTTGTCTGTTTGAATTCTGAAGTCCCAGAGCAGTTTCATTTTATCATTTTCTATGACTTTCTCTATTTTATGATCCCACCAGTTTTTGTTTACAGGCAAATGATATTTTTTGCAGATCTTCCAATGCACCATTGTTGCTACTTTGTCATGCCGCTGCTTGTAGTCAGTCTGTGCAATCTTCTTGCAACAGCTTACCAAGTGGTCCACTGTTTCTTCAGCTTCTTTGCATAGGCGGCACTTACTGTCTGTTGCTGTCTTCTCAACTTTGACTTTGTATGCATTTGTTCTTAAGGCTTGGTCTTGTGCAGCCAGAATTAGTCCCTCGGTCTCTTTCTTCAATTTTCCTGCTCTTAGCCATTGCCAGGTCTTGTTATTATCTGCTTTCTCGGCTATTTTTTTCATGTATTGGCCATGTAGTGCTTTGTCTTCCCATGCCTCTATTCTGTTCTTCATTTGGTCTTTCTTGTAGGCCAGTTTGGTCTCTCCAGTAGTCAGTAAGCCTTCCTGATATACTAATTTCAGTGCATCTTCATCATTGTTCTTCAGATATTCTTCCAAAGCCATTTTTAATTCTTCAACCATCTGATGTACTTGTAGCATTCCACGCCCACCTATTTGTCTTGGTAGATAAAGTCTGTCAATGTCACTGCATGGATGAAGGGCTTGATTCATCATCTGGTCTGCCTATCCATTGCTTTTAGTTCTGCTTGAGTCCAGTCCACTATTCCAGCTGTGTACCTAATGCACCATTGTTGCTACTTTGTCATGCCGTTGCTTGTAGTCAGTCTGTGCAATCTTCTTGCAACAGCTTACCAGGTGGTCCACTGTTTCTTCTTCTTATTATTATTATTATTATTATTATTATTATTATTATTAATTCATACTCCATCAGCTGTGGTGTCTCACCCAGATGTAGAGCTGCGTGGCCATTCACGTATACTATTGCTGGCACCTAACCCCAATCCCACAGAAACCTTGAACCAGTTTGGTCTAGTGAGTAAAGACATCAGGATAGAAAGCAGGAGACTGTGAGTTCTAGTCCTGCCTTAGGTATAAAATCCAGCTGAGTGACTTTGAGCCCTTTCTCTCAGCCAACCTACCTCACAAGGTTTGTTGTTGTGAGGAAAATAGAAAGAGAAAGGAGTATTGTATTTAAAAATAATAAAATAAAATAATAAAATAAAATAATAAAATAAAATAAAATAAAATATCCTTTAAATCTCCTTATCAAAGGTGGCAGTCATCATCAGTCTGGCCTTTCCAGATGTATTGGGACTACATTTCCCACCTCAGAAGAAGACAATGGCAGATGTTCCCACAGCAGCTGTATGCCTGCAGTTCCCACCTTTCTTTCAGCCTCCCAAAACCTGATGCTCTTGAAAGCCACATGAAACGTGGGCTTCAACTTCCAGAATTCCTTAGTCGGTATGATCCTTACTGAGAATTCTGGGATTTAAAGTTCACACATCCCAAGGATGTTTCTTGGACTTGTGGGTCTTGATGAAAGAACAGGTAGCAGCCATGACCAGGAGAGTCTTTGCAAAAACTTCATCGTGTGCTAATGTTAATCTTGATGTTAATCAGTTGGAGAGCCTCAATTGTGAGATTGGTTATTTCTGCAGAATTTTGTCGTGTTCATCCTTCCTTTTACTGTTACATATCCGCAGCTCCATTTCTGAGAGTTGAGCAGCCATACAAATTCTATAACTGTGATTCTTACCTCGCACCTATCCTCCGATAGCCTCTCACAATGCCTCAACATTGTCAACATTCTCCCCAACCATCCTGTTTAAAAATCAAGCACAGGAACTTTGTGGCTGAGAGCCATTGAACCATTTTAAACAAACCGTTTTAAACAAAGGAACAAAAGAACGAACTAAATGCTGCTGAGACTGTAGGCAAACATCAGAGTCTACACTGACATCTAAAAGCCAGAAAGAGAATCAAAGCTATGAGGTGCCACAACTGGGAAGGAACCATCTCTGCCAGAAATCACAGGTCCATGACGACATTCGGCAAATTAAGGACATCAGAGAAAACTGATGGAGCACAGTGGATAACCTGTCAGATATTCATGCATTTATACTCTCTCCTTTCTTCCTCTCTGCAAATGGTTTTCTCTTTCATATACTATCTGTCAATTTGCATAACTTGATTTTTATGGATAGATGGCTGGATGAACAAAATTAGAGGTGTAGAGGTAGCTGATGGATCAATGCAGTTTCTTAGACATTTGAACATAATTCCATAATTCTACACTTGTTGCTGCTGTGTTGCTATCAATTGGATCGCTTATCGATGAATGTCCATTAAAAATGCAGAGAAATATAAACATAAACATTAATGTATTTAGATGGAACAAGCTGCTATTGGAGGAAGAGGAGGAGGAGGAGGAGGGAGGGAGGGAAGGAAGGATAGTATTTCACCCAACAAAACATCTCATTGGTTTCATCCTCAAAGCAGGATGCAGCACCTAATATTCTTTCCCATTTAAAAAAAAATAAGCAGGGTTCAAAGATTTAATAGTTGGATGGGAGACCACCAGAAAATTTCAAAGCTGTACATTAGACTAGGAAGTGCAACGTCATGACAAGGTAGCAACAATGATGCATTGGCAGATCTGCAAGAAATATCATTTGCCTGCAAGCAAGAACTGGCGGGACCATAAAATAGAAAACATTATACAAAATGAAGAAGCTAAATTGCTGGAACTTTAGAATTCAAATAGGCACTTGCCACATAACACCCCAGATGAGAAAGACAAAAAAGTCTAGATAGAGGATGGGACAGTACTGGGAGAAAAGCAGAATAGAAGAGAAAGAACTGGAGAAAATAACAGAATACAAAGATCTGCAAATAGAAGTAGAAAGACTATGGCAAAAGCGAACAAAAGTAATACCAATAGTAATAGGTATCTTGGGTGCAATCCCAAAACAACTGGAGCACCACTCGAACACCATCAGCATCGACAAATTCACCCTCAGTCAATTGCAAAAGGCAGCTTTACTCGAAACAGCTTACATCCTGCAATGATACCATTAAACATCCACATCTGCCTATCCCAGGTCCTTGGGAAAAACTTGATAGGCAGACAAAAATGCCATATCCAGTCTGAACACCTGGCTAACTGTGCAATGAACCGTAATACTGACTTTAGATTTCAGACAGGCACCTGCCACATAATACCCCAGACTTAATAACTGTCAATAAGGAAGACAAAAAGGTCTGGATAGCAGATATGGCAATACCTGGAGACTGCAGAAGAGAAAAGAAAGAACTGGAGAAGATAACAAAATACAAAAACCTGCAAATAGAAATAGAACGACTGTGGCAAAAGAAAGCAAAAGTGGTACCAATAGCCATAGATGCCTCAGGTGCAATCCCAAAACAACTGGAGCCATCACTTGAACACAATCAGCATTGACAAATTCACCATCAGTCAATTGCAAAAGGCAGCTTTACTCAGAATAGCTTACATCCTGCAACGATACCATTAAACATCACATTTCCCTATCCCAGGTCCTTGGGAAGAACAGACAGACAAAAATGCCTAATCCTGTCTGAATGTCTGGTTGACTGTGTGACGAAGCAAAAATCTTGGAAGAAAGAACGCAAATCACCTCAGACTGCTTCCAAGAGAACTACATAGAATAGATCAGTGGTGGCGAACCTATAGCACGTATGCCAGAGGCGGCACTCAGAGCCCTCTCTGTAGGCATGCGTGCCATGCCTTGGAGATGGCAACCGTCCTTCTTCAACCATCTGCCTGCTAACTTGCCAAGGTCCCACGTGGGCAGATGCATCCCAGCATGGCTGGTTTCCCTCTCCCCATTCCGTCCCTCCTGGCCTCGCACGCTCTCCTTTTCCCGGGCATGACCCACTGCATCGCCCCAGCTGTTGGCCGGCCATCCAGCTCAAAGATGGCTTCTTTGAACTGCTGGTGATAGGCTGTGGAGCCCCAGAGTGTGTGGGTCGAGGGGCATGCACTCGCTGGCCTGAGAGTGTCAGGCAGCAGTCACCCCAGCCCTTGCCTTGCCCCATGGCAATGGCACCCCCACCCTGCCTCACATCACCTCGCAGGACGAGCCTCCTGCCTACCGCCGCATCTGCCAGAGACCCCCTAGATTTCCCCCAACCCTGCCCACGCCCTATAGGT
Source organism: Crotalus tigris (assembly GCF_016545835.1). Taxonomy (NCBI): domain Eukaryota; kingdom Metazoa; phylum Chordata; class Lepidosauria; order Squamata; family Viperidae; genus Crotalus; species Crotalus tigris. The sequence goes on along the minus strand of NW_024096468.1, from coordinate 6,607,890 downwards.
CTACCTCCCCATGAGTAACATAGATATGACCACGCACACCTTGACCACACCCACCCAATCTGCCAAGCCCACCTGGCACCCGGCGATAAATAAGTGGGTTTTGGGTTGCAGTTTGGACACTCGGTCTCTAAAAGGTTCGCCATCACTGGAATAGATGATCCTGCAGTCAGAAGGAACCGAACTTGACTCAGCCTAGAAAACCATACCTTCGATGCATGGCCCTTAGTGAAATATTCCTAGTAGTCTTTCCAAGTATCCTTCCTTTCCCAATCTCTCTTCCAGAAACTCGATAGTGACTCCTGCTCGGCTCTTGTGCTCCCCACAAAGTCTGTAACAGGTGGGATCCTTCCAGGCAACAGAGTGAACTCTTTCAAACTGGACTGGTGGAAGCTGATAAGCATGAATTGATTAATTCAGCTTCTCAGGAAGTTGGGCTGGGTTTTCTGAATGATGGGAGGCCAACTCCTGGCATGGAGTTTTCTCAGCAGAGACTCTGTATGAAGCTCTGAGATAAGAGTAGAAGACGTACTTCATATGGGGCATTGAAGAAATGCGTGGGTAAGCCCTTGTGAGTTTATGGGATCATATGGCTTGGATCCACCCCAAATTAAGCATTTTTGTTCTCTCTCTGACTCAGAAAGTAAGCCAACCAAACCTCGGTGGCACTCACTGCTCTGGCATGGTGACAGTGGAGGCCAGTTAAAATTACTCTGAAGTAGAACAAAAAGCTAATAGGGACAGATTTATCAGTATTTGCCATAATGGCAAAATGTAATTGCTCCCACAATTCTGCTGGTGATAGAGAATTCAGAAGTATGCTGCTGGTTAATATCGAGATTCGTTTATTCTTCATTTTAACTCATAGCTTCAGTTTTTAAAAAATATTTTTTAATTTTATTTCCAAAGTTAATAATACAGTTAGTTGCCAGTCTGAGGTTAATCAGGTCTGTCTTGAAAAAGTTTGGATGGCCACCAGATGGTGGTAATGAAGACAGGACTAATTAAACTGGATATATTCTGTTCAATAGGCCATAATCAGTGGAGTGACTTTTCTCCAGAAGTTGTGGGTGCTCCAACACTGAAGGTTTTTAAAAAGAGACTGGACAGCCATTTGTCTGATATGGTCTAGGGCAGGGGTGTCAAACTCAATTTCATTGAGGGCCACATCAGCATTGCAGTTGCCTTCTGGGGGCTGGGTGGGTGTGGCCAGGGTGGGTGTGGCCTACTGGATGGGCATGGATGGAGTGGGTGTGGCCTACTGGGTGGGCATGGCCAGCTCTACATGGTTCGTATCAAGGGTGTTTGTGGGGGCCTGGCCAGGAGTGGGACAGATCTGAGGGTCTCTGGCAGAAGGGAGTGGGACCAGGGCAAGTGCCAAGGCATGGTCCACTGGAGGAGCCTCACTGTTCCTCTCAGGCCATGCGGGGGGCGAGGCTGGATGGTGGCACAGGCTGCTGGGAGCCCTGGACAGCAGAGGTCAAATGCCTTCTCGGTGCTGTGAGGAGAGCGCCCCACTGCCTGCCAAAACCTCTCCCCTGGAGTCCATCAAGCCAGATATGTGAAGTAGGCGAGGGCCAGGCGATGGTGCATTTCTTCATTCCTCACAAAGGGTGACACCTCCCCAGCATGCACCCAGGGGGCGGGGCCGACATGGCAGGGGCTGGTTCCTCGCTGTTTCCAGACGGCCTTGTGGAGCTAAGACTGAATGCATTTCAGCATAGATGGCCACCACAAAATTGTACACTGGCTCCCAACTGGCCTGGGCCAGGGCAGAGAGGGCCGTTCCCTCACTGTTTCCAGGATGGCTTCGCGGGCCACATGAAACCACTTCACGAGCCGCATCCGGCCCCCGGGGCCTTGTGTTTGACATGTCTGGTCTGCGGTCTCCTGCTGGAGCAGAGGGTTGGACTAGAAGACCTCCAATGTCCCTTCCAACTCTGTTATTCTGTTATTGGTGCTATTATTAATAGCAGAAATAGTAGCATTCTTAAAATACTCTGTTTTGTCTGTTAAATTATTATACTAATGTACTCAGTTTGCTATTTGGTGGGATCCATTATTGGTCCAGGCATCAGAAATAGTATTTGTTTGCAAATATCAGTAACGTGAGTGGCTGACCGCTTCAGCAGCAGCAAACCAGCCTGTCCTGTGCATTTTTTCCATTTGCATTGAAATCAAACCACAAAAACCTGGCACACTATTTGGCGGCACAGAACTCAAATGATCAGAAACTAAACCTCTTTGAAAGCAGCACCATCACATTGCCTCTATTTACTGTTACAGTTGTCTAAAGTAGGTCACTCTCCTCTGCCCTAGAAATTCATGTAATCGCTGGAGAGGAAAATAGCTGGAGATTTCATCATGCAAATGCTTTTTTTAAATAAATAAATAAAAGATGCAATACGCGGCAACGTGTCAGACTAGATTTGTTTTTAAAACATCTGCATTATATTCTTTGTAATACTGCAAACCATAAGGAAAACCTAGAAGGAGAAATTTCCTGCCCGTGAGAACAATTAAACAGTGAAAGGTGCTTGCCTTCAGAAGTTGTGGGTGCTCTGTCACTGGAGGTGTTTAAGAAGAGGACTGGACAGCCATTTGTCCAGAATGGCATTAGGGCAGTGGTTCTCAACCTGTGGGTCGTGACCCCATTTGGGGTCAAATGACCATTTCACGGGGGGTCGCCAAACAACGCAATCCACCATTTTTTTCCCCCTTTTCCTTAGCTGTGCTACTCCCTTTTATTCTATTGGCTTTTGAAAGCCAATAGAATAGACTCTCTTGAATAGAGTCTAATTCTATTGGCTTTCAAAAGCCAATAGGAATTGTCCAGGCTGTCTCTGCCCTGCTGAGCCCGCCAAAAGTCCCATTCTGCAAACGGTGCTGCAAGTTGTCTGCAGCAAAGGCGAGCTGTCTGGAAGCTTCCACTCCTCCCTGCTGAGCAACTACTAAAAATGTAAGTAAAAGAGGGCCAGGGGTGGGAGGTGGGAGGCCGGGGGCGCAGGGAGGGTTGTTGGCGCACGTGGGGCCCGGCGGATGCCTTACCTCCCTTGGGCTGGGCCAGCTGGTGGCCCAGCTGGTGGTCGGCCTGCGCTGTCTCTGCCGCTTGCCAGCTATGCCTCGGCCGGCGCAGGAGGCGGCACCACACATGCATGGCGCTCCCGGGCAGGGAAAGTCCTTGCCTTACGATCGATTGGGTAGTCCTTGACTTACGACCAGTTAGGTAGTCCTCAACTTATGACCGGTTGGGGGTCGTGGCATTAAAAAGGTTGAGAACCACTGCATTATGGTCTCCTGCCTGAGCTGGGGGCTGGACTAGAAGACCTCCAAGGTCCCTTCCAACTCAGTTAATCTGTATTCTGCAAAACGAGCTAGGACAGATCCTGCAACAGTTATTAGCAATGCCAGTCAAATAGGGGTCTTAGCATTCAGAAACATTATAACTTCGATATAGGTTGAAGGGCAAATGATAAGAGGACAATTTCTCCTCCCATAGGTATCTACCCAGAGGATTACTAAACTCAAGAAAAGTAATGTGGATATGCTATAATATACTTTGTACTTTGTACATTGTATAGTAAATAACGGAATGTTTTTGTGTGTGTTCTCATCAATATATGGCTCTATATGGCTCAGGGCCAGGTTATTTGCGAGATAGCCTACTACCTCATAGTTCCCTTCGTCCGGTTAGATCCCACACAGGCTGGGCCTCCTTCAGGTCCCATCGGCCAAGCAGTGCCATTTGGCGGGGCCGCGGGGGAGGGCTTTCTCTGTGACGGCACCTACGTCTTGGAACCAGCTCCCCCCGGAGATTAGGACTGCTCCCACCCTGTTGGTTTTCCGCAAGCTGCTTAAGACCTGGCTTTTCCGGCAGGCCTGGGGTTTATAAAATCTGACTCCTGATGAATGTTATTGTATTGTTTGTTTTGTTATGTTGTGTTTTTATTGTTAACCGCCCGGAGTCCTGCGGGAGTAGGGCAGTCTACAAATTTTAATAAATAAATAAATAAATAAAATGTATCTTTTTTACAAAATATGGATTGGTGTCGATATAGGTGGACTGTGACTTACAATCATTCATTTAGCCACTGTTGAAAGTTACAGCGGCTCTGAAAATAGTGACTTCCAACTGGTTCTCAGACTTATGACCATCATGGCATCCTGACAGTCACATGATCAAAATTTGGACACTCGGCACGTATTGCCGTGTCCCAGGATCATGTGATCACCGTCTGCCAGTTGCCTTCTGACAAGCAAAGTCAATGGAGGAAGCTGGATTTGTTTAACAACCACATAATTCACTGAATAACTGCGGCGACTTACTTAACAACCAGACCAGGGGTAGTCAACCTTGGCTCTTTTATGACTCGTGGACTTTAACTCCCAGAATTCCTGAGCAGCTATGCCAAGGTTGCCTACCCCTGAACCAGACAATAAAGGTCATAAAATCACTTAACAACTGCCTTGCTTTACAATGGAAATTCTCCTCCAATTATGGTTGTAAGTCAAGGACTAGCTGTACTTCCCAGTAGCATATGAACAAAATGCTGTTTTGTGGTTGTTGATTCTTTTCGTCTAGCAAATATGCTAGGTCTCTTTCCCTTCTTCAGATGACTGCCAACTTTTCTATTTATTGCAGATAATTGACCTACATTGGAGAAGTGTTTGCTAGGTTCTCCTAACATGGTGACTCTGAATTAAAAATGAATAAATAAAAAAATCCTCCTTCCCCGACTTGGAACCTCTCCAATAATTATCTAATTTCTAAGTTATTTCTGATCTCAGGCTTCCAAATTTAGTATGCAAGCATTCAACCCATCATAAGATGGCAGTAAATAGATATGGAAAACTGCCTTCATTACTGCCATCTGGTGGTCATCCAAAGTTTTGCAAGGCAGGTCTACTTCACTTCAGATTGATAACCAACTGATCAACAATCCTGACCTGGAAACTGGGAAGACAAATTATTTTGTACTTCTTCTCCCTGTTTCAGAACGCTCAGTAAAGTAGATTACCTCGCAACTGGGGTGGGCAGACTATCTACCTGCTTTTTCACTCCCCAACTAAAATCTGACCAAAGACAGAAAGTGAAACCAAAACTGGTTTCCTCTGTGGGGAAATCAAATGAACGCATTGTGCTCTTTTTAGAATATCAATTGTTCCCATTGCCAAAAGATACAATACTATCTCAGTGGCTGGGTCAACAGACCATGAACTCTCCAATATTCCACTTGAGCGAAAGATAAAAGACGGGTTTCTCAACAAGTCTTGATTCCTTGAAGAGGTGAAGCAGGCCACCACTATGATTGACAGGCCCAGCAGAGATGCCAGGTTAAGACTCTGTTCTGACAATTCCAGATTTCACATCATCCACCACTTACAAGAATTCATTTAGTGACCGTTCAAAGTTACAGCGGCACTGAAAAAAGTGACTTACCCCTGTTTTTCCCACTTACGATCATTTTAGCATTCCCCAGGGTCATGTGATCAAAATTCAGACACTTCGCAACTAACTCCTATTTATGTGGTTGTGGGGTCATGGGGTCACATGATCACCTTTTACAACCTTCCGACAAGCAAAGTCCATGAGGAAGCCAGATTCCCTTAATAACCGTGTAGTGGATATGATTTACTTGGACTTCAATAAGGCATTTGATAAAGTAGATCACAATCTACTGCTTGATAAGATAGAAAAATGCGGGTTAGACAGCATCACCACCAGATGTAGCTGGCTGACCAGCCTTACTCAGCGTGAGATCTTCAATGGAACTGCATCTACATGGAGGGAAGTGTGTAGTGGGGTGCCCCAGGGCTCTGTTCTAGGCCAAGTGCTCTTCAACATCTTCATCAACGATCTGGACCAGGGAATAGATGGGGAAATCATCAAATCTGGAGAGGACACCAAGCTGGCAGGAATAGCCAACACTCCAGAAGACAGGCTTAAGATACAGAAGGATCTTGATAGACTTGAACATTGGGCGCTATCTAACAAAATGAAATTCAATGGTCAAAATAGTAAGGTTCTACATTTAGGCAAGAAAAACCAAATGCACAGATATAGAATAGGTGGTACCTTGCTCAATAGTATCTCCCTCCGAGAGAGATCTCGGAGTCCTAGTGGACAATCCTTTAAATAGGAGCCAGCAGTATCCTGCAGTTGCCAAAAAAGCCAACACAGTGCTAGGCTGCATTAACAGAGGGATAGAATCAAGATCACGTGAAGTGTTAATACCACTTTACAATGCCTTGGTAAGGCCACACTTGGAATACTGCATCCCGTTTTGGTCACCACAATATAAAAAAGATGTTGAGACTCTAGAAAGACTACAGAGAAGAGCAACAAAGATGATTAGGGGACTGGAGGCTAAAGCATTTAAGGAACAGCTGCTGGAATTGGGTATGTCTAGTTTAATGAAGAGAAGGACAAGGGGGGACGATAGCAGTGTTCCAATATCTCAGGAGTTGCCACAAAGAAGAGGGAGTCAAGCTATTTTCCAAGGCGCCTGAAGGCAGGACAAGAAGCAACGAGTGGACACTAATCAAGGAGAGAAACAACCTAGAACTAAGGAGAAACTTCCTGACAGCTAGAACAATTAACCAGTGGAACAACCTGCCTCCGGAAGTGATGAATGCTCCAACACTGGAAGTTTTTAAGAAGAGACTGGACAGCCATTTGTCTGAAAGGGTATAGGGTTTCCTGCCTGAGCAGGGGGTTGGACTAGATGACCTCCAAGATCCCTTCCAACTTTATTATTATTACTAATTTAACACCTATAGCGATTCACTTACCAACTGTGGCAAAAAAGTTCGTAAAATGGGGCAAAACAAAAGTCTCACTTAACAACAGAAATTTTGGGCTCAGTTGTGGTCTAAAGTCAAGGAGTACCTATATAAGTCAAGCCTTCCTTACATTGATTCCTTCAAGTGTGAATTCTTAGGACCATAACATCAAGAGCACAGTTTTAAACTTTAAGCCATGTTGGCTGGTCTTGTGGATGTTCTTATTTCTTACCAATGGCTCCTTCTGGAAATATTAAATTGGGAAAACCAAACCCAGCTTAGTCTTGAAGAATGGTTTCCTCTCACTTCAATGTCTTCCTGCCTTAAATAAAAAAAATTCATGAGAATTCCCATCTTTGCTTCTTATTCCCAGATCTTCACCCCTTTTCTTCAAGATTCATCTTTTCATGTGTTCTTTCTGAACATTATGGGTTCCCTGCTAAAAATGGCCCAAGCTTTTCGTTTTAGAATTAATTTTAATTTGTACAGTCCATAAAGGTCCACACAATCGACTATATTTTACTTGAGAGACAGGTTACACAGAAACACAGAATACTTCTAGCGATGGCGTTACATCAACTTTTGTGTTCCCAGAGCACCGTCTAGTGGCAGAAAACCCTCTTTACTAAGTGAATGGAAAACAGGGCCACACAGAGATCTGATTTGAAGGAGATTCTATCAAATCTCTCAGCTGGTTATAAGTAGTCCTCAACTTATGACCACAATTAACAGAATAACAGAACTGGAAGGGACCTTCAAGGTCTTCTAGTCCAACCCCTGCTCAACCAGGAAACCCTATGCCATTTCAGACAAATGGATATCCAATCTTCTCTTAAAGACAGCCAGTGTTGGAGAACCCACAACTTCTGGAGGCAGGTTGTTCCACTGATTAATTGTTCTAACTGTCTGAAAATTTCTCCTTAGTTCTAGGTTGCTTCTCTCCTTGATTAGTTTCCATCCGTTGCGTCTTGTCCTACCTTCAGGTGCTTTGGAGAATAGCTTGACCCCCCTCTGTGGTAGATCCTCAAATATTGGAACCCTGAGCACAAAATTTGAGCCCAGTTGAACCCAAAATTTCTGTTGCTAAGTGAGACAGTTATTAAATGAGTTTTGCCCCATTGTACAACCTTTCTTGCCATACCTGTTAAGTGAATCACTGCAATTGTTAAGTTAGCAACACAGCTGTTAAGTGAATCTGGCTTCCCCATTGATTTTGCTTGTCAGAAAGTCACAAAAGATGATCACATGACCCCGGGACACTGCAACTGTCATAAACATGAGTCAATTGCCAAATGTCTGAATTTCGATCAGATGACCATTGGGATCCTGCAACTGTCATAAATGTGAGAAACAGTCTTAATACACTTTTTTCAGTGCTGTTGTAACTTCAAGCAGTCACTAAATGAATGATTATAAGTTGAGGAGTATCTGTAACATCACAAATGAAGGTAAATACTGATAGTCCTTGACCTACAATGGATCATTTAGTGACCAAAGTTACAATAGCATTGAAAAAAGTGACTTATGTCCATTGTCACACTTAAAACGGCTGCAGCATCGCCATGGTCACATAATCAAAATCTGGATGCTAGGCAACTGACTCATATTTATGACACTTGCAGTGTCCTGGGGGTCATGTGACCCCCTTTTGAAACCTTCTTACAAGCAAAGTCAATGAGTAAGCCAGATTCACTTAACAACCATGTTACTAACTTAACAACTTCAGTGATTCACTTAACAACTGTGGCAAGAAAGGTTATCAAATGGGGCAAAATTCACTTGACAACAGAAGGTTTGGTCTCAATTGTGGTAATAGGTCAAAGACTACCTGTATACCTGTCCCAGGATGTTGCAGAATCCAATCTGGGTCGGTCACTGGGACCAGATGTTTCATCTTCTGAGCTTTTGGGCTTGTGCTTGTTCCCAGATTGGATACCTGTAACATTGTTGATCACGTTTCTAACTCCAATCGAATCGTCTAACAGCATTGAATGGCCCCCCTCCCAAATTATTCAGGGTATGATTTAGAAAACTGAACAGGATAAGATTGACATTCCAAATCAAATCAGAGATTTGAATCAGACCAGAGCTGAAAGCATCTTTTAACTACAAGAATGTGGCAAGAAATAATGGCATTATAATCAGAGGGGGTCTCATCAAAGAAGCTGAACTTTCGCAATCTACCACAGAACTCAAAGAGAGAGAGAGAGAGAGACAGTGAGAAGATTTGTACTTTCAGACCTGCAAGATTCTGTTAACGTAGCCTTCCAATAAAGCAGAATTAGCTCAACTGGTCATGTTTCCTGTCTGGTCTACCGGGGAAGGCTGACAACTCCTGACCTTTTGTGAGCTCACTGAAATACGCTTATTCCAACAGGCCACAGAATGCTGTAGCCATTCTCTTTGGTGAGAAATGTAGAGAGGCTTATTATTTCTCTTGTTATGTTGAATTTTGTCTTTAACCTAAACTTACAAAGATTCGGAGATTTACCTCTGGCATAATTATCTTTAATTGGAGCAGAGCTAATCCTTGTAAATGAATGAAAGAATAAATAATCTAATATAATTTCAGTGGAGTTGAGATTCATGGATACATGACATTAACCCAGCAGATGATAGTTTTTAGTATAGATGGGATGGGATGGGATGGGATGGGATGGAATGGGATAGAATAGAATAGAATAGAATAGAATAGAATAGAATAGAATAGAATAGAATAGAATAGAATTCTTTATTGGCCAAGTGTGACTGGACACACAAGCAATTTGTCTCTGGTGTATAAGCTCTCAGAGTACATACAAACAATAAAGTGATAGGTCATAGGTCATAAAGCATAGTGATAATCAATCATAAGATACAAGCAACAAGTGACAAATCATGTTGCATCATATTATAAATAAATAATATAAATAATATATTATAAATAAATCATATTACTCTACTATCCTACTACAAATGGCAGTTCAGTAGCAATTTCTAAAAGGAGCTGGGGTGGCACCCAAAATTTTGCAAGGCTGCACACATCTCTGGGGTTTCAAGAGGCCCAGCGTTCGCTGCAGGGCAGGCTTGAAATAGTGAGAAGGATTGGCAAAGCAACAGATGTGAATCACTATTAGCCAACGCTAAGACAGGATCATCTTGCCCATCTAGCAGTTCAAAACCATGCAAATGCAAGTAGATAAATAGGTACCTCTTCAGTAGGAATGTAAGAATGTTCCATGTGCCCTGACATATAGTCATTCTGGCCACAAGACAATGGAAGATCTTCAGACAAGGCTGGTTCCCTTGGCTAAAAACAGAGATGAGCACCACCCTCTAGAGCAGACATGTTAAACTCGCAATGTCACGTGACATTGTGCAACATATCGGAACAGTTTTGCTCTTGCCGGCAATGGGTGGGCGTGGCTTCCGGATGATGCGTCCGGCCTCCGGGGTGGCAGTTTGACACCCCTGCTCTAGAGTCAGACAAGAATGGATAAGGGAAGGCTTTACCTTTAAGACTGGATCAAACTAAGGATCAATGCTAAGACTAGATGAGGGGTGACACAATAGCAGTCTTCCCATAGTTGTCACAGAAAAGAGAGGATCAACCTATTGTCCAAAGCACTTGAGGGCAGGACAAGAACTTTCAAAGAGAGCTGCAACTTAGAATTAAGGAGAAATTTCCTAACAGTGAGAACAGTTAACCAGTGGAAGGACTTACTTTCAGAAGTTGTGGGAGCTCCATCACTGGAGGTTTTTAAGAAGAGATTGGCCAGCCATTTATCTGGAATGGTATCGAGTTTCCTGCCTGAGCAGTTGGAAGATCCCTTCCAACTCTGTAATTCTGTTATTCTGTTATTCTATTATTCAGATCAGCTGTGGAACAGGCCGAGCTGTTATAATTGTAAAACTATTGTGTCATGTCTGGTTGGTGCAGAAAATAAAAGGGGAGTGGACAATTTCATGGAGGACTAGGTCAATTTGTTTGCTATCTTGGTTAAACGCCAGCCACCAGATACCATTGGTGGAAGCAGGATTATGTCAGGGGTCTTCAAACTTGGCCCTTTTATGACTTGTGGACTTCAACTCCCAGAATTCCTCAGCCAGCATGCCTGGCTGAGGAATTCTGGGAGTTGAAGTCCACAAGTCATAAAAGGGCCAAGTTTGAAGACCCCTGGATTATGCCATCCCCTTCATGGCCTGATTCAGCTGCAGGCACTCACTCACCCCTCCCCCCCAAAAATCCTCCTGGAATCTCTGCACTTGACCAAAGTGTGCTGTTCAAAAGTAGCAAGACCCTGAACTCAACAACAAGGTTTGACCACAACTGTGCCTACTCATTGGACAGAGCATATAAGGCCCCATAGGAACACTTGGTCTTTGCTAGAAGCACCTTTCCAACATCTGGGCTTATCTATTGTGATGCTTAGAATCTAGTTATTTATGACCTCAGCTTATTGGCTGAGCATATCTCTCCCTTGACCTGGCATTGTAAATCTTCCATTTGACTTGGGACTGATTGACTTGGAAACTTGCCCTGCTCAGCTAAGTTTTATCTTCGTTTGTTGTTTCCTGCTGCCTTATATTTGGGGTTTACAGAAGCAACTCTCCCTCTTATCACTGCATGTGGCTTCTGAAGAGGCATGAAACAAGCCAGGATGTGAACGCTTATCATCCTTTTGACATACTTGCAAACTTCCAGGATATATCTGGTTGACTACCGGGTATATCTATAAAGTGTGGTCCAAAAGGTCAATTTAGCCACAATGGCAGAGCTTTAATTGTACCAACCTAGTCTTCTTCTACATTTTTTAATTCTTATTGTTTTTTCCTTTTTTGTTATAAATCTTAATCCACGGTGTTATTTGAGTACATTGGCATTTGTATAATATCCTTGAAAATTATTTAAGACTGTTGCTGTGTCTGGATCATTTGGAATATTGAAAAAACGAGAAAGAAGATATATTCTGTTCATTACAATTGAGGGTGTCAATATTACAAGCATAGAACTATGCAGCTTTTTCATCCAAGGTTAGCATTGGAAAAAAAAGCACATCTGAATACAACTCCCATCAAAATAATTGTTGTATAAGAGAGGGTCAGTCTTAAGTAATTATTAGAGTCTCCCTTAGACTGTCACTTTCTGTGTTTGTGTTTTCTTCTATGAAGTTGTGGCTGATTCTTGGCCAGGGCTGAGAGTGAATGACTGGACAAGATCACTCACCTGACTTTGCGCCTAAGGTGGAACTAGAACTCACAGTCTCCTGGTTTGTAGCCTGATGCCTTAATCATTACATCAAAGTGGCCCTTTCTATATATTATACATATTAATAAAAGGACAAAATAAGTGAACATAGCAAATGGAACAAGAATTAATTACCAAAAGGAAATAAAGAGGGAAAGGAAAATAATTATTTTTAAAAAATTATTTTTTTAAGTGCACCTAGAGCAGTGGGTCGGGACCCCATTTGGAATCGAACGACCATTTCACAGGGGTCACCAAGCAACGCAGTCCGCCATTTTTTCCCCTTTTCCTTAGCTGTGCTACTCCCTTTTATTCTATTGGCCTTTGAAAGCCAATAGAATAGACTCTCTTGAATAGAGTCTAATTCTATTGCCTTTCAAAAGCCAATAGGAATTGTCCAGGCTGTCTCTGCCCTGCTGAGCCCGCCAAAAGTCCCATTCTGCAAACGGTGCTGCACCAGTTGAGTAGTCCTCGACTTACGACCGGTTGGGGGTCGCGGCATTAAAAAGGTTGAGAACCACTGACCTAGAGACACGCTGGCTGGCCACTGTGGTACACAGACTATAGGGCCTAAGACAGTCTTAGGCTTTTCTGATGCTCTTTAAAAAAAAATTAAAAAAAATCTTACAATCTTTCTAAAAATTTCTGAAACCCCCCCCCCAACACTGATTTACAATTATTCCAAAGCAAAAGAAGAAAAAGAAATTTTGACCTGATTGCAATTATGATACCATTTGCTGTTTTATGTATAGCTATATCAGGATCTAAGCGTGGGCAAGATCTAGAAACATATTGTCATTCTTCAAAAGAATATATGCAATATTCAATTTAGACAGATGAAAAAAATCCCTTTCTGATCAAACCACATTTAGTGAACAGAGACTATAATTTCTAATTTGTTGAGACTCTAGAAAGAGTACAGAGAAGAGCAACAATTAGGAGACTGGAGGCTAAAACATATAAGGAACGGTTGCTGGAATTGGGTATATCTAGTTTAATGAAGAGAAGAGCGGGGGGGGGGGGACATGATAGCAGTGTTCCAATATTTCAGGGGCTGCCACATAGAAGAGGGAGTCAAGCTATTCTCCAAAGCATCTGAAGGCAAAATAAGAAGGAAGGGATGGAAACTAAACAAAGAGAGAAGCAACCTAGAACTAAGGAGAAACTTCCTGACAGTTACAGTAGAACAATTAACCAGTGGAACAACCTGCCTCCAGAAGCTGTGAATGCTCCAACACTGGAAGTCTTTAAGAAGAGATTGGACAACCATTTGTCTGAAATGGTATAGGGTTTCCTGCCTGAGTAGGAGATTGGACTAGATGATCTCCAAGGTCCCTTCCAACTGTAATTATTATGGATCATCGCACAGTCAGCCAGATGTTCAGACTGGATTTGGCATTTTGTCTACCTATCGAGTCCTTACCCAGGACCTGGGATAGGCAGATGTGGATGTTTGATGGTATTATAGATATTGTTGCAGGATGGAAGCAGTTCCTAGTAAGGCCGCTGCAATTGACTAATAGTGAATTTGTCAATGCCAATGGTGTTCAAGTGGTGCTCCAGTTGTTTTGGGATTGCACCCAAGGCGCCTATTACTATTGGTACTACCCTTGCTTGCTTTGCCACAGTCTTTCTATTTCTATTTGTAGGTCTTTGTATTTTGTTATCTTCTCCAGTTCTTTCTCGTCTATTCTGCTGTCTCCAGGCACGGCCACGTCCACTATCCAGACTTTTTTGTCTTTCTTATCGACAATTGTTAAGTCTGGGGTGTTATGTTGCAGGTGCTTATCTGTTTGAATTCTGAAGTCCCAGAGCAGTTTAATTTTATCATTTTCTATGACTTTCTCTATTTTATGATCCCACCAGTTTTTGCTTACAGCAAATGATATTTTTTGCAGATCTTCCAATGCACCATTGTTGCTACTTTGTCATGCCGCTGCTTGTAGTCAGTCTGTGCAATCTTCTTGCAACAGCTTACAGGTGGTCCACTGTTTCTTCAGCTTCTTTGCATAGGCGGCACTTACTGTCTGTTGCTGTCTTCTCAATTTTGACTTTATATGCATTTGTCCTTAAGGCTTGGTCTTGTGCAGCCAGAATTAGTCCCTCAGTCTCTTTCTTCAACTTTCCTGCTCTTAGCCATTGCCAGGTCTTGTTATTATCTGCTTTCCCAGCTATTTTTTTAATGTACTGGCTATATAGTACTTTGTTGTTGTTGTTGTTGTTGTTGTTATTCATATATATATTAGAGACGCCACTATAGCTTCTTAGAAATAAGCATCTGCTGTGGAGCAATGCAAGCAGTCCTCAAGTTACAATAGTTCATTTAGTGACTGTTTAAAGTTACAATGGCACTGAAAAAAGTGACTTATGACCATTTGTCACATTTACGACCATAGCAAGGTCACGTGAGCAAAATTCAGACGCTTGGCAATTGGCTCACATCTACAACAGTTGCAGTGTCATAAATATATTGCAGTGGGCTCATGTGATTCCCTTTCGCGACCTATTGACAAACAAAGACAGCGGGGAAGCAAGATTCGCTTAACAATTGTGTTACTAACCTAACAATTGCAGCGATTCACTTAACAATTCTGGTAAGAAAGGGCGTAAAATGAGACAAAGCTCACTTAGCAACAAAAATGTTAGGCTCAATTATGGTCGTACGTTGAGGACTACCTGTACTCCTTGCCGAATAGAAAAACCTATTCTGAAATTAATCAGGAATGAGTTCATACGCTTTCAAACTTCCCCTAACATTAAAAAAGGATGCCGATGGGGTTTATTTCTTTTTTGCCTGCAGGTGTCTGTGTGAAGGGTCTGTATGAGATCTCTACCAATGAATTTTTTAAATAATGTTCTAGGTCAGGGGTAGGCAACCTCGGCTCTTTTATGACTCATGGACTTCAAGCTGTGCTGACTCAGGAATTCTGGGAGTTGAAGTCCATGAGTCATAAAAGAGCCGAGGTTGCCTACCCCTGTTCTAGGTTCACCCAGCTAGCACGTTAGGTCCCTTTAAAAAAAAAAAAAAAAATTGAACCTACACAGATTCTTGCAACCTGAAGCTTAAGTTTTTCCAAGTTTTGCAAAATGATTGTGACAACAGCACCCTCTTGTGTTTTCTGAAGGTATCTAACAAGATACAGACCATAATAAAAGAAAGAAGGGGGGGAAATTTTTTTGGACAACACAACACTGTTAAGTCCTCGACTTACAACCACAATTGAGCCCAAAATTTCTGTTACTAAGCAAGACAGTTATTGAATTTTGCCCCATTTTATGACCTTTCTTGCCACAGTTGTTAAGTAAATCACTGCAATTAAGTACAGGCAGTCCTTGACTTATACAACGATTTGTTTAGACACTAATCGAAGTTACAAAGGCACTAAAAAGGTGACTTGTGACCATTTTTCACACTTATGACTGTCGCAGCATCCCCATGGTCACTAGAATAGAATAGAATAGAATAGAATAGAATAGAATAGAATAGAATAGAATAGAATAGAATAGAATAGAATAGAATAGAACTGGAATGGACTTGTGGACTTCAACCTGGCTGAGGAATTCTGGGAGTTGAAGTCCACAAGTCATAAAAGGGCCAAGTTTGAAGACCCCTGTGATAGATCAATGAGTGATTACAAAGTTTTCAAGCTTATCATTATGGTAACTAGCCTACAACTGGAATTTATGAAGGTCATTATGTTATGAAATTGGTGGCCTTCCAGATGCTCCTAATTAAACTTCTTCCATTCTTCTTTTATAGGTGGACTTACTGGAGCTGGGGTTCAGCAACTTCTCAGAACAATAGTTGTCCTTGGAGAGGTCAAAGAACAAAGGAAAGAAAAAAGGAGAAGCAGAAAATACATTTCCTTTCTTTGGATGGGAAATCTCTCTCTTTCATACCAGCAGGTTAAATGGTAACATCACTTGGTGACATTTTTAATGCAAAGCTAATACATTTCATTTCAGCTGGCTTGCAAATATCTTACTAACAGTTTTCTAAAGTGAAAGTTGTCAGGCATTTGGGTGCGTTGGTGAATGGAGTGGACATACCCTAGAAATCAGAAGGTATTCTGCTCGATGCTGGTGAGGAATTTAAAACATTAAAAAGTTACTTTTTAGATCTGAAGTCTGACTGTGCAGATAGTCATAAAGGGGGGCTATCCTCATAGTTGAAGATGATCCAGGTCTCTTAAAGAGATTCTTTCTTTTCTTTCCTTTTTGCTTTCTTTTTCTTTCTTTCCTTTTCTTTCTCTTCCTCTCTTTTCCCTTTCTTTCTTTTTCTTTCTTTCTTTCTTTACTTTCTTTCTCTCCATTTTTTCTCTTGTTTTTCTTTCTGTTTCTACTTTTTCTTTTTTCTACTTTCCTTTCCATCTCTTTCTTTCTTTCCTACTTTCCATCTCTTTCTTTCCATTCTCTCTCTCTCTCTCTCTCTCTCTCTCTCTCTCTCTCTCTCTCTCTCTCTCTCCAGCCAAGGATGTCCATAGGATATGGTTAAAAAAGCAAAGATGGCATTTAATAGTTTGGTAGAAGTTCTGCTTGTTTTTCTTTTTAATCTCCTTCACATAGCTCATTCACAATCCAGTACAGAGAGGAAAGTAAAACTGAGAAACTCCTCCTAAGGGTTGGAACTGCTTCTGGGTGGGGCCTGTGGTGAATGTAGTTAAAACCCAGCCCAAGTCAAAGGGTGGAGTATGAAAGAGTGGTTTGTCTGTGTCTCTTTAGGCAGTTTTATTTTATATACATTCTTCCGGAAGCTACACCACTTCCACTTCCCCTTGTTGTTCTCATGGTTTTGACGGTATTTTGCTCAGCAGAATCACTGCTGCCAGGATTTTGAATGGACATCAACATTTTTATTCAAAAAAGTGTTGTTATGCTTTTAAATACTCGTATTACTGTTAACGTTCAAAGGAATTTGCAGTCAATGTAAATTTCGCTTCTACAGCTTGAAGGTTGATGATGGTCAGTACCGATCTTTCCATCCTAATCCCCCCCACCAGCCTTGTACAAGTTCCATCTACTGAGCCAAGTTTAAGTTTTGATATTAAATTACTGTTCCAGCAGAGGGCAGCACTAGCCCACCTTGCTTGAGATTAAAAAGATGAAGTATGATCTAAGTTCAATAATATTATATATTATTAGTCTGAATGCAGGTATTCCTCGACTTACGATCAAAATTGAACCGAAAATTTCTGTTCCTAAGCAAGACAGTTGTTAAGTGAGTTTTGCCCCCTTTTATGACCTTTCACACCATAGTTGTTAAGTGAATATTGCATCCAGTTTTGGTCACCACAACATGAAAAAGATGTTGAGACTCTGGAAAGAGTGCAGAGAAGCGCAACAAGAGTGATTAGGGGGCTGGAGGCTAAAACATATGAAGAACAGATATAGGAATTGATTTACAACAGTTCATTTAGTGACCATTCAAAGTTATGACCATTTTTCATGCCTACAACCTTTGTAGCATCCCCATGATCATGTGATCAAAATTCAGATGCTTGGCAATTGGTTCATACTTATGACTGTTGCTATGTCTCAAGGTCATTTGATCCCCTATTGCAGGGGTCTTCAAACTTGGCCCTTTTATGACTTGTGAACTTCAACTCCCAGAATTTCTCAGCCATGCGCGCTGGCTCAGGAATTCTGGAAGTTGAAGTACCCCTGGTATAGGGTCTCCTGCTTGAGCAGGGGGTTAGACTAGAAGATCTCCAAACTCCCTTCCATTATTCTATGTTCAATGAATCACTGCAGTTGTTAAGTTAGTAACATGGTTGTTAAGTGAATCTGGCTTCCCCACTGAATTTGCTTGTCAGAAATTCACAAAAGTTCGCATGACCCCGGAATATTACAACTGTCCATAAATACCTGCCAAGCATCCAAATTTTGATCACGTGACTACAGGGATGCTGTAAACAGTCATAAGTGTGACAAATGGTCATAACTCCTTTTTTTCAGTTCTGCTGTAATTTTGAACAGCCATTACATGTGTGTTGTAAGTCAAGGACTTCCTGTATTATTGGAAAAATTAGGAGCTTAAAAGTAGCTGGGAAATAAATAAATAAATAAAGTAAATAAATAAATAAATAAATAAATAAGGAAGACTCCAGAGGCAAAACACTTTTATGTAACACTTTCAACATGGACCTGGCCTTGAAGTTTCTAGAAATTTGAAACAGAAGCGCCTTTCCCGATTAACATTTTTTTTATTAAAAGGCCAAACTTTTGATAGCTCACTTAATCAGGTACATGGAGTGGCTAAACTGGTGTTTATCAACTTTGGCAGCTTGAAGATCTGTAGACTTCGATTCCCAGAATTCCCCAGCCAGCCATGCTGGCTGGGGAATTCTGGGAGTCGAAATCCACAGTTCTTCAAGCTGCCAAGATTGTCCCAAAGGTGCTTTTTCAAAAGGCAACTGGACTTTGTTTTTCCTTGAAGACATTTCACTTCTCATCTAAGAAGCTGTTTCCATTCTGACTGGTCTGAAGTCAGAACTGAAGAAGCTTCTTGGATGAGAAGTGAAATGTCTTCAAGGAAAAACAAAGTCCAGTTGCCTTTTGAAAAAGCTCTGGGACAACCATGACCTGGATGACTGAGAATCTCCACAGACATTCAGCCAAGGTTGAGAAACAGTGGATTATACTGACACAGGATTTAAGCTATGATAAAGCAGAGAAAAGAGAAGGAAAATCAGAACATGGTTTGTTTTCAAGATGCAGGCTGTATGTGAGACAGTTTCCTGTCAATTAACACCTCCAATGTGTTAAAATTCCATTCTGTTTGTTATGGCCTTCAGAGTCAGCCTGAAAGCTTTTGATGTATGTAGGTTCAACAATATCTGCCTCAACTGATTGTAAAGTTTCTTATTTCCAAAATAACTACTTTGCTGAGCTTTCAAAGAAGCTATTTTGGAAACAAAAAACATGTCTCAGCTAATGATGCTGTTCAAGTCCCACTTTCCAAAAACAGTCCCTTTAAACTTTGCTGCAGAACATCCTGGAAGCTTGAAATATTGTGATATGACAGGTTGTCCTCGACTTACAATCACAACGGAGTCCAAAAATTTGTGTTGTTAAATGAGGCAGTTAAGTCCATTTTGCGCCATTTTACAACCTGCCTTGCCACAGTTGTTAAGTGAATCATTGCAGTTGTTAAGTTAGTAACCCGGTTGTTAAGTGAGTCGGGCTTCCCCATTGACTTTGCTCGTCAGAAAGTTGCAAAGGGGGATCACATGACCCCGAGACGCTGCGACTGTCCTAAATATGAGTCAGTGGCCAAGGGTCTGAATTGTGATCAGGTGACCCTGGGGATGCTGCAACATTTGCAAGTGTGAAAAATGGTCAAAAGCCACTTTTTTCAATGCCATTGTAACTTTGAACTGTTGTAAGTCGAGGACCATCTGTACTTTGTTTGGTGTCCTAATGTCAAAACTGTATCCATTCATTCCTTTGCACAATGTTTCTCCTACATTGAGAATCCAGAGGGCACTGCCGGCAGATGATGTCAGAGAAAGAGCATCTGAAGATGCCTTTTGTGTAAAATTGTTGAGGCCTGTGATGATGTCAGTGTGGGGACACAGTAGACACTGAGCAGGTTGCAAGGTCCGTTGCAACTAGGAGTTGAGCTCAACTCAAGGAAGAATTTTATTTACCAGTGTAGCAGCAGTATTTATGACAGTTGTACTGTGGGGTGGGGGCATCTGATCACCATTTATAACCTTCCCAGCTGGCTTCTGACAAGCAAAGTCACTGGGGGAAGCCAGATTCACTTAACAACTGCCTGATTCATTTAACAACTGCCTGATTCGCTTCACAACTGTAGCAAAAAAAAATTGCAAAATGGGGCAAAACTCATTTAACAACTGCCTTGCTTAAAAATGAAAATATTGGGCTCAGTTGTGCTTGTAAATTGGGGACTACCTATAGATAAACAAGGTTTAAAGTTTTTAAGAAGAGACTAGACAGCCATTTGTCTGAAATGGTATAGGGCAGTGATGGCGAAACTTTTAGAGACCAAGTGCCCAAAAACTGGCCCCACCCCTGCTCCACCTCCCCACCCGCCCCCGCTCTGCCCCATCCCCCACCCCGTCTGCCCACTCACTGCCTCCAGAGCCCACCGCAGATCGCCCAGGAAGCCCAGCAGCGCCATGGCGGCCACACCCTCTGCCCGTGTCCTGCAGCATCAACTGCATGATGGGGTGTGAGGGCAGAGTCTTGTCTACGCTGCCTGGCTTCCATGTCCTTGGCTGCGCTGCTCCATGTGGGCCATGCACGAGGGCAACTCTCCTTCAGGGGGCTGCTGGAGAAGAGGGGGTCGTGGGGGGAGGCAAGGCTGGGGCAATGGCATGTGTGCCAGAGAGAGGGCTCCGAGTGCCGCCTCTGGCACCCGTGCCATAGGTTCACCATCATTGGTATAGGGTTTCTTGCCTGAGCGCGGGACTGGAGTAGATCAGGGGTGTCAAACTGCCAGCCTGCAGGCCAGACACGTCATCCAGAAGCCACGCCCACCCCATTGCCGGCAATGGCAAACCGTCCCAATACATTGCGCGACGTCATGTGACGTCGCGAGTTTAACATGTCTGGACTAGATTACCTCCAAGGTCCCTTCTAATTCTCTTATTCTGATCTTTCAAATGCAGCCATGTCATTTTCCATGACAGTCTTATGCAAGTAGCTTGCCACTGTCTTCATGCAAGATGTTGGATTTCCCAGTCTAGTCTGCGGACCTGGGATTTCCTAATGACGTCTCATCCAAGAACTCACCAGGTCTGTTTGATATTAATTAGGGTCTGCCTTTCTACTTGTAGGCTTTTAAGAAGAGACTGGAAAGCCACTTGTCTGAAACGGTATAGGGCAGGGGTTTTCAAACTTGGCCCTTTGATGATGTGTGGACTTCAACTCCCAGAATTCCTCAGCCAGGCACGCTAGCTGAGGAATTCTGGGAGTTGAAGTCCCGAGTCATAAAAAGGCCAGGTTTGAAGACCCCCAGTATAGGGTCTCCTGATTGAGCAGTGGATTGGACTAGAAGACCTCCAAGGTTCCCCCCTTCCAACTCTTACTCTGTTAAAGAATTGGCTTTCAAAACTGCTCTCCAAGAAAAACAGAACCTGGGTGTGAAATGATCTTTCTGAAATTATTTTGCAAGTGCACCAAGATGGGGGGGGGGAGCGGTGAACAGAGGCATCCTCAGAAGAGGTCAAGCTAAGGAAGACAGCCCCACCCCCACAGTGATGCAAGCTCTGCCCCTTTTGTTCTGTGCATTGTGACATCACAGAGCTCTACAAAAGGGGCGGGGTTTGAACAGCAAGGGCGTGACCTTGCTTCTCTCATTCATATTAGCGAAGCATCTGATCCTGCTGTCTCCTGTTTCTCAGTGTACAACCTCACTTCAACCAATCTGCAGCTTTCCAGCGTTCCCAGCCAGCAGTCTTTTTCCCCATCGAGGGGGCTTCTCCTTTTAGTGGGGGGTGTCTCATAAAGAACAAAAATACAGGCAACTTGAGAGACATCGTAGTGATGGAAAGAAATCTGTTGGGAAAAAACCATAACAGAAAGCAACGGCTAGCCCTCCCAAGTATCAGAGAAAGTCAAAAAGACCTCTATAGAGGAGAAATCCGAAAGATGCTGACAACAATCCACAAAAACAGAAAGGTAACCTTTGAAGAACTAGTAATAAACAAACCCTCCCTGCATGCTGAGTGCCAGACCCACCACTCTACCCACTAGGCCTCTCTGCCTTGAAGACTGCATCTCCGGCTTTCTTGACACTAGAACGCCAAAACAGTTTCTATTTAAACCAAAACAATACTTTGCCCCTGAATCTGGCCCCTTCTGGCTAGACTGGGTTAACCCTACCTTTGGTGGCCACAAGGCAGAACCATGGGCAAGGACTTGGAGGACTATAATCCAGTGGTGTGATTCAGCTGGTTTGCACCACTTCAGCAGAACCGGTTGCTAATTTTTTAATTGCCCAGGCCCAGAATGGACCTCTGGAAGCAGCATCCACACATAGAACCGGTTGTTCCCATATTTGAATCCCACCATTGCTATAATCCCATATATTTGGAGGGGTACCAGAATAGGGGGAGGAGAGCCTATGTTCCCCTGCCCTTTATATCACAAGAACCACAACAAACTAAAAACAATAACAACAACTTACCAGCCATTCTTTTTCTGCATTTTGGAGGGGATATGCAAATCTTCTTGAACAAAATCTTGAGCTAGTTATAATGGCAAGGATATAAGGAGTCTCCCGTCTGGAAGAAAACACCCTGACTGGCTTAACTGCCAATTCTTCAGGCAGGGCTATTTCTCCTCAGCCTCTTTGATCTCAAATACCCCCCACCCACCCCCTTTTTTGGTAATCTGCGCTCATTTTCTCTTAATTTCAAAACCCGCCACGGATACATTCGTGGTTGCCATAGGAACTAATGAAAAACAAATTAAAGTGTAAAAGAGAATGGGGAAGCAAGGAGAAAGGCTCTCTGCTCACCTATGGAAAAGAAATCAAAACACAAGCAGACTGGAGAGGGAGGGACTCCCCCCCCAGAAGGGGAGGAACTACAACAACAATCATCCCCCGCCAAGGGAATTATCCTCAGCTCAGCCCAGGCTGAAGAAGGCTGGCACAAGGGATGAAGCACTAGGCCCAGCTGTTGATCTTAAAGTCTAGATGGCACCGGCTGTGTATTTTGGATTCTACCCCATCAATAGTCCTGATGACAGATCATAGGTGGGGAAGGGGAGAGAATTTGGAGTTCTGTTGGGAGAGGTTTCTGCATTTCCTTCAGGAATTCAAGACTCCTTCTTCCATGGAGGTTTCTTTTCCTTTTATCCCCATTACAACCCTGCGAAATAGGCTAGGCTGGGGGGGAGGGGCAGGCACTAGCCACAAGTGAATTTCCAAGACTGAGAGTGAGCCTGTTGCTTCCTGGTCTACCTTACCTGCTCCATTTCTTCTACAAGGGTGCCCCACTGTCATTTTTTATTAATTTTATCAAATTGATATAGCTACCCATCTCACAGCGATGACTCTGGGCAGCATACAATAAAGCAGGGGTCTTCAAACTTGGCCCTTTTATGACTTGTGGACTTCAACTCCCAGAATTCCTCAGCCAGTTTGCCTGGCTGAGGAATTCTGGGAGTTGAAGTCCACAAGTCATAAAAGGGCCAAGTTTGAAGACTCCTGCAATAAAGCATAAAACAACTGTCAACACTACTAACATCGGATGTTCTTGCTTTGACAACATATGGAAATGCAGCCATTTTCCTCTATTACTGTTAGAGTTAGTTGATGCTGGGAGGGGGAATGTGCATGAAAGTCCAGCTAGTCATAAACAATAATAACTCAGCCATGGGAACGCAAGGTCATTGGGCCCAGAGTTGATAGAGTTTTGGCGGGCTGGAGAGCTGGGGAGAAAGCCTGCACTTCAAGCTAATTGGGGGATGTGATTTATGACAGTTTATTGGAGGAGGGAATTGTGCTTTGTTACTTTGTATCCAGGGGGAGGGGAATTTAGTTTTTGGTTTCGACTATGTAGTGCCGATACTTTGTTCCTCGAATAAAAGATTCTTTAAGGTAAACAATGCCTCAAAGTTCTTTTGAAGAATTTCATGTTGGAACTATGACAACAACAGCATTAAACAACAATTAAATGAAACCTGTGGATTACATCTTTTTTTCCCTTAAACCCCTCCTTTCACTATATCATCATATTATAATCATCCCTATTCACATTTTTTATCCCACCTTTGTTATATATGTAAATAATTCAAAGCAGTGAAAATACCTACTACTCCTTCCTCCTCCTATTTTCCCCATATGGGAAGTCAGCCCCACAGAGAAGGAAATATTACAAGGGCAGAAAAATATATTTCCTCCAAGGATCTTAAAGAGGCAGAAAAGCATGCCCAGTTTTCCTTGATGGCCCCAGGTCTCCCTCCCCCAAGCAGAAGCCAGCTCTGTACAAATGCAGATGCAAACCATTCAGAAAAGTTGGAGCTAGAAGCTTAGGAAGGCAAAGACACCTAAAATCTGCATACCCAACCCAAACTCTAAGAGTCATTAGCCACTGCACCAGGAAAGCAGGATATGACCTTTGGGACATAATAGGATTAACCTATCACCATCAGAATACCTGAAAAGCACACTCAGACTCAGGTCAAAGTTCATGCCACAGGAACAGGAACAACTCCACAAACAAAAGGCTCCAGAGGGTACAAAACCCACTCCCCACATGTGCTCAGTCCTTTTTCTCTCTTTCCTGCCAGAACCATCTTTCTGTCTAGCTCTTCAATAAACTATAACCTTCTTTCTAAAGCAGTCACCATGTTGTTTACACCCAGCTTGGATGAATCATGATGAAGACTTTTCCTTCAACACCCATAACAACAACCCTGTGAAGTGGGTTGTGCTGAGAGAGTCCCTGGCTCAAAATCACACAACTGGCTTTCATGCCTAAAGCGGAACTAGAACTCGCCATTTCCTGGTGATTTCCCAAAGTTACCTAACCATGCCTAAGGTAGGATTAGAACTCATGGTCTCCTGTTTCTAGGTCAGCACCTAAATCACTGCACCAAACTGGCAAATCTCTCAAAATTCCTGCCCAATACTTACGTTTTAGCCATTTTTATGATAGATTTTAACCAACTGTTCTTTCAAAGGGATGATTTTTCTTTTTAAATTATTTAAATTTAAATTATGCAATCTGTAGATTTTAACCATTGAAGCTGAAGTCCCTTTCACATCAAGCTCAGGACAGACTTTAAGTTAGGGTGACGTTGCGTAATCTAGGTTTGTCTCTCAACCCAATGAGGTCTAGACTCATCCAGCTATTTCTACTACTAAATTATTTTAGATTAGAAGATTATTTTAACACACACAATATATGGAAATAATATTGAATAAAAAATTGCCCCCTCCCACAATGTCAAAATTTGCCTTGCATCTTGAAAAAATAAACCACCTGGATTGACCCACCCTATGCAATATGGACTACACTGTACCAAATTTGAATTGGGCATGATAAATATAGATACCCTCTATAAGTGGGGCAAAATACCATCCCTGAATTGTGACTTCAGGGTGAAAAACAAACTATCCAAAATATACTGTTAAAGTGCCAAAATAGAGCCTATAATGGACAGTTTTCACATTTCCTGGCTGTGACAAATGAAGTAAACATTATATTTGTACAGTAATGTAGTAATGTTTATAATATTTTTAGATTTTATATTTCACATTATGCATTTTATTTCTTGTGTTTCTATCAAAATGTGATGTGAATGTGCCATACAATCAATTAATCAATCAATTTCAACCCGTCCTGGGCCCTGAATGGTAGCCAGTGATTGGATTATAAAAAGCAAATAAAACAGTGGACAGGTAAGGACACAAACTCGACCATATATTGAATTAATAAAATGCAACGCATGAGCTTTCTTCTCATAGGTTTAATATTTTACTACTTCTGTCACATTGAACATTACAATTTGCTTTGAGTGTTGCAGACACAATACAGCAGAGCTAGCACCCAGCTGATTTTGGCTGATCTCACAAGGCATTAATTACTGGTTTGCATTTGGCTAGTCCAAGTTGTAAAGAAAGAACTGGCATCTATCTCTGTGTTATTGTTGTTAACAAAACTGCCTGTATGTTACCAGGAAACAAACTCAGATTTGCCATTCTCTTTATCATAAATACCCAATGAAGTCTTATTTATCAATCTTAAGTCTTCCTCTGAAGAACTTTCAGAGATTAGTAAGATTACTGGATCCGTTTCTGATTTTACTGCCATGATGGGAAGCTTTAAGCACTGGTGTTTGTGGGTTAGGGCATTAGGCAACTTTTGTGCATTATCACACATAGTTGCAATATCACTGTTAAAATATTGGGAGGGGAAATATACTCTTTAAAGGATTATCGGAGGGTTTCAGAGAAAGGAAATAAATACGTGCACCTGCATATAATTCTTGTAATATGTATGAAGCATTAAAAATCTGCATATTATTATAGATACAAGAAGGGAGCAAGGAAGAATGCAGAACGAAAGGAGGCAGATTCAAGCCCACATCTGCCAGCCAAAATACAGATAGCATGCAGCAATCCTGAGTCATAATAAACTGCCAGAAAGCAATTGTTTTGCAAATGCTTTTCTATTTAAACCATCCAAGACAAAAGAGGGATAATCAGCATGTGGTTTGCATAAAGAAAATTGAAAGTGAGCAGTATCAAAGAGATGGCAGGACCCTTCTTCCCTAACCCTGGAGAACAGCTGCCTATTAAGGTAGGAAGTATACGGCTAAATAGGATCAAATCAAATAGCTTTTCCAGCTGTCACTGAACAATCACACATACACAAAAAACAGCAGTGATAATAAATGGATGAATTCGCAGGCTGATGATAGTTCAGCAGACTATTACTGTATAGGAGCAACCAGCTGCAAGATTTCCCCCCTTATCAGGAGTCTCCATACTCAAGACTTGTGGACTTCAATTCCCAGAAATCCCCAACCAGTATGGGTAGCTGTGGAATTCTAGGAATGGACTGGCTGAGGAATTCTGGGAGCTGAAGTCCACAAGTCTTAACGTTGCCAAGTCTGGAGCTTAGAGATCCTAGCTGGATCATAGGAAAACTGTTAGAAAGAAAATCAGAATATACAAGAAGTCCTCAACTTAGACCCATTTGTTTAGCGTCGGTTCAAAGTTACAACAGCACTGAAAAAAGCGACATAACCAGTCTTTGCATTTGTGGCCATGGCAGCATCCCCACGATCATGTGATCAAAAGTCAAGTGCTTTCAGAATAAATTTGAGACTAAAAAGTATTATTTAGCTTATGAGTAAATTTTAGATTATTTTAATAGTTTAATATGATTGAATTTATATTATTTTTAGTATTATTGTTTAATTGTATTATTCTTTTTGGTTCTTAATTTGTTAATATTTACTTTGAAAAGGAGTTAAAGTATGTTATGGATTTGATTGTTAGTAGAGTTGAGTAATGTTAGTTAGATTATGATTGCTTATTTGTAACCCTGAATTCAGCTCTGGGAAGTGGGGGGTATATATTGTAAAAAAAATTAAAACTTTTAATAAAAAAAAAAGTCAAGTGCTGAGCAACCGGCAAGTGTTTATGATGGTTGTAGTGTCCCAGGGTCATGTGATCATCACTTGTGACCTTCCCAGCAAAGCTAGTGGGGGAAGACAGATTCTCTTAACAATCATGTGATTCACTTAACAACTGCAGGGATTCACTTGAGAATTATGGCAAGAAAAGGTGGTAAAAATGAGGTTGTCTCACTTGACACCCCCCTTGCTTAGCCATGGAAATTCTGGTTCCCATTGTGGTTGCAAGTCAAGGACAACCTACACAGGGGGATAAATTGGCTCTAAATAGGGGATAGGTCAGTTGCTGGAATTCTCATAGCTCCGGCCCTTTTACCTCAATAAATCAGGGGTCTTCAAATTTGGCCCTTTTATGACTTGTGGACTTCAACTCCCAGAATTCCTCAGCCACGTATGCCAAGTTTGAAGACCCCTGCAATAAATCTTGCTAAAGAAAACTTTCTGAGAATTGTGCTTGGAAGTGAATGAATTGGTGTTTAGGCAGTTGCCAAACAGCCTGACAGGTCTCTAGAAGTAATGGTACAATGAATTGCCGACTACATTTCACTGGTTTTACTATCACCATATGTTAGACCAGATGAGTGTGGTGTTTCACTCTAGGATAATCTGCTCTGAGACACAAACAAAATCCTGAAGGCTCTCAAAATGAATTTGTCTGGGCTAAAAAAATGTTAAGAGTCTTGTCTGGCTAGAAATGACACACACAGAAGGCCCAGTGAAGAGTGTTAAGAAGACATGGTAGGGAAAGATGCTAAGAAGTCATGGTAGAATAGGATATGAACCCAGCACCTCCAGGATGATTAACATCACCCTCGTTGCAAGGGCTGGCTCTTTCTTCAAATAAGAACTTTTTAAATCTACTTGTAGGAACGGCTGTGTAGTTAATGAGAAGGCCCTATTCTTTTTTTTGTCATCCAAGCATTACTCAAAATTCTCAGCTGAGCCAGTTGGGTCTGGTGGGAGACTGTGAGTTCTAGTCCCACCATAAACATGAAAACATTGCTGGATAACAATGGACCAGTCACTCACTCTCAGTCAACTGACCTCACAGGGTTGTTGCTAAGGGAAAAATAGGAGGAGGGAAGAATATTAGATGTGTTTGTCTTAAGTAACTTATAAAAATAATAAAGGCGGGAAATAAATATTCTTAGTAGACTTTAAATGGTTCTTCTGATTTCCAAACTCTTTCCTTTTAGAAAAGCAACTAAACCCAATTTGATATTTTATATCCAGAATCTTTTGATAGAGCTTTGATGTGACCCACTTGTAACATATGTGCACCTCCAAACATTGTAGTTTGTTGACAGTGCCCTGTTTCCAGAAAGGCTAAATCATAGAACATATAGTAGAACATAGAACAATAGAGTTGGAAGGGACCTTGGAAGTCTTCTAGTCCAATCCCCTGCCCATCACAGAAGATCTTATACCAGGGGTCTTCAAACCTGGCCCTTTTGTGACTTGTGAACTTCAACTCCCAGAATTCCTCAGCCAGGGCCAAGTTTGAAGACCTCTGTCTTATACCATTCCAGACTTTCTTTGGACTTGATGGGATGGATACACATAATCATAGAAAGAATAACAGAACAGAATAATAGAGTTGGGACACCAAAGGTCCTCCAAGCCAACCTCCCACCCAAACAGGAGACCCTATACCATTTCAAATAAATAGTTGTCCAATCTCTTCTTAAAAACCTCCAGTGATGGAGCACCCACCACTTCTGGAGGCAAGCTGTTCCATTGATTAATTGTTCTCATTTGCAGGAATAGAATAGAATAGAACTGGAAGGGACCTTGGAGGTCTTCTAATCCAGCCCCCTGCTCAAGCAGGAGAACCTATACCATTTCAGACAAGTGACTGTCTAGTCTCTTCTTAAAAATCTCCAGTGATGGAGCGCCCACGATTTCTGAAGGCAGGCTGTTCCACTGGTTGATTGTCCTCACCATCAGGAAGTTTCTCCTTAATTTCAGATTGCTTTTTTCTTTGGTCAATTTCTAACCATTGTTTCTTGTCTTGCACTCTGGTGCTTTAGACAATAGATTGACCCCCTCTTCTTTTGTGGCAGCCCCTTAGATATCAGAACTGGTATCATGTCACTCCTAGTACTTTTTTCCCTACATTCTTAACGAAGGACAGTTTCGTTTGAGAAGAATTCAATTTCTGACCATGAATTAACTATGCTCTCAGATGCTGAAGAATGCTGATTGTGCCATTAAAAAGTCTGCATGCATCCAAAGTAATTCACTACCAATTTTCACTACCAATTTAACTCCTAATCTGGGCAGAGCAGACGTTTCAGGGACAAAAAACCCTAAGTTTGCAATCAGTTGTAGAATAAGGACAAGACTTTGTAGCAGACTTTTATGGTACAGTAGGGTGACTTTTTAAAGTGAAGTAATAGGATGGTTTGTAGGTGCTGCTGTTACTCAGAATGGAGCTTTAAGATGGTTTAAGACCAGAGTCTGAAATTACTACCTAATGCAGGGGTAGGCAACCTTGGCTCTTTTATGACTGACTCAGGAATTCTGGGAGTTGAAGTCCATGAGTCATAAAAGAGCCAAGGTTGCCTACCCCTGATAGTGAATCCTTTTCTTGGCATCCCACTTTAAGTAAAATTTAGAGAAACTGCAGCAGGTTCCAAGAAGAGCACCATGGATGATTGAAGATTAGAATAACAGAATAACAGAGTTGGAAGGGACCTTGGAGGTCTTCTAGTCTAATCCTCCACTCAAGCAGGGGACACGGTACCATTTAAGACAAATAACTGTCCAATCTCTTCTTTAAAAACTCCAGTGTTGGAGCACCCACAACTTCTGGAGGTAAGTCATTCCACTGATTGTCCTGACTGTCAGGAAATGTCTGGCTGAGGAATTCTGGGAGTTGAAGTCCACAAGTCATAAAAGGGCCGAGTTTGAAAACTTAAGGGTGACCCTGCCAACTTATTGATGGGGGAATCATATGATCCTGGGATGCTGCAATTGAGGTAAATATAAACCAATTGCTATGTGCCCAAATTTTGATCATGTGAACATGGGGATGCTGCAACTGTCATAACTCTGCGGACCAGTCAAAAGCCACTTTTTTCAGGACCATTATAACTTGGAAAGGTGCTAAATGAATAGTTGTATGTTGAGTGATACAAGTAGTATTTTGTCGGATTAGGAACAGGTTGATTCTAGGTGGACCCTCAAGCACAGAGGTTCCCTGGGGTTCTTGAGCCAATTCTTCTCTCTTGAACCCTGATTGAGTGTGGTGATGAAAGAGCCGAACTGGAATTGGGAGACTCACGTTCAAGTCCATCATCAGCCACTGATGTTTCCTGGGGGACTTTAGGCCAATTTCTCTCTCACACCCCAAGATGTAGTCTGGCATGATGATTAAGATGCTGGACAAGAGACAAAGAAACTCAACTTCTAATAAAGGAGGATAATTGTAGCTCACGATTGAAAGAAGGGGCTTCCGGAGCTTGGTGGTTTTCTTGCAGATGTTTCATTGCCCAAACCAGGTAACATCATCTGTGCTGAAGATGTTATCTAGTTTGGATAATGAAACGCCTTTAAGAGTGTTGGCAGGAATAGCCAACACTCCAGAAGACAGGCTTAGGATACAGGAGGACCTGGACAGACTTGAACACTGGGCACTATCTAAGAAAATGAAATTCAGTGGTGAAAAAAGTAAGGTTCTACATTTAGGCAAGAAAAACCAAATGTACAGGGATAGTATAGGGGGTACCCTTCTACTCTATTGAGCCTCCGCGCTATCAGCCCCCTCTACCACAAAGATCCTGCAGGAGAAGGGCAGTGTGGACAACCGTGGGATCTGGCAGGGTGAGAGCTGTGAACCATAAACACAAAGCTTTCGCTGTGTCCCTGCACAACAGATACAACGCCCTTGCTGACCTTAATAGGGAAATTAAGGAGACAGATAAAGGTATTTGTGATGATAACTCAAATAAGCAGGGGACCAAGATGAAGAACTTGTTTCCGACAGGGAGAAGTGCAAATCAGGTATTACACACCAGTCATGCAAGAACAGAAAGGCATCCAAAAAGAGAAGCCACCTTCTGGTTGGTGATTCAATTATAAGGGATGTAAATTTAGGAAAGGACACAGAGGTTTCAAAAGAGGTCAGATGTCTCCCAGGTGCTACTGCCAGTAGGGATAAGAAGCGTATTTCTAAAATAATTAAGAATACCAGCAAGGACTGTGATGTGGAGGCTACTGTACATCTTGGCACTAACGATCTGTCCCAAAAAGATATACCCTCTGTGCAGAACGATTTCCAGAGCTTGGGGCAGGAACTTAGCAAAATAGGCTGTAGGCTAACTTTTTCAGAGGTTTTACCAGTCTATAAAGAGCAAAATGGAAAAGGCCAGCGTATAGCACAATTCAATATGTGGCTAAAGGAGTGGTGTAAAGGGGAAGGCTTTGGATATATTAGTCATGATGTCAGTAGTTGGTCCCATGAAAATATGTATAAAAGAGATGGTTTAGATCCATCAAAGAAAGGGACTGAATTATTCGGCTATAAATTCACAGATTTTTCTGGAGGAATATTTAAAATCTAAAAACAATAGGGCTATCAGTGCATGTAACATAGATATGTTTGTGGACAAAAATACCATCCTTGCTGTCAAGCAAAATCAAGCTTTTAATAATGAGTGCCACACAAAGTGCACTAACCAAATAGGTGGTAAGACAATAGGGGAACTGAGGCACCACTCAGGTTATGTAGAAAGTAAACACAGGGTCAGTCATAAAGGACTCAAATGTCTATACACCAATGCCCAGAGTATGAACAGCAAACAAGGTGAACTAGAAATTCAGGTCAATGAGGGCAGAAACAGAAACAAGGTGGGATGAAACCCACAAATGGAACACACAGTAGAGGGATTTAAATTATTTAAAAGAAACAGATCAAATAAAAGAGGAGGTGGAGTTGCTCTCTATATAAGAAACAACTACATCTTCACAGAAATAGAGCACAATAATGACGAAAACTGTCTTGAATAGATTTGGGTCAATATAAAAGGGAGAAAAAATGACATTGCCATAGGTGTATACTATAGGCCACCCAGCCAAACACAGGAAATAGATGAACTTTTTGCTAGTCAGCTATCTAAGGTATGTAGGAAGCACATCACCATAGTAATGGGGGACTTTAAATACCCTGACATCAACTGGGAGACAAACTCTGCACCAAGTGGAAGATCAAACAGATTCCTGACAAACCTAACAGACAACTTTGTCTCCCAAAAAGTAGAGAAGGGAACTAGGAGGTTAGCCATATTGGATCTAATCCTCACTAACAGAGATGAAATGATAGAAGGAGTTGAAGCCATAGGAACCTTGGGAGGTAGTGATCATGCAATATTGGAATTCAACATTACGGAAGCACAAGCAATAGAACATAGTCAAACTAGAGTCTTGGATTTCAAGAGAGCTAATTTCAATAAACTTAGAGAGGGCTTGGGAAGGATTCCATTGATGAGAATCCTCCAGGGGAAAACAACGCAAGAAGCTTGGGAAATTTTGAAAAGCAAGATAATAGAAGCCCAGGCTAGCTCAATACCAACAAAGAGGAAAAATAACAGCTCTCAAAAGAAACCAGAATGGCTGCATAAAGAACTCTCTGACAAACTGAAAGATAAAAAGGACAAGTATAGAAAGTGGAAAGAGAGGCACATAACTAAATCAGAATATCAACAAATAGCCCGAGCCTGCAAAGATGAAGTGAGGAAAGCCAAGACTCAAAATGAACTAAAGCTTGTGACCAAAGTCAAAAATAACAAAAAAAAGCTTCTTTCAACATGTAAAAAACAAGAAAAAAGTGAAGGAAACAATTGGTCCATTAATGGGTGAAAGTGGTAAGAAGATTACTAGCAATAGGGAGAAAGCAGAACTATTTAACTCATTTTTTGCATCTGTCTTTACTCAAAGGGAAAAAACAGACCAACCTATCAGAAATAGTGCCATAAAAAACAAAACAGAAACACAAGTTAAGATAGGCAAGAAAATGATAAGTGAGCACCTGTCCAGCCTAGACGAGTTCAAATCACCAGGATTAGATGGATTAAACCCCAAGGTTCTTAAGGAACTGGTAGATGTGATCTCAGAACCACTGAACTATATTTTTCAAAGATCTTGGAGCACTGGGGAACTACCAGAGGACTGGAAAAGAGCTGATGTAGTTCCCATCTTCAAAAAAGGGGAAAAAATGGATCCAGGAAATTACAGACCTATCAGCCTGACCTCAATACCTGGGAAGATTCTGGAAAAGATAATCAAACAATGAATCAGTGAACACCTAGAGGCAAACAAAGTCATTACTAAAAGCCAACATGGGTTTGTCAAAAACAGATCATGCCAGATAAACCTTATTGCATTCTTTGGGAAGTGACAAAATTAGTGGATCAGAGAAATGCTGTGGATATAATTTACTTGGACTTCAGTAAGGCATTTGATAAAGTAGATCACAACCTACTACTCGATAAGATAGAAAAATGCGGGTCAGACAACATCACCGCCAGCTGGATTCGTAGCTGGCTGACCGGCCATACTCAGCATGTGGTCCTCAATGGAACTGAATCTACTTGGAGGGAAGTGTGTAGTGGGGTGCCCCAGGGCTCTGTTCTAGGCCCTGTGCTCTTCAACATCTTCATCAATGATTTGGATGAGGGGAAAGATGGGAACTCATCAAATTTGAGGATGACACCAAGCTGGCAGGAATAGCCAACACTCTAGAAGACAGGCTTAGGATACAGGAGGGTCTGAACAGACTTGAACACTGGGCACTATCTAACAAAATGAAATTCAATGGTGAAAAAAGCAAGGTTCTACATTTAGGCAAGAAAAACCAAATGCACAGGTATAGTATAGGGGGTACCTTGCTCAATAGTAGTAACTGTGAGAGGGATCTCGGAGTCCTAGTAGACAATCATTTAAATATGAGCCAGCAGTGTGCTGCAGCTGCCAAAAAACCCAACGCAGTGCTGGGCTGCATTAACAGAGGGATAGAATTAAGATCACGTGAAGTATTAATACCACTTCACAATGCCTTGGTAAGGCCACACTTAGAATACTGCATCCAGTTTTGGTCACCACAATGTAAAAAAAGATGCTGAGACTCTAGAAACAGTACAGAGAAGAGCAACAAAGATGATTAGGGGACTGGAGGCTAAAACATATAAGGAATGGTTGCTGGAATTGGGTATGTCTAGTTTAATGAAGAGAAGGACGAGGGGGGACATGATAGCAGTGTTCCAATATCTCAGGGCTGCCACAAAGAAGAGGGAGTCAAGCTATTCTCCAAAGCGCCTGAAGGCAGGACAAGAAGCAATGGATGGAAACTAATCAAGGAGTGAAGCATCTTAGAACTAAGGAGAAACTTCCTGACACTTAGAACAATTAATCAGTGGAACAACCTGCCTCCAGAATCTGTGAATGCTCCAACACTGGAAGTTTTTAAGAAAAGACTGGACAGCCATTTGTCTGAAATGGTATAGGGTTTCCTGCCTGAGCAAGGGGTTGGACTACATGACCTCCAAGGTCCCTTCCAGTTGTATTATTATTGTTGTTGTTGTTATTGTTGTTGTTGTTATAACAACCAAGCTCAGAGAACACCAAGGACTCTTTCAAACTCAAGTTCTGGTTGAACCTCATCCTTGGAAGCTTATTTAACCTCTTTGGATCTGACTTTCTCTCTGCACCTCACTGACTTCACGGGGCTATTTTTCCGGGGGGGGGGGAAACAGGAAGAGAGAGCACTATGTCCACACCCCCAATAAGTGAACAGAAAGAGAGGAGCTATGGACTTGCCTTTCACTGCAAGGACCAGAATAATGGATTTAAGGTACAGGCAGGCATTCCTGCAACATTCCCTCTGGATGTTTGTGGGGGGGGGAACTTTCCTTAGCAGGAAGACGATAATGAGAGCAATTACCTAAAAGGGGAGTGGGCTCTTTTTCAATGGAAGTGCTCAGGTGGAAACGTGAAGGGACCACCTGCCAGGAAGCATTCGTGTTGATTTGTGCACAGTGCAGAACATTGTGCTCAGATTGAGTAGCCTCAGGGCTCTCTCCCTGCTCCAAGATTCTGACTGCAACAATTGCTCACCAGGCAATCAAGTGCTGTACTTTGCCTGGGTGGATAAGTGTATTTCACAGACTGTTCTTTTTGTTTTTGAAACAGCCTCTCTAGCAATGGGTTGAGTACAAGGTAATAAGCCAGTGCTTAATCTGAGCAACAGCAAAAGACATTGGGGTTGACAGCACAGGTAGTCCTTGACATACAGCCATTCATTTTTTCGGTGCCAAAAAAAGTGACTTATGGCAACTTTTCACACTTAACAGCCATCACAGCATCGCCATGGTCACGCGATCAAAGTTCAAGTGCTTGGCAACTGGCATGCATTTATGAGGGTTGCAGTACCCTGGAGATCATGTGATTCCCTTTTGCAACCTTCTGACAAGCAAAATCATGTAGAACAGGGAACCTCAACCTTGGCAACTTTAAGACTTGTGGACTTCAACTCCCAGAATTCTTAAGGACTTAAGTCGAGGACTATCTGTAGAGTCAGCAAGCAAACATACTTTTAAATTGTTGCAAGTGACATTTGCAGAATTCCTAAAGCAGCCTGCAGCTTTGACTACTACTACTACTACTACTACTACTACTACTACTACTACTACTACTATTATTATTATTATTATTATTATTATTATTATTATTATTATTATTACAGCCAGAAATGAAGCGCCCATGATGTGCCAAAGTATATTGTACTTTAAACAGCTTTAGCAGACATGCCAGCTGGGTCTCTTTTACGAGAAAACTAACCTGTGAGGGCTTATGCAGCACA
The DNA here is from genome assembly GCF_016545835.1 of Crotalus tigris. Taxonomy (NCBI): domain Eukaryota; kingdom Metazoa; phylum Chordata; class Lepidosauria; order Squamata; family Viperidae; genus Crotalus; species Crotalus tigris. The sequence goes on along the minus strand of NW_024096468.1, from coordinate 6,571,903 downwards.
CCCAGATTAAATACATAATTTGCTTTCTGCAAGACTGCCTGCGAAAAATGTTCAGAAAACTCCAGCTGGTTCAGACTGTAACTGCCGGATCCTGTTATGCAACCCAATACTTAAGGAAAAAGGAAAAAATTAAGAACACGCCAAGGAACACCCGCAGGTCTTAATAGGCCTCGGAAATAACTGCCTTTAAAGCCTCAATCCACCAGCTGTCTGCTGCAAATCCACTTATGTTTAGAAGGGAAATGCAGCCCAGCCTCACTCAGAGAGGGAGAAATGATATTTGATGCCATTTTTACAGAACCCCACCCCACCCCATTGGTAATAAGATTGCCTCCATCCTTGTACAACCTGAGAACTCTCACAAAATTCAGCCATACGGAACAGTGTCATCCACAGGGTGGAATTCCAGTGGCCCTCTGTGTCCCCCAAATGCAGGATCAAAATTGTTGGGGACCAAAATTTAGCAAAGTGTCGGGAGAAAGATCCTAAAGGTGAGAGCTTTTTGGTGTTAGAATACAGGTAGTCCTTGACTTACGACCACAACTGAGCCCAACATTTCTGTTGCTAAGTAATTTTACAACCTTTCTTGCCACAGTTGAATCACTTCAGTTTTTGAGTTATTAACGGGGTTGTTAAGCAAATCTGGCTTCCCCATTGACTTTGCTTGTCAGAAGGTCACAAAAGAGGATCACATGACCCCCGGGACATTGGAACTGTCGTAAATATGATTAAATTGCCAAGCATCTAAATTTTGATCACATGACTATAGGGATGCTGCAGTGGTCATAAGTGTGAAGAATGGTCATAAGTCACTTTTTTTCAGTGCCACTGTAGAAACATAGAATCCTAGGCCTAGAAGGGACCTTGGAAATCTTCTAGTCCAGGGGTAGGCAATCTTGGCTCTTTTATGACTCGTGGACTTCAACTCCCAGAATTCCTGAGCCAGCATGGCTCAGCATGGAAACCTCTGCCTTTCCCCTCAGTATGCCTGGCTCAGGAATTCTGGGAGTTGAAGTCCACGAATCATAAAAAAGCCAAGGTTGACTACCCCGGAACTAGTCCAATCCCCCTGCCCAAGTGTAATTTTGAACGGTCACTAAATGAACAGTTGTAAGTTGAGGACTGTCTGTACACCCCTTATGGTCATAAGTGTGAAAAAGGTCATCAGTCACTTTTTCAGTGCCGTTGTAACTTCAAATTGTCACTAAATGCACCGTTTTAAGTTGAGTACTATCTGCAGCTTGTCTCAGCAGTGATGGGCTGCTTTTTGATGGAGTTACAATGCAAAAGAGGTGAGTTGATTATCTTTTGGCAGGTGCAGCTCATACACTGACTCTGGGGTGGACTGGAGGACCTCGAGGCATCCTTTCAACTCTATTGTTGCTATTATGCAATTGTGAGACCATGCACCAAAGTCAAAATTAAGCAAAAATTATAGGATGACTTGAGAGACATAACTAAAAGTCAATTTCCTCTATATATGCAGATTCTTCAGTGATGCACAGAATAATAGATTTGGAAGGGGCCTTGGAGGTCTTCTAGTCCAACCCCTTACTCAAGCAGAAGACCCTATCCATTCCAGACAAATGGCTGTCCAGTCTCTTCTTAAAAGTCTCCAGTGATGGAGCACCATAACTTCTGAAGGCATGCCATTCGACTAATTAATTGTTCTCACTCTTAGGAAATTTCTCCTTAGTTCTAGGTTGCTTCTCTCCTTGATTAGTTTCCATCCATTGCTTCTTGTCCTGCCTTCAGGCGCTTTGGAAAATAGGTTGATCCCCCCCCCCTTCTTTGCGGCAGCCCCTCAAATATTGGGACACTGCTATCAGGCCACCCCTAGTCCTTCTTTTCCAGATTCCCTGGTCTAAACCAACCTTGACTTTAAGACTTGTGGACTTCAACTCCCAGAATTCCCCACAGTGTAGGTAGTTGAGGAATTCTGGGAGTTGAAGTCCATAAGTTTTAAAGCTGCCAAGGTTGGACACCCCTGCCTTAAGGCGAAAGAGGGCTTAGGACTCTGAAAAAACACCCTGAATTGTCATTGATACAAAGGGTGCTGCAGATTTCCTTAGAGCTCCCTAAATTCAAGATGGCTTGTTTTGCAAAAACATTAGCCCCCACCTCCAAATGCTGAACAAACTGGGAGGGCAACGTCCTCCCACATAGAGTCACACACACACACACAAAAAGCAATGTCTGACTTCATAATCAAAAAAGTAAATAATACAGCAGAATCAACTTTAAGAGTCTCTAGGGTACTGTGCTGTTGCTACGTTATCTCACCATCAAGAAAGTTGCTGTCACAGGAGGTGAGGAAGGGGGGGGGGGAAATCTAATTTCTTTTAAGGACATGTCCTTCTCCCCTTATTATTACTATGGTGCTTTGTCTTCATCTCCTATTCTTTTTCTTTTTTTTTCCCTTTCTGGCTGAAGGAGAAGAACAACAGGAATTTTCTTCCAATGTCTGTGCCATCAGCCATTTATTTCACCTTCCACCTGGCTTTGTTTCCTCCTCTCTTGCAGATCATCCTTCTGATTCCTAATTAAAACAGTGCAGAGCAGGAGGTTATGATGATCACTGATTGATTAAAAGTGCTTGTGATTACTCAGCTGCTTCGGAAGGGGGTCATCTCCCTTCAATTAGAATTAAAGCAGGAGCACCTTCTTGTAACACAGGGTTTCTCAAACTGTGAAAGGGAAAAAAAATAAATATCAGTGACTCTCAATCTCAGCCACTTTAAGGTGTGTGGACTTCAATTCCCCCAGCCAGCATGAACAGAAAGTATCACGGAAGGAAGGGAATGGACAGCCACTTGTCTGAAATGGTATAGGACAGGGGTAGGCAACCTTGGCTCTTTTATGATTTGTGGACTTCAACTCCCAGAATTCCTGAGCCAGCCATGCTGAGGAGAAAGGGAGAGGTTTCCATGCTGAGCCATGTTGGCTCAGGAATTCTGGGAGTTGAAGTCCACAAGTCATCAAAGAGCCAAGGTTGCCTACCCCTGGTATAGGGCAGGGGTGTCAAACTGCCGGCCCATGGGCCGGACGCATCACATGGAAGCCAGCCCACCCATTGCCAGCAATGGCAAAACCGACTCGAGACGTTGTTTGACATGTCTGGTATAGGGTCTCCTGCTTGAGCAGTGGGTTTGATTAGAAGACCTCCAAGGTCCCTTCCAGCTCTATTTTGAATTTGAATTCTGAAGGACGGAACTAGTAGCAAGAAATTAAGATTGGAATAAAAAGTGGGCATTTGGGCTTGGTAATAAGAGACTCTGACGTGACGTCTTATTTTGGAGATATGTAGTATAAGTAATCCCCGACTTACAGCCACTTATTTAGTTACCATTCAATGTTATGACAGTATTGAAAAAAAAGTTTGTTTTTCAAATGACCATTGCAGCATCCCTGTGATTGCTTGACAACTGGCATGTACTTATGACAGTAGCACTGACCTGGGGGTCATGTGATCGCCATTTGTGGCCAACTTCCAACAAGCAGAGTCATTAGGGACATGAGATTCACTTAACAACTGCACAGTTCACTTAACAACTGGGGCAAAAAAGGTTGTAAAGTGAGGCACAACCCACTTAACAACTACAACAGAAATTTTGGGCTCGACTGGGGTCCTGCGTCAAGGACTGCCTGTAGTAGCATCCAAGTTAAGGCTCCTTCAAGAAGTAAAATTTAATGCTTGCTGATTTCGTGGGTGCTTTCAAACAGCTTGTTTGTCAGAAAAATTAAAATGGGGTTGCCACTGTCCCTTTTATTTCTTTGGGTTTTTTTTAAAAGTCCTCAACTTATGAACACAATCAGGACTGGAAAATCGATCAAGTGGCACGGTCAAGTGAGGCATTGTATTTTATCATCTTTTGGGGGGGGCTGGGGTTGTTAAGCAAGACATCATGTAACTGCAAATTGCACCTTCCTTGCCAGCTTCCCCATTGACTTTGTTGGGCAGATGCTGGCTGGGAAGGTTGCACATGGAGATCATATGACCGGAGGGGGGAGTGGGGGGATACTGCAACCATCATAAATGCGAGCCAGTTGCCAAGTGCCTGGATCACAATCACCTGACCATGGGGATGCTTTGACGTTCAGAAGTGTGAGGAACGGTCATAAATCCCTTTTTTCAGTGCGGTTTTAGCTTCTAACAGTTGCTAAACGAATAGCGTAAGTTGAGGACTACCTCTAGTCTAGTCTTCAGCCTTGGGGCCCCCTCATGGTCTCTCTCTTTCAAGCCATGTGATCCTGCTTGGCTTTTTGAGATCAGCCAGGATTGCTTGATGCAGCCTCCTGCTTCCTCAGCAAATTGAATTGAGCTATCTCCCGGTGCCTGCAGTAACACATAAGTGTCATTTTCTAATCAATGGTACAGAAGTGGTTTCCTGTTGTTTTCTTCTGAATTATTTGTTGACTTCCCAATCCAGTCTATAAACTTGGCATTTCTTGGTCCTCTCCCATCCAAGCACTAACCAGACCAGAGCTTGCTTAGCCTGAAGTAATTTTACATAATGATAATAAAGTAATTTTACATAAGGTAATTGATGTAGTCCTAGGCTGCATTAAAAAAAAGGGATAGTAACAAGATTACGTTCAGTGTTACTACCACTTTATACTGCACTAATAAGGCCACACTTGGAATATTGCATCCAGTTTTGGTCGCCACAATGTAAAAAAGATGTTGAGACTCTAGAAAGAGTACAGAGAAGAGCAACAAAGATGATTAGGGGACTGGAGGCTAAAACATATAAGGAACGGTTGCTGGAATTGGGTATGTCTAGTTTAACGAAGAGAAGGACGAGGGGGGACATGATAGCACTGCTCCAATATCTCAGGGGTTGCCACAAAGAAGAGGGAGTTAAGCTATTCTCCAACGTGCCTGAAGGCAGGACGAGAAGCAACGGATAGAAACTGATCAAGGAGAGAAGCAACTTAGAACTAAAGAGAAACTTCCTGACAGTTAGAAGAATTAACCAATGGAACAACCTGCCTCCAGAAGTGGTGAATGACTCTAGAAAGAGTGCAGAGAAGAGCAACAAAGATGATTAGGGGATTGGAAACAAAACCATATGATGAAAGATTGAGGGAACTAAATCTGTCTAGTCTCATGTAAAGAAGGACTACGGGTGACATGATAGCAGGGACTGCCACAAAGAAGAAGGGGTCAAAATACCTGAAGGCAGGACAAGAAGCAATGGATGGAAACTAATCAAGGAGAGATCCAACCTACAAATAAGATGAAAGTTCCTGATTGTGAGAACAATTAACCAGTGGATCCTCCAGGACTTGTGGATGCTCCAACACTGGAGATTTTAAAGAAGCGATTGGACAACCACTTGTTTGAAATGGTATAAGGCAGTGGCCCCAGACCTTTTGGTCATGAGGGACCCGTTCTGTGGAGAGAGGTTTTTTCATGGACCAGAGGGAGATTGTTTTGTGTGCTGCCCATATCCCGCAGATGGGGTTTCGCCTGTTTACACGGACCGATTCTGGCATGCCATGGTCCAGAGCTGGTCCACAGACCAGAGGTTGGGGCCCCCTGGTATAAGGTCTCCTGCTTGGGTAGGGGATTGGACTAGAAGACCTCCAAGGTCCCTTCCAACTCTGCTATTTTGTTTTCTGTAAGGTCAGGTAGATACTGTCACCTGCCGAGGCATACAATGTATGACTTATTGCATAGTTCAACTAAAGTTGTTCCTCCATCCACTGACTCATTCTGATGGGTAAGGCCTTGGACACAGGGATATTCTCAGAAAGAGTCCCCAAAACTAAGATGGTCACTGTGGCTATGCAATCAACATCCTGCTGTGCAACATGGGTGATGGCACAATGGCAGTTTGCTTTTTTGACCCTGAAAACCCCACCACCCCAGATGTGCCTGCTTGCACAGCTGCTCCAAAATCCTTCCCACCCTGGTAAAAGGACAAGCATCCTTTTAACAGTGGAGAAAAAAAAAATCACTTTAATAAAACGGCAGATGGAAATTGTTTTCAAATCCAAGCTGCCTGGGAGAATGAGATCTTTAAAAATAATAATAAAAAAAGATAGAGAAAGAAGATAAGGTACTTTAGCCCCGAGCTAGGAACGTTATTGCTTTCGTTCTCTTGACACGTAAACTGACAATGGGAAGGATGTGATGGTAACAATTTTTAATGCGGGAATCCCACAAGGCCCAGAAAAGCTTGGCTAGGCTCTGCATAAGCTGCGTGAGGGAGTAAGCCATCACAGGAAGGACAGATAATTGTTTTTGGATGGCTGATGGGAGAGAGGATGGACGTTCTTGGAAGCAGATGCCTGGACGTCAACCACCCTTGGCTAAAAACAACCTTCTTCAGCAGTGTTGTAGCTCAGGAATTCTGGGAATTGAAGTCCACAGGTCGTAAAGTTGCCCTAGATGCCCATCCACTGCTCTACAAAGTCACAGATGTAAGGGAGAACTTTGTATCACCAAGCTGGATTTATCTTTTTGCAAATACAATCCTTGGTTGCATAAATAGAGGCATAGCTTCAAAATCACCCTTTATAGCACCGATTTATGATCGGGCTATGTCTGCCCTACAGCACACCTCAAGGCACTGAGTAAACATTGAGACAGCATCCATTTTATTTATATCTGCAAAGGATGGTTTACCAAATCACCATTGCACATATTGCAATTTTTCCCAAGTTATTTTCCTTTAAAAAAAAAAAAACCTTCAGGAAAAGCCAACTGCTTCCAAAAGCCCTGAAATGGATTTCAATGGTTTCCCCCAGTTTGATTAATCTTATTTTGCAGCAGCCCAGATGCAGCCTGAACAGAAGTTATATTTTGTCAGTTACAAAGGTTGGATTATATTTTCATGAGTGACCTTCCTGTGCTTTCTTTCTTTCCAGGCAATCACACAGCATTTGTCATCTCCCACACCTCCTCGTAGCAATTAATTGTTGTGCTATTGCAGACTGAAGATGAGAGGTTTGTAAAAGGGGAATATTCCTTCTCATGAGAAAGATTCTCTTTACATCGAAATCTAGTCTATTAAGGGCAAAAGGCTGAAATAATCTTCCCCGATAGGCTAGCTTTCTGCATGGAGGAAAATTTTGAACAGAAAAATGTCTTCCCACTTGAAATGATACAGCCATTTGAAGTTCATGCTAAGTCCATGTGAACTTAGCATGACTTGATAACAGTCATTGACATTCAAAGCAAAGGAGAGCATTAGCAAACGTACTACACGTAGTCCTCTACTTACGACTACAAATGAGCCCAACATTTCTGTTGCTAAGTGAGACCGTTGTTAAATGAATGTTGCGCCATTTCTTGCCACAATTGTTAAGTGAATCACTGCAGTTGTTAAGTTAATAACTGGGTTGTTAAGCGGATCTGGCTTCCCCATTGACTTTACTTGTCAGAAGGTCACAAAAGGGGATCACATGACCCCGGGACACGGCAACCATCATAAACATGAGTTAGTTGCCAAGCATCTGAATTTTGATCATGTGACCATGAGGATGCTGCAACGGTCATAAGTGTAAAAACCGTCATAAGTCACTTTTTCAGTGTCATCACCACTTTGAAAGGTCACTCAATGAAATGTTGTAAGTTGAGGGCTACGTATATTATCCTGGGATTGGTAAAAGTTTTGCAAATGGTTGTATGAAATAGCTATCTGTTGAATAGCTATCTGTGTGTATGTGCAGCAAACAGCTGCAGAAGCAAACCATTTTCAATATTTTTTTTAAAAAAATAAGATTTCAAGAACCAATTACTTACTTTATCTTCAGACTAGCAAGCATGGCTTTGTCAATCCTGGAAAAAAAAAGAGAAGAATGTTAAGGAGATTATTTGGATTCTTAATTTTTTTGTTAGACAACTCTGGTGCCTGGATCTTGAAACCCTTTTAGAATTAATGATCACCAGGGAAGGATCTTTCCCTAAATCACTTTTTATAATGGGGGACAAGGGAGGAACAACCTAGAAATAAGGAGAAACTTCCTTACAGTGAGAACAATTAATCAGTGGAACAGCCTGCCTCCAGAAGCTGTGGGTGCTCCAACACTGGAAGTTTTTAAGAAGAGACTGGACAGCCATTTGTCTGAAATGGTGTAGGGTTTCCTGCCTGAGCAGGGAGTTGGACTAGATGACTTCCAAGGTCCCTTCCAACTTTACTACTATTACTACTATTACATAAGAGACGGTTTGGTGTAGTGATTAAAGCACCAGGCTAGAAATTGGGTGACTGAATTCTAATCCTTCCTGGATGAGCTTGGGCCAGTCATTCTCTCTTAACCCCTAGGAAACAGGCAATGGCAAACTTATTTACTTATTACATTTATATGGCACCCATTCCACTCTACAAAATGCCTGGGCCGGTGCAAAATCTCAAACTTCCAAAATCTTGCCATGAAAAATGCAGGGACATGTGTCACCAGAAGTCAACAACAGAATAACAAGAGTTGGAAGGGAACTTGAAGGTCTTCTAGTCCAACCCTTTGCTCAAGCAGGAAACCCTTCGATTTCAGACAAACACTGACTCAAAAGCACACACAGACAAAAAGAGCATTTTAAACCTTCTGTCATGGACCACAAACAGCAAGTGAGAAAACCATCTCTGCTTTTTTTAAATGTGGCAAAGCTAGGCTCCCACCCACCCAAAGGAGCCAATTAAAACTTTGTTATATACTAAACCAAATTCAGCAATCACATAGGCTTCAGTGTTAGGTGGCATTTGGTAAGATGCTTCTAATTTTCACTTTTGCACCTTAAATAACAAGCAATTTGTAATGCAAAATACACACATTTTGTTCAGCCTGCACCTTCTGAATCAGCCTGTAATGAAAGGTTCAACAGATGCCACTCCATCTCCTTTTTTTAATCCGAAAAGAAAAGAGCTCCATCTGTTTTATCATCACCTGCAGCACGGTATCTTAGATCAGACTGCTCACCAGACTCTGATGAGTAATTTGGAGATTATAAGAGGGGAAAGCCAATACAGATCCTTCCAGCTTGCAGTTGACAGTTCCTATTGGGTGGCTGCAAACCAGCTACTTACCACCATTTACCAGTAATTTACCAAACATTCAAAGTTACAATGGACCTTCCCTTGTAAAAAAGATGTTGAGACTTGGGGGGAAAGTGCAGAGAAGAAAGAGCAACTAAGACGATTAAACACCTGGAGACTAAAACATAGGAAGAACAGTGGCAGGAACTGGGTACGGCTAATCTAGAGAAAAGAAGGACTAGCGGTGACATGATAGCAGTGTTCCAGTATTTGAAGGGCTGCCACAAAGAAGAGGGGGGTTATTTATTTTCCAAAGTAACAGAAGGCAAGACAACAAAGGAGCTGATGTAGTTCCCATCTTCAAAAAAGGGGAAAAAATGGATCCAGGAAATTACAGACCTATCAGCCTGACCTCAATATTTGGTAAGGTTCTGGAAAAGATAATCAAACAACAAATCAGCAAACACCTAGGAGCAAACAAAGTCATTACTAAGAGTCAACATGGGTTTGTCAAAAACAGATCATGCCAGACAAACCTTATTGCATTCTTTGACCAAGTGACAAAATTAGTGGACCAGAGGAATGCTGTGGATATAATTTACTTGGACTTCAGTAAGGCATTTGACAAAGTAGATCACAACCTACTACTTGATAAGATAGAATAATGCGGGTTAGACAGCATCACCACCAGATGGATCCATAGCTGGTTGACCGGCCGTACTCAGCGTGTGGTCCTCAATGGAACTGCATCTACATAGAAGGAAGTGTGTAGTGGGGTGCCCCAGGGCTCTGTTCTGGGCCCAGTGCTCTTCAACATCTTCATCAATGATTTGGATGAGGAGATAGATAGGGAACTCATCAAATTTGCAGACGACATCAAGCTGGCAAGAATAGCCAACACTCCAGAAGACGGGCTTAAGATACAGGAGGATCTGGACAGACTTGAACACTGGGCGCTATCTAAAAAAATGAAATTCAATGGCGAAAAAAGTAAGGTTCTACATTTAGGTAAGAAAAACCAAACGTACAGGTATAGTATAGGACAGTGGTTCTCAACCTTTTTAATGCCGTGACGCCCAACGGGCTGTACGTTGAGGACTACTCAACCGGTCGTAAGTCAAGGACTACTCAGCTGGTGCAGCACCGTTTGCAGAATGGGACTTTTGGCAGGCTCAGCAGGGCAGAGACAGCTTGGACAATTCCTATTGGCTTTTGAAAGCCAATAGAATTAGACTCTATTCAAGAATAAGAGGTGAAAAGAATAGAATAAAAGGGAGTAGCACAGCTAAGGAAAAGGGGGAAAAAATGGCAGACTGTGTTGTTTGGCGACCCCTGTGAAATGGTCGTTCGACCCCAAATGGGGTCCCGACCCACAGGTTGAGAACCACTGGTATAGGGGGTACCTTGCTCAATAGTAGTAACTGTGAGAGGGATTTCGGAGTCCTAGTGGACAATCATTTAAATATGAGCCAGCAGTGTGCTGCAGCTGCCAAAAAAGCCAACACAGTGCTGGGCTGCATTAACAGAGGGATAGAATCATGATCACGTGAAGTATTAATACCACTTTACAATGTCTTGATAAGGCCACACTTGGAATACTGCATCCAGTTTTGGTCACCACGATGTAAAAAAGATGTTGAGACTCTAGAAAGAGTACAGAGAAGAGCAACAAAGATGATCAGGGGACTGGAGGCTAAAACATATAAGGAATGGTTGCGGGAATTGGATATGTCTACTTTAATGAAGAGAAGGACGAGGGGGGACATGATAGCAGCGTTCCAGTATCTCAGGGGCTGCCCCAAAGAAGAGGGAGTCAAGCTATTTTCCAAAGCGCCTGAAGGCAGGACAAGAAGCAACGGATGGAAACTGATCAAGGAAAGAAGCAACTTAGAACTAAGGAGAAACTTCCTGACAGTTAGAACAATTAACCAGTGGAACAACCTGCCTCCAGAAGCGGTGAATGCTCCAACTCTGGAAGTTTTTAAGAAGAGATTGGACAGCCATTTGTCCAAAATGGTGTAGGCTTCCTGCTTGAGCAGGTGGTTGGACTCAATGACCTCCAAGGTTCCTTCCAACATCATCTCATCATCATCATCATCATCATCATCATCATCATCATTATTATTATTATTATTATTATTATTATTAAAAATCTCAGCTAACCTAAACCTTTCACTTCTTTGATCATAGCAGCAATATTATTATTATTATTATTATTATTATTATTATTAAAAATCTCAGCTAACCTGAACCTTTCACTTCTTTGATCATAGCAGCAATATTATTATTATTATTATTATTATTATTATTATTATTATTATTATTATTATTATTAACAAAAATGGATGGAAATTAATCAAGGAGAGGAGCAACCTGAGATTAAGGAGAAACTTCCTAACAGTGAAAAGCATTCAGAAGTTGTGGGTGCTTTATCACTGGAGGTTTTTAAGAAGAGACTGGACAGCCGCCTGTCTGAAATTGTATAGGTCTCCTGCTTGAGTAGGGGGTTGGACTAGAAGACCTTGAAGATCTCTTGCAGTTCTATTCTGAATGATTGAAGTTTATTTATAAGCTGCTTCTGAAGTTGCAATGGCTGTAATACTGTATGTCCACATTTTGGATGCTCAGCAACCAGCCCACATTTACATCCATTTTCACTGAGCCACAGTCATGCAACTGCAATTTATATTTTTGCTGGAATCCAGCATTTACTTCCAGTTTTCGCCAAAAAGTGGTCCCTAGCGAACAATTGCATTAGTTTGACAACTAACTGCCACGAAAAGCATCATAAAATCAGGTCAGTTGCGCAACCTGCTTTACAACCATTTTGACTTACAACCATAATTGCCAGGTTCAATTACAGTCATAATTGCTACTTGTACATAGCTTTAAATCAGTAAGTGCAAGGTGCTAGCTTACTGAGAGAAACCTAGTTGAAATACTGTTCAAAAGGAACTCCGGTTTCACTTCAGTAGAATTATACAGATGTCTATGGAGATTCTCAGTCATCCAGGCCATGGTTGTCCCAAAGGTGCTTTTTCAAAAGGCAACTGGAATCTCTTTGTTTTTCCTTGAAAACGTTTGCTCTTCTCATCCAAAAAGCTTTTTCAGTTCTGACTCCTCTTCAGTTCAGAACTGAAGAAGCTTCGAGGATGAGAAGTGAAACACCTTCAAGTCCAGTTGCCTCTTGAAAAAGCACCTTTGGGACAGAAAATTATACAGGTTGTCACAATTGTACAGAGTGCTATTTTCAAGTGTGTGTCTCTGTGTGCATTTCCAACCTAGAGAACGAAGTGTTCTAAGGAAACCCAAAGTTTCACTTTGATCTGGCATGAGGCTGGTTTGACGTCAGTGCTTCTGGCCAGTGACCTTTCTTGGCCAAACACGGTTCAAAGCTCAGCAAGTGTGCATTGTGAGTCACATAATGCAACTCAACCATCGTGTGACTGCTGTATGTGGACATCGTTCTGAACATCAGAATCGTTCATTCAGTGAAAGCATTATTGGAAGAGAACTGTTTTGCCCTCCTGATTTTCCAGGACTCCCTAATAAGATTTAGCCTCTATTATTAAATATTATCATTGGAAATAAACATCAGGATAAGTCTAAAATGATAGGAAAGGAGGAAGGGCGGGGGAAGGAGAAATGGCCAGCAGCAAGGTGGATGGACATAGTTACATTGGCAATGGCTGTACCATTAGAAGACCTGAAGAACAAGGTTGGGGATAAATTGCCATGGAAAACATCTACAGGTAATTCTTAACTTACAACAGGCCATTAGTGGCGATTTGATGTTACAATGGTACTGAAAAAAGTTGACTTATGGCCCGTTTTTCACACTTACGACCCTTGCAGTATCCCCATGATCGCATGATCAAAATTCAGAGGTTTGGCAACTGACTCATATTTGTCACGGTTACAGTGTCCTGGGGTCATGTGATCAACTTTTGTGACCTTCTGACAAACAAAGACAAAGGGGGAGCCAGATTCACTTAACAACCGTGTTGTTAACTTAATAACTGCAGTGATTCACTTAACAACTGTGGCGAGAAAGGTTGTAAAATGGGACAAAATTCACTTACAGGACTACCTGTAACACATTTTAACTTAAATCCGGGTTAAGAAATTGCCATTCATATAATGTGCTAAGCCCAACGAAATCACGTTAACCTCATTTGATGATCTGTTTGTATACCAGGCTGAAACAACAATTCCCAGAATACACAAGACCATAGAATACCTATTCAGATTAATTTTGTTTTTGTGCTAACTCAGTAAATGGCAATCTACCAACTAGGATCAAAATGGCTCAAGTTCGTTTAGTACTGCTGCATCCAGTTTTAGTCACCATAATGTAAAAAAGATGTTGGGACTCTAGAAAGGATATAGAGAAGAGCAACAAAGGTGATTAGGGGACTGGAGGCTAAAACATATAAGGAACAGCTGCTAGAATTGGGAATGTCTAGTTTAATGAAGAGAAGGACGAGGGGGGACATGATAGCAGTGTTCCAGTACCTCAGGGGCTGCCACAAAGAAGAGGGAGTCAAGCTATTTTCCAAGGCGCCTGAAGGCAGGACAAGAAGCAACGGATGGAAACTAATCAAGGAGAAAAGCAACCTAGCATTAAGGAGAAATTTCCTGACAGAACATTCAATCAATGGAATGGCTTGTCTCCAGAACTTGTGTGTGCTTCATCATTGGAGGCTTTCAAAAAGAGACTAGACAACCATTTATCTGAAATGGTGTAGGGACTCCAGCTTGACCTTTGGCCCAAAGTCACCCCAGCATATCCCAGTCAATCCCTATATCCAGGTTAGACCAACCACACACATCACTGAGTTCTTTTATCAAAAAGGACTGACTGATGCATATTTATTAAACATCAACAGCACGCATCAAAGGCAATTCACTGCAAAAAACAGATAAAAGGCAAGCAAACTAGGGAGAGAAAGAAACATGAAAGACAAGAATTTACATTTCTTAAATGTCTCTATCAAAAAGGATACAGAACTTTCCAGAACCACTTAAAATGATCTTATTGGTAATTAGCAGCGTGGCCTTCAGTTATTCCACCCTCAACTCTTTTTATGCATAAAATTTGCAGACTAGAAATAGAAAGTAGGACACCAAGTGATTCCCTCCTCTGTTTTGCATCATCAAAAAAAAAAAAAAAACAGTTTGGTAGATGAAGAAGAGGTGACAGCATGAGGCAGAAATTTAAGGCAGTTGTATGAGTCCTCGAGCATAAATATAAGCTTATGCTAATAAGGGTAAGTTGGCAAATGCAGCTAGCTGTTTCCATTGTAAAAGAGATAAAATAATACATGTCTTTCCAAACTCACATCTGTCATCATAGTATTTCTAGGCTAATAATAATAATAATAATAATAATAATAATAATAATAATAATAATAATAATAATAATAATAAAGTTGGAAGGGACCTCGGAGGTCATTAAGTCCAACCCCCTGTTCAGGCAGATAACCTTATACCAGTGGTTCTCAACCTGTGGGTCGGGACCCCATTTGGGGTCGAACGACCATTTCACGGGGGTCGCCAAACAATGCAGTCCGCCATTTTTTTCCCCCTTTTCCTTAGCTGTGCTACTCCCTTTTATTCTATTGGCTCTTGAATAGAGTCTAATTCTATTGGCTTTCAAAAGCCAATAGGAATTATCCAGGCTGTCTCTGCCCTGCTGAGCCCGCCAAAAGTCCTATTCTGCAAACGGTGCGGCACCAGTTGAGTAGTCTTCGACTTACAACCGGTTGAATAGTTCTTGACTTACGACCGGTTGGGGGTCACGGCATTAAAAAGGTTGAGAACCACCACCTTATACCCTTTCGGACAAATGGCTGTCCAGTCTCTTCTTAAAAACTTCCAGTGTTGGAACATTCACAGCTTCTGGAGGAAGGTTGTTCCACTGATTAATTGTTCTAACTGTCAGGAAATCTCTCCTGTTCTAGGTTGCTTCTCTCTTTGGTTAGTTTGAACACCTACATACCTCTTGATATATTTTAACTATGTCCCATACAGGTAGTCCTCAATTTATGGCCTCAGTTAGGTCCAGAATGTGTTTTGCTAAGCAAGTTAGTTGTTAAGTAAGTTGCACCAATTTTACAACTTATTCTGCCACCATTGTTAAGCGAATCACTGCAGTTCTTCAGTGAATCATGCGGTTATTACACAAACCCAGCTTCTCCCATTGACTTTTCTTGTTGCTTTTTTCAATGCCCTTGTAACTTCAGAATGGTTGCTAAATGAATGGCTGTAAGTTGAGGACTACCTGTATTCCATTTGATCTATAAATCAGCAGAAATAATGCAAATCCAAGATGCAGGGAGGGGAAGTTAAGGAAAAGAAAGAGGCTAAAAAGCAGGGGACCATGAGTTCAAGTCCTGACTTAGCCATGAAAGCCAGCTGGGGTGACTTTGGGCCAATCACTCTTTCTTAGTCTAACCCACCTCATAGGGCTGTTGTGGGAAAAATAGGAGGAGTAAGGTGTGTCGTCTATGTTTGCCACCTTGAGTTATTTGTAATCATAATAAAGGCAGGAAATAAATAAATAAGCAAATAAAATTGATCTGCATAGGATATGGCATACCTATAAAAAGGAGATGGGGCTTTGATTGTGGCCACCCAGGTGCACAGACATTCTTGATTTGCAGGGATCAAGAACAAACAGGTCTATGGAGAGTGGATTAGTGTTTCATTCGAAATACAGGAGTTAAAACTCCAAGGTCTGGTCTCTTTGAAGATATGGATGAAACTCCAGTCGTCCCTCCCCCATCCTTCCATCCCACTCCCCCCCCCCCAATGGCTGGCATTTTATAAGTTTGAGCGTGGCCAATTGGAGAAAGTGCATGGGAATTAAGCAGATTGATACGGTTATATGCAGAGGGCATAATGAACTTAATTTAATGTATTTCAATAAATTTGAATTAGGCTTACATCTAATGGATATGAAATCAAAGGGACGGGGTGGGCTGCTTTATTTATGGGTTTGTTTGTCCAATTTAGAGGGCCCTCCATCTCGCAAAAAAAGGCCATACAACATGGATGCATGGGTGGCATACAATAAAGGTAAAAACCAAACTAGGAGATAACATCAAAATCACGAGAAGTGATAGCACCACATTAAGCTGCACTGGTAAACCACACTTGGATGGAATACTGCATAAAGTCACCACAATTTGAAAAAGAAAGCCTCAACAGAGAAGAGCAACAAAGGATCGGGGGGGGGGCACTAAAGCATACAATGAACGGTTGAGGGAGCTATATACATTTACCCTATCCAACAGAAGATTAAGGGTGACATGGTAACAATCTTCCAGTACTTGAGAGGATGTCACAGAGAAGACAAGGTTGACTTATTCTCCAAAGTGCATGAGGGTAAGAGAAAAAGTAACGGGTGGAAACTCATTAAAGAGAGATTCAACCTAGAAATAAGGAGAAATTTCCTGACAGTGAGAACAATTCATCAATGGAACAGCTTGCTTCTGAGGATATGGGGGCTCCATCACTGGATGATTTATAGACTGGAAAACCACATGAGTTGAATGAGTCTCCTGCCTTGAGGAGTGCGTTGGACTAGAAGACAGAATAGAATAGAATAGAATAGAATAGAATAGAATAGAATAGAATAGAATAGAATAGAATAGAATAGAATAGAATAGAATAGAATAGAATAGAATGGGGTAGGGTATGATAGGGTACGGTAGGGTAGGATATAAAGTAGAGCAGAGCAGAGCAGAGTAGAGTAGAGTAGAGTAGAATGGGGTAGGGTGGGGTAGGGTAGAGTAGGATATAGAACAGAACAGAACAGAATAGAATAGGGTACGGTACGATAGGTTATGGTAGGGTAGGATATAGAGTAGAGTAGAGTAGATTGGGTAGGGTGGAGTAGGGTAGAGTAGGATATAGAACAGAACAGAACAGAGCAGAATAGAATAGAATTTGGAAGGAGTCCCTTCCAACATATGGATTCTACGTTCCATGTCCCAGGGGAGAGAAACATTGTCCCTCAGAGACAACCATTAGGAGGAAAGATGAAGGTAAGATTATGACCCTGGTAAAAACATTTCAGCTTTGCAAAAGGATCAAACTGCTGCTGGTTAAATGTGCCCGTGGAACACAGTAAGCATCTGATAAGGACGGGCAGCTCCACCGTGAGAAAAAAAAAAATATGGGTGAGGCCAGATGGCTGAGATAAAAGAGCTGTGACACTCGGTGCCTTCTAGCTAACACACACAAATATGCTTTACCACAATTAGTCAGCAATCAAGGCAGTGGGTGCCCTCCCAGGCCAACTGCTGAGTCACAGATCTGGGCTTCAAGAAGAACGACAGAATTCAAGAATGACAGAATACAGATAGTCCTCAACTTACTGTTGTTCATTTAGTGACCTTTGGAAGTTGTAATGGCACTGGAAAAAAAGTGACCGTTTTTCACACTTACGACCATAACAGCATCCCCCACAGTCACGTGATCTAAATTCAGACGCTTGGCAACTGACTCATATTTATGATGGGTTGCAGGATCCCAGGATCATGTGATCCTCTTTTGCGACCTTTTGACAAAGTCAATGGGTAAGCCAGATTCATTTAACAACCAGGTTACTAACTTAACGACTGCAGTGATTCATTTAACAACTGTGGCAAGAAAGATTGTAAAATGGGGCAAAACTCAACAAGTATCTCGCTTAGCATTTGGGGCTCAATTGTGGTCGTTAAGTGATAACCCTATACAATTCTGGACAAATGGCTATCCAATCTCTTCTTAAAAACCTCCGGAGACAATCTAGAGAGGCTCCCCTGTTGCTGTCAAGGGGACCTTTTATCCAAGCAAGCATGAGCAGGAGGTTGGACTAGATGACCTCCAAGGTCCCATCCAACTTTATTATTATTATTATTATTACTGTTGTTGTTGTTGTTGTTGTAGAGCAGGGGTCTTCAAAGTTGGCAACTTTAAGACTTGTGGACCTCAACTCCCAGAATTCCTCAGCCAGCCCTGGGAGTTGAAGTCCACAAGTCTTAAAGTTGCCAAGTGGTTGGCTGAGGAATTCTGGGAGTTGAAGTCCACAAGTCTTAAAGTGGCCAACTTTGAAGACCCCTGCTGTAGAGCAGTGTTTCTCAAACTTGACAATTTTAAGGCATGTGGACTTCAACTCCCAGAATTCCACAGCCAGCATTGCTGGCTGTGGAATTCTGGGAGTTGAAGTCCACATGCCTTAAAATTATCAAGTTTGGGAAACACTGCTGTAGAGGATGCTTTTCGTAGTTTTAAATATTTCTGTTCCCCTTTTTTGGATCAAAGTTCTCCCAAGGTGCCTGATGCACCGACCCCATGCAACGTTTCCTAGGATGGTACGGCAGCATCCAGGGCAGCCATGCAACCTACTCCCCTCCCCCCCCCCAAAAAAAATTTCAGCCACTTTTGAGTTGCAAATGGACAAATCTGTCTGCATCTTCACCCACTCCACTGTACCTTTGTGCACCTGAATCCAAAGCGCTGCCCAGTGCTACAAAACATCTAACCTCAAATTCAGCAATGTACCATTTTAGCAAAAAGGTGATTTTTCCAACAAGCCATTTAAATCATTTCAGAATGCAGCCAGGTCTTATTGAAATTTTTTTAAAATTTTACAAAAACAAAACAATTTTCCCCCAAACCTCCCCAACCCTCCCATTCCCTCCCCCGACCTTCCCAGAGCTGAATATAGGCTTAATTAAAGTTTCTTCGAAAAATCTTTAAAAAGATATAAACCATAAATAAATCTAAATACATTACTTAAGAAAATTATAAGATAATTAACAATAGTGTGTATATAAAAACATAAATACAAAAAATAAATGTTTAGAAAAGAAAAAAAGAAAGAAAAGGAAAAAAGAAGAAAGATAAAAAATATTAAATTTTAAATATAAGTTATTAAAAAACTAAATAATATTTTTTTATATCCAACTTGTGTTGTATAAAATCTATCCATTCTTTCCATACCGCAACATATTTCTCTTGCGATTGATCCTTCAAGAAAGCCGAAATCTTTGCCATTTCCGCCAAATAAGAAACTTTAAGAAACCACTCTTGCAAAGTAGGCAAAGATTCCTTCTTCCAACATTGCCCTACTAACAACCTTGCAGCTGTAATTAAATTTAACATCAATGTAATCTCTTTGGTATCACAATCAATAACAATACCTAACAAAAACAATTGTGGGGTAAATTTTACCCTCCTTCTAAAAATTCTTTGAATATTCCACCATATCTTAATCCAAAAGGCTTTTATATTTTTACACGACCACCAGATATGATAATAAGTAGCATCCAAACATCCACATCGCCAACATTTAGGCTGTAAGTCAGGATACATACGAGACATTTTTTGTGGATCAAGGTGCCATCTGTAAAACATTTTATAAAAGTTCTCCCTTAAGTTCTGGGCTTGTGTAAATTTGACATTCCTCACCCAAATAGTTTCCCAGGTATCTAGTAGAACTGGTTCACCAAAGTTTTGTGCCCATTTAATCATACATTCTTTAACTAATTCCACTTCTGAATCCAATTCTACTAACACCCCATAAATTCTCTTAATGTGAGTTCGTCTTTGATCTTTTACTTGTTTGAAAAAGTTTTCATCTTCTCTAAGCAAACCCACGTTACGATCTATCTTCCATCTATCCACTATTTGTCTATACTGAAACCATGAGTATATAATATTTTCTTGTGCTAAATCTTCCAAAGATTTTAACTGCCAATTTTTACCATCCCATCTAAGTAATTGTGCGTAAGAAACACTATCCATCTTAACTCCTCTCCTTATCCCTTCTATCGCATGCCGTGGTATGGCCCATAATGGAATTTTGGAATCACTTCTGTAATATTTCCTCCATACCCGAAGTAAAGAAATCCTCATAATATGAGATTTAAAAACCCTATCAACCTTTTTATTAAAAATTAAATAGGCATGCCATCCAAAAAGTAAATCCCAACCCTCCAAGAGGAGTATTTCTACATTTGTTAAATTAAGCCAATCACTTATTAATGTTAAAACCACAGTCTCATAATACAATTTCAAATTCGGTACCTTGAGTCCACCTCTCTCACGAATATCTTGTATGATTTTAAGTTTTACTCTTGGTTTTTTCCCTGCCCAAATGAATTTATTAATGCCTTTCTGCCATTCATCTAAATTAACCTCATTCTTTAAGATAGGTATAATTTGAAATAAAAAAAGAAACTTTGGCAAAACATTCATTTTAATTGCCGCAATTCTTCCCAAAAGAGATAATTGCAACTTCTCCCAATTTTTCAAATCTCTTTGTATCTTGACCCACAGCCTTTCATAATTGTTTTTATACATTTTTGCATTAGAAACAGATAAAATAACCCCCAGGTATTTTACCTTATCAACAACCTCAAAATCTGTCAAATTAACCAAAGTCTGCTTGTCCAGATTAGTCATATTTTCGGGCAATATTTTAGTCTTATTGTTATTAATTTTAAAACCCGAAACCCGTCCATATTGATGTATCAATTGTAGTAACTCTACTACAGAATAAATAGGTTGGGATAAGGTAACCACCAAGTCATCTGCAAAGGCCCTTAATTTATATTCTTTTTTATTAACTTCTATTCCTCTTATTTGCTGTGATTCTCGAATTTTAATCAGCAATATTTCCAAAGTTAGAACAAACAGTAATGGTGACAATGGACATCCCTGTCTAGTCCCTTTTTCTATTGTAAACACCTCTGACAAACCCCCATTGACTATAAGTTGTGCCGTTTGTTTTTGATAAATAACACCAAGAGTTTGTAAAAAATTTTCTCCGAAATTCATTTTCTCAATTAATCTTAACATAAATTGCCAATTCAATTGATCAAACGTTTTTTCAGCATCTAAAAATATCAATCCTGCAGGAACTTGATTATTTTTATCTAAATATTCTAATAAATTGATAATTTGTCTAACATTATTCTTCATATACCTTCCAGTTATAAAACCTGTTTGGTCTGTTTGTATAACGTAGTGCAAAACCCTCATGAGCCTATTGGCTAAAATTTTTGCAAAAATCTTATAATCTACATTTAGGAGAGATATAGGTCTATAATTCTTTGGTAAGGTAAGGTCTTGATCTTCTTTTGGAATTAAAGATATAAAGGCTCTGCCCCATGACGGGGGGATCTCTGAACCCTGTAATATATTATTAAAGAGCTCACTTAAAGGTTGAATCATCTCTTGTAGCAAAGTTTTATAATAAATAGATGTCAAGCCATCCGTACCCGGTGCTTTACCTAATTAATTTTAATTCTTTGATCACTGTCTCAATTTCCTCACTAGTAATCAAACCATTGATTTCTTGTTTCTGATCTTCTGTTAATTTAGGGAAGTTGGCTTCATTTAAATAATTATCTATATCTAAAACCTGTACTTTAGTACTCTTATATAATTTTAGAATGCAGCCAAGTCTTATAAAGCCTAAAGGGAATTGGACCAAATAGCAAAGTTCTTCAAGCAAAACATAGGAAAAGAAAGGACTTCACCTTCTCACTTGAAAGCATTCAAAATCCAAGGCAATTTTTCTAAGCCAATTCATTGGAGACAAACGGATAAGCCCGAGAGTAAATCTAGTACTATGGGGTCACTCTTGAGAAGGCCCTGCTTCCTAACCAATCCGTCTGGCTTATTTCTTGTTTCAAGTGTCTAGTCCTCAAGATGTTAAGCCACTTAAGGGCAAATGGCCCAAGAGGGCTTCACTACAAGATCTTTGGGGAATTGGAAGAAAGAGTAAGGAAGATGTCCTTGTCCCAAACCTTTACTATCCATAGAAAGCCACTGGAGTTTAGGGAGGAAGGGGCTGCATTAAAAGTGGGAGTACCAGGTTCAAATCTATCCTCAGCCACAGACAAGCCCTCAATGAATTTGGACCAATTATTCTCTTTCAGCTCAACCAAACTCACAGGATGGTGGTTTGGAGTAGAAAATGAAGGGGTGGGGGGAGACACAGTGTCAGGTCCCTTCAATTCCTGGAGAAATGGGGAGAGGGAAGGAAAAGGAAAAGGGAACCATTCTGATGTTGTCCTTAAGATGCTGGCCTAGAAACCAGGAAGCTCTGAGTTCTAGTCCCGCATTAGGCATGAAAGCTGCCTAGGCGACTTTGGGGCCAATCATTGTCTTTCAATGCAACCCACCTCATAGGATTGTTGTTGTGGGGAAAAGAAGAACAAGGAATGCTATATATGCTCACTACGTTACGTTTCTTATAAAGTAATCAAGACAAGAAGCATGGGAGGGGAGGGGGGGGAGGGAAAGGAAGGGACCCACCATCCATAACCTCCAAAGGAGACACTTCGTTTTCTCTGGAACATCACGGCTACTTCCTGGTCCAGCACAGCAGCTCATTCACTCAGACAAGCAGAGGAGAAGACAACCTGAGCGACTTGCACACCAAGTGTACTACCAGAGTGTTTTTACACACTGTAGCTATTTTATACCTTCTTCCTCTGAATGGATGGGAAACTAATTTGACCACTTCCTGCCCTGGTCTGTCTTTGCTGATTAAGGAGCTGGGCAGGGTTTCTTTTCCCCTGTGAAACTAAAATTGCCTTGGTTATGGGGCTCTGAAACCTCCAAGTTCTGGTTTTTCCCGTCCACCACCCATTCTTGTTAATTCATTACACCATAGACGCTATTTCAGGCCTTTCACCGGTCTGCACAACCCTGTTGGGCTCTTTCTCCAGCAAGACCGAAAGGTATGGGTTAGCCAAGCTTGGTTGGTCTCCTCCCCACCCAGACAAATTGCTAAGACAATGCAAGTAGATTGACAAATCAGGAAAATAGTTCCAAACCCCCCCTTCCTCCCCCCTCCCAGCAAGAAATGACTTGTATATTTGCAAAAGAATGTGAGGCAAACTTGCAAAAAAGAAAAGAGAAACAAGGAAGCGTGAAAAACAAATCCCAAACCATCCCATTTCATTTTGTTGAGTATAAGATGGAGCAGAGAGGAACTTAAACAGGCTTTCAAAATTGGTGTAGTGCAGTAGTGGCGAACCTATGGCACGCGTGCCAGAGGCAGCACTCGGAGCCCTCTCTGTGGACACTTCTCTGAACTGCTGGTGGTGGGCTGCGGAGCCCCAGAGTGCACTGGTCGAGGGGCTGGCAGGCTGTGGCTGCTGATGGACATTGTCAGCCCCCATGCGCTCGCTGGCCTCTGTGTGCAGGGGCTGATGGTGTTAGGCAGCAGCTGCCCCGGCCCCTGCCTTGCCTTGCCCTGAGATAATGGCACCCCCACTCTGCCTTGCCTCACCCCACAGGACGAGCCTCCTACCCACCACCCCACTTGCCAGAGACCCCCTGCCCGGCCACCACAGGCGTTCCTCCCCACGAGCAACATCGAGGTGACCATGCCCACCTTGGCCACACCCACCCAGTCTGCCATGACCACCACAGCCATGCCCACTCAGTGGGCCATGCCCACTTGGTACCCGGCAATAAATAAGTGGGTTTTGGGTTGCAGTTTGGGCACTCGGCCTCTAAAAGGTTTGCCATCACTGGTGTAGTGGTTAAAGAGCCTGTGAGTTGTAGTTCCATCTTAGGCATGAAAGCCAGCTGGATGACTTTGGGCCAGTCACTCTCTCTCAGCTAAACCCACCTCACAGGACTGTTATTGTGGACAAAATAGGAGGAGAAAGGAGTATGAAGTATGTGTTGTTTGATTTTTGTTTTTTAATTCCCTGGTCTGATTTCATTTATTGTCATTCTCTCCCTTGGTGAAGAAGTAATGAGGCAGAGGTTAATGTTCTATTGACATCCTTTAAGGCTGTAATAGTTTAGATTTCTTACCAATAAAAAAAGGGGGGGAACAGAGTTTGTCATCTGGAATTCTTCATGATGAATAGAATAGAATAGAATAGAATAGAATAGAATAGAATAGAATAGAATAGAATAGAATAGAATAGAATCTGGAAGGGACCTTGGAGGTCTTCTAGTCCAGCCTCCTGCTCAAGCAAGAGAACCTATACCATCTCAGACAAGTGACTGTCTAGTTTCTTCTTAAAAACCTCCAGTGATGGAGTGTCCACGATTTCTGGAGACAAGCTGTTCCACTGGTTGATTGTCCTCACTGTCAGGAAGTTTCTCCTTAATTCCAGGTTGCTTCTCTCTGTGATCAGTTTCCAACCATTGTTTTTTGTCCTTCCCTCTGGTGCTCTGGTGAATAACGTGACCCCCTCTTCTTTGTGGCAGCCGCTCAAATTCTGGAATACTGCTATCATGTCTCCCCTGTTTCTTCTTTTCTTTAGACTAGCCAAACCCAAGTCCTGTAGCTGTTCTTCGTATGTTTTAGTCGCCAGGCCTTTAATCATCTTAATTGCTCTTCTCTGAATTTTTTCCAAACTCTCAACATCTTTTTTGTGATATGGTGACCAAAACTGGCTGCAGTATTCCAAGTGTGGTCTTACTAGGGTTTTATAAAGCGGTACTAATACTTCGCGTGATCTTGATTCTATGCCAGGATTGTATTAACTTTTTTGGTTGCTGCTGTACACTGCTGGCTCATAGTCAAGTGATCGTCTACTAGGACTCCAAGACCCCTTTCACCGTTACTGTTTTTGAGCCAGGTTTCGCCCAATCTGTACTTGTACCTTTGATTTTTCCTGCCTAAATGTAAAACTTTGTTTTTCTCCACACTGAAACTCATTTTGTTGGATAGGGCCCATTGTTCCATTTTGTCTAGATCTTTTTGGATCCTGAGTTTGTCTTCTGGAATGTTGGCTACTCCTGTCAGTTTGGTGTCATCTGCAAATTTGATGAGTTCCCCTTCAATTCCTTCATCTAAATCAGTGTTTCTCCACCTTGACAATTTTAAGGCATGTGGACTTCAACTCCCAGAATTCCACAGCCAGCATTGCTGGCTGTGGAATTCTGGGAGTTGAAGTCCACATGCCTTAAAATTGTCAAGGTGGAGAAACACTGACATCATTGGTGGAGATATTGAAGAGTACTGGGCCTAAGATGGAACCTTGTGGTACCCCACTGCTTACTTCTCTCCATGTGGATGTAGTGCCATTGAGGACTATTTGTTGAGTACGGTTTGCCAGCCAGCTACAGATCCATCTGGTGGTGATGTTGTCTATTCCACCTTTTACTAGGTTACCAAGGAGTAGGTTGTGGTCTACTTTATCAAATGTCTTACTGAAATCTAAGTATACTACATCCACAATATTTCGCTGGTCTACTAGTTTAGTCACTAACAAAGAATGAAATAATAATAATGAAGTTGGAAGGGACTTTGGAGGTCATCAAGTCCAACCCCCTGTTCAGGCAAGTAGCCCTATACCATTTCAGACAAATGGCTGTCCAGTTTCTTCTTAAAAACTTCCAGTGCTGGAGCATTCACCGCTTCTGGAGGCAGGTTATTCCACTGGTTAATTGTTCTAACTGTCAGGAAGTTTCTCCTTAGTTCTAGGTTGCTTCTCTCCTTGATCAGTTTCCATCCGTTGCTTCTTGTCCTGCCTACAGGCACTTTGGAGAATAGCTTGACTCCCTCTTCTTTGTGGCAGCCCTTGAGATATTGGAACACTGCTATCATGTCCCCCCTCGTTCTTCTCTTCATTAAACTAGACATACCCAATTCCAGCAACCGTTCCTTATATGTTTTAGCCTCCAGCCTCATAATCATCTTTGTTGCTCTTCTCTGTACTCTTTCTAGAGTCTCAACATCTTTGGTTGGTTTGGTATGATCTCTTTTTAACAAACTCGTGCTGGCTACTGGTTATTACTTTGTTTGCTTCTAGTTGTTCACAGATCTGTTTTTTATTATCTTTTCCCAGTATCTTCCCAGGTATTGATGTTAATAACTGCACTTTGGGTTACCTACAAAAATAATTAGCTTTGAAACATGCTCCATTCTGCATGATTACATGGGCACAGATGGTCTGCCAGCATATAAAGGATCTTTTTAAACTTGCTGTTCTACTTAACGACTTGAATTATTGTAAATCAGTCGTGTAGAATATGAGGTCATATACAGATAGCCCTTCACTTATGATCACAACTGAGCCCAAATTTCCTGTTGCTAAGCGACAGTTGTGAGTTTTGCCCCATTTTGTGCATTTTTTGCTGCAGTTGTTAAGTGAATCACTGCAGTTCTTAAGTTAGTAACCCAGCTGAAAATGAATCTGGTTTCCCCCATTAATTTTGCTTATCAGAAAGTCACAAAAGGGGATCCTTGGATCCCAGGAAATAGCAACTGTCATAAATGTGCCCCAGTTGCCAAGCATCTGAAATTTGATCACATGACCATGGGAATGCTACAATGGTCATAAGTGACTTTTTTCATGCCACTTTAGAAACATAGAATCTTGGGATTGAAAGGGACCTTGGAGGTCTTCTAGTCCAACCCCCTGATCCAGGCAAGAGTCCTTATATCATCCTGGACAAATGGTTGTCCAATCTTTTCTTGAAAACAGATGATAGGTAGGTAGGTAGGTAGGTAGGTAGGGTCGGACCATAGAATCCTAATGCTGGAAGGGACCTTGGAGGTCTTCTAGCCTAACCCCCTGCCCAAGTGTAATTTTGAACGGTCACTAAATGAACAGTTGTAAATTGAGGACTGCCTGTACACCCCCTTGGGCATTATTTCCTAAGATCTCCAATTGTTTCTTTGCAATATGATGAAAGAGGGAAAGCCAAATATATGGCTAGAGCAGTGTTTCTCAAGCTTGGCCACTTTAAGATGTGTGGACTTCAATTCCCAGAATTCCCCAGCCAGCACTCTGAAGTAGAAGAAAAGAAAGAAGGAAGGAAGGAAGGAAGGAAGGAAGGAAGGAAGGAAGGAAGGAAGGAAGGAAGGAAGGAAGGAAGGAAGGAAGGAAAGTACTTTGGCAGTTCTGTATTACTGCCCTGTATTACAAAACAGATGATGAACAGAAAAGAAAGTGAACTGACTTCAAACTCCTATTTATATGGAAATGCTGACCTTTAGCTTTTCACAGATGACTTTAAATTACCTGCTGGAGGGTAAACAAGAGGGAGAAGAAAGGTCTCTGAAGATCTGCTCTTTTTCAAATCCAATTGTTCTTTTTGATTCATCTTCTGATTTCCAGGCACATTTTAACCAAGCCAGGAACAAGAAATATGCACTTGGTCTTGAAACGGCTTCCATATTGGGAATAAGAAGAGGGTTTTCAAAACAAAGGACCATGAAAATAACACTTTTCAAGGAATTTTTGAATTCTAACTAGGGTTGCTATCCAATTGAGATTGGCTGCAGTGTTGTATTTTGGTTCTTTTTCTGTTGAGTGTTTTAACTGATTAACGTCTTAATTGCAAGTTTAACTGCATATCTGTTTTCTACTAGCATGAAAAGTGCCAGGAGTTTGATCTTGACGGCTTAAAGTTGACTCAGCCTTCCATCCTTCTGAGGTTGGTAAAATGAGGACCCAGATTGTTGGGGGCAAAAGGATGACTCTGTAAACTGCTTAGAGCAGTGTTTCTCAACCTTGACCATTTTAAGGCATGTGGACTTCAACTCCCAGAATTCCACAGCCAGCAATGCTGGCTGTGGAATTCTGGGAGTTGAAGTCCACATGCCTTAAAATGGTCAAGGTTGAGAAACACTGGCTTAGAGAATGCTGTGAAGTGCTAAAAAGTGGTATATAAGTCTAAGAGCTATTGCTATAATAAAATAAATAATTTCCCTCAATCTGCCTCCCTATTAAGCAGGCATTGTCCAAATCTTTTCTCCTCCCCCATGCCTAGTTCCTCTTTTGCTGTCTGGAGTCTTAAAATATTTTCATCCACAAAGCAGTTCCTTTTCGCTGTGCTGAAGATAGGACTATGACACACACACACACACACACAAAAAAAAACCCCTACAATTAGTCTTTATACAATTCTGCTGGTGACGGATTTGTTTGATATGCAAATCTTAATGGCTGAATAAAGTAAAGAATTAGAGATTCTTATTTGGCCTACACAATGGGAAGAGGTGTTAACACTGGTGTCAAAAACTTTCAACAGATCTTAGATTCTGCCTTGAATAACAAAGCAACATATTTTGGGATGATTGGTTTCCATTGTAGCTAAGCAGAGAACGTCTGAGTAAATTATCAACTGGCTAGGGATGCAGTGGGATTATTGTTTCATTTAAATACACATTTGTATGATCTCCTAGAATTGTTTCCTTTTGGTAGGATATTATTACCTGAATTAACAAGACAAGACTTCATATACAGGTAGTCAACAACTAGAAAGAGTACAGAGAAGAGCAACAAAGATGATTAAGGGACTGGAGGCTAAAACATATAAGGAACAGTTGCTGGAATTGGGTATGTCTAGTTTAATGAAGAGAAGGACGAGGGGGGACAGGATAGCAGTGTTCCAATATCTCAGGGGCTGCCACAAAGAAGAGGGAGTCAAGCTATTCTCCAAAGCCTCTGAAGGCAGAACAAGAAGCAACGGAGGGAAATTAATCAAGGAGAGAAGCAACCTAGAACTAAGGAGAAATTTCCTGACAATTAGAACAATTAACCAGTGGAACAACCTACCTCCAGAAGTGGTGAATGCTCCAACACTGGAAGTTTTTAAGAAGAGACTGGACAGCCATTTGTCCGAAATGGTATAGGGTTTCCTACCTGAGCAGGGGGTTGGACTAGATGACCTCCAAGGTCCCTTCCAACTTTATTATTATTATTATTATTATTATTATTATTATTATTATTATTATTATTATTATTTACAACCATTCATTTAGCAACTGTTTGAAGTTACAATGGCATTGAAAAAAATGCCTTACAAGTGGTCCTCGCAGTTATGACTGTCATAGCATCCCCACGGTTGCACGATCAAAATTTGGGTGTTTTGCAAATGGCATGCATTTCCTATGGCTGCAATCTCCCTGGGTCATACGATTTGTATTTGTGATCTTTCCAGAAGGTTTCTAACAAGCAAGGTCAATGGGGGAAGCTGGATTCATTTAATGACTGCATGATTCACTTAACAGTTGCAGTGATTTGCTTAAAAACTGTGGCAAAAAAAAGATCATAGAATCTGGCATAACTCGCTTAACAAGCGCCTTCCTTAGCAACTGAAATGCTGGTCCCAGCTGTGGTCATAAGTTGAGGACTACCTGGAACTCAGATGCTCATACTTTGTATGACTATATTTCTAGAGCAAGAACACCAAAAATGAACCAAATTTGTCCTATATCGTTTTAGAATGTCAATTAGTGTTTCTCAACTTTGGCAGCTTAAAGATGTGTGACTTCAACTCCCAGTATTCCCCAGACAGCAATGTTGAGAAATATCAACATAAGTAATGATATTATGAATTAAATTACAGAATGGCAGCCCCTAACTCAGTGATGGCGAACCTATGGCATGCATGCCAGAGGCGGCACTCAGAGCCCTCTCTGTGGGCACTCGCACCGTGCCCCAGAGATGGCAATCATCCCTCTTCAACCAGCCGTCCGCTAAGTCTGCCAGGTCCCACGTGGCCAGATGCATCTCAGCACGCCTGGTTCCCCCCCCCCCGTCCTGTCCCTCCTGGCCTCACATGCTCTCATTTTTCTGGGCACAACCCACTGCATCACCTCCTCAGCTATCAGCCAGCCATCCAGCTCAGAGGCGGCTTCTCTGAACTGCTGGCGGTGGGCTGCGGAGCCTCAGAGTGCTCCGGTCAAGAGGCTGGCAATCTGTAGCTGCTGACGGACACTGTCAGCCCCCTTGCATTCGCTGGCCTCTGTGTGCGGGGGCTGGTGGTGTCAGGCAGCAGCCGCCCCAGCCCCTGCCTTGCCTTGCCCTGCGACAATGGCACTGCTGCCCTGCCTCGGCATCAAACATCCACATCTGCCTATCCCAGGTCCTTGGTAAGGACTCAATAGGTAGACAGTCTGAACATCTGGCTGACTGTGCGATGATTAATAATAATAATAATAATAATAATAATAATAATAATAATAATAATAAAAGTTGGAAGGGACCTTGGAGGTCATCTAGTCCAACTCCCTGCTCAGGCAGGAAACCCTATACCATTTCAGACAAATGGCTGTCCAGTTTTTTCTTAAAAACTTCCAGTGTTGGAGCATTCACCACTTCTGGAGGCAGGTTGTTCCACTGGTTAATTGTTCTAATTGTCAGGAAATTTCTCCTTAGTTCTAGGTTGCTTCTCTCCTTGATTAGTTTCCATCCATTGCTTCTTGTCCTGCCTTCAGATGCTTTGGAAAATAGCTTGACTCCCTCTTCTTTGTGGCAGCCCCTGAGATATTGGAAGACTGCTATCATGTCCCCCCTCGTCCTTCTCTTCATTAAACTAGACATACCCAACTCCAGCAACCGTTCCTTATATATTTTTGCCTCCAGTCCTCTAATCATCTTTGTTGCTCTTCTCTGTACTCTTTCTAGAGTCTCAACATCTTTTTTACAAAATGACCAGTGACCAAAACTGGATGCAGTATTCCAAGTGTGGCCTTACCAAGGCATTGTAAAGTGGTATTAATACTTCATGTGATCTTGAATCTATCCCTCTGTTAATGCAGCCCAGCACTGTGTTGGCCTTTTTGGCAGCTGCAGCACACCGCTGGCTCATATTTAAGTGATTGTCCACTAGGACTCCGAGGTACCTCTCACAGTTACTATTACTACTAAAAGGTTTGCCATCACTGTCCTAACTAATATCAATCAGACCTGGAGAGTGTTTGGATGGACACCATAGGAAATCCTGGGTCTGCAGTTAGCTAGAAACTTCCTGCATGAAAATAATGGCAAGCTATTGTATAACACTGCCAGGAAAATGACATGATTGTATCTAAGTGATTAGAATAATAAACTTTGGAAGGGACCTTGAAGATCTTCTAGTTCAACCCCTTGCACAAGCAGGAGACCTTATACCATTCTAGATAAATGGCTTTCCAATCTCTTCTTAAAACCTCCAATGATGGAGCACCCACAGGCAACTGTTCCACTGGTTAATTGTTCTCACAATCAGGAAATTTCTCCTTAGTTCTAGGTTGCTTCTCTCTTTGGTTAATTTCCATCCATTGCCTCTTGTCCTGCCTTCAGGCCCTTTGGAGAAGAGGATGACTCCCTCTTCTTTGTGGCAGCCCTTCAAATATTGGAACACTGCTATCATGTCACCCCTAATCCTTCTTTTCATTCAACTAGGCATACCCAATTCCTGCAACGGTTCATATGTTTGAGCCCCCAGCCTCCTAAAAATCTTTGTTATTCTTCTCTGCACTCTTTCCATAGTCTCAATATCTTTTTTATATTGTGGCGATCAAAACTGGATGCAATTATCAGTGGAAGTCAAGAATGATTCAAAGAAAAAAAATTTTTTAAGGCCAATTCTGAGTGAATATTAGGGGGAAAAATGTCTTTACACTAAAATCAGTTAGAGGAGTGTTCTACCTTTCAGCTGTTCTCCGGGGGGGGGGGAGGGTGTTAGAAGCCATATCTCCAAGTTAAATTGCTTTAATTTGAATTTCTCACTCAGTGGCCTTAATAGACCGTTTCCGTTCCAGAATTCCATATCAAGCTTGCACTAGCAATCATGCTAGTCCAGCAAATGCAATTTAGTGTGGAAATTGGATCTGTAGTATGGAAGATACAGAACTCTATCAGAGAAGGCGGAGCTGGGAAAGTGCTCATCACCAAAAGATATTTCCAAAATTTGTCCTCATTTGATTTTCCCCTTAATGCTTCTCCTCCTAAAAAAGCTAGGGTTTGTTTTTTTGTTTTTTTTTGATGCAGAGAAGAATTGAAGGTAGTCCTCAACTTACAAGAGTTCATTTAGTGACCATTCAGTTACAATGGCACTGAAAAAAGTAACTTATGATCATTTTTCACACTTATGACTATTGCAGCATCTCCATGGTCACATGATCAAACTTCAGACGCTTGGCAACTGACTCGTATTTACGACGGTTACAATGCCCCCGTGTCATGCCATCCCCTTTTGTGACCTTCTGACAAGCAAAGTCAATGAGAAAGCCAAATTCATTTAGCAATCGTGTTACTGACTTGACACCTGCAGTGCTTCACTTAACCACTGTGGCAAGAAAAGTCATAAAATGGGGCAAAATCTGTTTTACTCATGGCATATGACATCAGTGAGATTAGCAAAAATGTTTAAAAATACTTCAAACAACTGTTGGAAATGGAAACAAAGACCAGGTACTTATTATCATATCTGGTGGACATGCCCCAAAGCAAAAAGATTTTGGGTTAAAATACATTTATTTATGGTTGGAGAAAAATGACTAAAAAACAAATAGACTTTAAACCAGAAATATCAGGAATAATAGGAGCTAATTATGAGAAAGATTGCAGATATCTAATACTACACATATTAACGACAGCAAGAATTGTATTTGCCCATCATTGGAAAAATAAAAACTTACCAATGGAAGAAATATTAATTAAGAAAATTTTAAAGTGTGCAGAAATGGATAGATTGACTTTAAAGATTAAAGAGGAAGAAGACTCAGTGTATTTTAGAACATGGGATAATTTCTATCAATGGCTAGAAAACTGAGTCAGAGAGAAAGGTACGTGATATGTAATTTTGAATATATATTAGCACTAATTAACAGATTGTTTATGATAATTATCTGTATCTATTATTGTTAGTTAAATACATGTACCCAGACATTATGCTGTTTCTAAATATTGAAAATGTGTTATGGAAAAACCCCAACCCCAACCCCAACCCTAACCCTAACCCAAATCCCAACCCTAATCCCGACCTCACCTTATCCCTAACCCTATAAAAACTAATAAAATTTATATATAAAAAAATGGGGCAAAACTCACTTAGCAAATGTCTTGCTTAGCTACAGAAATTTTAGGCTCTGTTGTGGTCATAAGTTGAGGACTACCTGTATTACATTTGCTACTACTTGGACAAAATAATGCATTATGCATCTCAAAATGGTGCTGGCCAGGTTTCTTTGGGGGGGTTGATTGCCATATTAATAACAGGATTGGAGAGGGGAGGAAAAAATCCACAGGAACTGCAAGCCTGCATAGCTATCGACTAAATGTGTTCCTGCAATTTGAAACTGACAGCTAACCATTAAACCCAGAATGTAATTTAAGGAAATTTACAGTCTTATTCATAGCAGTCCAGGAAAATCCTTGTAGCAGGTGCAAACATTAAACTGCCCCTGAAGGGAAAACAGCTGCAACAAGGGAAATAAAACCCAAATATCTGGACTAATCCCTTTGTGGTTAATTAGAGTGTAAAGGCTGGCTGAATTTCTTACTGCATAGCTGCAGTTCCCCGAAGGAGCAGAATAATCTGAATATAAACCATGTGGATAAGATTTACAGAAAAGACTCGACTGATACTGAGATGGTTTGAAACATTTGGGCAACAGTGACTTATCTTGTCTTGAGGTTTTGTTTGAGAAGATGAATGATCACACCTGCCACAAGGAATGGCAGCATCCAATTCCAGTTATAGAACTGTCCCTACTGTCAGGTATGAAGGTTGAATAGAAAGGTCATGTCTCCACCTCCATAACCATGGCTTAAATAGGGGTATTTTAACAAAGGAAATGAGAAGATAATCCTTAAAATACATGTAGTCCTTGACTTACAGTCACAATTGACTCCAAAATTTCTGTCGCTAAGTGAGACAGTTGTTAAGTGAGCCTTACCCAATTTTATAACCTTCCTTGTCTCAGCCATTAAATGAATTACTGCAGTGGTTAAATTACTAGCACGGTTGTTAAGTGAATCTGGCTTCCTTACTAACTTTGCCTGCCAGAAGATTGCAAAAGATGATCACATGACCCTGGGACACTGCAACCGTCATAAATACAAGAGTTGCCAAGGGTCCCAATTTTGATCATATGACTATGGGAATGCTGGAACGGTCGTAAGTGTGAAAAACTGTCAAAAGTCACTTTGAACAGTCACCAAACAAACAGTTATCTATGGAAACTCTATGGAAAGTCGGTGGAAAGTCCACATTTTGGACAGAGAGGACCACTGGTTTGAAAGAGGGGTCAAAGAGGCCATCTATGTCAAAACTGAACAGCCCTCTCTCAACAGAGTGGGAGGAATATGACATCATCTATCTACAGTCCTTTCAGCAGTTCCAAGAAGGCTCCATGCCCATTTGCACCACTCAGGTGACCCTGAAGACATAGATAAGACTCCAGGTAGCTTTAACGACTCCCTAAAAGAAGGCAAATGACCAGCTGTCTGCAAGGAGTATGAATCCTTCCATTCTCCACCATCCAGTCAGAGCTGAAAAAGCTTCTTGGATGAGAAGTGAAACATCTTCAAAGAAAAATGAGGAAGTCCACTTGCCTCGTGAAAAAGATTTTTGGGCATAAATAAACAGTTGTATGTCAAGGACTACCTATACTGGGCTTTTTTCCCCATCATTCTGCAACCTTCCTGGCCACTGTCACTTCCCAGTTCTTCAAAATCCCTAAAAGAGAAGTTCTCTCCTGATTCCACAGAAGGCAGGGAGACCCCCCCCACACTGATGCCGCAGGATTGTACAGAAACTTCCCTTTTTCCCACCAAAAATGCTCAAGCATCTGGAGATCAGCCTCTTTCACAAGGAAAGAAATTGCAAGGCATATTTCGTTACAGCTTTTCATTTTAGCTTCTCCTCGTCTTCAGCAGAAATCTGGTTCATGCATTGCACAAATCTGTAATGTGGTTTGCTTTGTCTCCGTGCCTTAAGTGACCTGGTGGCTTGGGATCTCAATCTTATTTAACCAATGATAGTTAAGCAAATAATAGCTTAAAACTGTGTGTGAAGTTGGTCACAGTTTTATTTGCTGAGATGAGGCGTATCTCGACCAGTGACTTGAAGAATTAGCCTATCAATGATATGTAATGGTATGTGAGAATGACCTTGGGAGACAGAAGGGAAGACACAAATGGGGCAACCGGCATGCAAAAGATGTCTCAGCCCACAGAAAGGGGGATGTTGTGGGAAAACGTCTCAGAAGGATCCCTCTCTGGTTTTCCAGAGTTAAAAGGAAAAGAGGAAGAAATATTTTCAAACTTAACAAGTTTCTGTTAATGAAACCTTCCAATATGCCTATGGAGATTCTTAGTCATCCAGGTCATGGTTGTCTCAAAGGTGCTTTTTCAAAAGGCAACTGGACTTTCTTTGTTTTTCCCTGAAGATGTTTCGTTTCTCATCCAAGAAGCTTCATCGAAGAAGAAGCAATGAAGCTTCTCAGATGAGAAGCAAAATGTCTTCAAGAAAGAACATAGAGCAGTGATGGTGAACCTTTTAGAGATTGAGTGCCCACACTGCAACCCAAAACCCATTGATTTATCGTCGGGTGCTGGGTGGGTGTGGCCCATTGGGTGGGCATGGCTTTGGTGGTAATGGCAGACTGGGTGGGACTAAAATGTTCAATCAATGAATTCCAATTTTGCGAGATCTTTTTTTCCCATGAGAAGTTGAAATTGATTGATTGAACCTTTTTTTTTTTTTGCACAGGGTGGTGGAGGCTCTGCGTGCCACCTGTGGCATGTGTGCCATAGGTTCGCCACCACGGACATAGAGAGTCCAGTTGCCTTCTGAAAAAGCATCTTTGAGATAACCTTCCAATAAAAACAGAGCAAGGACTCCTGGATGTGCTTCTTGTCTGGACTACCTCAGAGGGCTAACATGCTCCCTACAATTACTCCTTCATGTTGCTTCTGACTTTTGCCTACATCACCCTTTGTGGCTCTAATCCAAGACAGAAGCAACCTAAAACTAAGGAAAAAGTGGAAGTGGAATGACTTGCCTCCAGAAGTTGTGGTGCTCCAACATCGGAGGTTTTTAAGAAGAGACCGAACACCCATTTGTCTGAAATGGCATAGGGTTTCCTGCTTGAGCAGGGGGCTGGACTAGAAGACCTCCAGGGTCCCTTCCAACTCTGTTATTCTGCTCATAAACTGCCTCTGCAGCTGTGAAGGGCAGAAACGTGCTCAGGACACATCCTCTTTTCCCAACTCTTTCAAAGCTTGCTTTGTCATCCACTTCCACATTCGCTAGACTTTAAAGACCTCTTCTCCTCCAACAAAGGTTATTGCCGTTAGCTGGAACTGCATCACACACGCGCGCGCGCACACACACACAAACACACAGCCTGGGGAACGCTTTAATTAACCAATTAAAACAAGATGTGGGCCACACCAAAAGCTGCAGCCTCAGGAGAACACGCTTTTCTGAGCGGTTATTTGCATGTTCCACCTTGAAGTCCTCCAAAGCTGCCACCCCAGTCACCGCAGTTGCTGGCTGGATTTATGTGTTGAGCAAAATCAGACCTCTTGATGTGATTTTCATAATCTGGCAGATAAATAATAAAGCTTCGTGCTGCAGTTGGCAGCTAATTAGTGGGTCGGTTGGCAGACGTCTCGGGAGAAAGACGCCCCCTGTTGGCTGCTCTCGCAGCAGCTGCTTGTCCTGACTTCCCCTTTGTCTACTTTCTGATGTTTGTGTTTGTTTGGATGCAGACTTTCTTCCACCCTCTTTCCTGCTACGGCACCACAGTTCAAGAGCTAACAAAAGTCCCCTCAGCAATGACAAGGGTCTTTCCCCACTCAAA
Organism: Crotalus tigris; assembly: GCF_016545835.1. Taxonomy (NCBI): domain Eukaryota; kingdom Metazoa; phylum Chordata; class Lepidosauria; order Squamata; family Viperidae; genus Crotalus; species Crotalus tigris. The sequence goes on along the minus strand of NW_024096468.1, from coordinate 6,535,357 downwards.
TCATGCAAACGTTCCCTAGCAACTTTGCTTCTCTACTCTGTTGCCATGACATTGCCGCCGTCTCCTCCTCGGTGTGGGGATGCAGGTGGTCCTCGTCTTATGACCAGACTATGAAGATATTCTGATCATAAGAAGAATGTATAAACATATGAAGAACAGTTGCAGGATTTGGATATGGGTAGTCTAGAGAAAAGAAGGAACGGGGGGGGGGGGACATGATAGCAGTGTTCCAATATCTGAAGGGCTGCCACAAAAAAGAGGGAGTCAAGCTATTCTCCACAGCGCCTGAAAGCAGGACAAGAAGCAATGGATGGAAACTAATCAAGGAGAGAAACAACCTAGAAATTTCCTGACAGAACAATTAATCAGTGGAATGACTTGCCTCCAGATGTTGTGGGTGCTCCATCACTGGAGGTTTTTAAAAAGAGACTGGATAGCCATTTGTCTAGAATGGTATAGGGCAGTGATGGCGAACCTTTTAGAGACTGCAACCCAAAACCCATTTATTTATCACCGGGTGCCAGGTGGGCGTGGCCCACTGGGTAGGCGTGGGCATGGTGCTAATGGCAGACTGGGTGGGTGTGGCCAACGTGGGCATGATCACCTCGATGTTGCTCGTGGGGAGGGACACCTGTGGGGGCTGGGCAGAGTTGGGGGAAATCCAGGGGTTCTCTGGCAGGTGGGGCGTCCTGCGGGGTGAGGCGAGGCGAGGCAGGGCGGGGGAGCCATTGTCGCAAGGCAAGGCAGGGGCCGGGGCGGCTGCTGCCTGAAACCATCGGCCCCTGCACACAGAGGCCAGTGAGTGCATGGGTGCTGGGATGCATCCATCCACATGGACCTGGGCGAGTTAGCGGGCAGCTGGTTGAAGAGAGACAGTTGCCATCTCCGGGGCATGGCCCGCATGCCCACAGAGAAGGCTCTGAGTGCCACCTCTGGCACGCGTGCCATAGGTTCGCCACCACTGGTATAGAGTCTCCTGCTTGAGCAGGGGGTTGGACTAGAAGACCTCCAAGGTCCCTTCCAACTCTATTATTCTGTGTTCTATGTCTTATATCTATATACGTGTGTATAGATAAAAGATATATAACAAGAAATAAGAATAGACTCGATCCTATAAATTAACAGCCTGCTGGTTTATGCAACACATTAATTAAACTATATGCCAGATTTTTATATAAGGAATTATTGGAATGGGTCCAAGGTTATTGTGGAAGAGCAGAGTGGAACAATCAGACTTTTGTCTGGCTCATCTGACTGAAAAATCCTCTACTTCTCTCCTACAACATCTCTTTGTTGACTTTAAGTCAGCCTTTGATTTATTCTCAGAGGAAACTGTTGTTTTCCAGCCTTATGGCTGTAATAAAGTAATTTGATTTGATTTGAAACTTCTCCACTCCTTGGTCAGCCTCATCTGATGATGTAATGGTATGTAAGAAAGACCTTGAGAAACGGCAAAGAGAAGCTGCTCGCAGTGTTTCTCAACCTTGACAATTTTAAGGCATGTGGACTTCAACTCCCAGAATTCCACAGCCAGCATTGCTGGCTGTGGAATTCTGGGAGTTGAAGTCCACATGCCTTAAAATTGTCAAGGTTGAAAAACACTGGATGGTCAGTTAAGAGACAGTGTAGCCTGCAGCAACATAATAGGAGGAGAAACAAGCTCAGAAGGGACTCTTCCTAACCTCTCCAGCTTTAAAGGCGAGAGCGAGAGAGTTGTACTGTCAGATTTGCAAGATTCTGTTAAAATAGCCTCACAAAAAAGTAGAATTAGCTCATCTGGTCATGTTTCCTCTCCGATCCCCCTGGGAAGGCAGACAGCTATTATCTCTCTGAAGAGATGGATGCTGAAATTGAATAATCATAGCTCACCGATGCCTGAGATAGCATAAAAGTGAAATAGTGTAACAGGGTAATCTGCCTTAGCAATAGCAATAGCACTTAGACTTATATACTGGCCCAAAGTGCTTTGCGGTACTCTCTGGGCTGTTTACGGTGTCAGCCTATTGCCCCCAACACTCCGGGTCCTCATTTTACAGACCTTGGAAAGATAGAAGGCCCTAGTCAACCTTGAGCCCCATCAGGATCGAACTCCAGACTGTAGACAGAGTTTGCCTGCAATACTGGATTCTAACTACTGCACCACCAGGGCTCTTAATACTACAATAGTACTTTGGTATTCATCCTTAATTGGTTCCAGGAGACACGACGAGTACTAAAAAGGATGTTATCGCAAAGATGCTTTTTCACGAGGCAACCGGACTTTCTTGTTTTTCTTTGAAGATGTTTCACTTCTCATCCAAGAAGCTTCTTCAGCTCTGATAACTGAATAGCTATGATTCCTGATAACTATGATCTGGATGATTGAGAATCTCCATAGACATTTAACTAAAAAGGATGAGTAGCAATAAAAAAAACCATGTGACTTACCACATGACTCTTTGTTCCAGCTCGGAAGGACTTCCTATCTGTCCCCCACTTCCTTTTACAGCATGTTGTGTACCAAACAAACACTGAGTACCAGGACAACATTTTTGCATCAAAATGCGTAAAGTTCAAAATTCAACGAGTTTTGAAGCGATCGAATACCAGTACCACCATATAATAGTACTATAATGACCAGATCTCATAAAAGAAGCTGGAAGTAACATTTCGGTAAGTTATGTAAAGAAACTAAAGGGATTAGGAGAGACATCCTAATGTATTTATGGGGTCCCTTTATGACTCCAGTCTTGGGGGAGAGGGTTGATTGAATTCATCTTGGGTTATAAGACTGTAGAACTCAAGAAGGACCCAAGAGATGATAGGCAATAGAACCATCCAGACGATTCACCATTTTGTGAAAATGTTAATAGCAGCATTGCAACGTCCACCCTTTTCAGCTGTGTGGGTGACATCATGTGCCAAAGGGGTGGGACTTGCACAATGTCATCATAAAGCTTGTATTGTGGACTTTGCCCAAAGCAGCTTTCATCACTTCCCAAACACCTAGGTTTGTAGCTGATGGATAGAGAGTCCCCTATCAGATGCAATAAATCAGTGCTTCAACTGACTTCTTGCATTTTAACATGCTCTATAAGAATCTGACCTACTAACAATCAAAGCAAATCGGCAGTAAATAAAAGTCAACAGAATTCAAGGTGGACTGGATTTAGACCTCTTGTGGGTATAAAGGGATTCAAGACTGATGACGTGTTTGACCCCTCCCTCAAACTCACTCTGGTCATCTCCTACAACTCCTTTCCTGGTTATGCAGCCACGATCGGTGAAAGTTTTCCCCATTACCTGGCAATAGAAAAGGAAGAACAACAAAGCTCGGGGGAATCAACCAATTGCTTTGCTTATTGCTTGCTGCACACACAAAATCAGGACAGGATCATTTGGCAGCGAGTCAGAGCAGAAGCAATAGAAATAAGCAGAGATTCACTGCTGGGCAGCAAATTTTTGCAATTATACTACTCAACTGATTCAAAGGTGGTGGATATTTAAACAGCAGGGAAAGGCGTAGTGAATGACTTCCAAGATTGTATTCCTCTTTCCAGAAGCTGACAGACTCCTTGGCTTCCCACAGTTAAATGATATTACAAGTAGTCCTCAACTTATGACCAAAATCAAGCCCAAAATGTTTGTTGTTAAGTGAGATAGTGAGTTTTTCCCCATTTACAACCTTTTTTGCCACAGTTGTTCCTCTACACTTGTTAAATTAGTAACACGATTATTAAGTGAATCTGGCTTCTCCATTGACTTTGTCGTCAGAAGGTCACAAAACATGATCACATGACCCTGGGACACTGCAACTGTCATAAATATGAGTCAGTTGCCAAGCCTCTGAATTTTGATCACGTGACCCTGGGGACGCTGCAAAGGCAGTAAGTGTGAAAAATTGTCATGGATAACATTTTTCAGCGTCACTGTAACTTTGAATGGTCACTAAATGAACTGTGTAAGTCGAGGACTACCTGTACTAGGGCATGTCTCCTAAACCAAGAAGCACTGGCAGCTGGGTAACTTGCAAAGCACCAATAAAAAAGAATATTTGTAGCTCATGGTTGAGCTCTGAAGTCCTTGGTGCTCTGTGAGCTTGGCGGTATAATAATAATAATAATAATAATAATAATAATAATAATAATAATAATAATATAAAGTTGCAAGGTACATTGGAGGTCATCTAGTCCAACCCCCTGCTCAGGCAGGAAACCCTGTACCAGTGGTGGCAAACCCATTGCATGGGTGCCAGAGGCGGCACTCAGAGCCCTCTCTGTGGGCACACTTGACGTTGCCCCAGCCTTGCCTCCCCCGTGACCCCCTCCTCACCAGCAGCCCCCCTGAAAGAGAGTCACCCCCGAGTGTGACCCATGCGCAGCAGCACAGCCAAGGACATGGCAGCCAGGCAGTGTAGACAAGATTCTGCCCTCATGCCCCATCACTCACAGTTGATGCTGCGGGGTGTGGGCAGAAGGCATGGCCACCACGGTGCTGCTGGGCTACCACGGCAACCTGCAGTGGGCCCTGGAGGCAGTGAGTGGCCCTGAGGGCAGGCGGGCTGGGGGTGGGGCAGGGGGTGGAGCCAACTTTTGGGTACTTGGTCTCTAAAAGGTTCGCCATCACTGCCCTATACCATTTTGGACAAACGGCTGTCCAGTCTCTTCTTTAAAAATTCTAGTGTTGGAGCATTCACCGCTTCTGGAGGCAGGTTGTTCCACTGGTTAATTGTTCTAACTGTCAGGAAGTTCTTAGTTCTAGGTTGCTTCTCCCCTTGATTAGTTTCCATCCGTTGCTTCTTGTCCTGCCTTCAGGCGCTTTGGAGAATAGCTTGACTCCCTCTTCTTTGTGGCAGCCCCTGAGATATTGGAATACTGCTATCATATCCCCCCTTGTCCTTCTCTTCATTAAACTAGACATACCCAATTCTAGCAACCATTCCTTATATGTTTTAGCCTCCAGTCCCCTGGTCATCTTTGTTGCTCTTCTCTGTACTCTTTCTAGAGTCTCAACATCTTTTTTACATCATGGTGACCAAAACTGGATGCAGTATTCCAAGTGTGGCCTTATCAAGGCATTTTCTTGCAGAGATGTTATGATCCAACTAAGTAACATCACCATCACCATTGCAACATCTGCAAGAAAGCAACCAAGCTCAGAGAGTACCAAGGATGTATTTATTTGTATCCCATCATAGTTACTTTTGCAAATAATTCAAGGCAGTGAACATATCAAACACATCTTCCTCCTCCTATTTTCCCCACAACAATAACCCTATAAAAGTGGGTTGGGCTGAGCGAGAAAGGGACTGGCCCAAAGTCATTCAATCAGCTTTCATGGCTAAGGCAAAATTTGAACTCATGCTCTCCCACTTTCTCTCCCAGTGCCTTGAGCATTAGACCAGCGGCTCCCAACCTTTTTTATACACCGCACCCCTAGAACACTTCTGATATATTCTTGCAACCCCTTACAAAAGTTCAAAATAACAGCAACGAATTATGCACATACACTATAATTTTGAAAGGCCAAGTTTTCGTACCCCCTGGAATATTATTTCGCACCCCCAGGGGGTGCGAGCACCAGGGTAGGCAACCTTGGCTCTTTTATGACTCGTGGATGTCAACTCCCAGAATTCCTGAGCCAGCCATGCTGAGGAGAAAGAGAGATTTCCAAACTGAGCCATGCTGGCTCAGGAATTCTGGGAGTTGAAGCCCACGAGTCATAAAAGAGCCAAGGTTGCCTACCCCTGGACTAGACCAAGCACACAAAATGATTAAAAAAAAGTTACAGAGAAGGCACTTAAAACAGCTCTACTGCTCCTCCTATCTTCAAAAATAAGGAAGTTTAAGATAACGCTGTTAAAAGAAATTCAACAGAAGGTATCAAGGAGATGAAGAATAAAAGAGGAAGCAGACGCTGCTTTGGCAGGAAAATAAACCTTGAGAAATCTCCAGGTAGATTTTGGCACCCCCGTTTGAAAATGCTAAAGTATTAATGCCGCCTATTATTGTTGTTGGGTTATTGTTTTGTTTACAGATTTATTTAGCAAATTTAAACCAGTTCCCACCTCACTGGATAATGTGACTCTGGGCTGCATACAACCAACAGCGATTAAAACCACATCGCGACCATTAAACACTTAAAGCAATCAACATAATGAAAAAAAATTAAATATTAATTAGTAGCTGATAATGGTTGGACAAGGGGACTACACTTCTCTGACTAACATTTGTGAGCTGGGAGGGTTTGGCCACAGCAAAGGAAACTGGTACAAAATATTTCAAGATTATGAAATAAACCCTATGAGACTAGCTTGAAGTTGAGGCTTATCCAACTGCAGGGAAAATGGTGCTTGGGAAAGTCAGCCTTATTTTTCTCCTCTGCAGCCTCGTGCGATGAAAAACTGATGGCATCATTAATGCTTCACACCCCTGTCAAGACAGCCCCATCTCTTTATGACCGAGATGTGCAGAGATATGGAAAAAGGATTGCACATCTTCCTGGTACGTGGGAGGAGGTGCAGTCCATGGCAGGCATTCAAACGCATTTCCTGCACTCTTAAAGCCATATAGATGACTCTAGAAACAAAGCCATACGGATGAATTTTAGGACAACCAAGTAGAATTTCTAACTGTTTCTCTGCTATTGTCTCCCTTTCAAACCGAGTCAGGCTTGGCAAACCTCCAACAGCAGAAAAACAGCAGTGATGATTACATTAATGTCAAATGAAGATTTTTTTAGGAGGGGGGGAGATATACATTATTTAAAGCAGGATGTACCCGCTTGCTCAAATCCAGGGATTCGTGGGAAATTTAGTTTCTCCAAAGTTGAAGTCCATAAATCTTAAAGTTGCCAAGTTTGAAGACCATAGTCTTAGAATTTGGAAAACTTCCACAGTGCGCTTCTAGGTGGATACCACAGTGCTAATGATTCTCAGTTTTTCTATGAAAGAATAAAGCTCATATCTCTGACCAGGTCCACAGAATGATTCTATATAGATGCAAGATACAATTTCCTTGTCATCCTCAGATCAATGGCATTTATGGCCTGTAAATAATCCTTCATTTCATTTGCGGGAAGACTTGATTTGTTAATTAATTAATTTATTTACTTACTCACTTGCTTAATTAGTTACTTATTTTTTAAACTTACATAGCTACCCACTCACTTTCAGTGACGCTAGGTGGCTTACAAACAATAAATTAATTCGTCTTGGAAAAAGAAACATTTTGGAACCACTGTTCAACAGTAGGATTTTCCCTTAGAAGTGAAATTGCCACTTCTAGCACTGCTACAAATTGTCCTTGACTTACAATAAGTGCTTTTTTTTTTTTTGTAAGAAAAAAGATGCCGGAACTCACATCGTGTTTATCTTTTATTTAAAAATTTATATATTCAGTGCTTAACATAAATTTAATTTATTGTATTTAAGGCAAATGTTCATAGCAAATTTTATATTAAACATTAAAAAAAGATTTTCAATTCACCAACATTTTTTAAAATAATTATTTACCTTTTGCACTTAGTCCATCACTGTACACCCACCCACACACGTCAGTTGTGTAACGAAACATAACGGTCGCTGCCCGCAATAAGCATTCAGCGCATGACCACACGACCAATCACAAGCCGAGCAGCGCTATCACAACCAGCGCAGAGGAAGTACGCATGCATCGGACTCAACACACAAGTAGCCCATATGCACCGTTTTAATGATTTTGCCGCCAACCTGCTACACTCAACAGGTGCAATTCAAGTCTACGTGGACCAAACATCAAATTTTCAAAAGTTACTTTTAAAACTTGGAAAATCCGTCGAAAAAAGGTGTCAGAACTCCATTCCGGTACATTTTATGACAAAAAAGCACTGCTTATAACCATTTGTTTAGTGATGTTCAAAGTTACAATGGCACTGAAAAAAACGGACTCATAACCGGGTTTTCACATTAACAACCATTACAGCATCCCCATGGTCACATGATCAAAATTTGGGCACTTGTCAACTGGAATGATTTAAGATCCAACTGATGAAACTGTTCAAAGAACTTTGAGGCATTGTTTAACTCGAATCTTTATTCGAGTGACATAGCATCGGCATGTACATATTCAAAGCCAAAATCTGGATTCCCCTCCCCTGAACACATAGTATCAAAGCACAATTCCCTCCTCTAATTTATGGTCATAAATCACAGTCTCCAATTAGTTTGAAATGTTGGCTTTCCCCCCAGTTCTTCAACCCGCCAATTCTTATCATCTCTTATTTCAAAAACCTTGGTTCTCACAAGTATTGTTATGTCTAACTAATTCCCATACACATTCTTCCTCCTCCCCCCCCCCCAGTATCATCTAATTTTATCTCTAACAGTAATACACAAGTTAAGGAAAATAGCTACATCTCCATATGTTGTCAAAGCAAGAACATTCGATGTTAGCAGCGTTGACAATAGTTGCACTATCCCAGGGTGATCTCCATTTGTAACCTTCCCACCTAACTTCTGGCAAGCAAAGTCACTGGGAGAAGTCACTTAACAACCATAAATTCCCTTTTTTACGACCCTGTAATGCCTTAATTCAGGGTAGAGATGGGGCGACTGGATGGAGCTGAGCATTTACTGGCTGGATACCCTTCCCGATGCCTATGTGGAGTTTGCAGCAGATTTTTTTTTTCTCTGAGCCCTAAGAGAGAAACATCTGTTGCTCCCTAGGATTGAACTCTCAACTTTCTGTGTGGGAGGTGAGCATCTTCACCACTAGGCCACCATGCCGTTCATTCACTTAAAAACCCTATGACTCACTTAACAATTGCAATGATTTGTTTAACAACTGTGGCAAAAAAGGTCATAAAATGGGACACAACTCACAATTCTCCTGCTTAGCAATAGAAATTTTGGGCTTGACTGTGGTTGTAAGTTAAGGATTACCTGTATAGAAAAAGCCCAATAAAATGAATCCTTACCTGATCTTTTTCCCTGGGATTCACTAGAAATGGGATTAACCAGAAAGGTTGCAGAGAGCTAGAGAGGATTAATGCAATGAAACAGAGGATGTTCATGGACACTATTTAGGGACTTTGTTCACTATTTAAAAGCAGTTTTTTTTTTTAATTTTCTTTTCTCCTTTGAAAGAAAATTCAGAAATGAATTGTCTTCTTCCCTAAATTTAATCAGAACCGCTAGGGGAAACGCAGAATTTTTTTTCATTATGATGCTGTTACAGAGTTCTAGGGCAGGGTGTTGTGTTACAAAAAAAGCAGGACAAATTATAATTAACCCTCAGGGTAGAGTGACATAACTTTAGATTTTTGGAACTAACGGTCTTGGGGGAAGTAAGGAACATTCTGGATTTTAAAATCCTTTTGTTCCTTTCATTTTGGTGGCTGGGGGCTAGAGTTAACTTTGGAGGGGGGGGGAAATCAAAGAAGTATTTCAGAGGGAATCAGTGGCTGATGTGCATCCACAACCAATTATCTTTCCTTCCCCATAACTGAGTTTCATTCCATTTTATGACCTTTCTTGCCACAGTTGTTAAGTGAATCACTGCAGTTGTTTAAGTTACTGATTGTTAAGTAATAGTAATAGTAGTAAAGTTGGAAGGGACCTTGGAGGTCATCTAGTCCAACCCCCTGCTCAGGCAGGAAACCCTACACCATTTCGGACAAATGGCTGTCCAGTCTCTTCTTAAAAACTTCCAGTGTTGGAGCATTTACTGCTTCTGGAGGCAGGCTGTTCCACTGATTAATTGTTCTCACTGTCAGGAAGTTTCTCCTTAGTTCTAGGTTGCTTCTCTCCTTGATTAGTTTCCACCCGTTGCTTCATTGACTTTGCTTGTCAGAGGGTCACACAAGCAGATCACATGACCCCAGGGCACTACAGCCATCATAAATATAAATCAGTTGCCAAGCATCCGAATTTTGATCACGTGATCATGGGGACGCTGAAACGGTTGTAAGTGTGAAAAATGGTCATAACTCACTTTTTCTAGTGTCAATGTAACTTTGAACAGTCACTGAATGAACTGTGGAAAGTCAAGGACTACCTGTATTAATTTATGTTAATTATCCTTTAACTATCCCAATCATGCCTCTTTTTTCAGTGCTGTTGTAATTATGAACGGTCAGTAAACAAATGGTTGTAAGTCAAGGACTACCTGTAGGATATCAATAGCAAGATGGTTTATGGAGTACCACCTCTCTCTCTCTCTCTCTCTCTCTCTGCAAGGTGCTGTTTTGAAAACTTGTCTTCCATCTAAATAAGAAACAAAAGGACAGTGTGGTTTTCAGAAGCCTGGTGACCTTGAAATTCAATCTGCCTTTCTTTCTAATAGGCTACTTCGGAGGAGGCTTTTGAACCAGATTAGTGATTTCTTGGATTTACTCCAAAAGCATTAAAACCAAAATGAGAGACACTCTGTGTGCCCTTTCTAGAAATGAATTTGTCCTGGAGGCTGAGCAGCCCCAGCAGCTGTATTGCTAACAGCAAGGGGTCTCCAAATAAGACTTGTGGACTTTGGCTCCACCAGATGGATTTGTAACTGGCTGACCAACCGCACTCAATGTGTGGGCCTCAATGGAACTGCATCTACGTGGAGGGAAATATGCAGTGGAGTACCCCAAGGCTCTGTTTTAGCCCAGTACTGTTCAACATCTTCATCAACGATGAAGATAGATGTGGAACTCATCAAATTTGCAGATGACACCAAGCTGGCAGGAATAGCCAACGCTCCAGAAGACAGGCTTAAGATACAGGAGGATTTTCACAGACTTGAACATTGGGCACTATCTAACAAAATGAAATTCAATGGTGAAAAAAGCAAGGTTCTGCATTTAGGTATAGTATAGGTGGTGCCTTGCTCAGTAGTAGCAACTGTGAGAGGGATCTTGGAGTCCTAGTGGACAATCACCTAAATATGAGCCAGCCGTGTGCTGCAGCTGCCAAAAAAGCCAACACAGTGCTAGGCTGCATTAACAGAGGGATAGAATCAAGACCACGTGAAGTGTTAATATCACTTTATAACGCCATGATAAGGCCATACTTGGAATACCGCATCCAGTTTTGGTCACCACAATGTAAAAAGGATGTTGAGACTCTAGAACAGGGGTGTCAAACTCGCAATGTCACATGACATATCACAACATATCGTGACTTTTCCCCCATTGCTGACAATGGGGTGGGCGCAGTTTTGACATGACACATCCGGCCCGTGGGCCGGCAGTTTGACACCCCTGCTCTAGAAAGAGTACAGAGAAGAGCAACAAAAGTGATCAGAGGACTGGAGGCTAAAACATATAAAGAACAGTTGCTGGAATTGGGTATGTCCGTTTAATGAAAAGAAGGACTAGGGGTGACATGATAGCAGTATTCCAGTATCAGGGGCTGCCACAAAGAAGAGGGGGGTCAACCTATTTTCTAAAGCACCTGAAGGCAGGACAAGAAGCAATTAACCAAACAGAGAAGCAACCTAGAACTAAGAAAAATTTCCTGACAGCTAAAACAATTAATCAGTGGAACAACCTGCCTCCAGAAGTTATGAATGCTCCAACCCTGGAAATTTTTAAGAAGAGATTGGACAACCATTTGTCTGAAATGATATAGGGTTTGCTGCCTGAGCCAAAGTCCCTTCCAACTCTGTTATTCTATTCTATTCTATTCTATTCTATTCTATTCTATTCTATTCTATTCTATTCTATTCTATTCTATTCTATTCTATTCCCCAGAATTCCTCAGCCAGCTATGCTGGCTGAGGAATTCTGAGAATTGAAGTCCACATTCTTAAAGGGGAAGATCCATGGCTTAGAAAACAGAAGCCATAGAAATTTCAGAACCATTTCAGAAGCCCTGGAAATTTGTCCCCTTCAGAAAGGGCAGAGGTATTGGACTTCAATTCCCAGAATGCCTGAGGCTTGAATTGATGAGTTCCATCTGGAAGAACTTATGAGACTCATCGCCCTAGATTTTTCTAGCCACTGGCTATGAGTTATTCTTGCAAAGCTGCGTTTGACCAAAGCAGTAGTACGAGGCTGCAGGTTTCTATAGCTAAGTCCTCAACTTATGATCACAACTGACTCCAAAATTTCTGTTGCTAAGGGAAACATTTGTTAAGTGAATTTTGCCCCATTTTACAACCTTTCTTGACATAGCTGTTAAGTGAGTCACTGTAGTTGTTAACTTAGTAACACAGTTGTTAAGTGCATTTGGCTTCCCCATTGAGTTTGCTTGTCAGAAGGTTGCAAAAGGGGATCATATGAAGCCAGGACATGGCACCCATCATAAAAAGGAACCGGTTACCAAGCATCCAAATTTTGATCAGGTGGCCATGGGGATGCTCCAATGGTCGTAAGTGTGAAAAATGGTTATAAGCCACTTTTTCCAGTCTCAGTTGAACAGTCACTGATTGAACTCTTGTAAGTCCAGAACTACCTGTGTTCATTTATGTTAATTATGCTTTCACAACTGAGAGCCATTAGGAATAATGTCAAGACATAATGAACATAACTGAGGGTGACATTTCCAGGTTTGCAGGGCTGGAGACAAAAGAATTAAAAATACATTTATTGGGGGTGGGGAAATGCTTCTTTAATGATTGTTTGGGGGCTGATTTGAATCTTGGAGGGTGCACAAGGGTGCATATTCTCAGTGTTGTTTTTGACAATATATTTTTACATCACTCTGCAATCTCCTGAGCCACCCACACTTCCCAATCTGCAGCCGTCCTATGTGGCAAGCTCCCTTCCTTAATGTTTCCCTTGGTCGGTAATAAAACATAATGAAAATTTAATGGAATTTATGAAAACTTATGAATTCCGGCAGCAATCTTCTTTTGGTTCAGATCTGTTCTCGTTACTGTTATCTCTGATTATTCCCTCATTTGAGCAGATACCTCAAAGCACCACCACCAACAAATACACAATCTTCTACCTTAACTTCCTCCGTGTTCCCATGTTCTTCTCTTTGGGGCCCATAGAAAGAAGGGTGCAGTGCTCCGATCGTGTTTACAGCTAGTTCTCAAATTACAACGGTTCATTTAGTGACATTTTGAAGTTACAACAATAGCAATAACAAGAGCACTTAGACTTATATACCGCTTCACAGTGATTTACAGCCCTCTCTAAGCAGTTTACAGAGTCGGCATAATGCCCCCAACAATCTTAGCAACAGAAAAATTGGGTTCAATTGTGGTTGTAAGTGGAGGACTACCTGTATGAAGCTGAAACTGAAACATTCTGATCAGCTGCACCACTTTGCATCATAGCAGAGAATAGAAAAAGAAGAGAGAACTGCAGAAATTAGGATCTTGTAGGAAAGGATTTGCTCCCAAGAATTCAGAAAAGTTCTGAAAGGAAACACAGCACAGGATACGGTTCCTCCACTGACATGAAGTTCCAGATAATTCTCGACTTACAGTCATTCCATTTAGTAACCATTTCCAATGCCCTGAAAAAAGTGACTTATGACCAGTTTTCACACTTACGACCTTGGTCACGTGATCCAAATTAAGGGGCTTGGCAACTGATATGCATTTATGACAGTTGCAGTGTCCTGGGCTCATGTGGTCACTATCTGGTCACTATCTCCCCAGCCGGCTTGTGACAAGCAAAGTCAATGGGGGAAGGCAGATTTGCTTAATGGCCCCATGATTCACTTAACAACTGCAACTGATTTGCTTAACAAGTGTGGCAAAAAAAGGTCATAAAATGGGGCAAAACCCACTTAACTGCCTTGCTTGGCACTGGGGATTTTGGGCTCAATTGTGGTTGTAAGTCAAGGACCATCTGTATTCAAAGGTTCATTAAAAAAAACAATCCATCATTTTGAATATGGAGAACTTTGCAAACATCTATTAGTGGCAGCAGCAACTTGGGTCAAGGTGAACCTTAGTTGAGGTTTTATCTGTGCCATATAAGTTATAAGAAGGCTAAGTTGATTAATGGTTAATACAAGAGAAGGAAGAAGCGAAGGAGGACATCAGAAAAATGTGTTCCACCCAAACCTCATCCAAGCAGACATATTTCATTTAACCCTGCAAGAAATTGCTTTTTGGATATGCAATGTCATTACATAAATCACCTTCTGTGTCCATGATAAATAGAGATAGGAATAAGTAAATAGAAAAATGTGCATGACAATGGCGAGTAAACCTCTCAAAGATTCTTGTAAAAGAAGTTTTTTTTTTTTTTTTTTTTTTTTTTTTTGCAGACAGCATTACCGTCAGCCAGCCAGTCAGCCAAGGATCTGATTTGCAAGGTTCAAATGTAGGTCCACCTATAGCCCAGGTTTTATCCTAACTTCCAAAGCGCCATCCTTTAATTTGCAAGTTCTACCCACATGTCATTGTGACAAACTGCTAAATGATAGAATAACAGAATTACAGAGTTGGAAGGTACCCTGGAGGTCATCTAGTCCAACCCCCTGCTCAGGTAGGAAACCCTATACAATTTCAGGAAAAAAATGGTTGTCCACTCTCGTCTTAAAAACCTCCAGGGTTGGAGCACCCACAACTTCTTGAGGCAAGCGGTTCCACAGATAAATTTTCACTGTCAGGAAGTTTCTCCTTAGTTCTAGGTTGCTTCTCTCCTTGATTAGTTTCCATTCATTGCTTCTTGTCCTGCCTTCAGGTGCTTTGGAGAATAGCTGGACTCCCTTTTCTTTGTGGCAGCCCCTGAGATATTCAAACACTGCTATCATGTCACCCCTCATCCTTCTCTTCATTAAACTAGACCAGGGATAGGCAACCTTGGCTCTTTTATGACTTGTGGACTTCAACTCCCAGAATTCCTGAGCCAGCATGGCTCAACTTGGAAACCTCTCCCTTTCCCTTCAGCATGGCTGGTTCAGGAATTCTGGGAGTTGAAGTCCACGTTCATAAAAGAGCCAAGGTTGCCTACCCCTGAACTAGACATACAGTACCCAATTCCAGCAGCTGTTCCTTATATGTTTTAGCCTCCAGTCCCCTAATCATCTTTGTTGCTCTTCTCTGTTCTCTTTCTAGAGTCTCAACATCTTTTTTACATTGTGGCAACCAAAACAGAGAATAAGAATGTAAGAGAACATCTCCATGAGAGTTCAACCAAGATTTTTCAGTCTATCCTGACTTTCCAGATAACTCTAATATCCGAGTAGGCAATTATGTTCCTGCTCTTTCTTCAACATAGAGAAAATTCATTATATCATTGAGACTAATTGATAGCTTTATTGCAGTAAGTCAAAATATCTAATTGCAGTGTGAACCCAAACTATTTGCTGGTCTTCAGGTTGATTTGGTCAACCCTTTCCCTCTGTTCCATCCAGATTAACAGCTTCCCTATTTCCTATGGGCCATACCAGTGATTCTCAACCTTAGCAACATTAAGATGTGTGGACTTCAACTCCCAGAATCCCCCAGCCAGCATGGCTGTCTGGGGGATTCTGGGAGTTGAAGTCCACACATTGTAAAGTTGCCAAAGTTGAAAAACACTGGGTTATACAGATGGTTATTCAGCTGTTAACTCTGCAACAAATCTGAATGAAGCCATTTGGCTCATTTTCGGTTGCCACCAGAATATGAGGGGGGTGGAATTTTTCTGTTAGCTTAAACAGTTCTCTATTCTGTGGGAACCAAGGTCATTTCTGTTTGTTAGACTGGAGGGCTGAGCCTTCTGTTAGAAAGCCCGCCAAACTATTCTATTGGGAAACGTAGTTGATTGCATAGTAGTGGGGTGGGAAGCTTAACTTTGTAGGCTGTAACTTTTTGGAGGGAACTTTAGTCTTGGGTTCACTTTTGACAGAGCCGATACTTTGTAGCCAATAAACATGTTCTTAAAGGAAACCTCAAGCCTCGGAGTTCTGTTTTAGCTGGTCTCTTCTATCGGAACCATGACATTAAACCAAGACTAAAGTTCCCTCCAAAAAGTTACAGTATACTCTGGGAAGTCAGCCACACCCAGAGAAAGAAATATTTTGGGGAATATTAAAAAGGCAGAATATTATATTTCCCCAAAGGAATAATGGAGAAGATCTTAAAAGGCAGAAACTACCCCCCCCCAAGTCTCTCTGCCCCAAGGGTCTGTAGAAATGCAGATATGATAATCCTTTCAGAAAGACTGGAGCCAGGAAACTTGGAGCCAATGGAATTAGAAAGACAGAGATCCCTAGAATCAACAACCCCTCACCCAAAAAATCCAACAGAGGACATAGCCATCAGCCACAACCCCAGGGAAGCAGGATATGACCTTTAAGACATAATAGGATTAACCCACCACCATCAAAATACCAGAAAGGCACACTGAACCTCAGGTCAAAGTTCATGCCACAGGAACAACTCCAAATACAAAAGCTCAAGAAGGTATAAAAACCCACCACTCCCAAAAACATTGGATCAGCTTTCCCAGAGCCACATTTCTGTCTGGCTCTGCTCTTCAATAAACGACAGCCTTTCTTTCTAAAGCAGTCTCAATTTTGTTTATTCCCGGCTTGGACTGGACCCTGCTGAAGACTTTTCTTTCAACAGTACAAAGTATACATCTATTCGAACCATGACATCAGCCTTTACTTGAAAATCTGTAGTATGGGAAAAGTTTCATGATAAACATTTCCTGTCTTTAGCTTCAAGAAATTTATCCAAGTATCCAACCAACTGAAAATTAAATTATTTACATCAGAGATCAGCAGTCATCAAAATCTACATCCTGTAAAATCACAGAATGGAAGGGTTGGGGAAAACAAACCTTGGGAGTCATCTAATCCAACTCTTGTCATTATTCCATTTACCAGACAGTTCTTATCATCAAAAACATTTTCTGCTCTTCATTTGAAATCTACCTCCTTGTACTTTAAACTCTTTGTTTATTGTCCTGCCTTCTAGATAAATTCTGAAGAATTTTGCCCCATATTCTCCATGACAGTCCTTCAGTTACTTGAAGGCAGCTAACACATCTCCCTTCACTGGTCTCTTTTCCAGACTAAATATACTATGTGAGGTCCTTTGGCACTCTCTAAGCTTGGTGGTTTTCTTGCAGACATTTCATTACCAAACTAGGTAATATCATCCATGCTGGTTTAGTAATGAAATGTCTGCAAGAAAACCATCAAGCTCAGAGACAGCACCAAGGATCCCACAATTTAGCCCTGAACTACCAATAATCTCTTCTACCGGTAAACATACCATATAACTCAACTGTTCCTCTGAAGTTTTTCATTCCGGCTACTTATCATTTTGATTGCTTTCTTCTGGGTTTGTTCCAGTTTGTCCTTTTTGAAATGTGTTGCCCGGAACTGGATGCAATAAATTATCTTGATATTATTTTCAAAAAGGTCAATTAAAACTCTGCAAAGCATTCTTAGCATGGCTGGGCCATAGACAGATGTATCAAAATGTGTTATTTTCATAGGACATTTGTATGTATTCCAATCTGATCAAGCAAAATGTTATTCCAATAAATTCAATGCATCCCTAGTGACTTGTTCCATCTGTTTCCTAGTTAATTTGGCAGACCCTCTCTGTTTAGGCTTGCATGAATGGATGGGCAATGATGAGAGATAGGGTTTTAGGAGGAATGAGATAGCACAAAGGATGTTCAGCTGCTGAAAAAGAAAGAGATGGCTAACAAGATCCCAATTTCTCCATCTGAGGAGTCTCCAGAAAAATGGAATTCAATACCCAGAATCCTCATCAATGGCCATGGGAGTTAGGGGATTGTGGTAGTGGAAGTCTACACATAGCTATGTATAAGCTTCCATCATTATGAAGCCAGCAACTAAGTTGGGAAGGAGTACCATGCTGCTTTAAAAAAAAACTTAAAGTCCCAAAGGTGCTTTTTCAAAAGGCAACTGGACTTTCTTTTTTGTCTTTGAAGATGTTTCGCTTCTCATCCAAGATGCTTCTTCAGCTCTGACTGGATAATGGGGAAATGAAAGGATTTATACTCCTTGCAGACAGCTGGTCATTTGCATTCTTTTATATTCCCCACCATCCAGGCAGAGCTGAAGAAGCTTCTTGGATGAGAAGCGAAAAATCTTCAAGAAAAAACAAAGTCCAGTTGCCTGTTGAAAAAACACCTTTGGGACAACCATGACCTGGATGACTGAGAATCTTCATAGATATCAAGTACTTAAAGAATACCCAGGCTAAATTATAAAAATAAAAATTTAAATATATATTTTTTTAAAAAAAATCTTGGGAGTGCCATCGTATTGGCACAGATGCTGGTACCATTATTTTTCCTGAGGCCCAGATTAACTCCTGCTCTCTGGTTATTCAGAACTCTCTCTGTTCTGGAACTCTGGATTTGGCTTTGAAATTTATCTTCAGCTCCACCCTAGCAGAAGAGGGAGGCTAAAAGATAAAGCAGACATGATCATACTAAGATCTGCTTCTAAAGATGGGAAACCGTTTCTCATAAGGAGCTGTGGTAGTGCAGTGGTCAGAATGCAGTATTGCAGGCTAACTCTGCCCACAGCCAGGAGTTCAGTCCAGACCGGCTCAAGGTTGACTCAGCTTTCCATCCTTCCAAGGTCAGAAAATGAAGAGCCAAGTTGTTGGAAGCAACATGCTGACATTGTAAACTGCCCAGAGAGTGCTGTAAAGCAGGGATCCAAAACCCCCAGTCCATGCTGCAGGCTGCGGCATGCCAGCACCTGGTCTGCACAAACAAGCAAAGCCCCATCTGTGGGATGCAGGCAGCACACAAAACCACGCACTCTCCGGTCCGCAGAAAAAACTTTCTCCACGGAACCGGTCCCTGGTGCCCCAAAGGTTGGGGACCTCTGATGTAAAGCGCTATCGAGCAGTATATAAATCTAAGTGCTATTAGCACTTAGGATGCTACCTAGTTGGGTAATGAATGTCTGCAAGAAAACCACAAAGCTCAGAGAGCACCAAAGACTCCCCAGTTCAACTTTGAGCTACACACGTTCTCCTTTATTGTTACTTCTTTTCCGGAAGTGTTAATGCCAAAGCAGGCTATCCTGGATTAATCTAAAAAGGGGGTTTTGCTCTAATCTTCATATAAAGGCTACCACTCATCATATGGACAGAAGCTCAGGGAGAAATCTGGATCCCCATGCCCAAGATTCAACTTCTGGAGTTTCCAGATTTCAGAGAAAATTATGTAACAATTTCAGATCTTTGGGATCAGCCAACATCTTTGCCCATTAAACTAACTTGGGGGAAAAAAACCTGCAAAGCTTTTGACTTTGTAGAATTTCAGTTGTTTTCATTCCTGACCATTGGCCAGGAACTCAAGATCCTAGGGTTTGGCAAGATAGATCCAAAGAACAGGCATTATCTTTAATTTTAAATGAGCTGGCTGCACGTACAGATTTATTAGATTCAAATGTTATGCAATGCAGTGCTTCACTGGTGAAATTAGCTATTAGTTATTAAAGTACATAAAACCCCCAATCAAATAAACCACTAAGGCTCAGAGCAATGCGTGAAGTCCACCTTTTGAGCAAAAATCTATTTTTAGCTATTTCATAGTTGGGTTTTAACCAAATGTAATTATTTGCCACCAACCGTTTCTTGACGGTGTTTATAATCAATGACTCAGATCATATATTAGGCTACTGCTGGTTTATTGAACTGTGACTTATTGATCAGAACAAAACAGACTCTTGCTGAGGCAGAAATCAAACAAACCATCATGGAGGTTACCTAAAGAGGTTGTCAGGATCTTTTCTAAGCAGAGACCAGGCAGCCATTGGATGCCTGCACTGAGTAGGAGGTCAGTCTCAGTGACCTTTTAAGGAGCCATCTTCCAACCTAACATTTTGTGATTTTATGGCATGGCATCTTCTGCATACTAGGCTTTAATAACAACAACAACAACAACAATGTTGGAAGGGACCTTGGAGGTCATCTAGTCCAACCCCCTGCTCAGGCAGGAAACCCTATACCATTTCAGACCAATGGTATTTCTCTCTGATGTCTCCAGTTCAGAAGAATCAAAGCAGCAAGTGATGGAGAAACTTCCTTTATTTCAGAACATGGAAAACCTTTACTAATTCAGAGCAGTTCTGACCAACACACAGTACAGGTAGTCCTCGACTTACGATCACAATTGACCCTCAGATTTCTGTTGCTAAGCAAGACAGTTGCCAAGTGAGTTTGGCCCCGTTTTACAACCTTTCTTGCCACCGTTGTTAAGTGAATCACTGCAAAGGAACACCTTTGTAAAAGTGAATCTGGCTTCTCCATTGACTTTGCTTGTCAGACGGTCGCAAAAAGTGATCACACAAGCCTGGGACACTGCAACCATCATAAATATGAGCCAATTGTCAATTATCCAAATTTTGATCATGTGACCATGGGGATGCTGCAACGGTCAAAAGTGTGAAAAATGGTCATAAGTCACTTATTTCAGCGCCATCGTAACTTTGAATGGTCACAACACAAGTGGTTATAAGTTGAAGACTGCCTGCACTTCACTCTACCTGTGTTTACAATGATTAGAATAGAATAGAAATTAGGAATAGAATAGAATAGAATAGAATAGAATAGAATAGAATAGAATAGAATAGAATAGAATAGAAATGTACCTTGGAGGTCTTCTAGTCCAGCCCCCTGCTCAAGCAGGAGAACCTGTAGAACCTATAGATCAGTGGTGGTGCAGTGGTTAGAATGCAGTACTGCAGGTTGACTCTAGTCACTGCCAGCTGCCTGCAGTTCAATTCTGACCTCTTTCCAAGGTTGGTAAAATGAGGACCCAGATTGCTGGGGGCAATAATGCTGATTCTATAAATCACTTAGCGAGGGCTGTCAAGCATTGTGAAGCAGCATATAAATCTAAATGCTATTGCTATTGTTAGGCTCAAAATTCATGTGTTTGACAACCAGTGTGTATTATTTACAAGCGTTGCAACGTTCTAAAGTCATCTGACCTCCATTGCAACCTTCCTAATCAACTTGACAAGCAAAGTCAATGGGGGAAGCCGGATTCACTTAATGACTGTGTGATTCACTTAACAACTGCAGTGATTGGCTTAAGAACCATGGCAAAAAAAAAAGATCTTACAATTGGGCACAATTCACATAACAACCACCTTGCTCAGCAATGGTCACAACTGGGGTTGTAAGTCAAGGACTACCTGTATCAATCAGTGCCTCAAACCTGATTGATACAGGTAGTAGATACTATTGGACTAATCAATCAGATAAACTGTGTATAAGGAAGCTCCTTATGCACCTGAGTGAATCAGTGAACTTTACAGGGCAAAGGTGAATGAAGAAAGCTTTGTGAAATGAGTCACTTCCAAATAACAGATAACAGAACAGATAATAGAACAACAGAGTTGGAAGGGACCTTGGAGGTCTTCTAGTCCAACCCACTGCTCAAGCAGGAAACTCTATAACGTTTCGGACAAACGGTTGTCCAATCTCTTGTTAAAAACATTGGAGCATCCACAACTTCTGGTGGTGAATTATTCCACTGATTATGTGTTTTCAGCTTGGTTCTCTCCTTGATTAGTTTCCATCCATTGCTTCTTGCCCTGCTTTTAGATGCTTTGGAGAATAGCTTGACCCCTTCTTCTTTGTAGCAGCCCCACAAATATTGGAGCACTGTTGTCATGTCACTCCTAGTCCTTCTTTTAATTAAACTAGATATACTAAGGTTGAACCCACCCACTTCTTTGTGAAATATCCAATATCTCCGGGGCTGCCACAAAAAAGAGGGGGTCAACCTTACTATGTCTAGTTTAATGAAGAGAAGGACTAGGGGAGACATGATAGCAGTCTTCCAGTATCTCAGGGGTTGACACAAAGAAGAGGGAGTCAAGCTATTCTACAAAGCACCTGAAGGCAGGACAACGGATGGAAACTAACGAAGGAGAGATACCCTCTGGGTCTTGTGTCCCTTCTTCTGCAGAAGATATCTCCAGACCCCTCACATCCTGGACATAAACTGTTTCAATTCCTCCCCTTGGGACAACATTATAGAGCACTGTATGCCCAAACAAGTAAACCCAGGGACAGTTTTTTCCCCTTGTGCCATCCCTCTGCTGAACACCTAATTTTCACAGTGCTCTCTAATGTCTATTTGTATTTATCCATGTAGCATGGCTGTAGCATGATTGTTTATCTTTATTATGTTTACTCCCCCTTTTATTGAGATGATGGTGATGATGATGATGATGATGATGGTGGTGGTGGTGGTAGTGATGGTGATGGTGATGCTTTGCATGTACACTGAGAGCTTTTGTACCGGAGATAAATTCCTTGTGTGTCTAATCACACTTGGCCAAATAAAGTATTCAAATTCAATTCAAATGAGTCATGCACAACGAAAGTATCCTTTCAAAGGAACTACATACCCAGAAGGCTACAGTGAACACCTTCCATTGACCGTGAGAGTAAAGGCGAGGAGACGCATACATCTTTACAATTGTCCACCAGCGGGCACGCATCTATTCAAACCACATCACCAGTGTGCAAACCCTTATGTCACCATCAACCTTTGAAGCCCAGGAACCAACGCTGGTCAATGTTTGCAATGAACCTGTGGCAGTTGTCAAATAAGAGGGGATGGTCCTTCTTGCAAACTGTTTGTCCATTCAGCCAACGTGACCATTCGAAACATGCTGCCAAATTAAGTTTTTTTTTTCACTGCTGAATCAATCCTGTTCTTAAACGGAATGTTACACTTGCCTTTTAATTGCAAACAAAACCAGGTGGTTTCTGGATAGGGGGATGGATGGATGGATGGATGGATGGATGGATGGATAGGTGGATAAACGGAGACAGAGAGATGAAAACAGCAAAACGGCACTTTCAAACGGCAAAAGCCCAATATTTACACAATATTTTCTTCCTCTCCCGTCAAGCAAGTGGCAGATTGGACTGAGAAGTTGTTAGCAGATCAGGATTCACAGGCATACACCACCCTTTATGCAACCAGCAACCAGTGCCTTCTCCCCCTGACTGAAACAAATTAAGCCCCCTTTCCCGAGTTGCTTTTCCCCAGGAATCTCAGCTTGCACCCAAAACACGAGATTCACCCCACATTCTCCAGAAAACCAATGTTGCTCTGTCCCTCCCTATTAGACAACAGAGATTTCCATTCCCCCACCCCAAAAAAAATATTCATTCCACCACATTTCCCCCATCCATTAAAAACCCAAGCATGTTGCAAAGAGTTGTTCCTTCACTCCCCGTGCCAGTTCCCCCCCCCTTCCTCCTTCTTTGAGCAACGTGCAAAAATCCATGTGCGCAAATAACTCCAAATGTACACACACACGTCCGTTGTAGACATCAGGGCAACGTTACGAATCGAAAACCCCGATTCTCCTAACACGTGTTGTTGGAGCACTGCTTTCGGTTCAGACCGCAGTTCGCCCAAGCTCTTTTCCTTACCTGGAATTTTTGCTCACTGGATTTACAATGTGGCAGGGATGCCACCAGCCAACACCAAGGTGAGAATTATTGACCGAACGGAGAGAGAGAAAGAAGGAAGGAGGGGGAGAGAAGGAGGGACGCAAGACCCAGAGTGTATCCAGCTGCTTCACATTCCCTCCTCAAAGAGAGCGGCTGCAAGCGCATTGTTGATGTGTAGAGTAAGGGGGGATGCGTCTGCTCTCTCGCTCCTCCGTCGCGTGGCAAGGACTTTCGCGGCCACTAGGGGGCCCTTTCCGCTGCGAAACCTCGCCCGTGCATTTGGGCAAAGCGTTGGCATTCCTTACGAGAAGGACAAAGAAATGCCCCCAGAAGGCCGGAAGCGGCGAACGGGGCGCTAAGGAAGGGGGGCAACGGGTAAAATTGCAGAGGGAGACTCCTCTTCGGTCCATGGGTGAAAAGGGGAGGAGATGGGAAGCAGGAAGAAGGGTCTGATTTGTTCAATTCACATAGCTGGTGAGATCTAACTCATTACTGTTCAGTCCAGCTGGCAGGGGAGGAATTAGCACAGTGGTTCTCAACCTGTGGGTCGGGACCCCATTTGGGGTCGAATGACCATTTCACGGGGGTCGCCAAACAACACAGTCCGCCATTTTTTTCCCCTTTTCCTTAGCTGTGCTACTCCCTTTTATCCTATTGGCTTTTGAAAGCCAATAGAATAGACTCTCTTGAATAGAGTCTAATTCAGTGGTTCTCAACCTGTGGGTCGGGACCCCATTTGGGGTTGAACGACCATTTCATGGGGGTCGCCAAACAATACAGTCCGCCATTTTTTTTCCCCTTTTCTTTAGCTGTGCTACTCCCTTTTATTTTATTGGCTTTTGAAAGCCAATAGAATAGACTCTCTTGAGTCTAATTCTATTGGCTTTCAAAAGCCAATAGGAATTGTCCAGGCTGTCTCTGCTCTGCTGAGCCCGCCAAAAGTCCCATTCTGGAAACAGTGCTGCACTGGTTGAGTGGTCCTCGACTTACGACTGGTTGAGTGGTCCTCAACTTACAACAGGTTGGGGGTTGGGGCATTAAAAAGGTTGAGAACCACTGAATTAGCAGAATAATAGAGTTGGACGGGACCTTGGAGGTCTTCTACTCCAACCTTCTGCTCGAACAGGAGACCCTATGCCATTCTGGACAAATAGATGTCCAGTCTCTCCTTAAAAGCCTCCGGTGATAGAGCACCCAAAACTTTTGAAAGCAAGACGTTCCACTGGTTAACTGTTCCCACTGTCAGGAAATTCCTCGATAGAATAGAATAGAATCACCATAATGTAAAAAAAGATGTTCTCTAGAACAGTGGTGGTGAACCTATGGCACGCGTGCCAGAGGCGGCACTCAGAGCCCTCTCTGTGGGCACGCCTGCCGCCGCTGCCACCAGCTTGCGCAGGTTCATTAGGCAGCCGTTGGAGCAGCAGCCCCACCCAGCACAAAGGAGGTGAAGCAGCCAGCTAACAAGCTCAAGTAGAGGTGGTAGAGCACGCCCACACCCAACACGCCAAAGGTCACTCTCCCAAGCAGGGAAAGCCAGATCCCCATCGGTGCCATGGCCCCCCGATCCCAGCTAGGATTGCGTGCCTCCCCCATTTATGCTGTGCCTCCTGCCCACCGCCCCACCCACCAGAGACTCCCTGGATCTCCCCCAACCCTGCCCGGCCCCCACAGGCATTTCCCCCCCCCCATGAGCAACATCGAGGTGGCCATGCCCACCCCAGCCACACCCACCCAGTCTGCCATGACAACCACAGCCATGCCCATGCAGTGGGCCACGCTTACTCAGTGGCCCACACCCCCATGCCTCCCCTGAGGGCACCACAATGCTGATGCGACACTGGCACTTTGCGATAAATAAGTAGGTTTTGGGTTGTGGTTTGGGCACTGGGTCTCTAAAAGTTTCACCATCGCTGCTCTAGAAAGAGTGCAGGGAAGAGCAACAAAGATGATCAGGGAATTGGAGACTAAAACATATAAGGAACAGTTGGTGGAAATGGGTATGTCTAGTTCAGGGGTAGGCAACCTTGGCTCTTTTATGACTCGTGGACTTCAACTCCCAGAATTCCTGAGCCAGCTGGTTCAGGAATTCTGGAGTTGAAGTCCACGACTCATAAAAGAGCCAAGGTTGCCTACCCCTGGTCTTGTTTAATGAAGAGAAGGACTAGGGGTGACATGATAGCACTGTTCCAATATCTCAGGGGCTGCCACAAAGAAGAGGGAGTCAAGCTATTCTCCAAAGTGCCTGAAGGCAGGTCAAGAAGCAACGGATGGAAACTCATCAACAAGAGAAGCAACCTACAACTAAGGAGAAACTTCCTGAGAGTTAGAACAATTAACCAGTAGAACAACCTGCCTCCAGAAGCAGTGAATGTTCCAACACTGGAGTTTTTAAGAAGAGACTGGACAGCCATTTGTCCGAAAGGGTATAGGGTTTCCTGCCTGAGCAGGGGGTGGATTAGATGACCTCCAAGGTCCCTTCCAACATTATTATTATTATGATGATGATGGTTAGAATAGAATAGAATAGAATAGAATAGAATAGAATAGAATAGAATAGAATAGAATAGAATAGAATAGAATTCTTTATTGGCCATGTGTGGTTGGACACACAAGGAATTTGTTTCCGTTGCATAAACTCTCATGGTTCATACAAGTAATAGCGATAAATCATGATCATAAACAAGATAAAAATACATTCATCATAAATCATAAAATACAAGACTTCATCATAAACATACGATGCAAGATTTAATGATAATCACAGTCATAGTTTCTTCTCTCCTTGATTGGTTTCCATCCATTGCTTCTTCTCCTGCCTTCAGGTGCTTTGGAGAACAGTTTGACTCCCTCTTCTTTGTGGCAGCCCCTCAGATATTGAAGGACTGCTATCATGTCACCCCTGGTGCTCCTTTAATATAAATTTCAGTGGGGTTTACACAACATGCCAGCCTGAGCTAAAATGGTGTGGGGTAGTTTATACTCTAGCACATGGGTGGGGTACCTTGGCTCTTTTATGACTCGTGGACTTCAACTCCCAGAATTCCTGAGCCAGCATGGCTGGCTCAGGAATTCTGGGAGTTGAAATTCACAAGTCATAAAAGAGCCACGGTTCCCCATCCCTGCTCTAGCATGAATACATAATAACAGAGTTGGAAGGGATCTTGAAGTTTTTCTAGTCCAGCCCCTTGTCCAGGCAGGAGACCGTATACCAGTCTATTGCTAAGCACGATGCTGGTTAAGTGAGCCATGCCTAATTTTATAAGCTTTTTTGCCAAGGTCATTAAGTAAAGCATGATAGTTGTTAAGTGAAGCGTATGGCTGTTATGCGAATCTGCCTTCACCCCCCCCCCTTTTTTTTTTTTCTTCTTCTCAGAAACTGTCTGGGAAGATCTTGTGTAGTGTTCCCATGACCTCACAACACTTCAACTATCATAAATTTATGCCAGTTGCCAAAGGCCCATGTTTTGAACATGTGACCATGAGGATGCTGCAATGGTCATAAGTGTGAGGACTGGTCACGAGTCACTTTTTTTAGCACTTTGATAACTTCAGGAAGTCGCTAAACAAATGGTTCTAAGTCAAGAAACACCCAGTAAGCGTCTTCGCTGCAGCCAGATAAAGTTGCAAGGTCTTGACTTTGAGTTTCATCACTAGGAAAACGGATTGCATTTATCTAGCCCAAAGGTCAGCTGACTCAGGAATTCTGGGAGTTGAAGTCCATGAGTCATAAAAGAACCGAGGTTGCCGACCCCTGTTCTAGCCAGAATCTCCCAAATGTTTTTAACATGCTGTGAAGTTCTAAATTCAGAGTAAAAACTTTGGTTTTTATAAAAAAAAATATGGCCATGTTGATGACATTTGCATTTGGTCAAAGTTTTACAGTGCGGTTCTTCGTCCCCCAAACATGTACGAAATCTCCATAAGTGAGTAAATTACATACCTAATTAAATGGTGATTAAAATGATTTCTCAGCAGGGCAGTTTGGCATGCAACATTGCATGCTGGGTTGGGCCAAATGGCACAAAAGAATTTCATGCAGTGAAAGAAACCTGTTTTTTTTTTCCCCCTTTGCCCTTGAAAACAAAAGCAACTTCTTTTCTAGCATGTCCATGCGGAGTGAGGTAAACATGAAGAAAACCTTTAACTACAGCCCTAAAATGAAAGAAGAAAACAACCCAACAGACATAACAGTTTCTTCCACTTTAACCGGAAGACTGTTTATCATCCTGAAAAAGCCAATTAGCTGGGCTGAACCAGCACCAGAAGCATTCCTGCAGTTCAGTAGATCACCACATGGGGCAGTATCACACCAGCTAGCTTTTTTTCCCCATGGTGTTTACAGTTCCTGTCAAAAAACCAGGACAATCGAAGCAATGTTTTCAAGCACTGCCTCCACCTATGCTGACTGACTTTAAAGCCAACACAGTGCTAGGCTGTATTAATAGAGATATAGAATCAAGATCACGTGAAGTGTTAATACCACCTTACAATGCCTTGGTAAGGCCACACTTGAAATACTGCATCTAGTTTTGGTCACCACAATGTAAAAAAGATGTTGAGACTCTAGAAAGAGTACAGAGAAGAGTAACAAAGATGATCAGGGGACTGGAGCCTAAAGCATATAAGGAACGGTTGCTGGAATTGGGTATGTCTAGTTTAATGAAGAGAAGGACCAGGGGTGACATGACAGCAGTGTTCCAATATCTCAGGGGCTGCCACAAAGAAGAGGGAGTCAAGCTACTCTCCAAAGCACCTGAAGGCAGGACAAGAAGCAACGGAGGGAAACTAATCAAGGAGAGAAGCAACCTAGAACTAAGGAGAAACTTCCTGACAGTGAGAACAATTAACCAGTGGAACAACCTACCTCCAGAAGCGGTGAATGCTCCAGCACTGGAAGTATTTAAGAAGAGACTGGGCAGCCATTTGTCCGAAATGGTATAGGGTTTCCTGCCTGAGCAGGGGGTTGGACTAGATGACCTCCAAGATCTCTTCCAACTTTATTATTATTATTATTGTTATTATTGTTGTTGTTGTTATGGATCATCACACAGTCAGCCAGATGTTCATACTGGATTTGGCATTTTGTCTACCTATCGAGTCCTTACCCAGGACCTGGGATAGGCAGATGTGGATGTTTGATGGTATTATAGGTATCGTTGCAGGATGGAAGCAGTTCCTAGTAAGGCCGCCTTTTGCAATTGACTAATAGCGAATTTGTCAATGCCAATGGTGTTCAAGTGGTGCTCTGGTTGTTTTGGGATTGCACCCAAGGCGCCTATTACTATTGGTACTCCCTTGCTTGCTTTTGCCACAGCCTTTCTATTTCTATTTGTAGGTGTTTGTATTATTATTATTATTATTATTATTATTATTATTATTAAATGGTGTATCGTGAGGAGCCATCTCACCCCAATGGGATTAGCCCATCTCAACCATTCCACAGAAGGGGCATGTTGCAGACCCCGTCAGTCAAGGAACTCCGGCTGGTGGGGTCCAGAAAAAGAGCCTTTTCTGCCATGGTACCTGCCCTTTGGAACATTGTGCCCTCTAAAGGTGAGATCCACACCCATCATGCACTCCCATCCTTCTGGCCTTCTGAAAGGGGCTGAAGACCTGGCTCCTTTAGCCAATGAAAAGGAGCGAACGGAGAGAAAATCAAGAAGTTGGCTATGAGCTGGGAAGAATAAGGGCTATATCAATTTTTCAAAGGCACTATCTAAAATGTGACATTGAAAAATGGACTTTGTAGTGATTTGGTTTTCTTCCTGTTTTGTTTTAAACTTTTGCATCAAAAGATTTTTGCATCCAGTTAGGGAAGAAAAGTTGTAAATTAAGTCTCTCCTTCCCTAGTCTCTTCTATTGCCCTTCCTTACTCTCTCTTTCTCTATCTCTCCTTTTTCTCTCCACTCTACGTCCTTTTTCTTTCCGTTTTCTTCCCTTTCCCTTACTTTCCTCCTTCCCACTTCCCCTTCTGACTCTTTCCTCTTCCTCCTTCTCTCTCTTCCTTTCTAATCCCCCTCCCCTCCCCAAAGCTCTTGGCCAGCTGCCTAAATTCCACAGTGATTCTTTTCCAGTAAGGTTCCCACCAAGTTCTCTTTAGCAAGATTTGTTGCGATGAACAAAGAATGAAGTTACAAGAATCCCCACAACTGAACTATTTCCTATATAAATCCAAAATATTGCCATGAATCTTAGGGTGGAGACTTTCTGTCAGCACTGCCCTGCCACTTTGCCAGCCACGCGTCACTAGATGCTAGACTGCCATATGCAACAGGTGGGACGGAGCTGCGGGGTGGGATAAGGGATAGCAGAAGGGGGATTGAAACTACTTGTTGTGCCATCCCATGAGAGCCACTAGCCATTTCAAGATCATCCCATGGAATGTGGTATCATCCAGCTCACGCAGCCAGGGACTGTTACCACAACAGTTTGTTTGACTGCTCTTGGACAGTAAAAGATAACTAAGGAGAAAGGAGGGAAAGGGTAAAGTTAACCAGATGCTTTGGGTGTGAAACTTCAGTTCCGGCTTTGCTACACTGTAATCACTTGACTTTAGTAAAGTGTACTTTTGTTAATCACGAGTTTGAGAGTCATTCTTTTCTAACTGGCCAAGTAGGGATGTCTGACACTTTCTGATTTGCTTCCTTCCTGAAAATGGGGAAGTTACAGCTGGTTATTTACTTCAGTGTTTCTCAACCTCAGTAATTGGAAGATGTATGGACTTCAGTTCCCAGAATTCCTCCATGCTGGCTGGGGAATTCTGGTAATTGAAGTCCACACATCTTAAATTTGCTGAAGTTGAGAAACACTGTTTACATAATGGTCTCCAGAGCCTTTATCTATCTGAGGGGCATCTCTTACAACCTCTTTTTTTTTCCCTTTCTCCTCTCTTTTCTCTCTCTTTCCTGCCCTTTTCTTTTTCTCCCTCTTTCCCATCTCCTCTTTTCCTCCATCTTTCTCCTCCCCCCTTCTTTTCTTTATCACTTTCTTCCTCTATATCCCCTCTGCCCTTCCTCTCTCCTTTCTGTCTTATTACTCCTCCTCCCTTTGAATGTTTCATACTGGGAAATATGAACCTCCAAAATACATCCACCTCAGCGTGTTCCCAATCCCGTAGTTCTGCATCTGTCAAAGAAAAAACAGCCACCTCTACATTGCGGCAAAGATCTCTATTTATCCGGGGAGTTTGGAAACAGAGTGTGAGGACCTAATTGCTCTTAAAAGCTTCAGAGGTTCACCAAAACTAGAGAGTCACCTCCATTAGCAGAAGTATTGATTTATTCTCCATCAAGTTTTTCTCAGAGTGAAATTGTGGATGTTGGCTATAGTCTATCCTGAAAACCTAATGGGCAGAGTTCAGCTGGAGTAATTCACTAGGTCATCTTTGATTCCTTGCCCCACTTAGCTGGACGAAGAGTTCTGGAAAGGTGGAACAATGGAACATGCAACAATATTTTCCGATGCTTTGGGTCAATCCTTAAGGAACCCAGTGTTGCCTTAGGTCCTGTTAGCAATTCATCTGGACCAGAAGTCAAGACAAGACACAGTGGATGGGAACTAATCAAGGAGAGAAGCAACTTGGAATTAAGGAGAAACTTCTTAACTGTGAGAGCAATTGAACAGCTTGCCTTCAGAAGTTGTGGGCGCTCCATCACCGGAGGTTTTTAAGAAAAGACTGTGCAACTACCTATCTGAAGTGGTATAGAGTCTCCTGCTTGAGCAGTAGGTGAGACTAGAAGATCTCCAAGGTCCCTTCCAACTCTATTCTGATTGATATTTTGATGCAGCTTGGCAATAGCAGGAAAAACCCAAATTGGAACAAATTTGGGTTGTGTTTGTTTTTCTGTTTGTTTGCCAAAATAACTAAAGGGTCTCTTCTAAGGCTATATAAATGTGATAAATTAATTAAGCTATCATTTAAAAAACCCCGGTAAAACCTAGTTCACTTATTACAGCAATGGGCTGTTTAAAAAGATCTTCCTTTTAATTGCTATGAGTCGTCCTCAACTTACAGCTATAATGCAGTGCCCATTACATTTGTAAGTTGTGACAATCATAAAATGGATCATCATGTGACTGACCTGATTTTACAACCTTTTTTTGCAGCAGTCGTTAAGCGAACACAGCAGTCATAAAATGAAGATACTACTTGTTTGTTGTTCAAATAACATTTTCAGATTGCTTCCTCGCAGTCCCCATCCATCTTTTTCTAGTCTTCAACTAGACCAGGGCTACGAAAGAGCCAAGGTTGCCTAGCCCTAAACTAGACCAAGAGGGAACATTAAAAACCACCTTCTGCATGGTAGCCTTTCAAATATTGAAAGACCACAGCCAAAGAATTAATTAATTCTTATCTTCTCTGAGCCGAGGTGGCGCAGCAGTTAGAGTGCAGTACTGCAGGCCACTTTACCTGACTGTGTTCAGCAGGTCAGCGGTTCAAATCTCACTGGCTCAAGGTTGACTCAGCCTTCCATCCTTCCGGGGTAGGTAAAATGAGGACCCAGATTGTTGGGGGCAATGTAAATATATATATACATTGCTTACTGGTGTACACCGCTTAGAGAGTGCTTGCACTTAAAGCGGTATATAAATCTCATAAATAAATAAAAAACCATGGAATGGGACAGCTTGCCATGGCCAGCTCGGCACAGCCAACTTGGCATGGGCTAACTCGCTGTGAGACAACTCGCTGCAGCACAATGCACAGCGATAACAATTTAACAATGGTATTTAATTATTTCAAGTAAATTAAAAAATATTTTAATGTTTGCCATTCACATTTCATTCTGTTCCTCCTTTTACATCCTTTCTTGAATGATTGCATTCCACTGTTTCTTTAATATTAGGGTAACTCTTGTCCCGCAGCAAGTTGACCATGAGTTGGCCATGGTGATTTGGCCGCGGTGAATTGTCATAGACGCTCTGAACTAACAACTGCTTCAACTTTATTATTGGTCTTGCCTTCCAATAAGCTCCCTCTTCCCTGAACGTCCTCCAGTTTCTCAGTGGTGTTCTTAAAACAGAGCCCTTGAATTGCTCACAGTTTATTTTGTGACTTCTAGTGACTTCTCTAGAAGAGAAGAACATTTCAAATTCCCACTACACTCCCTCCAGTTTTGCAAGTCCCACCATTTGGAGTGGACCCCATCTTAAAAAGTTGAATTGAATTTGGCTTGGCGTTATTTACCTGCTTTGGATTTTCAAGTCTGGTCTACTGGCGATTCGACACTGGGGAGGAGAATAGAGCCACTGGAACGCAGTCATGGTCTTCTCCTCAATCCGAAAGCAGCCTTGCCTCACGTACCTGAAACCATGGATTGTTACAAACTATGTTAATATTGTGCAGGCCCAAGTGGAAAAGGAAGCTTTGATTTCAGGTTCTCCAGCATGAAGGCAGCTGGAACCAGAATTGCCTACTTATCATGCCTCATTATTTTTTAAAGATCTCTATCTGGATTCATTTTATTGGATTAACATATGCTAGGATATCGTGTCGATGCCTCAAGTCTCTGTTCCATCAGGCCATTAAACATCTAAACCAGGGGCAAACATTCTAAACCAGTGGTTCTCAACCTTTTTAATGCCACGACCCCCAACCAGTCGTAAGTCGAGGACTACTCAACCGGTCGTAAGTCGAGGACTACTCAACTGGTGCAGCACCGTTTGCAGAATGGGACTTTTGGCGGGCTCAGCAGGGCAGAGACAGCCTGGACAATTCCTATTGGCTTTTGAAAGCCAATAGAATTAGACTCTATTCAAGAGAGTCTATTCTATTGGCTTTCAAAAGCCAATAGAATAAAAGGGAGTAGCACAGCTAAGGAAAAGGGGAAAAAAATGGCGGACTGCGTTGTTTGGCGACCCCCCGTGAAATGGTCGTTCAACCCCAAATGGGGTCCCGACCCACAGGTTGAGAACCACTGTTCTAAACCATGCTGGCTCAGGACTTCTGGGAGTTGAAGTCCCCGAGTCATAAAAGAGCCAAGGTTGCCTACCCCTGATCTAAAGCATAACTTTTAAACGATGTGGCTTGAAGCTTTCCAAAGCGCTGTTGTGTTCCATCATGAGAGTCAACCTCAGGGAAATGGTGAGTGTCCAAAGAGTTCAGATACAGCTAGTCTTCAACTTATGATCACAATTGGGACCAAAATTTCCATTGCTAAGCAAGGCAGTTGTTAAATACATTGGGCCTGATTTTATGATCTTTATTTGCAATGGTTATTAAGTGAGTCGCTGCAAGTTGTTAAGTGAATCATGTGGTTGTTAAATGAACCTAGTTTCTCCCACTTACTTTGCTTGATAAAAACCAGCTGGGAAGGTTGCGAATGGGAGATCACATGACCCCAGGACAGTCATAAGTATATGCCAGTTGCCAATTTTGGTCACATGACCATGGGGATGCTGCAACAGTCATAAGTATGAAAGCTGCTCGTACGTCACTTTTTTCAGCGCTGTTGTAACTTCAAGTGGTCACTAAAGGATTGGTTGTAAGTTGAGGACTACCTGAACACAGACCCAGCTAACCAATTGCTGCTTATTATTTTGGGGGACATTAATTGGGAGTGTTTATTTGGTATTATTAAAAGTTCCTTGCTTCCTGTTTTAAATTTTTTTTAAATAGAGGTAGTCCTCAATTTATCACCAGTCACTTAGTGACTGTTCAACGTTACAACGGATTTCCCTGTGGGCACTTATGACCTGAGGAGGCTCAATGGCTCAGTGGTTAAAGACGCTGAGCTTGTCAGCTGGAGAGCTGACAGCCCGGGTTCAAGACCTAAGCTACGCACAATGGGGTGAGCTCCTGTTCCTCGCCCCAGCTCCTGCCCACCTAGCAGTTCGAAAGCAGGCAAATGCAAGTAGATAAATAGGTACCACTTCGGTGGGAAGGTAACAGTGTTCCATGGCCTTTGATGCATAGCCCTGCTGGCCAAATGACCCTGGAAATTGTCTTCAGACAACATTGGAGATGAGCACTATGCCCTAAAGTCAGATACAGCTAATGACTGGATTTTCTGACAGTTTTTCCCAAAACACGCTTTCCAACCTACAATAACTACTCTGCTTACAGCCAACTTTCTTCGTTTTTTCGGCTTGCCACTGCTAAGCGGAGAGGGGAGATGCATTCTTCTAGTTCAGTCATAACAATAACTTTTTTGTGGGAACCAAGGTCAAATTGCTCAAGCATTTGGCGGGCTAGAACTGCCATTAGAGAGCCCGCCAAAGGTGTTAATGGAAATGTGATTTATTACATATTTAGTGGGTGAGAAGTTTAACTTTTACTTTGTAACCTTTCAGGGGGGACTTCCAGTCTTGGTTTCACCTATGTTCGTGCTGATATTATGTAACCATTAAAATTGTTCTTTGAGGAAAGCAGTTGCCTCAGAGTTCTTATTTCTACAGGTGTCATCCATCGGAACCATGACATACGCATTTTTACTTCCAGTTTTCAGCAAATCTGGCCCATAGCAAACCTTTGCTTTCTCTTAACGACCACAGCACTCAGTTTATGGCCTCAGCATTTGCTTAACGGCCGATGCATAAAAAGGTTTTAAAATTGGGTTGCTCACATGAGTATCCCAATGTACAACACTCGCAAGTTATGACGATAATGGGCAGACTCCATTACAGTCGCAACTCCAGAACTACCTATAAAAAAAAATCCCAAGCATGTAAGGAGCCTTAGAAGTATAACATAGTAAAAGAAAAACAGGAATTGCAGGGAGACAGTTGACTTAGTCGTGTTCAGCTTAAAGAATACAGGCACATTTAAAAATGGCAAACTAAAATGCCTTTTAAAAAATGCAGACTCTTGCTGCATTATATAATGCTACCAGCAAAAATAGATGAAATAAGCTGGAGAGGGGCAAAATGTAAATCTTAGTTAATTGATAGATGCCTATCTGATTTCAGCAGGCCTCTGGTTTTGTAATTGTTCAGCAATTGCAACCACTAAAAATAAGGCACATTTATCTGCCCGGTGCTTGGATAAATTGTATTTCTAGAGCTTGGGGTTTTTTTATTGGTTATTTAAAATGTTGATTTAACATCTTTCCAATGGCATGGTTCTCAAGGGAAGGATGTGCAATCCATTAAAATAGAACTTCTATACAATATGAATTCAATAATATATATAAAATAGTGTTGTAAGAGAGATTGATACGGTATATATGAACAACCAGTACCGGTAAGTATGAATCTCATGGTCTACCTGTAAATTGAGCTTCTGGAAAAAAAAATAAGCACACTATTTGAAAACCTTACGGATCAAATCTCTGAATTTCAGCATCCCTACCTAGAAAAATAAATCGGCTGTCATTTCTATGTGCCTAAAGCCCCAGAGAAATATGCCTGGTTAACATGGCATTACTGAGGTAGATGCAGCTGAAAATATTCAGTTTAGTCATTCCACTGCTGAAGGAATGAATCACCTCACATTCCTCAAACTACAACAAGCCCAAATTTTGACATTTGGTGGCCTCGCTTATTTTTCCAGGAGAGGTAGACATCTGCTCTCAAATTTCTCCTCAAGCTACCTCTGCGAAGTAATTGTATGATTTAGTGGTTGGTTCACACAGCATGCTAGACTAGGTTAGAGCAGGCATGAGTAGTTTTGTGGTTCAGAGTTCCTAGGAACCTATCTTGTATAGAGGTAGTCCTCAACTTACGACCACAGTTGGGAGCAGAACTTCTGCTGTAAGCAAGGCAGTTGTTAAAGGAGTAATACCTGATTTTACAACCTTTTGGTCATGGTTGTTAAATAAGTCACTGCAGTTGTTAAGTGAGTCATGGTGTCATTAAGTGAATCCGGCTTCCCCCATTCATTTTGCTTGTCGGAAGTTGGCTGGGAAGGCCGCAAATGGTGACCACATGACCCTGGGATGCTGCAACTGTCATAAATACATGCTGGTTGCTAAGCACCCAAATTTTGATCATGTGACCATGGGGATGCCGCGCCAGTCATAGTGCAAGCACCAGTCATTAGCTGACTTCCTGGTATTCAGGATGCAGCTTATAAGCACTATGAGATTAGAGTTCAAAGCATTGTTAGAAACCCCACACACCCACTTTACGGTCTGTTTCTTTTGCTCCCCTCTGGGAGGAGGTTTTGAAGTATTTATAGTAGGACTACTAGATTCTCCCACAGCTTTGTTCCTTATGCCATCCGTCTTGTAAACTCGCAAGATTCATTTTTCTCACCAGGCACATGTATACATAACCCAAAGTAGACTGTGTTGTTTCTCTGTGTCATATAATATATGTGGGTATATGCATAATTCTGTATTTATTCATTCATTCATTCATTCATTCATTTCTGATATATTTATATAGTGTATATTGGAGGTGGTGACCCTTTGAGAGCTGTATGCAACAAAATTTCATTTTAATGTATGCTGATTAGTGTACATTCAAAGTGACAATAAAGTTATTCTACTCTATTCTATTCTGTTCTATTCTATTCTATTCTATTCTATTCTATTCTAATTTTTTTCAGTACCATTGCAACAGTCACTAAATGAATGGTTATAAATCGAGGACTACCTGTGCTATGAAAACTCAACCATTAGTTGAGTCAAACTGTGATTACATTGTTTGTGCATAGTTTATTCTGTGAACACATCAATTATGGTATTTTAACCTAATAATATTAAGCATTTTCCAAAGTTCTGACTCATAAAGATGGGTGAAATCTGTCCACTTTGTTTTTATTCAGATTTACATTTTTCCCAGCTGTTTCCCCCCCCCCCTAGTCTATCTCCATAACAATTTGCTCATTTAACCAAAAGAAAAAACGTGGGAAAATTTGCACACATGACAAGGAATGTTTTTCTTTTGCAAAACTTATCAGAAAGTTCTAGAAAGTGAAAGTTACGTTCTACCCAATTTATTCCAGATCAGGGTGCAAAAACTGGAGGGACAGTATAACAATTCATATCCAATTAATTTGTCCTCCATTCCCACCAATGATTTTATGCATACAGATAGTCCTCAACGTTCAACCACACAACTGAGCCCCAAATTTACCTTGCAAAGCGAGAAAGTTGTTCAGTGAGCTTTGCCCCATTTTACAACCTTTCTTGCCACAGTTGTTAAGTGAACCACTGCTGTTATTAAGTTGTTAAGTGAATCTGGCTTCCCAGTTGTAAAGTGAATCTGGCTTCCGCATTGACTTTGCTTGTCAGAAGGTCACAAAAGGTGATCACATGACCCCGGGTACACGGTGACAGTCATAAATATGAGCCAGTTGCCAAGCGTCTGAATTTTGATCACGTGACCAGGGGGATGCTACAACGGTCATAAATGTGAGAAACGGTCATAAGACACTTATTTCAATGACATCGTAATTTTGAACACTCACTAAACGAATTATTGTAAGTCAAGCACTACCAGTACATATGTATATTACCATATATTCCGGCGTATAAGGCGACCCAGCGTATAAGACGATCCCTGACTTTGGCACCGAGTCCCATGCCTAGAAAGTCGTCTTATACGCTGGAAACTACCGTTATTTCCAGCGTATAAGACGACTCGGCATATAAGACAACCCCCAACTTCGGCGCCAATTTCAACGCTTTCAAAAGTCGTCTTATACGCCGGAAAGTACCGTAATAACTTCTGAAATTGTTGAGCCCGCTATCTCTGATGTGTACTCCTGAACCTATGACATTTTTGCTTTCAACTCTCCCTATCCAAAAAAAAAATCTCCCTTGCAGCTCATAATTCATGGAGCTGCTCTAGGAAAAAGCTTATAAGAGGAAGTCACTGAAGTATATTTTAGCAAACCCCACATCTGTTCTTCTTCCCAAGCGATAGGACCACTTCCTGAATTTTGTAGAGCTGCCTGGGGCTTTAATCCTATATTAAAACCATCAGTTCTCCTTCATGTTAGGCTGAGTGTACATTTTCTTAGAAATACTAAATGGATCAGACAATTCTAGAAAAATTTTAAAAAAAACATCAAGCCTTGCCAGAAGCTTACTTTTTAATTCTCTAACTCAAATGCATCTTTGAAAGCCCGATGACTCAGATAAAATTTGTACTTAAAGGCCTAGCTATGTGCATCGTTTGTAAAGCCAATTTTAGAAAGGCTACGTAGGTATTATGTTCTATCAGCATGAAGACTGCTTCGCTCATAGCAGATAGAAGTAGGGTTCATTCATTCATTGTCTCGGCGTTTTTCTCCCTTCCAAGATCCATTATTTTTCTCCACTTTCCTTTTCCAAGCATTATTTCTGTGAACTGCTGAGCTGTGTGTCAGGCCCCCTTCTTACCATTGTGTCTCCTTGATTTTTATCTGTTAATGTTTTTATTTATTTGCTGTGTTTAAATGATGATATTAATGCTTTTCAATATCATTGGATACGAGATGGCCGGCAAATAAGGAAGGAAGGCAGGCAGGCAGGCAGGAAGGAAGGAAGGAAGGAAGAAAGGGAGGGAGGGAGGGAGGCAGGGAGGGAAGGAAAGAAGAAAGAAAGAAAGAAAGAAAGAAAGAAAGAAAGAAAGAAAGAAAGAAAGAAAGAAAGAAAGAAAGAAAGAAAGAGAAAGAAAGAGGAAGAAAGAAAGAAAGAAAGAAAGAAAGAAAGAAAGAAAGAAAGAAAGAAAGAAAGAAAGAAGAAAGAAAGGGAGGGAAGAAAGAAAGAAAGAAAGAAAGAAACAGAGAGAGAGAGAGAGAAAAGGAAGAAGGAAGGAAGGAAGGAAGGAAGGAAGGAAGAAAGAAAGAAAGAAAGAAAGAAAGAAAGAAAGAAAGAAAGAAAGAAAGAAAGAAAGAAAGAAAGAAAGAAAGGGTTATATTTTTAGTCCTCCAGTTATACAGGAATCAGCAAAGGGACAATACCTGAAGAGCTATACTGATTACAGGTAGTCCTCGACTTACACTATTCATTTAGCAACTGTTCGAAGTTACAACAGTACTGAAAAAAAGTGACGTATATGATGGGTCCTCGCACTTGTGGCCATCGCAGCATCCTCTATTCTGTTCTGTTCTGCTCTTTTCTAGTCTAGTCTAGTCTAGTTTATTCTACTCTATTCTATTCTGTTCTGTTCTAAATTCCATGTCATTATTCTACTGTTCTATTCTATTATTTTCTGTTCTGTCATGTTCTTCCCTTATCTCATCAGTTTCAGCAGTGCTAGTTTACAATCCCTGATGCCACTAAAATGTATGTTAAGGACTTGCTGAGCAAAAAATATGGATCGCACCTCCTGCTGTAACAAACTGAATTTATGGGGGGGAGATACAATCTCCCTCTCTCTCTCTCTCTCTCTCTCCCTCCCTCCCTCCCTCCCTCCCTCCCTCCCTCCCTCCCTCCCTCTCTCTCTCTCTTTCTCTCTCTCTTTCTCTCTTTTTCTCTTTCTCTCTGAATGCCCTGACAAAAGGAGACATCACACATTCCCTCCATTGTTATTGCCCTTCTAATCGCATTCCCAAAGCCACGGCAGATGTAGAAACTTATTAAATAACATTACAGGCACAAATCATGCCTCGTTACTTCAATTAGGGTGTGTTTCTTGAACTGGGAGGGAGCCAAAATGTCTGTAATTACAAGGGTTCCTGGTGCTTCCTCCCCGTCTTCCTTTTGGTAATCAGGAGCCGGGAGTTAATGTGGCCTCATTTACATATGAAATGTTTACCATCAAGAGGCTCGGTGTAAACGAATAATTATGGTGATGGTATTCCTTGGGGAGAAGGGAAGGGCAGGAAAGCAGAGATTGAAAGTGAATGAAATTGGACAGATGGCATATGTTTTACACGACAAACCCGGAGAATGAGGAGGGGAGGATGAAAAGAGCAGCTGTGAAAGCAGCGAAAAAGGATCAAAGGTTAGGATCAGAGGACGGGGGCATCCTGTGTTTTTAAATGGTCCCCTTTAATTACTAGCTCCAATGTGAGACAAAGAACTGGCAGATGTTTCTTCTATGACAGAAGCTGCTGGATGCATGCAGTAGATATTCTTTGCTTGGAACTGTTGGTTGCTGACACGTAAGAGGATAGGCAGGGCCACCCACAGGGAGAGGGTTTTTCAAGATGGTGGGTATGATTGGGCGATCAAAGCCCCACCCCTATGTAAATATCACATGTCTGATGTGGTATAAGGTGGTTCTCTTGCTTGAGTAGGGGGCTGGACTAGAAGACCTCCAAGGTCCCTTCCAGCTCTATTCTATTCTATTCTATTCTATTCTATTCTATTCTATTCTATTCTATTCTATTCTATTCTATTCTATTCTATATAAGCTGATATCATACACAAAGGGGTGGAGCCTTGGTCACAAAATCACAACTACCATCTTGAACTCTTTAACTCTCCTAAGAATGCCTCTTTATAGTTGTACTCAACAGAAAGGAAACAGAGAGAATAGAATAGAATAGAATAGAATAGAATAGAATAGAATAGAATAGAATAGAATAGAATAGAATAGAATAGAAACTGGAAGGGACCTTGGAGGTCTTCTAATCCAGCCCCCCCATGCATAAGCAGGAGAACCTATACCATCTCAGACAAGTGACTGTTTAGCCTCTTCTTAAAAATCTCCAATGATGGAGCGCCCACGATTTCTGGAGGCAAGCTATTCCACTGGTTAATTGTCCCCATTGTCAGGAAGTTTCTCCTTAATTCCAGGTTGCTTCTCTCTTTGATCAGTTTCCAACCATTGTTTCTTGTCCTGCCCTCTAGTGCTAGAGTAAGAAAGTAACAGAGCTGGAAGGGTCCTTGGAGGTCTTCTAGTCCAACCCCCTGCTCAAGCAGGAAACCCTATATCATTTCAGACCAATGACTGTCCAATCTCTTCTTAAAAACCTCCAGTTTAAAGGTGGGCCATCAATTGCACAGTGAAGACTGTAGGTAGTCCTTGACTTACAACCATTTGTTTAGCAACCAAAGTTATAATGACCCTGGAAAAAGTGACTGGTCCTCACATTTACAAGTTTACAACTATTGCAGCATCCCCACAGTCACATGATTAGAACTTGAGTTCTTACCAACCAGCACGTATTTACGATGGTCACAGCATCCCAGGTCATGTGATCCTTTCTGCAACCTTCCCAGCTAATTTCTGACAAGCAAAGTCAACGGGAAAAGACAGATTTGCTTAATAACCACGGGATTCACTTAACAACTCCAGCGATCGCTTAACAACCGGGGGGGGGAATGTCATTAAATTGGGAGCAACTCACTTAACAGCGACTTTGCTTAGCAACGGAAATTCTGGCCCCAACTGTGGTTGTAAGTTGAGGACTACAGATATGGAAGAACGGGAAGAGATGAGATAGATATCTACTCAAAAACACTTAACTGTCTGTCTCATCTCTTCCCATCCTTCAGTGCAACCCCAAAAAAGGGTATGATTCAATCATTCCTCTGTTTACAAATTGGCTAGCTCTTTCCTAATAATTAATTCAATATCTTGGTCAAAGCCAGAAAATGTGTTATTTATACGTTTCTTTGTTTAATCCATTTAGAAGATTTCCTGCTTCCCCCAGCAACTCTGGATGGCTAACAAGGATTAATAATACCCGGGGAAGGAAAATGATAAAATAATAAAACTCGATAAGGTGAAAAATAGTGTCCCTGCATGTAGACGTACGATTCCTGTCCTATGTGATATATCAGAGGCTCATCTGGAGCCTGGGGGAAGAAACAGTTTCTTTAGCAACCAAGTTAAACGTGTGTGAACGCAACCAACTGTGGCGAATTATGGCTGGGGAGAGATGGAAAGACAATCCCCAAAAAAGGTTTTGGATTCGGATGAGCTGTGCTTGAAAAGCACATTCCAGAGAATAATATCTTCGTTGTAATTTCCGCTTGTGCTCTTCTTCTTTTTTTGCAAAATCTGATCATGATGACATTTATGCCCTTCTAACGCTTTGCTCAGGAGAATCATCCTTCATTCAAAAGAAAAGGAGAAAGAAAAAAAGGGGGAGAGAGAAAGGGAGGGATTTTTTTGTTTCTTCCTGCAACATCTTTTGCCCCACAATGTGAGGCGAAGATTTTTGTGTGTCCACGTCTGTGCATTTATGTGCCTGATTTTAGTCCCAGAGGTGCTTTTTCAAAAGGTGACTGTACGCCGAAGAAGCTTCTTGGCTGAGAAGTGAAACGTCTTCAAGCAAAAACAAAGTAAGCCCAGTTGCCTTTTGAAAAAGCACCTTTGGGACAACTGTTGGAAGAAAAGTCTTCATCCTGGTTCATCCCAGCTGGGAAATAAACATGGCACCTGCTTTGGGAAGAAAGTTGTAGTTTATTGGAGAGGAGAGCCAGACAGGAAGATGGCAGCAAGAGAAGTGAAAAAAGGGGCTGAGCACATGTAGGAAGTGGATTTTTATACTCTCTGAAGCCAGATGTGGATGTTTGATGGTATTACAGATATCGTCGCAGATGGAAGCAGTTCCTAGTAAGGCTGCCTTTTGCAATTGACTAATAGCGAATTTGTCAATGCCAATGGTATTCAAGTGGTGCTCTAGTTGTTTTGGGATTACTATTGGTACTATCCTTGCTTGCCTTTGCCACAGTCTTTCTATTATTACTATTATTATTATTATTATTATTATTATGGATCATCGCACATCATCATCAT
Organism: Crotalus tigris; assembly: GCF_016545835.1. Classification (NCBI taxonomy): domain Eukaryota; kingdom Metazoa; phylum Chordata; class Lepidosauria; order Squamata; family Viperidae; genus Crotalus; species Crotalus tigris. The sequence continues at coordinate 6,492,467 of NW_024096468.1, read as the reverse complement.
CATTATTATTATTATTATTATTATTATTATTATTATTATTATTATTATTATTATTATAATATCTAGGCAGTCAGTGGTCTTGAGCCAAGACTTTATTTCCATGCTAAGCTCACCATACAGGGCTACTGCAGTGATAAATAACAAATAGAAGCAACGACTCAGAAGAAGAGTGAGAATAATCAATAAATAATTCATTCCACTGACAAGATTCTAAGCAGGCATACTTTCTAATTCAGAAAGATCCACCTAACCAACATGGCTTGCAGCATCAAAAAACTGTTTTAAAAAATTTAGATCTTCCAATCCTCACCCCCAGTTGCAAAAAAGTTAAATTCTCTGGCTTGGTCCTAGCCCTATGCAACTGTGGCAGGCTCTTTTCCAGAGTCTGTGCATCCATATCTATCTGAACAAGATGTTTAAGATCAGGTTGGACCACCTAAGCCCAGCTCCTTCACAGTTGGACTTCAGATCCCATCATCCTCAATGCCTGTTTCGGGATGAATGGAACTGGAGTCCAACTCCTTGGTCTCCATTGTCTAAGGCAGGGGTCTTCAAACTTGGCCCTTTTATGACTTGTGGAGTTCAACTCCCAGAATTCCTCAGCCAGGCATGCTGGCTGAGGAATTCTGGGAGTTGAAGTCCATAAGTCATAAAAGGGCCAAGTTCGAAGACCCCCCTGATTTAAGGAATCTCATTTCTATTAGAGACTGCGCTACTGGTGCATGTTGGTGCCACAAGCTTTGCTCTGATCATTTCTCATGTCCCACTGCAGCTTAGTGTATCAGACATACCAAAGGCAGTCAGATTATGGAGAAGCTTTGTGTAACATCCATCTATCTAGGAAATCCTCCCTCCCTTCCTGATTTCCAAGCAACCTTAATCCAAGGAAGAGGAAGGATGAGCAATCAGAGAAAGAGCAATCTCAGTGCACCCTTCTCTACTCAAACGTTTTTCCATTATAACTCATCCCCTTGGTGCTCCTTCCATCAATCCCCCTGTCCAGCATCTTCTGATGAAAAACAAGAGAAAACGGAGCCCAAATTTTATTCTGTTTGGACTTAGGCTCTTGCATTTTCCACTGAGAGAGTGATCACTAACCACAGTTGAACCCACTGTCAATGGACATAGCCTGGTAAGGCCAATGTGCAAATTAGCATTTCAAAGACTGCCTCTGGGGCATGAGCTATGGGGCTCCAGAGCCTTTTCTTTAACTGCCAGTTATCCTGTCTCTGGAAGGGCTGATCTATGGCAGAGCTTCTACTTTGGACCTCAAAGGTTCTAGGTTCAAACCTCAGAATCACCCATTAAAAGAATTAAATAAAAGTTGGTGAGAAAACACTTTTCCCCAGAACCAGATTGAATACATCATACTAGATTAGCCAGGTAGCTAAACTCAAGCCATACAGTTTTCTTGGCATCAAATATGGAAGTGATGTATAGAATAGAATAGAGCTGGAAGGGACCTTGGAGGTCTTCTAGTCCAGCCCCACGCTTAAGCAGGAGAACGTATACCATCTCAGACAAGTGACTGTCTAGCTTTAAAAATCTCCAGTGATGGAGCATCCATGATTTCTGGAAGCAAGCTGTTCCACTGGTTAATTGTCCTCACTGTTAGGAAGTTTCTCCTTAATTCTAGATTGCTTCTCTCCTTGATTAGTTTCCATCCATTGTTTCTTGTCCTGCACTCTGGTGATTTGGTGAATAATGTGACCCCCTCTTCTTTGTGGCAGCCCCTCAAATACTGGAATACTACTATCATGTCGCCCCTGTTTCTTCTTTTCTTTAGACTAGCCAAACTCAAGTCCTGCAGCTGTTCTTTATATGTTTCAGTCTCCAGGCCTTTGATCATCTTAGTTGCTCTTCTCTGAATTTTTTCCAGACTCTCAACATCTTTTTTGTGATATGGTGACCAACATTGGCTGCAGTATTCCAGGTGTGGTCTTACTAGGGTTTTATAAAGCGGTACTAATACTTCGCGTGATCTTGATTCTATACCTCTGTTCATACAACCCAGGATTGTATTAGCTTTTTTGGCTGCTGCTGCACATTGCTGGCTCATGGTCAAGTCCACTAGGACTCCAAGGTCCCTCTCACAGTTACTCTTTTTGAGCCAGGTCTCACCTAGTCTGTACTTGTACCTTTGGTGTTTTTTTTTCTGCCTAAATGTAAAACTTTGCTTTTCTCCATAGTCTTATTCCTGAATATTTAATATCCTACACTAGCCTACAGTTCTGGGCTTTCCTGATGGTTTCTCATCCGATCAGGCCCAATTCTACTCTGCTTCCAAATCAGCTACTAGTCTACCAGAATATGAGGCAGCATCTTTTGTTTATGTTTTCCGCTTGGTGTGCATACAATTTAAGGACCCTGGACAGTTACCCGTATTCCCTGTTGTTTTGGGAAAGTCCGCTTTGATTCCTGATTAGAAAATGCTGCAGCCAAAACTATCATTCCCACAGCAAAAATATAGAAAAGTATGTAAATCTTTAAAAAAAATCAGAGATAAGAACTATTTAGAAGCGGAAAATAACTAACTGTGCGAGTAGGCGGCGATATAAATTTCCTAAAATAAATAAATAAAATAACTGTCCTGAAGTCTTTTATTCATAGAGCCAGTTTGGTCTAGGGCAGGGATAGGCAACCTTGGCTCTTTCATGACTCGTGGACTTCAACTCCCAGAATTCCTGAGCCAGCATTGCTGGCTCAGGAATTCTAAGAGTTGAAGTCCACAAGTCATAAAAGAGCCAAGGTTGCCAACCCCTGGTCTAGTGGTTAAAGCATCAGGCTAGAAAACAGGAGACTGTAAGTTCTAGTCCTGCCTTAGGCATGAAAGACAGATAGTTGGGAAACTTTGGGCCAATCACTAGGAGACGGTGAGTTCCAGTCCCGCGTTTGGCATGAAAGCCGGCTGGGTGACTTTGGGCCAGTCATTCTCTCTCAGCCCAATTCACCTCTCAACACCTCACAGTTGTTGTGGGGAAAATAGGAGGAGGAAATAACATTGTATGCCCTGAATTATTTATAAAAATAATAAAGGCAGCATAGAAACAAATAACATTAAAATCTCACCATTGGATTGGCAATTTAGGGAAGTAAAATCAAGAATGTGTCTCCTACATCCAAGCAGAAGAAGCATGTTCCCAAAGCCCCAAGTCTTCATAACAGTTGACAGTTCTAACATGACAGTTGGAACAATTAACCAGTGGAACTACCTGCCTCCAGAAGTGGTGAATGCTCCAACACTGGAAGTTTTTAAGAAGAGACTGGACAGCCATTTGTCCGAAATGGTATAGGGTTTCCTGCCTGAGCAGGGGGGTTGGACTAGATGACCTCCAAGGTCCCTTCCAACATTATTATTATTATTATTATTATTATTATTATTATTATCTGGAACTCTAGTAGGGATGAGGGTGGCCTTTTCTCAGACAGAAGACATTCTACAGAGCCAGTCTGATGCAGTCACCTAGAGTAAAAAACTGATTTAAAGTCGTGTGAGTGTGTGTATATGTGTCGATATATATATACATTAACAGGCATTAAACAACTGTATATAAGACTTCCCCCGGCGTTTGCCTTTTAACCCTGACGATGTCAAATGTATTTGACAAAAGCTTGGTGGATTAAATTCTATTTTTGATAGATATTCTCTTGGTGATCATTATTTTGACATTATATATATATATATATGTATCTGTATGTGTACGTATAAGTGTAGGTATATGTATATGTGTTTGTGTGTGTGTGTAGATAGACAGATATAGATATAGAGCTTTAAACACTGGTTGTTGTTCTTTGTTTTTTAATTCTTTAAATCCCACATCTCCTTCTCAAAATTAGTCCTCCCACTATTGATCAAAGATTGGCATTTCCAATCCAGGACCACATATGCTCCTCCAGCAACTTCATAACTCATTTTATGGCCTCTCAAACTTTGCAAGCTCATCCTGAAATTTAAATATCCCCCCCTTTTTTTCAAAATGGAAAAACATCAAAATTGATTTCTAGTAGCCGTGTAATTTACTTGATAATGCAGAAATATCTGTTGCTGCCATCTTCTAAGATGTTTGAAAACCTAAGCAGGATTAGACCTGATTGTTATTTGACAGGAAATGCTAAAATTGTATGTAGACTAGAAAGCCAAAAATAAAATTTTAAAATGTCCATGAATTCACCTGTCAGACACCCCCCCCCCCCCCGTCTGATCCCTTAGGGAAGAAAAACTTTCGACTCCATTTGGTTAAAGTGAAAGGTACTTTTACTAAGAGATGATGGTTGCAGTAAAATCAGGCGGAATCTGAGTTCCCCACTCATCAATACAAAACTATGGCCTTCATTTCCACCCCTTCCTCCATGACCAGTTCAAACCCAGCCAGTGTTTTGGGAACACTGAGGTGTTTGGCCGGGTAGATGTCCACCCTCAGAGTAAATGGCCTTGAAGATGCCTGGCACAAACCAGTTCCACATTGATCTGCTTTTCTTCAGATATTATCCCCCCCTCCTGAATTCCCACACAAAATGCATACAGGTTAATTATCTATTTGTCCCCTCCCCTAGTCCTTTAATGAGAAGATGCCAGCAAAACACCAACCCGAAGATGGTGGATCTGACATCACCAGTAATTGACTCAGATTGAGTCATTTTGTTCTTTTAAGCTAATGGAGGACATTAATTTGTGTCCTACCCTCAAAGCAACAGAGTATAACTCTCCCTTGTATGAGAACTTTTTCCACATGTGTATACACAATGAATTGTCTTTTCATTCATAAGTCCTTCAGTCCCAAGAACAGATAGTCTTGTGGCACCTAAAAAACTAACTAATTTATTAGTGCTCAAGATTAAATGGGTTGCAATCTTCCACCAGAATGTGTACAATATTTCCTTGCAATTGTTGCTAAAAGGAAAAATTCAAGAGGGATGAATGACAGGCAGTCCAGACAATGATAACTACCAATAGATGGTGCTCAGTGCAAAAAGTTGAGAAATTAAGTTATTCATAACCTGTTGGATTGGTAACCCAAAGTTCTGTTGTGTAATCTAAGCCTCATTTTTCTAAGAACTGTGCTACAAGAGACAATTTGTAGAGCTGCAAAGACAATTTAGAGAGTCAGTTTGGCCTAGCAATTAAGGTTCTGGCCTAGAAACCAGGAGATTGTGAGTTCTAGTCCTGCCTTAGGTATGAAAGCTGGTTAGGTGACTTGGGGCCAATAACCAAGAGACTCTGAATTTATGCATAAAAGTCAGCTGGATGATTTTGGGCCAATCATCCTCACCAGAGTTTTTGTGGTGGGGGAAAGGAGGAGGAGGAGGAAGAGGAGGAGGAGGAGGAGGAGGAGGAGGAGGAGGAGGAGGAGGAGGAGGAGAAAGTGTTATGTATGTTTGTCACCTTGAGTTATTCATAAAGTAATAAAGGCAGGATAAAAATCTAGCAAATAAATAAACTTTCTCATTCTTATGTCCAAATACATTACTTTCCTAAATATTTTACTTCCAGTTATGGCATACTTGTATTTGCAAACAGCGGCATTGTTAAGACCCTCCAATAGCTATTGCTCCTCCAGAAGAGAGCAGTTGGAAGAGGTGATCTAACCACACCACCAAACTACTAATTCGACCTGCTTCCCTCAGCTCTTCCAAGTGGGAAGTCTCCCTGGAACCCTGGCTCCAAGTTCCCAGATGCCCCCTTGTTTAGGCAACTAACCCAAGTCCAGGTTGGCCTTTTTTTTTTCAAAATTCAAAATCTTTTCTTTTTCCCTTTTTGGTTTTAAAGCAGAGCTAATGATCACTCTTGGAGTCTTCCTCCAGAGCTTTTCTCCAGGGTAGGAAGAAGTTGGGCTCCCTATGGCTTCCGGTTCTGCATCACTCGGGGCTATCCCAGTATCACTTACCATCTCACTAGCTCCCATTTCCTCTGGCCTGGGGTTTTCTTAGAAGCCATACTGCCCCGTCCTCCTCTTCCTCCTCCTCCAGGTCCAAAAATGGGCTTTCTGTGCTTTCTCTCAGGGACAAATAGAGGGTAAGAGACAACGGCAGTAGCTGCCTCTGTTGTTAGTCAGCATTAAGGCTAGAGACTAATTCCTTGGTGCATTGGAGAGAGAGAAAAAGAGAAGGGGAGAGAGAGAGAGAGAGAGAGAGAGAGAGAGAGAGAGAGAGGAGAAAGAGAGGGAGAGGGAGGGAGGGAGGACAGAGAGAGGGGGAGGAGGCAAAGAGAGAGAGAGAAAAAGAGAGAGAGGGAGGGAGGAGAAACAGAGTGCAAAACTGTTGAAGGAACTGATCTGCCAACTCTCCAGACTGAGGCAACAACATGAAGCCAAGTTCATCCCAGACTAGAATGTCCCTGCTATTCCTCTCCGAATCTGGAACAACAACAACAACAACAACAACTAGATGAGATTTTATGCCATCTTAGCTGGGAAATCCTCTCTGTTTTGCGACATTGCTCCACGCAGAGAGGGATGGAGTGGTTTCTTTCAAATGCTAGAAATCCCTATCGTTCATTGCCAAGGCAGCAGAAAATCCTCTAAGGATGCCTTTCTCGGATGCATGGATGCGTGGAGACAATATTTCAGTCTGACGCTAGTCAAAAAATCGGCAGAGAGGTCTGGCCCACTTGGTGTGATTCAATCCCAAAGCAAGATGCTCTTATTTTTTTTACCAGTTTCTGTAACCTGGTAAGATCGCTTTTCAGTTCCATTTGCTCAAATGGATCCTTTCTTTTATTTTTCCTGGAATAAAAGGAAATGTCTGGCGCACGAGATAAGCCAAGAGACAGCATAATGGGCTAGAAATATAACCCATCAAAAATAGAGACTGTCAGTCATGGGTAGTTATCGATTTGTGCCAATGCAGTGATAATGACCAGGGAGGAAGACAGACTCTGGATAAGCGACCTTGGGGCTACCAGATATCAATCTGCAGAAATCTGCAGTCCACTAGAAAGCCAAAAAGAAACTCAGACAATTCTACCATTGCTGCCATCTAGTGGTCACTGAGAATTTTGCAGCCCGGTATAGGTAGTTCTCAACTTAACAACTATTCATTTAGCAACTATTAGCGATAGCACTTACACTTATATACCACTTCATAGTGCTTTATTAGCCCTCTCTAAGTGGTTTACAGAGTCAGCATATCATCCCCAACAATCTGGGTCCTCATTTTACTGACCTCAGAAGGATGGAAGGCTGAGTCAACCTTGAGCCAGTCAGGATTGAACTGCTGGCAGTTACAATGGCATTGAAAAAAATGACTTACAACTGGGTTTTCGCACTTACAACCCCATGGTCACGTGATCAGAACTTGGGCTCTTGGCAACTGGCATGCATTTGCGATGATTGCCATGTACCAGGATCATGTGATCCATTGCTTCCCCATTTGCAACCTTCCCAGCTGGCTTCCAACAAGCAGAATCCATTGGGGAAACAATGTTTTCTTAAGGACCCCAAGATTCACTTCACAACTGCAGGGATTCACTTGACAAAAAATGGGGAGAAAATGGTGTGACTCACTTAACAATCATGTAACAGTAGTTCTACTAATTCTGGTCCTAATTGGGGTTGCAAGTTGAGGACTATTTGTATGCAAGCCCTGTGTAGCTCTGTGACAGTTGCTCCCTTTACCTCAGAACCAAAGGCAGAACTGCAAGGCTTTTATTTTTAACTACTTCTTCTTGTTGTGCCATATCTGTTATCAGACATTGGCAATCATGTTGGTGATCCTGTTTTTATCAGCAGTCACACGAAAAAGTGCTGCTGAGTTTTGTCCAAATCAGTCTGTTAGATTTTGAAGCCACGATGTTCTTCTTCTGCCTGTACCTCGTTTGCCTTCAATCTTTCCCTGGAGGATTTAATGGAATATGCTGTATTTTTCTGGGTGTCACATCACATGTCCGAAATATTCTAATTTTCATTTTTTTAATTGTTTTGATGATTTCTCTTGGCTTTCCCAGGAGGCTTATCCCCTCCTCATTTCTGATCTTGTCAACCCAGCTTATACGTAACAGCCACCTGTAAATCCACATTTCAAATGCTTCTAGTCTCTTCAGGTGGCCTTCTGTCAGAGACCAGCTCTCTACTCCGTAGAGCAGGATAGAGATTGTTCTTAACAGCAATTCAAATCATTTTGAGCACTCTATAACAGTAGTATGTGTATTAGCAATAGCAATAGCACTTAGACAAATAATAATAATAACAGCAGCAGCAGCAGCAGTAGTAGTAGTAGTAAAGTTGGAAGGGATCTTGGAGGTCATCTAGTCCAACCTCCTGCTCAGGCAGGAAACCCTATACCATTTCAGACAAATGGCTGTCCAGTCTCTTCTTAAAAACGTCCAGTGTCTGGGGCATGCCAGTAACTGGGCCGCACAAACAAGCAAAGCCCCGTCTGTGGGATGCAGGCAGCACACAAAACCATGCACTCTCTGGTCTGTGGAAAAACCTTTCTCCATAGAACCAGTCCCTGGTGTCCAAAAGGTTGGGGACCTCTGCCATATACCACTTCATGGCGCTTTACAGCCATCTCTAAGTGATTTACAGAGTCAGCATCTTGCCCCCAGCAATCTGGATCCTCATTTTACCAAAGGATCGAACTCCTGGAGTGAACAATGTGTTAGCCTGCAGTACTGCGGTCTAACCACTGTGCCACCATGGCTCCTGTCTATGGAGATTCTCAGTCATCCAGGTCATACAGCAGTTATCCCAAAGGTGTTTTTTCACAAGGGAACTGGACTTTCTTGTTTTTATGAAGAAAAGAGCTGAAGAAGCTTCTTGGATGAGAAGCAAAACGTCTTCAAAGAAAAACAAGAAAGTCCAGTTGCCTCCTGAAAAAACACCTTTGGGATATTAACACTCTTGATTATCCAGGATCTGCTTCTGATTTATCATTTTAAATATAGGCTTTTCCCCCATTTTGTTTCTACTGATTCCTATAGTCCATGTCCATATGTAGGATTGCAAGATTACACGCTGGACTTGAAAACGTTTGGTGGTGCTTCAGTGATTGAATCCAACAGGGTATTTAAAATGTTTGTAAAGAAAAGAATGGGTGAATCTCCTGCGACAAATCAGCTTTTGCTAAGTAGTAAAATAGCTCCTCTTAACAAAACTTAAGAAATATCTGCAAAAGTGATGCTATCACTGCCTGTGCCAGTGTAACCAGGAATTTCTTGGACTGAGCAGAAAAAAAAACATGGCCATCATCCTTTTTTTTGTTTTTAATCACACTCTGTGGATACCAGTAAATCAAGGTATTTTCCTGATGGTCTCTTGTTCACATCCTAATATGGCTAGAAGCTGCTTATTTAGAAATCTACAGTTTCATCATCTGTAAAGAAGGAGAGATTAATATGCCAAACAGGCAGTTGAAATCTTTCACTCTTCAAAATGTTTTAAGTGCCCAAATTAATCTACCTTGATTAATTTGGGCACTTAAAATTTGGCAGGGGGTTGGACTAGATGACTCCAAGGACCCTTCCAACTTTACTATGATGATGATGATGATGATGATGATGATGATGATGATGATGATGAAAAAGATAAAGAAGGCAGGATTTGGACACCACTTGAAGTTCTCTATATTGCCACTAGGGGTCGCCCTCACACAAGAGTCCAGGATGCTAGACTACAGGCAGAAAAAGAACCATTTTATAACAGGCCATCGGAATCTCACTATAGTGTTGGTAAAACACAATGATGTCGTTTCTAAAGGCTTGTTCCACACCTTTCCATCTAGACAGCTTGGCAAGGCATTATGAAGGAGAGTGGCACTCTAAAACATGAACAATGGCTGCAGGAGTTGGATATGACTAGTTTAATGAAAAGAAGATCTAGGGGTGCCATGATGGCAGTGATCCAATATCTGAGAGGCTGCCATAAAGAAGAAGGAGTCAGGCTATTCTCCAAAGCACCTAAAGGCAGGACAAGAAGCAACGGATGGAAACTAATCAAAGAGAGAACCAACCTAGAAATAAAGAGAAATGTCCTGACAGTGAGAACAATTGATCAGTGGAACGACTTGCTCCAGAAGTTGTGGATGCTCCAACATTGGAAGTTTTTAAAGAACAGATCGGTCAACCATTTGTATGAAATGTTATAGGGTTGCCTACTTGAGCAGGAGTTGGACTAGAACAGGGGTAGGCAACTTCAGCTCTTTTATGACTCGTGGACTTCAACTCCCAGAACTCCTGAGCCAGCATGGCTCAGCTTGGAAACCTCTCCTTTTCCCCTCAGCGTGGCTGGCTCAGGAATTCTGAGAGTTGAAGTCCACGAGTCATAAAAGAGCCAAGGTTGCCTACCCCTGCACTAGAAGATCTCCAAGGTTCTTTCCAATTCTGCTATTTTGTTATTGTTGTTGAGTCTAATACAAGTTGCTGGTTTGTATCTATAAAAGCCTTCATGGCTTGACACCCAGATACTTACAAGAATACAAGTATCGTGCTGACTAGGGAATTCTGGGAGTTGAAGTCCACACATCTTAGTGGCAAAGGTTGAGAAACACTTCTAGATGACATCATAGAATCACAGATCAGGGGTTAACCGGCAGTGTTTCTCAACCTTGACAATTTTAAGGCATGTGGACTTCGACTCCCAGAATTCCACAGCCAGCAATGGTTAAGGAAATCAGGAGACTGTGAGTTCTAGTCCCACCTTAGCCAGCATCATAGGCTTTTGGGTGACTTCGGGGAAATCACCAGGAGACAGTGAGTTCTAGTTCTGCCTTGGGCACAAAAGCTGGCTGGGTGACTTTGCCCCAGTCACTCTCTCTCTCTCTCTCAGCCCATCCCACTTCCAAGGGTTATTGTTGTGGGGAAAAATAGGAGGTTGAAGGAGTATTAGGTATGTTCTCTGCCTTGGGTTATTTCCAAAAATAATAAAGTTGGGATAAATAAATAAATAAATAAATCATAGAATTGGAGAGGGGCACGTGGGCCATCAAATCATGATACAACTTCTGCTCTGGGCAGGCATCGATAGCATCCAAACAGACTCTTGACTCTGCTTGAAGGAAGAGAGCTGGGTAAACGGATATTTTATTTGTGCTCATGTTTTCATTTATTTCTTTTAGGCACTGAAAAAAAATCAATGAACAGCAATAAAAGAGCTTGCATTGGGAAAGTTATGCTTCTCTGTTAAGCCTTCCCTTTCCACTTCCATTCACCCAAATTGATTCTTGTTTTTATTTTTCCTGGAAGAAAAGAACCGCAAGGGCAAGGCCAGGTTGAAGAGAAGGAACGTCTGGATAATAGGCCAGGCATGTAAGACGCTAAGAATAGACACACACGGAGGAGAGCAATTCAAGAACAAGAGCAAGAACAGTTTTTCTCAGTTAGGTGTGTGGACTTAAACTTCCCAAATTCGCAACCCGGACAGGATAATTCTGGAAGTTGAGGCCCACATGTCTGGAGGCTCTTCAGGTTGGAAAGATCTTCAGGCCAGAAAACAAAAAAAGAAAGCTCAGCTGAGACATGTGAAAGGACATGTATGCACATACATACACAGACACAGACATAGATGCTGTTATTCGTCTAGGAACACCACAGTTGTGTAATATCTTGTGTGAACATTTTCAGACTGTCCAGAACTCTTCATAAAAGAAGAACACTGCACTTCTGAAAAGGACAGTCTCTCCTGGGTGATTTCATGGGCACATTTATATAGATTGTTTGGCAGCAATAGAGAATGGTTGCCCACTGCTTTCTTCAAAGATTTCTTTATTATTATTTTTAAAAAAACATTCTTATCTAGCCTATGTTCCTAAATCTTTCTGCTATCTTCAAGTACAGATAGTGCTCAATTTACAAGAGCTGATTTAGAAACAACTGACTTATGACTGTTTTTCATACTTAATGACCAATGCAGCATCCCCACGGTCATGTGATCAGAATTCAGATACTTGGCAACTGACTCATATTTATGATGAATTCAGTGTCTTTGGATCATGGGACTCTAGAAAGAGTACAGAGAAGAGCAACAAAGATGACCAGGGCACTGGAGGCTAAAGTATATAAGGATCGGCTGCTGAAATTGGATATGTCTAGTTTAATGAAGAGAAGGATGAGGGGTAACAGGATAGCAGCGTTCCAATATTTCAGGGGTTGCCACAAAGAAGAAGGAGTCAAGCTATTCTCCAAAGAGCCTGAAGGCAGGACAAGAAGCAAAGGGTGGAAACTAACCAAAGAGAGAAGCAACCTAGAACTAAGGAGAAACTTCCTGACAGTTAGAACAATTAACCAGTGGAACAAACTGCCTCCAGAAGAGGTGAATGCTCCAGCACTGGAAGTATTTAAGAAGAGACTGGGCAGCCATCTGTCTGAAATGGTATAGGGTTTCCTGCCTGAGCAGGGGGTTGGACTAGATGACCTCCAAGATCCCTTCCAACTTTATCATTATTATTGTTATTATTGTTATTATTATTATTACCTTTTGTGACTATCTGGCATGCAAAGTCAATGGGGAGGCCAGATTCACTTAGCAATTTAAGTTATTAACTTAAACCACTGCGGTGATTCACTTAACAAATGTGACAAGAAAGGTCGTAAAATGGGACAAACTCACTTAACAAATATCCACAAATATTAGCAACAGAAATTTTGGGCTCAATTATTTATTTATTTATTTGGAAAATGTGTATTGCCACCTACTCGCCCACGGCGACGCAAGGCAGCATACAGGAAATAAAAGCACAATATAAAAGAAACAAAAATAATAAAATAATAACCTCCCTACCCACCCCCACCCCCACACCGGCAACAATACACACTCATACCAGCCATTTCGTGGGCTCCATCACTGGGCCAGGCCTGCTGGCAGAGCCATGTCTTCAGGGCCTTCTGAAAGAGTGTTAGAGTGGGGGCTGGTCTAATTTCCGGAGGGATGATGTCCCACAGGGAGGGAGCCACCATGGAGAAGGCTCTTCTTCTGGGTCCCGCCAGATGTATCTCCTTAAGGGATGGGACCTGCAACGTTCCTTGCCTCTCCGCTCTGGTGGGTCGGATGGATGTGACCACAACAGAAAGTCCCTCAGATAACTGGTCCCAATGAAGGGCTTTAAAGGTGAAAATCAGCACCTTGAATTGCACCCAGAAGCAACTCAGCAACCAGTGCAGCTCCCGCAGGAGAGGAGATGTGTGCACAAAACCATGCAGGCTGTTGCATTTTGCATCAATTGCAGCTTTTGGATGCTTTTCAAGGGCAGCCCCATGTAGAGCGCGTTGCAATGGTCAAGACGGGAAGCCACTAGGGCATGAGTGACTGTGAGTAGGGATTGTTGGTCCAGGAAAGAGTGTAACTGGAGCACAATCTGAAGTTGTGCAAAGGCCCTTCTGGCCACAACTGCCACCTGCTCTTCGAGCAGGAGTCACAAGTCCAGGAGAACCCCCAAATTATGCACAGGGTCTGTCTGGGGCAGTGCAACCCCATCCAAGACCAAAGATGGCAATTCTCCATGGACTAAAAAAAACAAACCCAGAGTCATTCAGTCTTGCCAGGGTTCAGCTTCAACCCACTGCTCCCCATCCAGCCCCTAACAGCCTCCAGGCACTGCGAGAGTGAAATCACGGTACTGCTTAACTCAACATGAGTTGAGATACACAACTGTGGTCGTAAGTTGAGGACTACCTGTACTAACCAGACCTGACATTACGTAGCTTTCCAGATAACAATGGATTAAATCGTCTCTAAAATTTTATTTAGTGTATAGAGCAGTGGTTCTCAACCTTTTTAATGCCGCGACCCCCCAACCGGTCTACTCAACTGGTGCAGCACTGTTTGCAGAATGGGACTTTTGGCAGGCTCAGCAGGGCAGAGACAGCCTGGACAATTCCTATTGGCTTTTGAAAGCCAATAGAATTAGACTCTATTCAAGAGAGTCTATTCTATTTGCTTTCAAAAGCCAATAGAATAAAAGGGAGTAGCACAGCTAAGGAAAAGGGGGGGGGGGGGAAATGGCGGACTGTGTTGTTTGGTGACCCCCGTGAAATGGTCGTTCGACCCCAAATGGGGTCCCGATCCACAGGTTGAGAACCGCTGCTATAGAGGTTGTTTGTGTTTTTGTGTATGTGTGTGTTTTCAAAATGTGAAAGTGTGAAAGTGTGAGAAGGAGAAAGAACTCTACTTAATAGATGATGATCAAACAGATGTTTTATCTGGTAACACAAGGGTTCCCAACCCCTGGGCTGTAGACCAGTACCAGTCCACAGCCTGTTAGGAACAGGGCAGTACAAGTGAGTGAAATTCACCTGCACATGCGTGGGATCTAGGTAGCATGTAAAACCACACATTCGCACCTCGTCCGTGGGGGGAAAAAAATCCCCACAGAACTGGTCCCTGGTGCCCAAAAAGTTGGGGGCTAATAGATCCTTCTTCTGTCAATCAACTGTAAATAACAACTACGAGCATTGGATTTTGCAGATGGAAAAGAGGAGTAACAGAGACATAATTGCAAAGGAAGGAACATAAGGGTCTCAAACCTGAGCATTTGAATGACAAAGCCCCAACCCTTTGAGGCTTCCTATCCCCCACAGAGAGCTGGAACAGATGATCCTTCGATAAGCCTTCCAACCCTTATATTCCAACACTCTATGATCCTGACAGTGATTCACAGCCTTGCTGAAAATGATAAGGCAGGCGATTTATCACTCAAGCTAGCAGAGCTGGACCCCTGTAGTTTTTTTTTTTTTTGTAAATTCTCCCAGCAAATTTAGGAGAAGAGAAATTGGAAGATTGACAACCCTGCATGATCAGGGAAAAGGAGAACATTTCCAACACTTTCTCAATGACAAAATTCCTTTTTTTTTTTTTAAGTCAGAATCTTTAAGTAAGACTCCTCCTTTTAAGTAAGATTTTTTTTTTTCCCCTGAACATTTCATGGAAATGAATGGAAACACAGGGAATCAGGGAGGCTGCAGACAAGCCTTTCACAAGAACCCATGTAAGACTAGGCAGAAGCTGCCATTCCTAAAGTGATGCAGGCACATTCCTGGCTAGGGTGGCTAGCCAGGAATCTTGTCTAAAAGATCCCTTCAGGAGAGAGATAAGACAGAACTAAGTCCTTAAGGAAACAAAGGAAAAATATTACTTAAACCAGACAAAAGAAGCTGGGCCTGAGCATATGGGGAAAAGGGGGAAGGTTTCTCTGCCCAGTCATATCCAACTTTACGGGGCAGTGCTCCTCTCCACTTCTTGGAAGAAGGAGCCAGCGTTCTCCAAGGACATTTCCATGGTCGTGGTTACCTTTCCACCAAAGTGGTACCTATTTATCTACTCACATTTGCATGCTTTCGAACTGCTAAGTGGGCAGGAGCTGGGGCAAGGAATGGGAGCTTACCCTGTTCAGCAACGCTCGGGTCTTGAACTTGGGCTGTCAGCTTTCCAGCTGGCAAGCTCAGCATCTTTAACCACTGAGCCATCTTGTCCCTTTTTGTTCTCCCCAAATCCCATCAACAGACTGTCACAAGAGTCGCTGCCAATCTTGTGAGTCAACAAAGCAAGGACTTTGGGGATTAAATGAGGTCCTGAAGCCCACCCAGTCTTTGAGCTGTCTTTGGATCCAGACTCGGTGGCTAGTGTCTTCCAGTTGAGGGTAAGTGTGGCTGAATGGGCTTGTGCATGTGTGAAAGAGCAAATATATATATCTTATAACCAATAAAGTTTTGCTGTTACTTTAAATTCACTGGTCCTCCATGTTTTCTAAAGCAGGGGTCCCCAACCCCCCAGTCCATGGATCAATACCGGGCCGCAGCATGCCAGCAACTGGTCCGCACAAACAAGCAAAGCCCCATCTGTGGGATGCAGGCAGCACACAAAACTACACACCCGTCAGTCCGCGGAAAAACCTCTCTCCGTGGAACCAGTCCTGGTGTCCAAAAGGTTGGGGACCTCTGTTCTAAAGAACCATTTGTGCTTCAGTGTTTGGTTGAAAGTGATTTGAGTGTGGCTATTTTCCAGGGCTGTATGTGAGTGAATGACTATAAGCCAAACCTGGGAGCACACAGGTAATAACATTTATTAACACTTAGCCACCTATAAACCTATGCCTGTGCAAAAGCATTATCAGCCATCTATAAGATGCACAGAATTATGAAGCTGAAGGGTGTCATGGGATCCAAGCATCTGGCCAGTGCAAGAATACAAATACAAATGACTGTCTAGCCTCCACTTGAAGACCCCCAATGAATGTCTACATTCTTTCCTCTTGGAACCAAAATTCAGAGCAAATTCACATTCATCAAACTAAATGAGAATGAATAAAGGAAAACATTTGCAGCTCAGGGTTGAAATGAAGGGTCCTTGGTGCTCTCTGAGCTTGGTTGTTGTCCTGCAGATGTTTCATAACCACTAGTAATGAAGTGCTCTGATGAAGTTCCCTAGTGTGGATAATGAAACATCTGCAAGAACACAACCAAGTTCAGAGAGCACCAAGGACCCCTAAATGAGAATCAGTTGGGGGGAAAATAAATAGAACCATTAAATTAAGCAGGCTCCTTTCCAAATGAGAGCTTCTCTCATCAGTAGGCTCTTATTCATGACCTGATCTTTGCTCATAGGAAGATGATCTAACAAAAGAAAATCTCTCTTGAGGCCTGGCAACTAAAGAACTATGGAAGGAGCCGCTTTGATTAGTTTTTAAAGAAGAGAAGGCAGGAACAAAATCTTCCAAAAAGGACTGTCACAGGGAAGGGGAGGTCTGTCTTTTTCTCCAGAGCACTGAAGCAAAAGGCAAAGACAAATAGACTGAAGTTTTACAGAAGGAGAGCCAACCTCAAAATAAGAAGCATGTTGCTGACTGTGGGAGCCGCTAAACCAGTGGTTCTCAACCTTTTTAATGCCGCGACCCCCAAGCGGTCGTAAGTCGAGGACCACTCAACCGGTCGTAAGTCGAGGACTACTCAACTGGTGCAGCACCCTTTGCAGAATGGGACTTTTGGCGGGCTCAGCAGGGCAGAGACAGCCTGGACAATTCCTATTGGCTTTTGAAAGCCAATAGAATTAGACTCTATTCAAGAGAGTCTATTCTATTGGCTTTCAAAAGCCAATAGAATAAAAGGGAGTAGCACAGCTAAGGAAAAGGGGGGGAAATGGCAGACTGCATTGTTTGGCGACCCCCGTGAAATGGTCGTTCGACCCCAAATGGGGCCCCGGTTGAGAACCACTGCCCTAAACAGTGGAAAAGTTCCTGGAATCATGGCTTCAACTGGACATTATCAAGCCAAGATTGGACAGCCATTTATCTAGAATGGTCTGATGATGGACTGATGATTCCTCGGCAGGGGTTAAGACGCCTAGTGTTAAGACATTATGGGTAGGGAGTTAAGACCCCCAGGTATTATGACCTCTGGATCAGAGGTTAAGACATTCTGAGTAGGGAGTTAAGATCCCTGGATGTTATGACCTTGGGTAAGGAGTTAATACACCCTGGATAGGGGGTTAGGACCCCTGTGTGTATTGATCCCTGGGTAAGGGATTAGGACACCCTGCTTGGGGGTTAAGACCCATGACTAAGGAGCTAAGATTTCTTCCAATCTGATAATTCTATTATTCTTTGTTTTTATTATTCTGTGATTTATCAGGATACTATGGGTAATGATTTAAGATACTCTGGGTGTTAATACCTTGGGCAGAGGGTTAATAACCCTGAATGTTAATGTCCCCGGATAGGGTAATAAGACATGCTGGGTGTTAAGTCGTCCTAAGTGGGTTTTAAGGCTCCTTCCAACCCTATAATTCTACTGTTCTTTGCTTAGATCAGACATGTCAAACTTGCGATGTCACATGATGTTGCGTGACGTATCAGGGCTTTTTCCCCATTGCCAGCAATGGGGTGGGCGCGGTTTCATCATGATGCATCCGGCCCACGGGTCGGCAGTTTGACACCCCTGGCTTAGATGATTCTATGATTGACACAAATGAATCACTAGAATCATGCCCTCAACTTGAGCTTACAAAAGTAAATGAATGGTTCTTTCATACTAACCTTCACACTGATTTCAACAATGTAAAACATACATCCTTGGTATTAAACCATATGATGCATTTGAGGCTCAAAACCTGAATAGTTTGTACAGTATAAAAGGATAGCATTCACGAGATCCTGTCCACCAAAAGCATTTTGGCTCAGCAGAGGAAAAATGGATTGCAGCATAAAACATTTAGCAGGTTGTAGAAAATATTTCAGTATTGACTTCATTTTTTTTTTTATCTTCTCATAGTTACCTAAGAGGGGTCTCAAGGAGAAAGAGAAGTGGGTCTCAAGCTTTAAATAGAGCTGGTTGAATTATTCATTGTCAATAAAAGGATTATGTTGAATAAATTATTCAAAATACCTCATACTCCCACCTGACTAGCTCTGTGAAGGTATGATTTAGCTGGTTTCATCAAGAACCTGAGAGATACTTTCAAAGAGAACAGGGATGGAGATATTTAAAGCCCGTATCAAAGTTGTTCAAACATTATAACAAGAAATTTAACTGCACTTAGAATACAATCTATTCCTTTAATCAAATGCAAACTGCAGGGTATTATACAGTTCAGGGTGGCTTTGAACTAAGTGGAGACTTCACTGTGCCAAGTACAAATAGCACAAGAGCATATGGATGATGCTATTTTGCTATGCCAAATGTCACTCAAAGGAGATTGTGCATCTGGGTACAACGTGGAGCTAAGGATGACTGGCTCGTTCCAAGGGTTTGCTGATGGACAGCAATTTCAAAGGTCAAAGGTTGGTTTGGGTTTTAC
This sequence comes from Crotalus tigris, assembly GCF_016545835.1. Taxonomy (NCBI): domain Eukaryota; kingdom Metazoa; phylum Chordata; class Lepidosauria; order Squamata; family Viperidae; genus Crotalus; species Crotalus tigris. The sequence continues at coordinate 6,473,748 of NW_024096468.1, read as the reverse complement.
TGTGTATAAAACAGGAGCTTTACCACTGAGTTCAACTCACTGTGTGATTTTATTTATGAGACTTACCGTATATGCTGGTGTACAAGGCGACCCGGCGTATAAGACGACCCCCGTCTTTATAGCCGGGCCGCATTCCTAGAACGTCGTCTTATACGCCGGAAACTACCAGTATTTCCGGCGTATAAGACGACTCGGCGTATAAGACGACCCCCGTCTTTGGTGCTGATTTCAGCGCTCGTGGAAGTCATCTTGTATGCCGGCATTTACGGTATATACCGCTTTAAGTGCAAGCACTCTCTAAGCGGTGTACACCAGTAAGCAACGTATATATATATTTACATTGCCCCCAACAATCTGGGTCCTCATTTTACCTACCCCGGAAGGATGGAAGGCTGAGTCAACCTTGAGCCGGTGAGATTTGAACCGCTGACTTGCTGAACACAGTCAGCTAAAGTGGCCTGCAGTACTGCTCTCTAACTGCTGCACCACCTCGGCTCGTGTGATTGAGAAGGAAGCACACAAATCTTGGTTAATTTTTCCTTTTTAACCCCCATTTTTCCACTGATGTCACTAAACTCTCACTAATGGGTGCATTTGATATACTGCACACAGAGAAAGTACTTATGTGTTTTTATTACGGATAATAATGTTGTCTTTTTAAAGCCTTCTAACAGCTGAAGGTAATAACATCCACTCATGTTGGAATCTAAGGGTGTGTTTGTATCATTTCTTCCCAGCATGATGTGTTTATTTACCCTAAACTGATTCCAAGTCATAATATATATAGCAAAGCAGAAAGTGAAGGCCACTTTTTCTACAGTATGTCAACATAGCTATGGAAGTTTTGTCCAAAATTCAAGAGAAAGCAGGTAGAATGGCTTGTCCTCCTGAACCTGGTATCATCCAGCTATTTGGCACTACATCTCCCATCATACAAAACTGGCTTGACCACACTCTGAATAACAGGAGTTGTAATCTACTCTACTGCAATGTTCTCAGCCTGGGCAGTTGGAAGATGTATGGACTTCAACTCCCATAAGCTTCTTCAGCTATGGAGGGGGGATTCAGGGAGTTGAAGTCAACACATCTTCAGACTGCTTAGGTTGAGAAACACTGCAGAAGATTACCACTCCCATCAATAGACTATAACTCCCATCATTCAGCTATGCTGGCTGGGGAATTCTGGGAGTTGAAGTCCACACATCTTCGAAGTGCCCAGGTTGAGAAACAGTAGTCTACTGTAATAAATCTGGAAGGCTGCAGATAAGGGAAACAAGTTTTCAGTACCATAGACAGCTCCCCTTAGCCCGTTTTGGACAAGATGAGTTATTCTCATCCTTGTTGGTTTTTACTGCTCTAATCTGTTATTAGGCTATTTTTTTCCCCTTTTGCTGTGTTTTCTCCTTTTCCTCCAAGAAGCTCCGAATAGCTTTGGTCATTTGGCAGCAAGCTTTCCATCACCTTTGTTTCACTGGATCCCGAATAGTATTTCCATTCCAGCTGGCCATTAGGAGAGCCACCACACCTTTTGCAGAAGTGATGAATGCATTTGTGTTTCTTTTTTCCTCCCCACCCTTTCTATAATATAAAAAGCTTCGGGGAAGAAACTGACTTGTTTTATTCCCTGCATGGCAACTACTCTGAAAGATTGGGTAAACAAAATTAAGAAAGAAGCAATTCTCTTCGCCACAACACCCATGAAAGTTAGGCTAGGTCAGTGGTTCTCAACCTGTGGGTCGGGACCCCATTTGGGGTCGAACGACCATTTCACGGGGGTCGCCAAACAACACAGTCCGCCATTTTTTCCCCTTTTCCTTAGCTGTGCTACTCTCTTTTATTCTATTGGCTTTTGAAAGCCAATAGAATAGACTCTCTTGAATAGAGTCTAATTCTATTGGCTTTCAAAAGCCAATAGGAATTGTCCAGGCTGTCTCTGCCCTGCTGAGCCTGCCAAAAGTCCCATTCTGCAAATGGTGCTGCACCAGTTTAGTAGTCCTCGACTTACGACTGGTTGAATAGTCCTCGACTTACGACCGGTTGGGGGTCATGGCATTAAAAAGGTTGAGAACCACTGGGCTAGGTTGAAAGAAGGAAGAGCTGTTCCCTCCTCCCCCTAGATCAGTTCTTTAGCTGTGTGTGAAAGAAGAAAGTGAGCTGAGTTCCTTATCACTAAATTACAGGGATGATGGCGATCATTTTACCTTCCTAGAATGGATTAAGATTGACTACAATTGATACCCAGCAGAATTCCATGGATGTCTCTCAGAAGGACATCTTAATCACTTCAAATGCATTTGTGCCCAAGTTCATTCTATTTTTACAGCTGTTTGTGTAAGTTTCAGGGCTACACATTTTTTTTTATTGATCCACAATGCCAAACATTTCGTCTTCCTTTTTAACAAATATGTGATTCAATTTTGGCAGCCTGTATTCTCAGAAGCCGGCATGTCACCTATCAATACGAATCACACAGGCATTTTTCCATCTTGCAGTTGTATCCAATATTCCATGCATATTAGATAGAGATCTGATTAGGAGGGACTTAAACGCCAATGGGTGCAAGTTTAGAACTCGGACTCTTTTGGCAAATTCAGGGAAATAATCTGCCACTCCTTCTCTCTGTTTTGGGGGCATCTGGAAGACAAAGATTTCCTCTTGTTATTTGACTGACCAGATGGAAAGATTATAGTACAATGCACAGGTACTGACTTTAAGCAACTTACACGCTTTTCTTCATGCAGGACTTTTTATCAAGCCGGTTGCATTCACACATCAAACAAAACTTGGTTAGTGTCGGTCTTGGTTGGTTAGAGTTTTGTGCGTGTGAGGAGAGGGATAGATAGAGGGAGGGAGAGGGGGGGGAGGAGAGAGGGAGAGGGAAGAGGGAGGGGGAGGGGAGGGAGGGGGAGGGAGAGATGGGAGTTAATGTGCAAACCCAGCCCATTTTGTTCACGAGATTGTGCAAAACCAGGAAAAAGGGCAGTTCGGGTAACCAGATTTAAATGGGTTTTAGTCAACACACTCAAAATGTGTGAATCTGGAAAATGGGTATACATTGAGCAGGCAGCTTAAGTGCGCTGTGTGAACACAGCCTGAGAAAGAGAGAGGAAGGGAGGCTGGATCTGGGCATTCCCAGATGCTTTTCACGACGCTCTTATCTAGCTTTGAGCTGAATCGGCAGTCACACCAACGTACCACGTCGGGAAAGCCAGAGAGGAAGAGATGACCTCATCCTCTCTATCTTGTCAAGCGAAGCCGCCACTTCTCTCTCTCTCTCTCTCTCTCTCTCTCTCTCTCTCTCCATTCAACTCCTCCCTCTTTTCTAGTTTGCTGCTGCTGCTGCTGAAGCCAACAGGGGGCTGATCTCACCAGTTCCGGTCACGTTATTCTGTGTTTACGCCTTTGCTCCATCGCTCTCTCTCTCTCTCTCTCTCTCTCTCTCTCTCCTTCAACCGAGCAAGGGCAGCGGTAACGCACCTCGATCCGCCGCCGCCTCCCTCTTTCCCGCCCCATCCTCGCCGAGGGGAGGGGTGGTCGGGCTGGCCAACCATCAGCTGAGAGGCCCCAACTTTCAACCCGCTGTCCTTTTACCCATTGCGCCAGGATGCTTTGAAGAAGGGGGAGGGAAAGAAAAAAACCGAGCACACCAGCATCGGGCTTGGGGGGGGGTCTCTGCCCCCCTCTGCCTCATCTGTGCTTACACCCCCCCCCCCGGATTCTCAGTCTTGACGTACGGAGAGAAGATGCTTGGATGGCCCTCCGGAGATCTCCGGAAGCCAGTTTGGCTCACCCTTGACTCTTCTGAAAGCTCCCCGCCTTGATGACCCCAAGTTGTGCCCATCACGTCTTGCTGTTGCCTCTTTCTTTTGCACAGGTAAGCCCGAGGTTTGAGAGGGGGAGGGGAGAGAGATGTGGATTATCTGGGGGGAGATCAAGCCAAGGCGGAAGAGAAGACCGAGGCTTGCCCACTATGTCAACCTCTGGAATACAGCGAAGGGGTTCAGGAGGCAAAGCTGGACTTCCTGATCTGGAGAACCACCACAGAACTAGAGACGTGAGGGGGAGAGGGGGGTCTTTGGAGATCATCAAGTCTAGCCTTACTTGATCTGACTTTTCCTCCTCCATCTGAAATACCAAAGTTCCAGTTCCAGTCTGGGTCAGCCTAAATGTAAGAAATTCCTGGAGTTCTAGTCCCAACGTAGGTGAGGAACACAGGAATCGGCCAGGCTGGTCTCATCCAGGGCTGAATCTGTTCTGCAAGTCCTCCTTGATTTCTGCTAAGACAGGTTGAGCTGATGATGGGTACTTTTGCTTCTGTGTGTGTGTGTGTGTGTGTGTGTGTGTTGCTTGAACCCAAATGTGCGGGATGAGGTGACATCCCAGAAAAAGAGTAGCTTTTTTTTAGAGAGGGGGGTCACAGTTCCAGATAGTCCTCCACTTATATCTGTTTGTTTAGTGACCATTTCAAGTTACAATGGCACTAAAAAAAGCAACTTATGACTGTTTTTCACACTTGCAACCCTTGTAGCACCCCCCCTGCTCACATGATCCAAATTCAGACTCTTGGCAACTGACTCATATTTATGACAGTTGTCGTGTCCCAGGGGTCACGCGATCCTCTTTTGTGACCATCTGACGAGCAAAGTCAATGGGGAAGCCAGATCCACTTAACAACTGTGTTCCTGACTCAGCCACGGCAGTGACTCACTTAACCGCTGTGGCAAGAAAGATCATCAAATGGGGCAAAACTCACTTAACAAATGCCTCGCTTAAGAACAGAAATTTTGGGCTCAGTTGTGGTCGTAAGTCGAGGACTGCCTGTATTGGACAAACCAAAACTATCCTGCTCCTCCCCAGGGACAAATCAGCGAAGATTTGCATGGATTTAGCACCAACTTTGGAAAAGCAGCAGGCTCCTAGTGCAGGGAAGAAACGCCTCCTTCAACTGCCTGAAGCTCTAGGTTCAATTTCACATTTGCACATACACACACACACACACACCTTCCCCATCCAAAAAGAGCCCAGGCAAATGCAGACTCTCTTGTGAAGCTGCTGCTATCAGCCTCTTCTGGGTTGGAGAACCGGCTGTCCTAGCTTGGGATGTCGGCATTCTATACTCCTGTTTATGTATTCAAGTTCAGCTGCGCACACCACTCAGACCCACTCGAAGTTTAGCTGGGGATCTGAATCTCTTGCAGTTGGAGAAGAGGCTGGAAGCCTCAAGGGAACCATCCAGCTGAGTTGCCATGGCCGGGGGAAGGCTCCATAATGATGCGCGATGGGCTCGTCGCCCCCCCTTCCTGTGAGCAGCTGCATTTAAATTCTGGGAAAGGAAACCCCTTGTGGATCTAAAGAACGGAGATGCTGATCCACAGCATCTGATACGGTGAGCAATCTCACCATCTTTTAAACCTTCATCGTCAGAGTCTGCCTTTGCTGCAGCAAAGCCATTTATCCCGCTATAGGATTTGCCTGCCTAGAGAAAGTAGAGGAAAAAAACCCTGGATATTTTTACTTTTACCCCCACTAGACGTACATCTCCTCGGAGACCCCCTATCTCCACAGCGATGTCCTTTTACAGCCCACATCAAGTCTGGCAACCAGCAGGGAACAAAATCTGCATTTCTGAATCACAAAAGTTGACTTCCTCTGATGTACTTGGTTATCCGTGTTCAAAAATTATTTCGACCTTCCTTTAAAGAAAATTATGTACAACACAGACCAAGTAGGACAGTTATGCAGGACCCTGAACTCCTTGCACGAGGCAACATCAAGTAAAATTTGAAAAAGGCTATATGTAGTTGATGAATGACACTCAGATGAATGATATTTTTGACTGGTGTTAAAAAACTTCTAATGGAAATCCAGCATGGACCTCTTGAGGGAATGTAACTGGGGGTACTACCAGGGAGACAAGTTAAGGATTGCATTGTATTTACTTTATTTAGCATATGGCATATTATACATGGAGTAGCAATATATTTTATTTTAAGCTAGATTAGTAAAAACACAATAAAATATAAACGTTAAAAAGATCTTAAGTTCTAGACCATCTAACCATTGAAGTTCAGCATTGCTTATATTTGTAGAAAATCAAATACTGGACCAGTATATGCCCTCAGCTTACAATCGGTCACAATGTGATCTACAATTTCATGTGGGACCTCACAGTCAGACTGAGGGGAGGATTCCACTGTAGAGATCCTCTGAAGTAAAGCTGCACAGCCCCTGTGTTCTGTCTCTAAGGCTGAGATGCATCCCTTGAAATGTGGGTGACGTTTGCCCAGGACATCTTCAAAACTTGCAATGTTGTAATGCTTAATCTGACAAGGGGGACGCAGGGGACATGGAGATTGATTGGCAGGTGGTAGAAACTGTGGTAAGTTAGAGTGGTTGGGCCTGCTTAGTACTTGGATGGAATACCACTGAGAAAGCTAGACCAGGCAACCTAAAATATATTCCTGAAGGCCATGGTCAATCAGTTCCATATTTATTTTCTTGATTTATGTATATCCCACCTTTGTTATTTTTATAAGTAACTCAAGATAGCAAAACGTTCCTGACTCTTTTTTTTATTTTCCTCACAATCACAACCCTGTGAGGTGGGTTGGGCTGAGAGAGAGCGATTGGCCCAAAGGCACGCAACTGGCTTTCATGCTTAAGACAAGGCTAGAACTCATAGTCTCCTGGTTTTTAGCCTGGAGCCATAATTGCTGGACCAAACTGGCTACATGGATCAGTGGTGGGATTCAGCCGGTTCACACTGGTTTGGCAGAACTGGTAGCTAAATTTTACTGAGTTTGGAGAACCAGCTCAATGCACACTGCTTCTGGAAGTCCAGTCTAGGCCTCAGAGGCCTGGAGGAGGCTTCCCAGGCCTAGAACAGCCTGCCGGAAGTGTGTGGATGCCCCTTCCTGAAGTCCGTTCTAGGTTTTGGCGGTCCAGGCCTGCATCCAATAAGAGAACCAGTTGTTCAGGTATTTGAATCCCACTATTGACATCGATATATCCAGAACATCATCAAGAGTCAAGCTCAATTCAATTCAGATGTAGTCCTGTTAACTATTTAATTCATTCACTAACTGGATTTGAGTTATTGAAATCAGAGTTTTGTTCCTGATTCCGTTCACTTCTTTTGACTCAGGGCCACAATAACCGATTTGAAAGTGTAATGCAAACCTCAGCCCAGAACTGCAATCTAATAACAATTAAATGCATCCATATCTAGGAGAGGCGGACAAGGTTTTAAAAAAGCCAGGATGGTAGGTGTACCCAACCTTCACCACAGCCTCTGCTCCTGGGGTTTGCTGCCTTTATTTATTAATCAAATCTATATCAACAGCCAGTGTGCTGTAGTGGTTAAATGCACCAGGCTAAAACCTGGGAAACTGTGAGTTCTAATCTTGCCTTAGGCATGAAGTCAGCTGGAGGACCTTGGGCCCGTCACTCTCTTCAGCCCTAGCAAGCAGGCAATGGCAAACCACTTTGGAAAAACGTTGCTAAGAAAACTGCAGGGATTAGTCCAGGCAATCCCCAGGAGTGAAAAATGACTTGAAGGCATGCACGCATACTGCACACACGGTTCATCTACCACAGTGTTTCTCAACCTTGACAATTTTAAGGCATGTGGACTTCAACTCCCAGAATTCCACAGCAAGCAATGTGGTTGAGAAACACTGATCTGCCGTATAATTTCCCTTCATGTCAGGACACTCAGCAGTCTAATGGCAAAAAGGGGGGACTCTATGGCCCTCTGACTATAACATGCTTAACTAGTTAGTTACCTAGTCAATCAGGTCAAATTTCCTGCTTGAGCAGTGGGTTGAACTAGAAGACCTCCAAAGTCCCTTACAATCTATTCTTCTATGTTCTAATTAGCAATTCCAGCAGCACACAAAGAATTAATGGGTCAAAAATTACTTTCTTGGTTCTGTGGACATGTTTGCCAAGAATGCCTCTTGAGTTTTTGTGTGACAACAACATTCACAAATCCTAATGACATCATTAGCCCCTTTATTATTTGTTAGGAAAACAGCAGCTTGGTTATTGCAGTGCCTTGGGGTTTGAGAGATATTCTGTTCTTGACAGAGAGTTCTGTAATAGAGAGACCTTCTTTTTCAAGCTGTTCTCTCTCAGCATCTCTTTTTCTTGGAGGTATAGATAGGTACAGTGCAGGTGCCTATGTAGAGTTTGCATAGTTTAATACAGGACCTGGTCTATTTGGAAGTTAAATTCCACCCTCTAGGGATTAGCTGGCTACCTTGAAAGGAAAGGGTCTGTATATCCTCAGAGTTATTTTTGCCATTTTTGCATACAATACAGAATTTAATGCGATCATGAGGGTTGGGCTGCTTCTATGTTGATCTCTTTCAAGTATTCTCAACCAGGCCTGCACAGTTTCAGGCAAACAGTTATTGAACTGCTAAGCTTCAATATAGCTCTAAGATTATTTTAATTGAGTCACTTGAGCCTGCCATATACCCAGGAGTATAAAACTTGGAATCTTTCAGAAGCTGATGGATAACTAGTTGAGCAGGAATGCAAGGAGTTGCATTTATTTATTTATTTATTTATTTATTAGATTTATATACCACCCATCTCACTGCTGAAGCAATTCTGGGCAGCTTACCAAGTGATAACAAGATAATATAAAACAATTAAAATTAAGAGGGAGTAAATAAGGACTAAACACCCTTAAAATTAAGAGAGATTAAATAGAGACTAAAAATCAAGAGGATGGGACACACAAAGGTGTGTGGGGTCTTCTCTCTACCCTATCAGACACTCCTAGCATGGAGCACCGTCACTGCAACCCAGGTCAGCCAGCAGAGTCAGGTTTGTCAGGCACAAGTAATTAGGAGCATTCGTGGAGTTCAAAACACAGAAGAGTTTATTATTGTTACCTCCAATACAAGAATCTAATCAACTAATGATCAAAGCTCAATTGATGCTATATAAGGACCAACGGAATATATGGGTGGGGGGTTGAACTTAGGTCTCTTGTGACAACGCAATGACTCTAAACTGATGACATATTTAACCCCGCCTTCCAGCTCAATCTCTTCTCTTCCTACAAGGTTTTAAGGCTCTTCCAGAAGGCCAGCAGAGTGGAGGTCAACCTCACCTCCAGTGGGAGAATATTCCAGAGGGCAAGGGCAACAGCAGAAAAAACTCTTCCCCTGGACCCAACCAGCCAAAATCATTTAACCAATGGGACTCATAGTATGCCTCTTCAGCTGGAGTGAATGGAACCCCTCCTATTTGGGTGAGGGGTCTGGAAGTTAAATTGTATGATGGACAGTTGTAGGAACTGGGTATATCTAGTCTAACAAACAGAAGCACTAAGGGTGACATGACAGCAGTCTTCCAATATCTGAGAGGATGCCACAAAGAAGAGGGGATCAACCTATTTACTCACAGTTAGAACAATTAATTAGTAGAATGGCTCGCCTCCAGAAGTTGTGAGTGCTCCAACGCTAAGGTTTTTAAAAAGAGTTTGGACAACCATTTGTCTGAAATAATATAAGGTTTCCTACTTGACCAGGCAGTTGAACTGGAAGGCCTCCCAGGTCCCTTCCAACTCTGTTATTCTGTTATTTTCCACAGCACCTGAGGGGAGACAAGAAGTAACAGGTGGAAGCTTATCAAAAAAAGGTCCCGCCTAGAGCTTAGGAGAAATTTTCGGACAGTTAAAACAATTAAACAGTGAAAGGGCTTACCTCCAGAGGTTGTGGTGCTCCAACATTGGAGGTTTCAAAAGAGACTGGGCAGCCATTTATCTGGAATAGTACAGGGTCTCCTGTTTGAGCAGAGCATTGGACTAGAACATGGGTAGGCAACCTTGACTCTTTTATGACTCGTGGACTTCATCTCCCAGAATTCCTGAGCCAGCATGGCTCAGCATGGAAACTCTCCCTTTCCCCTCAGCATGGCTGGCTCAGGGATTCTGGGAGTTGAAGTCCACGAGTCATAAAAGAGCTAAGGTTGCCTACCCCTGCACTAGAAGACCCCCAAGGTCCCTTCCAACCTTAGTATTCTATGTTCTATGTTCTTTTTGTACAGGCTTTCAACTGCTGGTTTTAGCTACTCAATTTAATAATTAACTCCTATGTTGCTCGTTTTTTCCATGACTATTTTGTTATTCGCTTCATCGTGCCCTGTTCTAAAGGTCTTTTTATTGTAAACTCCTGACAGATTTAGATAGTGTTCTTGTACCTCAAGTGAAGTCAATAAAATTAATGACATGATTGCAGACATCCCCAGACCTGAGTGGGCTGATCGCTTTCCTCTATTTTTATCCTCCTCCAGTTCATTTCCACAATAGCGGCTCTGTTAAGCCTGTTGCCGCACAAATAACCCCAAATCTTGTTGCCCTTTGAAAAATAACACATTAATTCCAGCAGAAGCTTTCATGGCGTGTAACCCATTTCGTCATAGGTTTGATGAAAGGGTTGGCAGTCCATGACAACTTTGAACTTCTCTCTGAGATGCCAGGAGGCCCCTTAATGTATTTTTTCCACTCAAAAAACTGAAACATATCCATGCAAGATCAGCAGCCTAGATTTTTTAAGCCTCAAAGCAGAACCAGAAATAGCCTGTGGCCCTGGCAAATTGACGGAGGCGTTCAGGAAAGAAAAAGATTGGTAGGAATGCCTGATAGACTTGATAGCTGTATTCCAGTATTTGGGAGGCTGTCACAAAAAGGAGGGGATCAATTTATTTTCCAAAGCACCAAAAGGCAAGATGAGAAACAATGGATGGAAACTAACCAAGGAGAGAAGCAACCTAGAACTAAGGAGAAATTTCCTGAAAATTAAATGTCTATGGGGTTTCTCAATCATCCAGGTCATGGTTGTCCCAAGGGTGCTTTTTCACGAGGCAACTGGACTTCCTTGTTTTTCTTTGAGGATGTTTCACTTCTCATCCAAGAAGCTTCTTCAGCTCTGACTAGATGGTGGGGAGTGGAAAGATTTATATTCCTTGCAGACAGCTGGTCATTTGCATTCTTTCAGAGAGTCCTTGGGGCCATTTGGAGGTTTACCTGTGTCCTCAGGGTCACCTGAGTAGTGCGAATGGATGTGGAGCTTTCTTGGATGTAGGATGTTTTCTGCCCTGTGTCCCTTCACCATTGAAGACAGGCACAGGTGCTGGGGATGATTCTGTGTTGTCTGCATCTCAAACTGAAGTGCAAATGGTTCCTGTAGTCTACAGTGTTTTCTGAAAATCCATTCATACTCCCTCACCATTTGAAGGTGTGTTCATCCCAAAGTACATAGCTAAATGTTTATGGAGATTCTCAGTCATCCAGATAAGGTTGTCCCAAAGGTGCTTTTTTTAGTCAGAGGTGAAGAAGCTTCTTGGATGAGAAGTGAAACATCCTCAAAGAAAAACAAGAAAATTGTTGCCTCCTCAAAAAGTACCTTTGGGGTTCCTGAAAAATAGAACAATTAACCAGTGGAAGGCTTGCCTTCGGAGGTTGTGGGTGCTCTAAGAAGAGTCTGGACAGTCACTTGTCTGAAATGGAATAGGGTCTCCTGCTTGAGCAGGGGGTTGGATTAGAAGAGGGGTAGGCAACCTTGGCTCTTTTATGACTCATGGACTTCAACTCCCAGAATTCCTGAGCCAGCATGGCTGGCTCAGGAATTCTGGGAGTTGAAGTCCACGAGTCATAAAAGAGCCAAGGTTGCCTACCCGTGGTCACTAGAAGATCTCCAAGGTCTCTTCCAGCTCTATTCTGATTGATTGATATTGATACATTGATTGATAATGCAAGGGGAAAATCAGCAACTGCTACAGCCCCGTGCCACCACTGCTGCAGAATCGACAGTTCACAAGTTCACGTCTGTTCCCTCCAGGCTTAGACTCTTTACTGTGTTGCGATGGAGACTTTGTCCCTGGAGCATCAGATCCAAAGCGTGCAAAGACACATCACCTTCCTCAAAAAGGAGCAGATGAAACTTCTCCACGATTTGCACCTGGAGATCCTGCGCTTACAAAAATACTGCACAGGTGAGTCCCGCATCAATCATCCAAGGAGGCAGAGATTTGAAGGCTTCAGCTCCACGGATTGATAAGTAACTTGAAAAGGTAGAGTGGCTCAGCATAGCATTAATAAACTAAGGTCATTAATAAACTATCTTGAGTCTCCCAAAGTTAGATAATGTCAGCCTTCTAGTCCAAACAAGAAGCGCCTCCAAAAAATACTAATTCTACCTTTATTATATTACATTAAAAAAAAGATGTTGAGACTCTAGAAAGAATGGAGAGAAGAGCAACAAAGATGATCAGGGGACTGGAGGCTAAAACATATAAAGAACGGTTGCTGGAACTGAGTATGTCTAGTTTAGTGAAGAGAAGGACTAGGGCTGACATGATAGCAATGATCCAATATCTCAGGGGTTACCAGGAAGAAGAGGGAGTCAAGCTATTCTGAGGACAGGACAAGAAGCAATGGATGGAAACTAATCAAGGACAGAAGCAACCTAGAACTAAGAAGAAATTTCCTGATAGTTAACAACAATTAATCAGTGGAACAACCTGCCTCCAGAAGTTGTGAATGCTCCAATACTGGAGGTTTTTAAGAAGAGATTGGACAACCATTTGTCTGAAATGGTATAACGGGGTTGGACTAGAAGACCTCCAAGGTCCCTTCCAACTCTGTTATTCTATTCCAGTGATGGCGAACCTTTTAGAGACCGAGTGCCCAAAAACTGGCCCCACTCCGCCTGCCCATCACCACCCTGCTCCGCCCTCACCCCGCCCACCCTCAGGGCCATCCATGGTCCACTGCAGATCGCCCAGATGGCCCTGCAGCGCCATGGTGGCCACGCCTTCCGCCTGCGCTCCGCAGCAGCATCTACTGCCCAGCTGCCATGTGTTTGGCTGTGCTGCTCCACGTGGGCTGCACCCGGGGGTGACTCTCCACCAGGGGGGCTGCTGGTGAGGAGGGAGCTGCGGGGGAGGCAAGGCTGGGGCGACGGTGTGCGTGCCCACAGAGAGGGCTCCGAGTGCCGCCTCTGGCACTCGTGCCATAGGTTCACCACCACTGTTCTATTCTATTCTAAACAAAATATTGCAAATTTGAAAGTACAGCTCTCCCCCTCATCTTTACAATCCAAGAAACTAGGGGGGGGGGTCCCTCTGAGATGTTTACCCTGCCCAATTCCTTCTGTGTGCTCAGCTGCCTCTTATCTGACCATTCCCTAGTCTATGACTCTTCCTCTTTTCTCCCAAGCTTATTCCCACATACCATTACACTGCAGAAGGGAGACTTCTGGTTTTTAATATAATAACCCCCTAAGGCTTGCACTGCAGAGGCAGTTGGTTTCTCGACATGGTTGAGCATTGCAGCTTTGGCCAATAAGCTGTTATAATCTTCAACATATGCTGTCAATTAAAGAACCAGCAGTTAGATTTGCAGAACATGCTAACCTTGGTGAGTATTAAAGTTGACCAAAGTGATTGGTTGGTCAACATGTTATACAAATCCAACCCATTTGGTTAGTGTACACTTCCATGTATTGTATAGGCACTCCCACACCCCATCAATTGGATTCAATTTTTCCCTGACTATGTTAAGGAGGAATGCAACCAATGTAAGACTCATGAGTTCAATTCAACATGCCTTCATTACTGCTACAGCAGCTAACTAGGGAAAGAAACACCAGTCTGCATTCGATAGAACTGAAAGTGTTGAGAAGACAGCTTTGAAGCTCTTAATTTCAACATTAAAGATCAGGAATTTCCAGGAGCTCTTACTCTCTTTCCAAAACTATCTTACTTTTTACGTAGTCCTAGAACCTGGTCCATTAATCAGACCTTGTGAAGCAGATCAGGATTGTGGGGTCCTTGGAGCTTTCTGAGCTTGGTTGGTTTCTTGCAAACATTTCATTATGAAACTAAAGAACATCATTTGTGCAGGTCAAAATTCCTAGAGCAGCGGTGTCCAATCTTGGCAACTTTAAGACCTGCGAATTTCAACTCCCAGAATTCCCGAGCCAGCATGAGATAGAAAATAGTCAGGTTGTATGACACACATTGGTTGTTTAATTTTAGGGATTTGTTTTATTTCAGTGTTTCTCAACCATGTTGGCTGGGGAATTCTGGGAGTTGAAGTCCACACACCTTAAAGCAGCTGAGGTTGAGAAACGCTGGTTTATTTCATCCTTTTTAACAGACTTGCACAATGTTTCTATGTGCTTCCCCTCTTAAAATGGTAAAAAATAATTATTCTACCCATTTTTGGCAGTTGCAATCAGAAAGGAGTTCTGGTGGCTAAGTTGCCATCAGCTGACTCATTAGACAGCCGTATCTTTAAGTGACCTTGAGGCTCACACGGAAGGCTGAAAAAGGAGGCAGCTGCTTTAAAGAGATTCTGCAATTCCACTTCCATGCATTGTGAAGCATCTTTTTTCAATAGTTTCTTCCATGAGAGTAAATTCCCAGCCAGTAAAATCTGCTTAGTGCTGTCCAGGGTACTGAAGTTCCTCATTTTGTCAAGCCTGAAGCTCTCCTGATTATTGTTATTAGATTGTTATCCTGTTTTTTAATACATTTTGATCAACTCAAGGCAGTGAGTGTTTTATGACATAAATCAAAATGCCTTTATAATCCAATCACAGACAGAGAAACTCAAATAAAGATGATTCCAAAACAGATATTTATTCAGTCAGAAAACAATACTTGCTATTTGTAGATTCCGTCTGGATATTGCAATCTGTTCATCTTCATTAAGTAAATTCATTAGTTCCTCCACATCAACTTCTTATGTGGAGTGGGCCTATCTGAGTCATCCGATGGCCCCATGCTTATATCAGACAAAGAACATTCTAAACTGGCCCATGGCCAGGATATCCTGTGATGAACTTTAGTGGCTCCTCCTTTCCTCCTACCACTGATCTATTAACATGGTATAGCTGACTAGCTAAACTACATTACCCATAAGCCATCTCTTAAGGAGACAGCACTTAACCCAATAAATGCCAATATTCTAGCATACAGACCTACATGATCCAGAACAGTGAGCATACCTAAATTTCCTGTCCCCCCTTTTCCGCATAACAACAACCTTATGAGATGGGTTGGCTTGAGAGAGTGACTGGCTCAAAGTCACCCAACTGGCTTTCATGCCTAAGGTGGGACTAAAATTCACAGTCTCCTGATGCCCACAGTCACCCAGCCAGTTTTCATGCCTAAGAGGCCTAAAACTCACAGTCTCCTGCTTTCTGGATCAGTACCTTCACCATTACACCCAACTGGTTTAACACCTTTACTACTATACGAAACTGACCCCCATGATGCTAGGCAGATCCCCATATATTATTCTAAGTAAAAAAACAAACATACTGCACTCTGTGCACTCAAACCGTTGGGCTTGACATACTGCTTAACATTATGTATTGTGTTTTCCATAGTCCTGTCTCTATGGATCCATAATCACGCTAGTTTTAATCCCAACAAATCTCAAAAAGAATAGATGCTAGGGGCTAATTAGTAATTGAACTGGCTTTTGTAAAGGAAGATGACCTTGATGGAGATAGGTAAGGAAAGCGACAAAGGGACAAACATACTTTAAGACAGGGCTGTCCAACCTTGGCAACTTTTAAGATCTGTGGATTCCAACTCCCAGAATTACAAAGCCACTAGATGACTTATAACTGGTCCTCACAATTGCAACCACCACAGCATGTCCCTGATCATATGACCATCATTTGGGTGCTTGGCAACCGGCATGTATTTTGCGGCATCCCAAGGTCCTGTGATCCCCATTTACAACTTTCCATCTCACTTTTGATAAGCAAAGTCAATGGGGGATTCACTCAACAACTGATTTACTCAATTGCCCTGGCAAAGAAGGTTTTAAGTTCAGGCGTGACACATTTGCCAACTGCCTTGCTTAGCAATGGGAATTCTGGTCCTGTGTGCCATTGTAAGTCAGGGACCACTGACTTACAATGGTTCTTAGAAAATGCTATTTTCCAGACCTTATTCCTATAAGACCTTTTGGAGAAGGTACTGTATATTACCATATGAATTACAATTTTTTAAGGCAGATCTAGATTTTGTGCTCATGTTAACTTCTAAGTACATGAACAAAAAAAACATTAGGATAAAAGGTAGGAAAGAAAATTACCCATCAGGAAAAATTTTAAGCATGTGTTTTTCCTCTGCCACTTTGAAGTTTTATTGCATAGAAGTTGACTAAAGCAAAATAGAGGCAACTGTTTGTATATAAACATTTATGTACATATCCAAATTTCTTTTTTGTTGACAAAGAGTTAAAGAGTTAAGTGGGAGATTAGAATAGCTAGTTCTTGACTTACAACAGTTCATTTAGTGACCATTCAAAATGACAATAGCACTAAAAAGTGATTTATGACCATTTTTCAGACTTACAACTGTTGCAGCAGTCCCTTGATCAAATGATCAAATTTCAGATGCTTAGCAACTGACCACTGCAGTGTTCTGGGATCCTGTGATCACCTTTTGCAGCCTTCTGACACGCAAAGTCAATGGGGAACCAACCTCACTTAATAACCGTGTTACTAACTTAACAACTGCAGTGATTTACTTAACAGCTGTGGCAAGAAAAGCCATAAAATGGGGCAAAATGCACTGAACAACTGTCTCACTTAGCCACAGAAATGTTGAGTTCAATTGTAGTCATAAGTCGAGGACTAATAGTATTTCCAATTGGATGCAAGCCCTGTTCTTTGAAAAATGAGGTAGGAGGTGCTATTTTTCCCTTACTCAAGGCATTTTGCCCGTCTGCAGGTTTTTGTTTTTGTTTTCCTGGACCTGGCAAGCTGAGTATTTGCTTACCCAATGCTACCCATGATGCAGAAAGATTTTTCCAATGTGCAAACAAAAAAAGGAAGAAAGAAAGAATACACCTTCCTAATGCTTTCCCATTAGTTCAAATGTATAGAAGTCACCCATTTCATAGCAATATGCTAATCCACCGTCTTTGTACAGACTCTGCATATGACATTTTATAAACATGACTCATCCATTCATTTGGAAGTCTAGCTTTTCAAAATAGACAGTGGAATGGGAGTCAGAAGATTGTGGACAAGCAAAAAAAGTGCTCTGAGTTCCCGTTTTGCCATAGGTCAGGGCAGTGGTCAGGTGCCCAGGCAGTTAGTTGTTTTGGATCCAGAGACAACAAGCACAGCAGAAAATCAAGAGGTTTTAAGCTTTATTATTAGCTCAAGCAAACAGATTTAAAAGCATAACACGAAAGGCATACATGCCAAGCAAGATGATGCTCAAATTTCTTATAAGCTGCCAGAAACTTCTTAATAATGACAGCAGAGATATTCCAAGGGCAGCCAGTTTCCACAGTACAAATTCTCCTCGGCTTATGACCACAACTGAGCTCAAACTTTCGGTTGTTAAGTGAGGCAGTTGTCCAATGAGATCCGCCTCATTTTATGACCTTTCTTGTTGTTACGCGAATCACTGCAGTGGTTAAATTATTAAAGTCAGCTAAGGGAAGCGAGTCTTAAATAAAGTCAACAAATTCCCCCACTGACTTTGCTTGTGGGAAGCCAACTGGGAAGATTATAAATGGTGATCACATGTCCCTGGAACACAGTGCAACTGTCATAAATACATGCCAGTTGCCAAGGGCCTGAATTTTGATCACGTGACCATGGGGATGCTGCAATGGTCTTACTGGTCAAGTCTCTTTTTCCAGTCCCAAAGATGCTTTTTTCACGACACAACTGAACTTTCTTGTTTTTTTCTTGAAGACGTTTTGCTTCTCATCCAAGAAGCTTCTTCAGCTCTGACTGGATGGTGGGGAATGGCAGGATTTATACTCCTTGCAGGCAGCTGGTCATCTGCATTCTTTTAGTGAATTGTTAAATCCTGCCACTCCCCACCATCTAGTCAGAACTGAAGAAACTTCTTGGATGAGAAGCAAAACATCTTCAAGGAAAAACAAGAAAGTCCAGTTGCCTCATGGAAAAAAGCATCTTTCGGACAACCATGACCTGGATGACTGAGCATCTCCATAGACACTTTTTCCAATGTTGTTGTAACTTTGAATGGCCACTAAATGAATGGTTATAGGTTGAGGAACTACCTGCAAAGGGATTATCAGCTTTCTTATTATCTCAAGCAAAACCATTTAAAAGCATACCATGAAAAGCATACATACCAAGCAAGATGACGTCTAAATCTCTTAAAAGCTGCCAGGAGCTCCTTAATAACGACAGCAGAGATGCCCCAGGAGTGGCCATTTTCTGCAGTACCCAGGGCTAGTTCTCCATGCTGATGCTCCCCATAAGCAACGTCAACTTCCAGTTCAAGTATCCAAATAAAAGTCCAGGATAATTGTCATTTCTGAAAAGCTTACTGTTATTGAATACATAGCCTGGTAAAAGCGAGGTAAAACTAACTCTAAAATCCCAAAGCATCAGACCATAGCTTTTAACAATAACTTTCCCGGCCAAAGTTTCCCAGATGTCCATGTAACTCATGTTGTGAGACCCGTCTGCTATCTTCTTCACACCTGCTAGAACAGTGGTGGCGAACCTATGGCACCCGTGCCAGAGGTGGCACTCGGAGCCCTCTCTGTGGGCACACATGCCGTTGCCCCAGCCTCGCTTCCCCCGCCACCCCCTCCTCACCAGCAGCCCCCCTGGAGGAGAGTTGCCCCCAAGCGTGGCCCACGCAAAGCAGCGCAGCCAAGGACATGGCAGCCAGGCAGCATAGACAAGACTCTGCTCTCATGCCCCATCGTGCACAATTGATGCTGAGGGGGGCGGGCAGAGGGCATGGCCACCATGGCGCTGCTGGGCTGCCTGGGTGATCTGCGGTGGGCCCTGGAGGTGGTGAGTGTCCCTGCGGGCAGGCAGGCAGGAGATGGGGTGGAGTTGGAGCAGGGGAGGGGCAAGGTGTAGAATGGGGGCGGGGTCAGTTTTGGGGCACTTGGTCTCTAAAAGTTTCGCTATCACTGTGCTAGAATGTCCTTGAAAGGTTTCCATACTGCCGACTTTCAGCAAGCTTCCGTAGATCTGGAAGGGTTTAGTTTTTCTAAATAAGCCATTCAGAAACAACACTCGCTCCCCTCCTCCCTCATTCTAATGGCAAGATGAAAACAGAGAGGGTCAAAACATGTCACTAATCTCCTCAGGGTAACAATGGTCTTCCGCACTGCCACTACACAGCTCCTTACAGGAGAAATGAAATGCACTTGAAATAATCACAGACCTAAACAGGTTACTAAGGCAATGCTTCAAGGATCTTTTGAAGTGCTACCTCCTTTATACCACTCGTCTTTGGTAAATCAATCTCCCTTTCTCTCTCAGGGGATGGCACCAGTTTTTGAATGGGTTGCTAGACAAAGGCGCCCTCCCTGTTATGAAAGGAAATCACAAGAAGCCTTTTAAGGAATCTTCCTCATTTGTATCAGTCAAGCGTTTTATTCAGTGCAGTATCGTCCTGCTTTAATTTCCATTACAGCCATGAAACTGCCTCGTGGCAACTTACAGTACAGGATTATAGATTATAGATTATTATTATAGGATTAAGAGCCAGGAAGGGCAGCGATAAATGTATTTTGCCTGCCTTTTTAAGCATCTAAGGCTGAGGATGGGAGAAGATCTTGGAAGTGAGAAGCAAATCTTTCCCAATCCTATCCTTAATCTCACTGACATGCCCCCCCCCCACCTCTAAAATCATCATTTGTGGTATAGGGCAATGATGGCGAACCTTTTAGAGACCGAGTGCCCAAACCACAACCCCGCAAAGTGCCAGGGCCGCATCAGCATTGTGGTGCCCTCAGGGGGGGCATGGGGGGTGTGGCCCACTGGGTAGGCATGGCCACCTCGATGTTGAGGGAGATCGAGGGGGTCTCTGGTGGGGGGGCGGTGGGCAGGAGACCCAGCATAGATGGGGGGAGGCACGCAGTCCTAGCTGGGACTGGGAGGGCATGGCGCCGATGTGGATCTGGGTGGCCATTGGCTTGCTGGGTGTGGGCGTGCTCTACCACATTTACTCGAGCTTGCTAGCTGGCCTCCTGTGTGCTGGGTGTGGCTGCTGCTCCGGGCAGCGGCAGCCTAATGGACTTGCGCAAGCTGCTGGCAGCGGTGGAGCACGTGCCCACAAAGAGGGCTCTGGGTGCCACCTCCAGCACACATGCCATAGGTTCGCCACCACTGGTATAGGGTTTCCTGCTTGAGCAGTCGGTTGGACTAGAAGACCTCCAAGGTCCGTTCCAACTCTATAGTTCTGTTCTGCAGGGAGCAATTTAAAATTAGGTACAGGTAATCCCAGAGTTACCAGTGTTCACTTAACACTTGTTCAAAGTTACATGATGAGCGCCCCCTAGTGCTTACGAGGAAGTCCCAAAATTATGAATATTGCAGCACCACAGCAATCGTTCGTCCTTAGGAGGGACCGCAGAGGCTCTGCAACATTCACCCTGGTTCTTCCCTCCTTCCCACCCCCACCTGGGGTCTCCCTAGGCCTTCAATACTCACCCTGCGAAGATCGAGATCCTTCGCTTTCTTGGCTGCTCCAGGCCTTCGGTGTATTCGCAGAGAATGGAGGCCTAAAGCAGTGTTTCTCAACCTTGACAATTTTAAGGCATGTGGACTTCAACTCCCAGAATTCCACAGCCAGCAATGCTGGCTGTGGAATTCTGGGAGTTGAAGTCCACATGCCTTAAAATTGTCAAGGTTGAGAAACACTGGCCTAAAGGAACGCAAGATCAGTGGGGCGAGATCTCACGCTACTGATCTCTCATGATCTCATGGTACTTTAGGCCTCTGTTCTCTGCAACAGAGAATGGAACTGAAGCTGGGGCACGCTTGCAGTGTCCTGGGATCGTGTGATCCCCTTTGCTCACCTTCTGACAAGCCAGATTCACTTAACAATAGGGAATCCAGTTTCACTTAACAACCACATTACTAAACAACTGTAGTGACTCACTTCACAACTGTGGCAAGAAAGGTCATAAAATGGGGCAAAACTCACTTAACAAATGTCTCGCTTAATAGCAGAAATTTTGGACTCAATTGTGGTCATAAGTTGAGGACTACCTGTATGGAGATATTGTACAATGTTGCCATGTCTTTCTTTCTTTCTTTCTTTCTTTCTTTCTTTCTTTCTTTCTTTCTTTCTTTCTTTCGCCACCCATCTCATCACAACATGCATAATACATATAACACGTGCAACGTTTCATGACATTCTAGGCACTTCCTGAAGGAAATGAGTCAGGCTGCAGTAACTTCCAATCCCTTCATTGATTGATTGATTGATTGATTGATTGACTGATGGACCCAGATTGTTGGGGGCAATGTAAATATATATATATACATTGCTTACTGGTGTACACCGCTTAGAGTGTGCTTGCACTTAAAGCGGTATATAAGTCTCATAAATAAATAAATAAATAAATAAATAAATAAATTTTGTCAATGGTACCAATCAGTTAAGACTTTGGGCTGTCTTCAGTAGAGGAAAAATAAAATCAATAAGAATAAGTAATAAATAATTAACAGAAATTAATAACAGAATTTTAATACAGTGATCTCTAACTAGAGCAGCTGACACAAATTAACTGGTGCATTTGAATAAGATGGTCTTTTAAGGGCCTTGAAAAAGCAGGGAAGGATGGAACTAAAGGTTCCTTCAGGGAGAAGACATACAACTGAATATTAGGGCCATCCCTGAAAAAGACCTTCCTCCCGGCCCACGTCCCAGGTACTTTGAGAGTTAGCTTGATAGTGTGCTACCAAAGCTACATCTAGAGAAATTTGACTAGATCAGACTACTTAGATCCTGTGTACTGCTGGTGAACAAGGGCTATATATGGGAGATATCTCATACTCTATGTCTTACACACCCAGAAAATGAGATAGGTATTCCCAGAGAAACAGTCTGAAGAATAAGAGACATCCAATAGGGCCCAGAAACTTATCATATCCTAAGCACAAAGATGCAGAAGGAAAACACATGGATTTAGACACAGGTCTATGCGCACACACCGATGACCATGGAGATGCTGCAACAGTGGTAAATGCGAGGACTGGTTGTAAGTCACATTTTTCAGCACAATCATAATTTTGACCCAGTTGCTAAATCAATGATTGTAAATTAAGGACTCCCTGAATTCTGTTCAGTCTTCTGAGAGATATTGCACCAACAATCAGACAGAATTGTTTACACAATTTCCTTCCAATCCTCCAAACAAAAAACAAAATAAATGCACCAATTACAATGGCACCTAGCTTTTTATCATTTGCTATCTCCAGCTACCTGTATTACACGGGTAAAAGTGCTGTTAACCCATGTTGGAACGAGTCTTTTGGTGCACATTACTCTGACATTTGCAGGAAAGAATTTGGCACAGCTCCCGTTCTCCATAAAGAGATGCAGAAAATTCTCGCTTCACTATTTCTTTTTATCCCATTATTTCTTAGATGCTGGATGAGTCTAGACGATGCAATCTCAGAAGGGTAATTAGTGTGCAATAATTGTTGCCCCCGAATAAAGAAAAATGAAAGTTTTGGCTCATGAATCACAAGACTGCTTTTCCACCAGAAAACAATTGGGGCACTTGATATTTTAGGAACAAATAAAACTGTGAAAACTAGCTCTAATCGTACGATGAATGCTTGCGGGAACTAAGTATGTCTAGCCTAACAAAGAGAAGGACTGGGGTGACATACTAGCAGTCTTCCAACATTTGAGGGACTGTCACAGAGAAAAGGCACCAGGGGGCTGGACAAGAAGTAACAGATAGAAGCTTATCAAAGAGAGAAGCAACCTAGAACTAAGGAGAAATTTCCTGACAATTTAGGGCAATTAATCAATGGAACAGCTTGCCTCCAGAAGTTGTGGGTGCTCCATCCCTTTTCAAGAAGAGTGGACAGCCATTTGTCTAAAATGATATAGGATCCCCTGTTTCAGCAGGGGCTGGACTAGAAAACCTCTAAGGCTTCTTCCAAGCTGTTATTCTGTGTCCTGTATTTCAGAAGAAACTGCTCATATTCTCTGGAAAGGGTACATCAAATAATGTACATACCAAACTACTTATCGTGAAAGCTGAGTTTATAGTGTGTTCATAACGTCTTTGGTAACTTATAGCTTAGCATTTGGGGTGAAACTAATCACTGGCATAAACCATAGTTTCTGGCTCAATGGCTTGTGAATACCAGCCAGTATTTACTTATTCAATAACCCACAGTCATACCAACCCATGGCTTAGAATTAATGTAAGGTGTCAGTCCAGTGAAGAAATTAAAAGAATTTGGGATATCAACTAACCTTCTTTGCCCAATTTGTTACCCTCCAGTTGAATTCTTCTCTGCCTTGAGTGCTCAAATTCAGTAGGAAAGCAAGTTATCAATAAATAATAGCCCAATAGAACTACAGCTTCCAGAATTCCAAGCTAGCATAGACGCTCTCGGAGAGTGGCTGAAATGATCAAAGAGCCATACTGCAGGCTAGTAGTAAAACTTGAGGACTCTGCTAGAACAAAAAAAAAAGGATAATATGGGACATCAGGTTTCAGGATCAAAATGAAGAGCAGAAGGGAACACTTTCACCTCACCATGGGGACTAATTTCTGTTTTTTAAGTATCTAATCTGCTATCTGCTATCTGTCCCCCCCCAAAAAAAAATAATGCAAGTGATGCTTATCGTATTATAATTTGAGAGTTGAAGACCACGTGACATTTAAAAAACGACACAGAATTGAGGTACCAAATCTTAGGTTGCCAAAATCTTGCTGACCACTAGATGGCAACAAAGCAAGATCCCTCTGCATCTCTTTCATGCCATCTAGTGGTAGTAAAAGGTTTTACACTTCAGATCTGGTAGCCTAGTACAATGCATAAGGGGCTACAAAGCTACAACCCCAAGGGAGAGGGGTCCCCAATCCCAGGGCCGTGGCCCACTACCGGGCTGTTTGAAACTGGGCTACACAAGTGGAGGGTGCTTGTGCTTGCACACAAAAGTCCACTCATGCCCATGCTTGAATGGGTGCTTGAGCAAAGGGCGCTTGCAAGTGGAGCTTTGCGCACGAGCATAAGCACCCTCTGTTAAAGCATGCTCCGCTCGCACACAAAGCTCCATTTGTGCAAGTGGAGGGCGTGCGCAAGTGCCACTTGCACATATGGAACTGCGTGCACACCTGTGTTGCCTGCCGCTCACACACCTGCCCCCTTCCAGGCTGCCAAGCTGGAAAGGTTGGGGACCACTGCCCTAAGTTATACAGGGCTTTTTCTTCTTTTTCTTCTGCCTTCTCTAGCAACGGTTTTTTCCCTACAAATATAGATATCCTCTTGTGTCTGGAGGGAAAAAGATTTCCCAGCCTGTGCAAAAGAGAGGAAAAAAGCAATGCTTTTTAAAGAACACATCAGATTGTTAAAACCCAGAGCAGAAAAATTATGCCTAATTTAACATCAGGGTTTTGTTAATTTTCCCTTCACTTGCAGAATCAGAAGCCGTAAGTGGTTTTGCTCTCACTTCAAGTCCTAAATAGCTTGGTGAGAATGTTAGAAGATTGGAGATGAAAAATCCCTGAGACGATTCTTGATTTATAATATGTTTATAAAGGCAGAGGCAACTTGGTCAGGAAAGATGGAATGAACAGAGGATAGGAGTTAATTCCACTCCTTCTAACTAAGAGGAAGGACTGAAGACTCCTTACTGTCCCTGCTAAGACTGGATTCAGTGTGAAAATTTATTTAAAAAAACAGAATATGATTATTCTGGGGGGGGGGGGTTCTTTTCTTTTTTTAAGCTTTTTTAGCTTTTGGCAGCAGCTTCTTTCAAAATGGAATTTTCTAACTGAGCTCTTCAGTAAATCATAATCTGTCAATGCCCTATTTTTATATAGCTTTATTGATTTTCCAAAGAAAAGTACAAAATTAAAAAATAAACTCTTAATGGCCTTGGAAATGTGGGGAGTTAGCAGAGTTGGCTAAATTGACTGCTTTGAGTAAAGAAAAAAAAAACACAACTACCTTTGTTTCTACTTGGAAACCACTTCTGGACTTTGTGCTTGAGGTGGAAAAAAAATGAAACTTTGATTTTGGGTTTTACTCAGTGTTTCTCAACCTTGACAATTTTAAGGCATGTGGACTTCAACTCCCAGAATTCCACAGCCAGCATCGCTGGCTGTGGAATTCTGGGAGTTGAAGTCCACATGCCTTAAAATTGTCAAGGTTGAGAAACACTGAGATAGAATTGTTGTTATAGAAATGGCTAGTTTATATGGTTATGTAAAAGTAAAAAGTTGAAGTTTGGTGTTATTGTCTTATTTTACTGCACCAAAGGGAGTCAGACGTCAATGCCTTTTTTTTTTCTTTTTCCCCTTTTCCCTACACTTTTCCTTTCCCTTCTCTCCCCCCTATTTTCCTACTATTTTTATATATTTTTGTATTTTATATTATAAACTAATAAAAAAGAGAATTAAACAAAAAAGGAAATGTGGGAAGTGTGGGGAAAGACTGTGAACTAAAGCAAATGTTGCAAGGGAAACCTTATATTTCAATTGAAATCCAAAATCTGGAAGATCATAGATTACCAGCTAGTACAGAGGTCTTCAAACTTGGCAACTTTAAGACTTGTGGACTTCAACTCCCAGGATTCCTCAGGGCTGGCTGAGAAATTCTGGGAGTTGAAGTCCACAAGTCTTAAAGTTGGCAAATTTGATGACCCTTGAACTAATATCTTATAATAACATATCACCAAACCTTTACAGCCTTCAGGTCAGAGTTATGATGATTCTTGAGCTTGACTAGCTGTTGGAGATCTTTGGACTTCCAAGTCTATCCCACCTTTGTGTTCAGTCATCAGGGCTGGCTGAGGAATTCTGGCAATTGAAGTCCACAAGACTTCACAAGACTTAATCACTAGATCAGGGGTCTTCAAACTTGGTCCTTTTATGACTTGTGGACTTCAACTACCAGAATTCCTCAGCCAGGCACGTTGCTGTGCCTCCTTCAAATCTTTATATAAAAGGGTCTTTTTGTATAACATGTCAATCTGTGTGATTTCTTTCACAAGGCTAGCATTCACACTTGGTTGATACATTTGTCGTTTTTGGTACAAGATTTCATTTCTCATATTTAGTACCCAATTACTCATAGACTTGAAACCTTCCTAATCCTATCTCATTGTCAGAAGTTTCCTGCTGTGTGCCTGTGGCTTGTTTGTCAGTTTCACAAGAAAGCTAGCAAAGAGAGGGGAAGCTTTGACAGTCTGGTGGATAATTTAATCAGTTCTAACTTTTGGTGGCTTGTTTCTGCATAGTTGGATTAATTTCTGGGTGGCTTGGTGTTTTAAAACATTATAAACAAATATGCATATTTGCTCAAAACATTAAGCCATACTGGATAATTAGCATGACCCTGGGGATGCTGTGATGGTCATAAGTACAAGGACTGGATGTAAGTCACTTTTTTCAGTGTCATTGTAATTTCAAAAGGTCACTAAATGAACAATTATAAGTTGCAGACTTTTTAATTTGAATGTTGTACTTCTCACTTTTAAGAATAAATCTATAGGTTTCCAAGTTAGAAAATTAATTAATTTAATTGTTTAACAATTAATCAGTGGAACAACCTACGTACCTCCAGAATCTGTGAATGCTCCAACACTGGAAGTCTTTAAGAAGAGATTGGACAGCCATTTGTCTGAAATGGTATAGGGTTTCCTGCCTGAGCAGGGGGTTGGACTAGATGACCTCCAAGTCCCTTCTATCATCATCATCATCATTATTATTATTATTAATAATAATATTGAAAGTCTGCTGGTTTATAGATCTCTCCAAGATTAGGAGACCTGAGCACAACTAAAGCTGATTTCAAAATCAGTGCATATGTATATTAATTCCAGGACATGTTTATAGCAAATTTAGGCAGTGTTGTGCTGTCCTGATGTTATAGACTGCAATACCCAAAACATTTTAGTGTTTAAAATTAGAGGGCCTCAAGATATTAATAAAAACATCTGGGCAGCAATAGATTTGCTTATTCCTTATATGGAATAAGAAACTGGTATAACAAAATGTGCACTTGTTATAGCTTTAGTCTGGCAAGATTCTGTCCATTAGGTTAAAACAAAGAATTGGACTCGATTGGATCTCATTGGGTTTGGGTCTGACAACCATCCCTTGTTGAACACACCCTGGTTGATTGATTGATTGATTTAATTAGGTGCATAGTTATACCATGTCTGCCTGTCCTGTTTCATTGTTATTTTTGCAATGCCAAAGTGGGAATGATCCCCTTCGTGGAAACCACTCTACTAAAAGCCCTTAATTAAAACAGTTTAGAAACCTCTAAAGTGAAACCACTTAATTAAAAGCTGTTTACAACAGCCCACTGAAATCATTTAATTAAAAGGTCTTAATTAAACCCATTAAATAAACCCAATAAAACCGACCTGACTAAGTCAAGAGAATCCCTAAAAGTTTGCCTTTCAAAGCATAAAACCTTTGCAACTCTGGACATAGGCAACATCACCATCCTAAGTTGTTCCACTTATTAATTGTTCTCACTGTGAAATAATTTCTCCTTAGTTCTAGGTTGCTTTTCTCCTTGATTAGTTTCCATCCATTCCTTCTTGTCCTGCCTTCAGGTGCTTTGGAGAATAGACTGACACACTATTTTTGTGGCAGCCGCTCAAATATTGGAACACTGTTATTATGTCATGTAGATGTCTTAATGAAACTACTGTTTACTTCAAATATAAAGGAAGTCTGTTGGCATTTCTTGGTAGCTGGACTAAGCTCATTCTCTGCATTCAAAGCAACTATATCATCAACATTTTATTTTTTGGATTTGTGTTGAGTTGTGTTACTTTTGCTTTCCTTTTACTTTCAGATCTCCCATGCTAGGAAAATGACATAATATTTGAGTAATTATATGACCTGATCAAATATAATTATTGGGATGGCCTTGCCACCTTGGGAATGAGCCTCACTCAATACACTACTCAAAAGTGCCTAGAATGATGTGGATGTGAAAATTTCAATTCCCAGAATTCCTCAGCCAGCACTGGGCATTCTGGGAGTCAGATGGCCCACATTTGGACCAGATAGAGCAGTGGTTCTCAACCTTTTAAATGCCGCAACCCCCAACCAGTCGTAAATCGAGGACTACTCAACCGGTCGTAAGTCGAGGACTACTCAACTGGTGCAGCACCGTTTGCAGAATGGGACTTTTGGCGGGCTCAGCAGGGCAGAGACAGCCTGGACAATTCCTATTGGCTTTTGAAAGCCAATAGAATTAGACCCTATTCAAGAGAGTCTATTCTATTGGCTTTCAAAAGCCAATAGAATAAAAGGGAGTAGCACAGCTAAGGAAAGGGGGGGGGGAAATGGCGGACTGCGTTGTTTGGCGACCCCCGTGAAATGGTCATTCGACCCCAAATGGGGTCCCGACCCCGGGTTGAGAACTACTGAGATAGAGAGTAAGGCTCCTGCCACTATGTATGTTGAGGAACATTTGAAATTTTATTATCCCAGTTCTGATTTTTTTTTTTCAAAAATTGTGGATTATGAGTAGATCCCAAACAAGCAACCGATAGAATTAAAGCCCATAATGGGCAAAGTCAGAGACAAAGTGGATGGGATTCTGCTGAAATCGAGTTGTGGTCTACATACAATACACCTTTTAGCCCTGTCAGCTGCTGCCTTGTGTTTGCTTATGCTTCACTGCAGCCTGTCATGAACTGTAGGGTGGGGGAATGAAGAGGGGAATGCTTTGGGAAATGAAAGTAAGTGCTGTATCTCCTCAAGATGCTGCCTCAAGATCACCCAGCTGGAAGAAGGAGGGAGCTGCATACCAAACTGCCCATTAGGAAAACATCTTGCCTGAACCAGATTGGTTACACTGGGGGGAGCAATGAGAGAGAGTTAAGGGAGGGAAGAGTAGAATGTAGGGATTTTGGCACACAATTTTCAGTTCCGGCTTTGCATTACACCTTTCTCAACAAATGGAGCCAAGGATTGGTTTTATTTAGAGGTTTCAGTCGTGGAAGTTCTGTCAAGCCCTTGCATTGATCTGTCAAATAATAAACGATCTCATGTTTAACCTTCCTGCTTTGTTGTTCTTCTCTTTTAGAATTGACCCATGATCTTGAAGTGAAAGAGTTGGAAGCCAAGCAGCAAGGTAAGCAAGAAGATAAATTTCTCCTTTTTAAATGAAATAAAAAACATAAACTAGGAATAATAATAATAATAATAATAATAATAATAATAGTAGTAGTAGTAGTAGTAGTAGTAGTAGTAGTAGTAAAGTTGGAAGGGACTCTGGAGGTCATCTAGTCCAACCCCCTGCTCAGGCAGGAAACCCTACACCATTTCGGACAAATGGCTGTCCAGTCTCTTCTTAAAAACTTCCAGTGTTGGAGCATTCACTGCTTCTGTTGGCGGGTTGTTCCACTGGTTAATTGTTCTCACTGTCAGGAAGTTTCTCCGTAGTTCTAGGTTGCTTCTCTCCTTGATTAGTTTCCACCTGTTGCTTCTTGTCCTGTCTTCAGGTGCTTTGGAAAATAGCTTGATTCCCTCTTCTTTATGGCAGCCCCCGAGATATTGGAATACTGCTATACTACAGTCTACACTGGCTTGAATCCATTATGGAAAAGGCATTGGAAGTTTGATTGGATCCAGCATGGCTCTTCTTTGAGATTATGCTAGCAATTGAGCTATTAGCTACTACTATACTCCCTCTTATCCTAACAAGGTAGATGTGAGGATGGAAAAGAGAGAGAACTTGGGTGTTCAGTAAATTGTAAGCGCAACAATACTTCCAGCGTGAACATATGGGAAACCTTTGTTCCTTTAAAATACAGTTTACTAGAACAATGGGTGTGAAGGGGATTGTTAACAGGAGTCAGTCTCCCAATTGCTTTTCTCTCTTCTCCACTCCCTTTCATTCAAGTCTCCAACTATAGCCGGTAGAGGGTGCCAAATGACCAGGCACGTGTGATATTGTTCAGGTGGCCTCTTTCCTCATAGCATCTTCCAGACTTGGAAGGTTCCCAGTTGAACGTTGTCCTGTTCCAGCAGCTGGTTTGGTTTAGTTTAGTTTCATGTTATTCCAGTGGCGTGAAATTGTGACTTAGTCTGGAAAGCCTAAGCAAGCTGGCCTTGCAGCTTTCAAAATCATCTCAAGATCTTCCCTCCTGCTGTAGTAAAATAGTAGAAAAAAGGTAGCCCAGCTCTATGATCCACTTCAGGAAGCATACAAAAGCTACTGTATATAAACAGGAGGCAAAGCCCACAGCCACTAGCTCGATGTTATCCTGTTGGGTAATGAAACATCTGCAAGCAAACAACCACGTTCAGGGAGCACCAAGGACACCAAACTGAGAGTTTCCAATCATCTTAATAGTTGTAATTTTAATTGTATTTACTTTCATGCTCTTTTTCTATGGATGTATATCATCCAAAGTCACATTTGTCTGAGCTGATTAGCTATATAAATGTCATATGTAAATAAATAAATCATGTGTATTATTATTATTATTATTACTTTTCTTCCAAGGAAGAATAAATATTTTGACTCAACCAGTGCAGCATTTGTAAGCAGTGTCCTAAAACGTATCTTCCTGTCAAAAGAAAAACAAACAAAATTAAGTTTTGTTAACAGCATATTTATGTATTCATTCGTGGATTCATTTGCAAGATTTATAAACTGTTCAATCCCTTAATGGCTCTGGATGGCTTACCGTACAGCAGAGGTTCTCAACCTTTTTAATGCCACGACCCCCAACCCGTCGTAAGTCGAGGACTACTCAACCGGTCATAAGTCGAGGACTACTCAACTGGTGCAGCACCGTTTGCAGAATGGGACTTTTGGCGGGCTCAGCAGGACAGAGACAGCCTGGACAATTCCTATTGGCTTTTGAAAGCCATAGAATTAGACTCTATTCAAGAGAGTCTATTCTATTGGCTTTCAAAAGCCAATAGAATAAAAGGGAGTAGCACAGCTAAGGAAAAGGGGGGAAAAATGGCGGACTGCGTTGTTTGGCAACCCCCGTGAAATGGTCATTCGACCCCAAATGGGGTCCTGACCCACAGGTTGAGAACCACTGCCGTACAGCAAGACAATAAAACATCCATTCAAACAGACCTGAAATCATAACAGATATAACAAAGAAATTAAATCAGTAGTTTTAAACTAGAGGAAGAAGGAAACTTGGTTCACCTTCAATGGTCATTTGTTTCAAACTATTTCTATCCATGTTTCTCTGAAAATAAAACTGGGTCTTATACTATATTTTGCTCCAAAAGACGCATTAGGGCTTATTTTCCAGTTAGGGCTTATATTCAGGGAAATACGCTACTAAATGCGTCCGTGTGGCTGACCATCTTAAGTGGGGCTTATTTTGGGGGTGGGGCTTATATTATGAGCATCCTGAAAAATCATGCTAGGTCTTATTTTTCGGTTGGGTCTTATTTTCAGGGAAACATGGTGGATGTATTCAAGGGCTATCCTACAAAAAAAAATCTTTTGCAAAACTCTGTAGTAAAGGTGTAGTCTTCCACTTATGACCACACTGAAGCCCAAAATTTCTGTTGTTAAGTGAGACATTTGTTAAGTAAATTTTACCCCATTTTACGATCTTTTTTGCCATAATTGTTAAGTGAATCCCTGTGACATGGTTCCAAAAGAAAGCAGATTTTCAAAGAATTTTGAGGCTTATTCCTCTAAAAGAATCTTTTATTATTCTGCATAGCTTCGGCACTAACAAAGTTAAGCCAGAAACTGAATCCTCCCTCCCCCAAGCATCTGTAACAAAGCATAACTCACTCCTTCATTCTACAGTCATCAATCACATTCTCCAATTAATGTGAAGTGTGAGGTGCCCCTCCCGTTGCAGCTGAGCTGACCTTGGCCACACTGTGCCCAGACATTGTTATGGTTAACTTGCATACTTTCCCATCCCTTAGACTACTACTATCTGCCGTAACTCTAGAAATGCTATACGGGCTAAATAAAACAGGTTTGCTTCTTCATATATGGCAAGTAAGAACATCCGATGTTAGCAGTCTTGACACCCTGCAATTGTTCAGTTAGTGACATGGTTGCTAAGTGAATCTGGCTCCCCCATTGACTTTGCTTGTCAGATGGACGCAAAAGGGGATCACGTGACCCTGGGACACTACAACCATCCTAAATCTGAACCAGTTGCCAAGCGTCTGAATTTTGATCACCTGAACATGGAGTCGTAAGGGTGAAAAAAGGCCATTTTTTTCAGGGCCATTGTAAATGTGAATGGTCACTAAATGAACTGTTGTAAGTTGAGGACTACCTGTATTGAAGCAAGATATTGCCTCTTCCAGGTAGAGAGGTCCCAGATTTATCCGCCAAAGCTGCAGTAAAACCATTCACGCACACACGTGTGCCAACCCCCTAATTCTACATAGCTCCAGTGTCAGTGGCAGATGCAGGAAGATTCTTAATTGCAAACCTCTTTTTCAAGGTGGGCAACCATCCAGAACAGATGTCTCTCTCTTGCTCTCCAAACAAACAGGGAGCAGCTCAGAGCAAAACAAAACAAAACCAAAAAAAAAACTGAATTCCATTTCCTTTACATTTGCATTATCTTCAAATTACATTTCATGAAATGGTAACCCTCCAGTCATGCAGCCAGTCATTTTTTCTCTCTCTCTCATGAGTCACACAAGAAATTACAACTTGGAAACCACGCCCAAAGCTTCAAAAGATTGCAATGAAGCCCCAAACAGGCTTTCTTAAGCTTGGCAACCTTAAGACATGTGGACTTCAACGGGCTGGCTGGAGAATTCTGGGAGTTGAAGTCCACACATCTTTTTTTTTTATTGAAAAGTTTTATACAAATACATTATTACAATACAATAACCCTCCCTCCCCCCCACCCCAACCCTCCCCCCCTCACTTCCCAGAGCTGATTACAAGGTTAAAAATAAATAAATAAACAAACAAACAAATTCTAACTAAGCTTATCCAACTATACCAATAACCAAATCCCTAAAATACTTTAACTCAAATACAAACAACTCCCAGTTTAAACTATAAGTTAATCAAAAACTAAATAATACTTTCTAATCCCATATTAACATCTTAAAGTTGCTAAAATTGAGAAACACTGGCCTGCACCTTCCTATTGTGCATTTCTGCTTTCTGTTGCAAGAAGTAGAAATCAGATCAGAAAATCAAGGCGAATGAAATTTGGAAGATCTGAACAATGGGATCTCGTGGTTTCAACCCTCTCCACAAAGTCGAAGTTTTACTTGGGCATGCCAGGTTCCGCCCTCAGCCTCGGGGCAAAAGGTGAGGCTGTTAGTGCAGCAAAGGAGGTGTGGAGAGCATCAGATGGTTTAATGAGAATGGAATGCTGATGGAAGACAGTCCTAGCAAGACAAACCGCGGCTTCCCAAGGAAGCCATCTCTGGCCACGCCTGGCTCACAAAAACATATCCAGCTGGTCCCATCTTCTTTTTAGCTCCTTGGGTCAGAACAGAACACAACAGAATAACTGAGTTGAAAGGGACCTTGGAGGTCTTCTAATCCAACCCCGTCCTCAAGCAATAGACCCTCTAGCATTCCAGATAAGTGGCTGTCCAGTCTCTTCTTTAAAAGCCTCCAGTGATGGAGTAGCCACAACTTCTGAAAGCAGGCCGTTCCACTGGTTAATTGTTCTCACTGTTAGGAAGTTTCTCCTTAGTTCTAGGTTGCTGACTTCCAGAAGTGGTAGAAACTAGATTTTAGATTGTCACCTCAAATTTCTGATCGAGACTCCATTCTTCAAGCTTCTGTAGCCATCTCAGTAGTAGGTACTTGGTTTAATAGTAGTAACCGTGAGAAGGCGCTTGGAGTTCTAGTGGACAACTGCTTAAATAAGAGCCAGCAATGTACTGCAGCTGCCAAATAAGCCAATGCAGTCCTAAGTTGCATTAACAGAGGGAAAGAATCAAATGAAAGCAAATATACGTGTTCCAGGATAGTAGTTCAGGATCCGATCTGAGTCAGTCACCGGGACCACAGGTTTAGTCTTCCAAGCTTTTGGACTTGTGCTGAAGCCCATTCTCAGGGAAGCTCTTTCTCGCTAGAACAGCGGTTCTCAACTGTGGGTCGCGACCCCTTTGGGGGTCGAACGACCCTTTCACAGGGGTCGCCTAAGACCATCGGAAAACACATAATTACATATAATGCTTTAATTATGTTCAATTTGTAACAATGAAAATACATCCTGCATATCAGATATTTACATTACGATTCATAACAGTAGCAAAATTACAGTTATGACGTAGCAATGAAAATAATTTTATGGTTGGGGGTCACCACAACATGAGGAACTGTATTAAAGGGTCGCGGCATTAGGAAGGTTGAGAACCACTGCACTGGAACATATGAAAATGTGCAGATAGAATCTATATATGGACAGAATCGAGATCATGTGAATGTTAGTACCACTTTATAATGACTTTGTAAGGCCACACTTGGAATATTGCCTCCAGTTTTGATTGCCACTATATAAAAAAGATATTAAGATGCTAGAAAGAGTGCAAAGAAGAGCAACAAAGATGATTAAAGGACTGGAAGCAAAAACACATCAAGAATGGTTGCTGGAATTGGGTATGTCTAATTTAATGAAGAGAAGGGCTATGGGTGACATGATAGCAGTATTCCAATATCTAAGGAGCTGCCACAGTGGGGGTAAAACCTATTCTCCAAAGCACCTGAAGGCAGAACAAGAATCAATGGATGGAATCTAATAAAAGAGAAAAGGAACCTAGAAATTAGGAGAAATTTTCTGACAGCGAGAACAATTGATCAATGGAATGGCTTGTCTCCAGAAGTTGTCGGTGCTTTGGAGAATAGGTTGACCCCTAGAAGACTAGACCAGAAGACCTCCAAGATCCCTTCCAACTCTTGTTATTCTTTACAGTATCCTGGGCATATGATGACAGAATGACTCAGCATTTTCTAAGTTCCTAAATGGAACTGCCCCCTGTTAGGCTTAAAGAGAGAGGAGGATAAAGGATGAATTAGCATATTTATTATTTTGCTGACATCTATGGAAATGGCTGACTCACTGCACCAGCCTTCCCTTGGGAACAGTTTTCATCTTCCAGCATTAACAGCTCTGTGGTTTCTTAACCTACATCGTCTGTTCTGGGCCTTTCTTGACTGTTTTCTTCTGACACCGTGAAAAGTGTCTTTGTACAACTGTTGAAACCATTCTTATGGGTCCCTATGTCATAAGTGAAGAAATGATGTCATTAAGTGGTTGGGTGAAGAATATATTAAGGAAGGAAAAAGGGAAGATATAGACTGGAACACCATTTGAGCATGTCTGAGCAATGGTAAATTCTGTGGCATGGATATAAATCCAGAAATTTGGCTTGTGCATTAGAAAGCCTTTTTTTAAAAATGAAAAAAGGTAGCATGATAGATCTCTGCCTAGTTCTTGGACATACCTAGAGCTTGGCTGGCTGAGGAATTCTGGGAGCTGAAGTCCACAAGTCTTAAAGCTGCCAAGGTTGGAGACCCCTGATCTACAGGTAGTCCTCAACTTATGACCACAACTGAGCCCAAAATTTCTGTTGCTAAAAAAAGACAGTTGTTCAGCGAACCACTGCAGTTGTAAAATTAGTAACACAGTTGTTAAGTGAATCTGGATTCCCCTATGACTTTGCTTGTCAGAAAGTGGCAAAAGGTGATTCCATTACCCAGGGATGCTGCAACCGTCATAAGTACATGCCAGTTGCCAAGTGTCTGAATTTTGATCATGTCACCGCAGGATGCTGCAACGATTGTGTGAAAAACAGTCGTAAGTCACTTTTTTTCAGTGAATGGTCGCTAAGCTAAGTTAAGGACTACCTGTATTCCCTTCCAGAGATTGTCAATCCCTATCTGAGACCGATGAAGGTCCTGGTGAATGTTGAACTCAAATCTGCTCTTTTGTCTTTCCTTTGTCGCTTGCATTAGACGTAATAGACCAGGAACTGGAAGAAAAGTGCAAAATCATGGAAGCCCAATTGGAAGAGAAAGAGAAGGGCAATTTGGAATTGCATAAAGAGCTGAGGCATAAAGAGAGCTTGGTGGCTGCCCTCCGATCCAACCTGAGGAACAAAGAAAGGAGATTCTTGGAAGAGCTCAAGCGGAGAAGCCACCGAGTGACCGTCCTCAACACGGAGCTGCAGAAACAGACGGAGGCGGCCGCTTACCTCTCCTTCCAGCTTCACTCAAGCAAACAAAAACTTCACGGCACCCGGCAGAAAAGCGCAGCCCAGCCCGAGAAACCTCCGGAGAAACCCTCCGTCCCCCAACCCAGCGCTGAGTCTAGGCCCAAAAAAAGGACTCAGAAGTCTCACACCCGGCGGCAGGCGAGCAGCGCTTTCCATTGCAAAGGCGCCGTCAAGGACATTGTGGCTCGCGAGCGGCTCGGCAGCTTCGAAGACCTCGAACCCATGCCCGACCCGGCTCTCTTTTTATACACCACACGACCCCACCCTCCGTCCCGTCGTCAGAAACCAGAGCGCAGCACGTCGGATTCGTCCTCCAAGGAAGGCCCTGAGCAGGGGAACCGGAAGAGCGGTTGGAAAAAGTCCTTTCAGCCTCTCGCCGAAGAACCGGCAGCAGCTGTGAGTCACGTCAGGACTTTGGGTCACCGTCGGGGCCCCTCTTCCAAAGGGGAACCGCAGAAGCAAAAGAGCACTAGCGCTCACCCTGCAAAAGACTGAAGGAGCAGAGGGAAAGCTATGGCACCCTTTTGAAACCGTCTTGAGCACATCCGTCAATCAAGGGCCCACGAGGCAGGGAATGCACCACTCCTAAAGCCATTGAGATGCCATCATCTTGGACTGTTACCTTGCTTAAAATTCCCACATGCTGTAGCTATGCATCCCCTGGGAATGGCGTCAGTAAGAGTGGACTGACCCAGCGCCAGGAGGGCCGTGGAGTCATTGGCTGAGGTTACCATAAGCAACCTTGCTTCATAATTTGGCAAAAAAAAAAAAAAAAAAAGAGAGAGTTCCGAAAAGGGAACTTCAAGTTTTTTGTGCCTTGCTTGCTAGTTGTGGTTTTCCTTTTTTTTTTTTTTTTTCCTTTCTTTCTTTTTTTTTGAACTCGGATGGAAGTCTTGCCATCGGCATTTGGGGAATCTGGCTTTCATCAGCGAGAACAAAAGCCAGCATCGGGGTTTCCCCTAAGCTGAATGTGTGTAGTTTACCCCTCTCTCTTGGATGTGGTTTCGTTTAGTTTGACATTGCCATGCTTAGAATATCGTCCATTGCTGGAGAAGATGGCCATGAAGGGTGAATGTGAGTGTTTGGGGGGGGGGGACATGGCTTTTCTAGGATATCGGTTGACTCATTGAATTTATTTGCCGCCCATCTCATAACAAAACAATTCTGGGCGGCAAATAAATAGACAGAAAAGCTTGGGTATTTTAACATCTGTGTTTTGAGCAAAGCAGGGATGTGCAGTCTCAGGCCTAGGGTTACAATAGTTGTGGACACCTTCAATGTCACTGCTCGAGGTGCTCAAAACTTGCCACCAGCTTGTAATTTTTACAGCAGCTGAAATGGGAAATGATTAAAGCCATGGAGAGAAATCGTATGAACTGTGTGCAATGCCATAAATTAAAATTAGTTAAAGGTAGAATATAAATTTAACTAAATTGACTTTGGTTTGGGAATTTGCCTGGGAAATCCCCAGTTTTTAATTCTCTTTCCCTTTTTACAATGCAGCCACATTCAAAAACCAAGTCCAGCCCTTGGACCAAAAACTATTGTGCGTCCCTAATTTGTAGCACAATACAGGTAGTCCTCGACTTATGACCACAGCTGAGCCCCAAATTGATATTGTTAAGCCAGTCATTTGTTGAGTGAGTTTTAACAGCCACAGCTGTTAAGTGAATCACTGCAGTTGTTAAGTTAATAAGATGGTTGTTAAGTGAATCTGGCTTCCCCGTTGACTCTGCTCGTCAGAAGGTCGCAAAAGCTGATCACGTGACCACCGAACACTGCAACCATCATAAATAGGAACCAGTTGCCAAGTGTCTGAGTTCTGATCATGTGACCCTGGGGATGCTGCAACAGTTGCAAGTGTGAAAAATGATCCTAGGTCACTTTTTTCAGTGCCGTTGTATCTTTGAACGCTCATTAAATGAATGGTTGTAAGTCGAGGACTACCTGTATTCTAAGGGGGACGTCTAAGGTAGGGAATCTGAACATTGGGAATTGCCTTCCCAGTCCTCCCATTTGCCATTCCTATTCTCCTTAGAAATTTCATCACTGGTCTTCCTAAGATGGATCTGAATCATTGTTTTTTTTTAAAACAAAACAAAACAAAAAATGAAACCAAAAATAATGACAGGGTTTTAAATTTCCAGACCTCGAGCATTTTTCTAGCTTGGTGGTCTAAATTCGTGTTTCCGTTGCCATCCCTGGGTGTTGATCTCTTCTAATTCATATCAAACTTTTCCAACTCGGCACTTTGCAAAGCATTTGGGGGAGGGGGGAGCAGTTCTCTCAACTGCCGGTCTGCACAATCCAAGTGATGGAAATTCGGCTGGAATTTGGTGGGAGGATGTTGATATGTATGTATATAAGCTTACGGGTAGTCCTCTACTTATGACCACAGTTGGGACCAGAATTTCAGTTGCTAAGCAAGGTGATTGTTAAGAGAGGCGCACTAGATTTTTATGATCCTTTTTGACACGGTTGTTAAGCAAATCATTGTAATTGGTAAGTGAATCATGCAGTCGGTAAATGAATCCGGCTTCCCTCGTTGGCTTTGCTTGTCCGAAACCCACCAGAAAGGTTGCAAATGGCCATCACTTGATCCCAGAACACTGCAACCATCGTAAATATATGCCTGCTGCTAACTTTTCAAATTTTGATCACCTGACTGTGGGGATCCCAAAGGTGCTTTTTCACGAGGCAACTGGACTTCCTTGTTTTTCTTTGAAGGCGTTTTGCTTCTCATCCAAGAGGCTTCTTCAGCTCTGACTGGGTGGTGGGGGAATGGAGGGATTCATAGTCCTTGTAGACAGCTGGTCATTTGCATTCTTTTAGAGCAGGGGTCTTCAAACTTGACCCTTTTATGACTTGTGGACTTCAATTCCCAGAATTCCTCAGCCAGGCACGCTGGCTGAGGAATTTTGGGAGTTGAAGTCCACAAGTCAAACAAGGGCCAAGTTTGAAGACGCCTGTTTTAGAGAGTAATTGAGGCCACTTGGAGGTTTGTCTGTGTCCTCAGGGTCACAGATAATTTCCTTTTAGCAGTTCCAGAAGGCTCCACACCCATTTGCACCACTCAGGTGACCTTGATGGCACAAGTGGTCTCAACGACTCTCTAAAAGAATGCAAATGACCAGCCGTCTGCAAGGAGTATGAATCCTTCCATTCCCCACCATCCAGTCAGAACTGAAGAAGCTTCTTGGATGAGAAGCCAAACATCTTCAAAGAAAAATTAGAAAGTCCATTTGGCTCATGAAAAAGCATCTTTGGGATAACTATGACCTGGATGAGTGAGAATCTCCATAGACCGTGGGGATGCTACAATGGTCAAAAATTTGAAAACCGGTTGTAATTCACTTTTTTCAGAGCTGTTGCAACTTTGAATGGTCACTAAATGAATGATTCTAAGTCAAGGACTACCGGTATGCAGAGGAGAAGGGGTAACTAGTGAAATTGCACAGAATTTGGGGAAAGTGAATGTAGAAGAAGCAATGAGCTTCATTCTAGGGTGGGGGAATCTCATTCTGTTCCACAGAATTCCAGGATGGATGGATTTGGTTCTCCAGATCTATTTATGGTTTGAGATATTTTTTTAGAAAAAAAATGTCTGAATGACAATCAAGATAGGCAGAAGGATATGCCATTGGCCTTTGTTTATGACAGAGAAGGAGCAACCAGACATTATTATCACTGTTGGTTCCCGACACAGTCAGCCAGATGTTTAGACCAGATTTGGCATTTTTATCCCACCTATTAAGTCCTATCAAGGACCTGGGATAGGCAGATGTGGATGTTTTATGGTATTATTATTATTATTATTACTATTATTATTACTATTATTATTATCCAATTTATTTGCTGCCCTTCCCGTGATTCAAGAGAACTTTGAACAATGTCAAGCCAAGAAAGCCTAAAAATAGGTCTATACTTTAAGGATAGAATCATGGGTGTATTTCCTTTGTCTTCTTCCAAACTGGTGCAATTTGAGGCCGTAATCCCAAGTGCTCTTAGCCTGTAGATTTCTCTATAGCTGCCTCTCATGTGGGGAAAAAGAGAAAACTAGGAGATATAAATGATTGGACAGAAGGAAGGAAGGAAACCATTGAAACATGAGTTGAGTCTGCAACGAAAATGTTGCCGTGCAGAGCAGTGTTTCTCAACCTTGGCCATTTTAAGATATGTGAACTTCAACTCCAGAATTCCCTAGTCAGCCATTTTGGGAGTTGAAGTCCACACATCTTAAAATGGCCAAGGTTGAGAAACACTGATGTAGAGCACTCCTATTGAGAATCCCCACCAGCCAATCAACTAGATCAGCGGTTCTCAACCTGTGGGTTGCGACCCCATTTGGGGTTGAAC
Source organism: Crotalus tigris (assembly GCF_016545835.1). NCBI lineage: Eukaryota > Metazoa > Chordata > Lepidosauria > Squamata > Viperidae > Crotalus > Crotalus tigris. The sequence goes on along the minus strand of NW_024096468.1, from coordinate 6,433,184 downwards.
AACTATTTCACAGGGGTCGCCAAACAACGCAGTCCGCCATTTTTCCCCCTTTTCTTTAGCTGTGCTACTCCCGCGTGGGGCCCGGGCTACTCCCCCTTGTCAGCTATGCCTCGGCCGGCGCAGGGGGCGGCACCACGCATGCGCGGTGCTCCCGGGCAGGGAAAGTCCTCGACTTATGACCGGTTGGGCAGTCCTCGACTTACAACCGGTTGGGTAGTCCTTGACTTACGACCGGTTGGAGGTCGCGGCATTAAAAAGGTTGAGAACCACTGAACTAGATCGTGTTCCAGTATACCCCATTCACATTCCCTTTCCCTATGGTCTTTATTTGAGCAATATGGGGGTGTGAATTACTGTATTATTATTATTACCATGTTATTATTAATAGTAGTAGTAATAGCAGTAGTACAGGTAGTTCTCGACTTACAACCACAGTTGGGACCAGAATTTCCATCGCTAAGCAAGGTGAAAAGGGAGTTGCAACCAAGTTTACAATCTTTTTTGCCACAGTTGTTAAGCAAATCACCGCAGTTGTTACATGAATCATCCAGTTATTAAACGAATCTGACTACCCCTCCTTTGACCTCACTTGTTGGAAGCTGGCTCAGAAAGTCACAACTGATGATCACGGGATGCTGCAACTGTCATAAAAACCTCCAAATTTTGATTATGGGTCCAAGGGGACGTTGTAAGTGTGAGGGTGGTTATAAGTGTGAGGGTGGTCATAAGTCACTTTTTTCAGTGCCGTTGCAACTTTGAAGGTCTGTAAACATGTGATTGTAAATCAAAGAATATCTCTAGTATTAATTTCGTTAAAACCGAGGCTTTGTTAAACCCCTTAAAGTGCATACGTATCCACCATTCGGACCACACAAGGACTGGTGTTCAGGAATTGAATCTTCCAATTAACCTACTGTGGTTTGTTACAATGCTTTCCACACGCACACACTGCATGAAAAAGCCCGGTGCTATGATTCTCAAGACTAATTCACACCTTCGTTCATTCACTTGAATATTCTTTTTTTTTTCAAGTGAGAAACAAAGAATATGTTGTCTGGAGGGAGCAGGAGTATATGTCCTTCATATATCTTTTTTAGAAGGAGACAGCGAGGTAGAATTCTCTAGTATGCACGCTCTACTCACTCCATGCTATGTATGATCTTCCTAGGTATCAGTTTTATTGCATTCATAGGAGTCTTGCCATCAGTGACGGATGCACTTTTGTTAAAAGTAAGGACTTTGTAATAACGACTCAAAGTGGTTGGGACTGTAGCAACCTACTACTAGGTTACTGTTAAGTTACTACTGGCTACTAAGATAGAGACATGCCATATATAAAACCCCCAATACCTCTCACATGTCCAAAGTCTTATAGAGCAGGGCTTTTCAACCTTTTCACCCATTGTACCACTTTTAGGATATGGCAACATCCGAGTACTGCCTAGCAAGGTGTCAAAAACTTGATGACCCTCCCCCAAAAAGGAAAAAAGTGATAAAATACAGGTAGTCCTCGACTTACAACAGTTTGCTTAGTGACTGTTCGAAGTTACAATGGCACTGAAAAAAATGCCCCCCAAGCCACAACCAAGCAAGACACCTGCCTGCCCACCCAGCGGTGCTCTTCCTCCTGTCCAAGGTTTTCATTGTTGTGAGCATTTCTGTTGAGGATTGGCAGTGGGAGTGGGGTGGGGGGGGGTGTTTGGTTTTTATTCCCCCCATCTGCTAGGTGGTTGCAGCAGGTTTTGGTCACTTCACATGACCCTGGGACACTGTGACCGTCATAAATATGAATCAGTTGCCAAGCATCTGAATGTAAATCACAAGACCCTGGAGATGCTGCAACGTTCCAGCTGATCGGTGCTTCTTCTGGGCTCAGCAGAAGCACCAGGATTAGCACCGAGCTCCAGCTGGAGCCTGGCGCTGATCCTGGCGCTTCCACTGAGCCCTGTCAGCTCCGAAGTGCCGATCAGCTGGAAAGCGGTACTGATCCTAGCACTTCCGCTGAGCCCTGACAGCCCTGCAGCTCCAGCCATCTCTCGCTCAGGCTCAGCTCATTCCCCTCCCCTGCTACCACTTTTCTAGGATGGTCGCGTACCACCTGCCAGGTGCCAATGTACCACAGGTGGTACCCGTACCACTGGTTGAAAAGCCCTGTTATAGAGGGTCTTTGGTGCTCTCTGAGCTTTGTTGTTTTCTTGTGGGCATTTCATTACCCAAACTAGGTAACATCATCAGTGCTAGTAAGGAGTGGGGAGACCAGCCCCACCAACACTGATAGGGCAAGCTATTAGAACGTAAACTGAGAGCAAACCCCACTCCCTACTAACACTGATGATGTTGTCTGGTTTGGGTAATGAAATGTCTTCAAGAAAACAACCAAGCTCAGGAAGCACCAAGGACCCTTCATTTCAACCGTAAGCTACAAATATTCTCCTTAAAATCCTACTGAAATGATCAACTATCAATCCCATGGGGTTTTTTTTATTGTAGGGTTAGGTGGTAAATTGGGTGCTTCAGTTCTGCAGTATTGAAAGCTTCCATTTTGACTTTGAAATTCCTCAGCCAGCCTTGCAAAAATCAGGCTGAAAAGGAGCAGGGATAATTCAACCAAGGATTTTTCCAATCATTTTGCCGCTTAAATTTTTGCACCCTCAGTCTGGACAATCTAATGGCAGAGCTGAGTGGTTTTGTACATAAGCAATAGCTGACCATGTAAAGTCCATAGTTTAGATCACTCTTTCTCAACTTTGGCAAGTGCAAGATGTGTGGAGTTCAACTCCCAGAATTCCCCAACCGGCTGTGGAATTCTAGGAGTTGGTCCACCCATCTTACACTTGACAAGGTTGAGAAATATTGCCTTAGATCAGGGGTCTTCAAACTTGGCCCTTTTATGACTTGTGGACTTCAACTCCCAGAATTCCTCAGCCAGGCATACTGGCTGAGGAATTCTGGGAGTTGAAGTCCACAAGTCATAAAAAGACCAAGTTTGAAGACCCCTGCCTTAGATGGTGTACAATTCAAGTATGACAATTCTCAGTGACGATGCTGGTAAACTTCCCATTTGTGGCAAAAAAAGAAATAAGACTCCCTGCTTCTTTGGAGCTGAGCCCAAAAGTTTACCTGAGCTAGGTGTGGGAAAGGAGTAAAGGGATTAGCTGCACTTATGACAGAATCTTCTGTTTTCTGAATACCTTTTGAGTTAAACAGGATTTGCTCCCTCTTAAACAAGTCTAGGATTGCCGACTTTGATCCTTTTTAAGGTTGTGTTACATGCATTATTTGTTCAATCCCTGAAAAACACACTGATGTAATTTGTACTGCCCTGTCAAGTTCTAATGTGCCTCAGTAACCAGGCTCTGTCCTGTAGCCAATGACCCTATCCTTTACAGGTAATCCTCAACTTACGACAACAATTGAACCCAAAATTTATGTTGCTAAGTGAGACAGTTGTTAAGTGAGCTTTGCCCCATGTTATAACCATTCTTGCCACAGTTGTTAAGTGTGAATAACAATCAAAAGTCACTTTTTTCAGTGCTGTTATAACTTTGAATGGTCACTAAACAAATGGTTGTAAGTTGAGGACTACCTCTAATCCTACATTTGCTACAACTTTAGTCTGGAAACTATCCAATCATGTCACACACCCACACACAGAGACAGAGGGAGGGAGGGAGGGAGGGAGGGAGGGAGGGAGGGAGGGAGGGAGGGAGGGGAGGGAGAGAGAGAGAGAGAGCGCATCCCAAAAGATTACAGAGAAATAGAGAAAATTTGCAAATTTGATCCTATTGTCTTTGCCAAGATGAGATTTAAGAAGAGTTTTAAGACTTTATTATGCTTTTAACAGAATAACAGCTTGCTGTTGGTTGTTCTTTTCTTCTTTTTCCTTCCACATTTTCCAGCATGGAGCTGTCTCTTCAGCGCTGTCTCTTGGCATACTGCCATGTTTCTCAACCTTGACAACTTTAAGATAGAATAACACAGTTGGAAGGGACCGTGGAGGCTTTCTAGTCCAACCCTCTGCTCAAGCTGGAGACCCTATACCATTCCGGTTAAATGGTTGTCCAGTCTCTTCTTAAAAACCTCAAATAATGGAGCACTGACAATTTCTGAAAGCAAGCTGTTCCATTGGTTAATTGTTCCCACTGTTAGGAAATTTCTCCTTAGTTCTAGGTTTTTGATATTTTCCTTTCTGTGTCTTTAAGAGAAGAAACAAGACTAGTAGCCCTCGTGAGAAACAACAGGTCAGTGGCAAAAGATACATTTTGCATTGAAGGTCACAGCTTCAGTTCCTAATACAGTATTCTCACTTAAAACAGGGGAAGGCAACCTCTAATCTTGAGCCACAAATAGGTCACGTGGCTTAAGTCATTTTGGTTGATAGCCTACACAATCCTCTTTAAGCATAACTCTTGAAGATCAGTGGCATCTTGCACCGTTTAGCCATCCATTTGCATTTTTACTGCATTTTATATCCATCCTACTGCATTTTTATACTGATATAAAAAAGATGTTGAGACAGCAGAAAAGAGCAACAAAGATGATTAGGGGGCTGGAGACTCAACAGTTGCAGGAATTACAATGCAGGAATTACGTATGTCTCGTCCAGTGAAAAGAAGGACTAGGGATGATATGATAGCAGTGTTTCAATATTTGAGGGGCTGTCATAAAGACGAAGGGGGGAAACTGTTTACCAAAGTCCCAGAAGGCAAGACAAGAAGCAATGGATGGAAACTAATCAAGGTGAGAAGCAACCTAGAACTAAGTGAGAACAATTAAACAGTGGAATGGCTTGCCTTCAGAAATTGTGGGTTCTCCCACCTTGGAGGCTTTTAAGAAGAGACTGGACAGCCATCTGTCTGGAATAGTATAGTATATAGGGCCTCCTGCTTGAGCAGGGGGCTGGACTAGAAGACCTCCAAGATCCCTTCCAATTCTTGTTATTCTATACTTTCTTTCCTACCTTCACTCAACAAACTCTAGGTGGCAGGCTACTTCTAAAAGCAATAATGAGAATTTAAAATATTTTTACAGCCGAGGGGAAGGGGGAGGTCTATGCATGCTTCTCCGGTTTTGACATCGTGCTCAGAAGGTCTGTTTTTTACTTTAAGGATTTTAATGGCGATCCTGAAAAACTCTCTAATGAGTGGAAAAAGAGAAGAGTCAATATATCAGAGATAATGAGAGTTTATTAACGGTGAGCATGCTTTCTCTGATTTTTTTTTCTCTTTCTTTCTCATTTATATAACTCTCAGGTTCACAAGAGTTGAAAATGGAAAAACAAGTCTCTAAATAAGTAATAAAATCACCTTTTGTAACATCTATATTTCATCAGGCAGCCAGTGACACCATAGTCTTAGACAATTCGGCTAGAATTCAAATTAAAGGAACAAGAGGCACCAGGCCAAGATATGTGGGGGGAAAGAAATAGCTCCTGTAAATGAAATGTCTCTTTTCAAAATCAGAGGAGTTAAGTCAAGTAGATATAATTAGAGTTTGTTCTTTGGAGATTGAAAATAAAACATATGTAAATAAAAATGCCCAAAACATTTTTCAGGAATCAGATTTTTGAAAATGAAAGAATGTAAGGATTGGAGGAATTATATGAAGTCTCTACATGGGGTCTGCTGAAAGATATATCACTGATTGCATTCAACTGAATTGTTAACTAGGACATTTCTGTGACTGGGCTGAAGAGGCAAATATAGAATAACAGGTGGTCCTTGACTTACGACCACAATTTGGACAAGAATTGTTATGCAAATCACTGCAGTTGTAAAGTGCATCAAGCAGTCCTTAAGCAAATCCGGCTTCCCACATTGACTTTGCATGTTGGAAAAGCTGCAAATGATGAACACATGGCCCCTGGATGCTGCAACTTTGCCAAGTGCCTGAATTTTGACCATGTGTCAGGATGCTATGATAGTCATAAATATGAGGACAGGTCATGAGTCATTTTTTTCAGTGCCGTTGTAACTTCAAATGGTTGCTAAGCGAATGGTTGTAAGTCAAGGATTACTTTTAATATCTGTTGAATCACAAAGCCTGATAGAAATGCAACTTCTGGCAGCAAACGCAATCCGGTCATGGTACATGCAAAAATACCTGGGTCTTGAATGAACATAATTGCCACCAATGTAAAATGGACCCAGTATGATCTTCTCCTGAGCAAACACCCTGACCTAGAAAAATATAAAATGTTAAACCAGTGTAGCTGAGTTTTTATTCTAACATACTAAATGTTGACATGAACGAAACAGGGTTGTTTTTCTGCATTCACCTGAGTGCACAGTCCTAACCCTCCAGTTTTAAACCAAGTTAAAGAGAAATAGTTTATAGCAGACCTGTCAAACTCGCGACGTCACGTGACATCACACAACATATCGGGACGGTTTTGCCATTGCTGGCAATGGGGTGGGTGCGGTTTCCGGATGACACATCCGGCCCACAGGCTGGCAGTTTGACACCCCTGGTTTATAGTGATATAAGTCAGGCAAATTTGCTGTTTGATTGAGAGTTTATGCGCTAGAGACAAAATCCTTGTGTGTCCAATCACCTAGTCTAGTCCACTGTAGTCTAGTCTAGTCCTAGTCCTATTCTAGCAACCTGGGAAAAACACCACAAGCTTTGCAAAGAGACAAGAGACAATATCACTGCAGAGGAATAGGGCCATGTTTTCTGCTTGGAAGCCAACACACTGTGCTTCTCCTTGTAGCAAATGTCATCATAGCACTACTTTGATTGTGTTCTCCTTCTACTCTTTAAATCACCACATCTTTTTTCTAACAGCAGTGTAAGACACAGTCAGAATATTTCATTTCTTTCTAATTCGCCTGCTTGTTTGGGATGTATATGTACACCAGATATGAAACCACAGCTGCCAGTTCTTTAGCTGGGGTTGGCCTTCATACACATTAAATTCTTCCCAAGAACTAGGATTTCATACAGGTAGTCCTTGACTTACGACCACAATTGAGCCCAACATTTTTGTTGCTGAGTGAAACATTTGTTAAGTGAATTTTGCCCCATTTTATGACCTTTCTTGCCACTGTTGTTAAGTGAATCACTGCAGTTGTTAAGTTAATCACACAGTTGTTAAGTGAATCTGGCTTCCCCATTGACTTTGCTTGTCAGAAGGTCGCAAAAAGGGATCACATGACCCTGGGACACTGCAACTGTCGTAAATATGAATCCGTTGCCAAGCATCCAAATTTTGATCATGTAACTAACTATGGGGATGCTGAAATGATCGTAAGTATGAAAAATGGTCATAACTCACTTTTTCAATGCCATTGTAATTTTGAATGGTCACTAAATGAATTGTAAGTCAAGGATTACCCGTAATAGTTCGTATAGTATGTAAGTGGATCAAAGCAGCACGGCCTTTTGTAGTTAACAGAAGGAAATTTTATTTTATTTATCTAATGTTGTCAATGCACAGATTTTCTAAGCACCATTCAAGATTTTTTGGCATGGCCCCAGTGTACCAATAACCGCTGGGACCACCAAGGCCAGTTTCTGCCATAATCTTTAGTAAAATATATTATTATTATGCTCATCATACAATCAACTAAAGTTTTAGAGTGGATTTGGCACTTTTATTTGCCTATCAAGTCCTTCCTAAGAACCTGGACTAGGCAGGCAAGTTGTTGTTGTTGTTATCATTATCATTATTATCATTATTATTATTCCCTGAGAATTGGGGATCATAAAAGTAACATCTAGTAACCACACGGTTCTTGTTTACCTGTGGGCTGTTTTAAGATATTCCAAAATTAGGCAGATCAATTTCTTTCTACATCCTTCTGTTATTGCACCTAGTAGCAATAATAATAATGACAATACCTCCAAAATTAAAATAGATTTTCAAGCTAATCAGAGGTTTCATATATCTTGTTTGCCTTTTTACTACTGTATGGGGGAACTGCAAAAACCATGTTGCTAAATTTGAGCAGTTTACTTTTGATATTGGAGATTGGGGAAGGGTGGACTTCAGGAGAAGCAACAGAAAGATGCTGGAGATGCATTTGGCTCACAGCTCTGGATTCCCTCCACCTGCCTTTTAATCATTGGCCAAGAAAAGGAATACTATGGACGTCTTGCATTATTGCATAACAATAATACTATTAGGTGATAGAGATTTTCTTACACGCCTGCCTATCCATTTGCTTGCTATTCAATTCCTTCACTGCTCAAGCAGAGGTTTTGACACAAATCCCAGAGTCCCTAGTGGTTCAAACTGGGGACTGATGCTCCAGTTCCTAACACTTGGGGGTGGAGGGGGGGGGGAAGCTGCGCATGCCCAGTGAAGGTTTTTCCAATTGCATGGCCACAGCCGAGCTCAGAATGGAACCGCTTTGGCCCGCATGACGCTCCATGTTTAAACCAGCAACAACAGAGCATGCAAGAAGACTTGGTTCACTTCACAGCAGTGAGTTTAAATGAATGTGTTTAGAGCAATGTAGCTTTTGTTGAAAATATATACATGCATACATATATACACAGGTAGTCCTCGACTTACGAGCACAATGAAGCCCAAAACTTCTGTTGCTAAGTGAAATATTTGTTAAGTGAATTTTGCTCCATTTTACGGCTTTTCTTGCCACCGTTGTTAAGTGAAATCACTGCCATTATTAAGTGAGTAACCCAGTTGTTAAGCGAATCTGGTTTCCCCATTGACTTTGCTTGTAGGAAGGTCACAAAAGGGGATCATATGACCCCGGGACACTGCAACTGTCATAAATATAAGTCAATTGCCAAGCATCCAAATTTTGATCACGCAACCATGGGGATGCTGCAACGGTTATAAGTGTGAAAAATGGTCATAAGTTGCTTTTTCAGGGCTGTTGTAACTTTGAATGGTCACTAAATGAACTGTTGTAAGTCAAGAACTACCTGTGTACACAGACAAACATACACACAAAACATACAGGAGTGTGTGTATAGAGAGTATGTATGTGTGTGTCTGTGTGTACATATATATATCACGTATGTATAAGTATACACATACAGTATATATTTCTAGCAATACAATCAGCGGGAGAAGACATGTTCACTGTTTTCACATTTTTAATTCAGGAGGTCCCTGCATCTGAAGGAATAACACATAAACACACCTGATGAAATGCAGAAGATCTCATAGCTGTGGATGGATGTCATATGGACTTATTTGTGTAATCTACAGTGCTTACAAGATATTTTTACAATGATTTTTCCCCCACCACTTTCTGTCATAAGTTCCCTATGAAATAAGTATAAATAGTTGGTAGAATATACGTAATTATTTACATAGATGTGTCTATGTGTGTGTATGCACAAACACGATATACACATGCATATCCTTATACTGTATTTACATTTATCAGGGAACATACCAAATGAAATCAGTCGTGCTTTGTATAAAAGAGACCGATGTTTCTGGGTGAAATTATCTTGTATCTTCTGGAAGACAGAAGCGAAGCAGAGCAATAACTTGTTGTTGTCGAACCAAAATGTCATGTTTGATTTGCACATATCAACCAGATCTGGGCTGTAGCTTCACCTCACAAGGTCTTTGGCTTCTCTGCCCTAGAATTGTACCACCGGCGCTGTACAGGTAGTCCTCGACTTACGATCACAATTAGGACCAGAATTTCTGTTACTAAGCAAGGCAGTCGTTAAATCCAATTTTATGACCTTTTGTTGCCATGGTTGTTAAGTGAATCATTAAGCAGATCCAGCTTCCCCCATTGACTTTGTTTGTCAAAAGCCAGCTAGGAAGGTCTCAAATGGCCATCCTGTGACCCCAGGATGCTGCAACCATTGTAAGTGCAGGCCAGTTGCCATTTTGAATTTTGATCATGTGGCTGCAGGGACTCTGTAATGGCCGTAAGTGGGAGGGCCGATTGTAAGACACTTTTTTCCTACGCTGTTGTAACCTTGAATGGTCACTAAATGAGTGGTTGTAAATCGAGGACTATCTGTACTTGTTCTTCATATTGATTGCAGGTTTCCACCCCTGAAAATGGTCTTTGTTTTCTTCTTCCATCGTATCTGTGTCAAGCATTTAATGTCTTTAAGAAATTTTTTCCATCTAAAAGGGAAATTAGGGAGGGGCTATGCCCAGTCCCTGGGGAATCCTTTCTTTGTGTCTGTGTAATGTAACCAATGATGTACAACGGGAAGACACAAGTTGAGATCCTCAAGGCCCTGGACATGACTGTTTAGTACAACTGCTGGAAATCTCCAAAGGTTCCTACAAATTTTTAATCTTTCATGTGTAGGAAGTGAGAAATTTCAAAAGCCCAAATTCCTATCTGGAACATTATCATACTCACTATACTTAATTTCAATTAAATTTTATGTGTAAATGAACTCAAAGACAATGTAGTTTTTATTCTGGCTCTCGTTCACTACTTTATGCCGTAACTCCTTGTACATAGAAATCCTTTTCATCTAATACAGTGGTTCTCAACCTGTGGGTCGGGATCCCATTTGGGGTCAAACGACCATTTCACGGGGGTCGCCAAACAACGCAGTCTGCCATTTTTCCCCCTTTTCCTTAGCTGTGCTACTCCCTTTTATTCTATTGGCTTTTGAAAGCCAATAGAATAGACTCTCTTGAATAGAGTCTAATTCTATTGGCTTTCAAAAGCCACTAGGAATTGTCCAGGCTGTCTCTGCCCTGCTGAGCCCGCCAAAAGTCCCATTCTGCAAACGGTGCTGCACCAGTTGAGTAGTCCTCGACTTACGACCGGTTGAGTAGTCCTCGACTTATGACCGGTTGGGGGTCATGGCATTAAAAAGGTTGAGAACCACTGATCTAATATATCTCTTCCCAAAGGAAAAAGTCTGGGTAAACTGGCAAAATCAACATATTGTCCTGGGAATTTTCTCCCCTGTTTGAGGATGACAGCATCAAACAGGACAGGACTGTGTATTCCAACAGGTTTACACATTGTGAACTCCTTCTGGAATGGGGAGGTTCTCCTTAGCCTGCTCTATGCAATCCACCTTCTTTTACATAAACTCAGACAGAAAGGGATAGATGCTCTATTGTTTCCTCATTTTGTGAGCTTTTGTGGGTCTTCCACAACCACTCATTTTGGAAGGAGGAGGGGAGGAAATTCCCTATTTTTGCACAAGGAATATCCTGTATTGTGTTTTTGTTCTGCTTGGAACTCATCAGGACTCATCTGGATGGGGGAAATAGACAAAATACTTACAATCCTCTTGGATCTGAATATCTCAAAGTTGCTTTGGATACTGTAGGTCACTGTCAGAACTGAAGAAGCTTCTTGGATAAGAAACGAAACGTCTTCAAAGAAAAACAAAGTCCAGTTGCCTTTTGAAAAAGCACCCTTGGGACAACCTTGACCAACGTTTGATTGATGTGGACCAAGGTTTCATCGTCACAAACCCTTGAGGGACACCACATCTATGGTTAACAATGAAACACCTGTATACGCCATACCATATATGATTTCTCCCCATGGATAGCATCCAAGAATTCAGGAAAGAACCACAGAACTTGGCCAAGTGAGAAGCATGGTGCTTTGTCAGATTTTGGCCATTTAGTTATCCTTTTATTTTGATCTTTACACCAAGGAACACCTTCAGGATTAGGGTTTACCAAAAAGGCTAGTCGTTCTAAGGCCGTGTTTCTCAACCTTAGCAACTTTAAGATGGGTGGACTTCAATTCCCAGAATTCCCCAGCCAGCTTTCTGAACTGAAGAAGCTTCTTGGATGAGAAATAAAACATCTTCAAGGAAAACAAAGTCCAGTTGCCTTTGGAAAAAGCACCTTTGAGACATGGGCCTTTTATGCCCCCAAACCCACAAAACTACTCTGTCAAAAGTTCAAAGCAGAATGCCAAAGGATAGAAATGCATTTTCATCCATCCACCCTGGTCCCATTTTCAATAGGCAGCTGTATGTCTATGGAGATTCTCAGTCATCCAGGTCATAATTATCCCAAAGATGCTTTTTCAGGAGGGAACTGGACTTTCTTGTTTTTCTTTGAAGAAGTTTCGCTTCTCATATAAGAGGCTTCTTCAGCTCTGATTGAATGGTGGGGATCTTAGGCAGCTAAAAGAAACTAAGCCTTGAAGTATACCTGTACTTAAAAGAAATGGAAAACAAAGTGTCCCGAAAAGTGGGAGGGGGGAACCAGAGCATGAAAACCATCCTGACACTTCTGGTGACATCATTACATCATGTCTGCATTCACAGTAATCCTCTGTAAGCAAAATAAATTCATCACAACAATAACCATAATGATTTATAATGCAGTGTTGGCAACTTTAAGATGTGTGGATTCAACTCCCCAAATTCTCTAGCTAGGATGCTAGCTAGAGAATTCTGGGAGTTGAAGTCCACACATTTTTAAGATGTGGAGATTGAGAAACACTGATATAAACAATCAGTTGCCCAAACTTTGCCTGCAAGGTGCCACCAACTGGAATTTGCTCAGAGAAACACCTTAGAGCAGTGTTTCTCAACCTTGGTAACTTTAAGATGGGTGGACTTCAATTTCCAGAATTCCACAGCCAGCGTGGCTGTGGAATTCTGGGAGTTAAAGTCCATTCATCTTAAAGTGTCCAAGGCTGAGAAACACTGGTGTCAACGCTGCAAATATTGTATATTCTTGCTTTTGACAATATGCAGAATTGTCTGGTAAATATGGGGTTAATAAAGAGCAGAAGGGGCGTTGGGGGTAAAGCCCGGGAAAGAAAGAGGAAGAAAACATTTGACCTTCACACTAATTGGATAATGTGAGATATGAGCTAATTTAGGGAGGGAACATGCTGATAATTTAACTGCTCAGAGGAAGAGAACTTAGATCCTAGCATCCCTCCGTTGTGCCTGTGCCGACATTTTGTAACAATAAAAGACTTCTAGGAAAATAAATGCCTGGAAGTTCTTTGAAATGTTTCATTAGCCAGAACCACAACAACTGGTTTAGAGCACTAGATCAGCGGTTCTCAACCTGTGGGTCGGGATCCCATTTGGGGTCGAACGACCATTTCACGGGGGTCGCCAAACAACGCAGTCTGCCATTTTTTCCCCCTTTTCCTTAGCTGTGCTACTCCCTTTTATTCTATTGGCTTTTGAAAGCCAATAGAATAGACTCTCTTGAATAGAGTCTAATTCTATGGCTTTCAAAAGCCAATAGGAATTGTCCAGGCTGTCTCTGCCCTACTGAGCCCGCCAAAAGTCCCATTCTGCAAACGGTGCTGCAGCAGTTGGATAGTCCTCAACTTACGACCGGTTGAGTAGTCCTTGACTTACGACCGGTTGGGGGTCACGGCATTAAAAAGGTTGAGAACCACTGCACTAGATGGAGGCATCGCTGGATGAGGCACGTCCATAATTCCCTCCATGCAATGCCTCCTCTGGAATGTCTCATGCATAGGAATTATATTAGAAAGGCGAAGCTACCTGTAGCACACTACATCCAAAACGTAATTCCTCCCTTGCTACTAGCATGGATGCACTTAGATGAGAACCAATGAAACCACTTCTATGTGAAGAGGCTTTTCACATAAATTTAGAGCTGCCCTTGACAACATTTAAGTAATTTTTAAACAGCTTCCCTCCCCATTCCAGTAATACCCCCCAGGGAGACACTGGTGCATTCACCTGAGATTCACCAACTTTCCAGCTTAGCATATTGGCATTTGTTTTGCATTTCAAACTAGTGAAACTAATACGCATTTGTTTGGAGAATGTGGTTAGCTCAGTTTCCTTTAGCCAGCTGCCTGCTCTCCAAACATGCTGGACTACTGCACATGAGCTGCAAGCTGGGATAAGCCTAGATTACAATAAACGCCAGTGCCCACCTTATTCCGGTTCTTCCAGCAGTGAATTCATTGTCTCCTGAGTTTGAGAGTCATTTAAGAAGATGTTTTGCTGAGTCACCTCTTCTGATTGCAGGCCAAATTTGCAGGACAGCCCTTGTCAAGAAAGGCGAGGGGGATACACACGCCTTTATTACTGTACACTACAAGTTCAGGCTGATTCCTTGTGTCAGCAAGGGATAGAAACAAAACTGTAGTTGTAATGAGGAAGAAGAGACTTGTAAAACGAACGTAACAGAGGCTTCCTGGAGACTTTTCAAAAGAGGCTTGCTGTCCACCTTTCTAACAACTGGATGCAAAGCTATACAGGTAGTCTTTGACTTACATCCTCAGCTGAGAATTTCCACTGCTAAGCAAGGCAGTTGTTAAGTGAGTCACAGCCAATTTTACAAACTTTTTTGCCCAGGTTATTAAGCAAATCACTGAGGTTTTTAGTGAGCCACATTGTCCTTAAGCAAATCCAGCTTCGCCCATTGACTCTGTTTGACAGTAGTCAGATGGGAAGGTTGTATGTGGCAATCACATAACCTGGGATACTGCAACAGTTGTGAATACATGCTGGGTGCCAAGCATCCAGGTTTGATCACTCAACCCTGTGTGGATGCTGCAATAGTCACAAGAACAGGTTGAAAGTCACTTTTTTTCAGTGGCGTTGTAACTTCAAATTGTCACTGAATGGTTGTAAGTCAAGGACTACTTGTACAGCAACTCGGAATATCTGCAAAGTGGTCAAAAAAGTCAAAATAGTGGCCACAAAGCATGCAATTGAAGGCCCATTCCCATTTTTTTTACATTCAATCATATGATTCTAGCTGCCATTTTGACTTTTTGGGAGGGCGCTGCAGATACCCTTGCTGCTACTGAGTCAGTAGGGGCCAATTTGGTCTAGTGGTTAAGGCACCAAGCTAGAATCCAGGGGACTGTGAGTTCTAGACCAGCCTTAGGCATGAAAACCAACTGAGTAACTTTGGGCCAATCACCAGGAGATGATGAGATGTAGTCCCGCCTTAGGCATGAAAGTGGGCTTGATGACTTTGGGCCAATCACCAGGAGACAATCCGTTTCTAGCCCTGCTTTAGGCCGGAAAGCCACGTGAGTGACTTTTGGCCAGTCACCCTGTTTCAGCCCAACCCACCTCACAGGGTTGTTGTTGCAGGGAAAATAGGAGGAAGGAGGAGTATTAGATACGTTCACCACCTTCAGTTATTTACAAAAAATAATAAAGGCAGGATAAAAATAAATAAATAAAAATAAACTGCATGGGGAGCTTCTTCATGGGTAATAGAGATGAGGGGAAATTCTCATCCTCTATTTTACTTCCTCGAAATTCTGGGAGTTGAAGTCCACGAGTCATAAAAAAGCCAAGGTTGCCTACCCACTTTAAGATATTCATGCTGGCTGGGGAATTCTGGGAGTTGAAGTCCACATGTCTTAAAGTTACCCTCGTTGAGAAACACTGCTGTAGAGGTGTTGCTGATGAAATCACCAACCTCACAAGTGAAGAGGAGCTGTCCCTGGCCTCATGTTTCAGTTTTTCCCAGCATTTCCACCCACCCATCCCCATAAATCCTCTCAGTTTTGAGAAGTGTGCCTCCTAAATGCTGCTAAATGTTATCTGGATGCGTTTCTCAGATTAACTGCTTTCAAAAATATACAGAAGTTCCTCTCTTTGGGGCATGTCTATTCTTGTCAATCCTTTACCCTGCAATGCCAAGAATAAGTCTGATCTGCAGAGATCCCAGAAACGCAATAGGGGGAGAGAAAGTTTATTCCATCGTTGTCCTTGAGAATGTATTCTCATTTTCATTGCGTCAAAACACCATCTTGAGGGAAACAAGATAAACTGCTGATTCATGCAGAATGTCTCTTGTGCTACCGGACTTCGTAAAACCATTTCATCAGGATCACACAAAATACATTTAATCACTTTAAATTTTGTCTTACAGAAATGTAAACTCATATATAGGTCCCTCTTTACACTGTAGTTAATGTTACTTTATACCAACCCTTTTTATGACTTTCTGATCCCTTAATTTGGGGTAGAGATGGGGCGACGTGGGGTGATTTCACAAACTGCGCACTGAGTTGAATTAGTAGTTTGTTTGTTTGTTTGTTTAATAAATTTCTCTTGTCGTTCTGATGCATTCCCTATTGTTCTGCCTCATTGTACCCTGGACTTCTGCTTTAAAAATCTGTCTTGAGGGCACCCCAACATCAAAACTGTAGCTAGAATGCAGCACACAGGAAATACCTCTGCATTTCCTTGCTGTTTTAATTAAGATGAACAAAAGCCAAACGGGTCAACATTGGAATTTCACATCAATATGGAGGAAGGACCAGCCAATTCCACCACACCTGAAGGTAGCAAGCGAAACTGGGTGTGTTAGAAAGCTTCCAACAATAGAGAAAATGCTGGGGTGGAGCAATTTTTGAGAATACAGAATAACAGAATTGGAAGGGATCTTAGAGATCTTCTAGCCTAGAGGTCCCCAACCTTTTGGGCACCAGGGACCGGTTCCGTGGAGGTTTTTCCGCAGACTGGAGGAGGTGTGGTTTCGTGTGCTGCCTGCATCCTGCAGATGGGGCTTTGCTTGTTTGCATGGACCAATTTCCGCCATGCCACAGCACGGTGCCAGTCCACGGACCTGGGGTTGAGGACCCCTGTTCTAGCCTATCCCCCTGCTCAGGCAGGAGACTCTGTCCACCATTCCAGACAAATGATTGTCCAATCTCTTCTTAAAATCCTCCAATGATGGAGCACCCACAACTTCTAGTCAGTGGTTCTACTGACTAATTGTTCTCAATGTCAGGAGATTTGTCTTTAGTTCTAGGCTGGATTGCTCTTTAATGATCTTCCACCTAAATACTTCTTGTCCTGCTCTCAGATGCTTTGGAGAATTCACAACCCCCTCCCCTCTTCCAAATATTGGAAGACTGCTATCATGTCACTCCTAGTCCTTCTCTTTGTTAGACTAGACCAGGAGTAGGCAACCTTGGCTCTTTTATGACTCGTGGACTTCAACTCCCACAATTCCTGAGCCAGTCATGCTGAGGGGAAAGTTCAAAAGCATGCAAATGCAAATAGATAAATAGATACCATTCTGGTGGGAAAGCAACAGTGTTCTGGTTGCCTTGGATATACAAATAGTCCTCAGCTTATGACCACAATGGAGCCTAACATTTCTGTCACTAAGGCAGACAATTGTTAAGTGAGCTTTGCCCCACTTTACAACCTTTCCTGCCATAGTTGTTAAGTGAATCCCTGCAGCTTTTAAGTTAGTCACACAGTTGTTAAGTGAATCTGGCTTCCTGCTTGCCAGGTCTCAAAAAGGGGATGAGGTGACCCCAGGACACTGCAAACATCACAAATATGTGTCAGTTGCATGCCAGTTGCCATTTTGAGTTTTGATCATGTGACTGTAGAGATTCTGCGATGGCCGTAATATGAGTCAGTTGCCAAGCATCCAAATCTTGATCGCATGACCAGGGGGATGCTGCAACGGTTGTATGTGTGAAAAACGGTCATAAGTCACTTTTTTCAGTGTTGTTGTAACTTTGAATGGTCACTAAATGAATAGTAATAGCACTTAGACTTATATACCGCTTCACAGTGCTTTACAGCCCTCTTTAAGTGGTTTACACAGTCAGCATCTTGCCCCCAACAATCTGGGTCCTCATTTTACTGACCTTGGAAGGATGAAAGGATGAGTCAACCTTGAGCTGGTCAGGATCGAACTCCCGGATTGAGCAGTGAGTTAGCCTGCAGTACTGCATTCTTACCACTATGTCACCATGGCTCTTAATGGTTGTAAGTTTACCTATAGCAGAAGTCTCCAACCTTTTGCGCACCAGGGAACCTGTTCCGTGGAGAGAGTTTTTTTCGCAACTGGACAGTGTATGGTTTTGTGTGCTGCCTGCATCTCGCGGATGGGGCTTTGCTTAATTGTGCAGACTGGTTGCTGGCATGCCACGGACCTGTACTGGTCCACGGACTGGGGGTTGGGGACCCCTGACCTATAGTCATGCTGGCCACAAGGGTCTTTGGACAACACTGGGTCCTTCAGCTAAGAAACAGATGAACACTGCTCCCTAGACTTGAATACAACTGGATACAACCTTTACCTTTACTGAGCCTATGTCCATATCTATGTCTTCTTTTAGGACTCAACTCGCTGAAACTCTCCAGAGCACGGTAGCTTTTCTGTGCTCTCCAAAACCACAGAATTACTACAGTGCTCCCTTGTTAATACAGATTATGAGTACCGTTCATGCAATCACGGGATTGTAGCAGTATAATTAGAATGACTGTTCTTGTAATGGTTTCAGAAGGTTGTCCTAAGCAGCCCTCGTTCTGCTAGATACCGACTGCTTGGTTCAAGAATCTTTGCTTTGAATGGATTCCTCTCCCTGCCCAAAGATCAAAAGACAAGCTTAATAACTAACCTCCCTCCTTATTTGATAAGCAATCATACAATGGAAGGCATTGAAAACCTTGCAAATCAAATTGGTCTGGTTAGCAGAATTGAATACTCTGTAAACAAAAGTCAGCTGGGTTTTGAACTAGGTTGCACTGCTACCTTTGATGGAAGAATCAACTACTCTTTTCTGAGGTTCCAAATGACATGAAATATATATCCAAATATATATTGAAAGAATGGGAAGATTCAACATTATCCCCTATGGAGCGTTTGGTGAAGTTGACAAATTTTGCTGAAATGGCTAAATTGACTTCTATAATTAGAGAAAAGACATCCACATTTATTGGTGCCTGGATACTCTTAGGGACTTTTTTGCGTAAAAATGGGGGGAAATGAATGTGATTTTATGATTTTGGGAATAGAGTATAAAAACAAAAGCAATATGATACAACTTTAGAGAGAGAGGTCAAAATGCTATATTTGAATTATAACTGATATGAGGAATATTGTAATACTTCTTTATAGCTTCATTATTTCTTTTCCATTTTTTCCATTTTTTTCTTTTTTTTCACTTTTCTCTAATTTATTTTGTTTTTTCTTACTTTAGTTTTTCATTCATGTTTAAAAATTTTAGTAAAAATTACATACAAAAAAACAAAATATTTTTCTTTCTTGGTCATAGAAGAAATGTGAGAGGCAGCACAACATGGCAGATGGAGGACTAGATGTGGAAAATGGATATTTCCTCTACACAATAATCATTTCTTCTGGAATGTTCCGCTTTTTTCTTTTATTCCTGATGGGGAAAAGTAACTTTCTGACAAGCTATTCCATTGTGGTTGGGTTATTCGTTATTTCCCTAGATGGCTTACATAGGTAGCCCTGGACATACAACCATTTATTTAGTAATTCTGAGTTACAATGGCATTGAAAAAAGTAATTTATGACCACTTTGCACACTCACAACCATTGCAGTATCCCCACGGTCACATTATTCAAACTTTTGGCAACTGACATGTATTTCTGACAGTTGTAGCATCTCAAGGTCATGAGATCTCCATTTGTGATCTTCCTAGTCAACTTCCAACAAGTAAAGTCAATATGGGAAACTGGATTTGCTTAACAGCTGTGCGATTCACTTAATGACTGCAGTGATTCACTTAACAACTATGGCAAAAAGGTTGTAAAATTGTAAAATCACTTAATCACTTAACAATTGCCTTAGCAATGGAAATTCTGGTCACAACTGTGTTCATAAATTGAGGACTGTAGAGCCACAATGATCAACCGCCTCTGAGTTGCGATTGGGATTAAAAACAAACCATTGCACAGTTTAGGGCAGGGGTCTTCAAACTTGTCCCTTTTATGACTTGTGGACTTCAACTCCCAGAATTCCTCAGCCAGTGTTGTGTAACTTTATCAGCATAATCGATAGTGAAGTAGAGATGGTATTTGTAGTCCAGTATCTGGAGCAGTGTTTCTCAAACTTGGCAACTTTAAGACATGTGGATTTCAACTCCCAAAATTCCACAGCCAGTTGAACTCTACTGCTTAAAACTACCAAGTTCCAGAAACATTGATCCGGATGATCACACATTGTCTACAGCTGCTATGGTCAGAAAGAAAGCAAATTTGGCTGAGCTGGTCTGGACTTGGAAACAAAAACTTGGTTCATACTTGGATGGGGAATTAATTGGAAATCACAGAACTGTACACTAACTAGGCTGAGAAATTAGAGGGGAAAACACTGAAAGAAGGCAATGACATACGGTTGCCAAGAAAATGATGTAAACTTATCCAGAGCTGCTATCTTTATTGTTTTTTATAAATAACTGAAGGAAGCCAACATATTTTCTCACAACAACCCTGTGAGGTGGGTTGGGCTGAGCGTGAGTAACTGGCCCTAAGTCACCCAGCCTGTTTTTTCATGCCTAAGGTGGAACTAGAATTCAGTCACCTTCATTCTAGCCTGGTGTCTTAATCACTACAGCAAACTGCCTCGAATTAAGGAGGTGTAATGAATTTTTGCCCCACTTACAACATTTCTTGCCATTATTGTGAATCACTGAAGTTCTAAAATTAGTAACACCGTTTATAAACAAATCTCGCTTCCCGGTGAAGTTTGTTTGTTAGAAGATCACAAAAGTTGATCCCATGATCCTGGATACTGCAACCGTCATAAATACATGCCAGTTGCCAAGCATTCGAATTTTGATCACGTGCGTGTGGGGAAATGCAGCAAGTCTGAAAGAAACGGTCATAACTCACTTTTGCCAATGCCTTGTAACTTCGAGCGGTCACTAAATGAATGGTTGTAAGTTGAAAACTACCTGTATTGCAGTTTCCCATCTAGCCATATTAAGAGGTGTCAACTTCAGCTCCCAGAATTCTGGGGACCCCTCTCCTCTATATCCGTTCTGCCCCTTTAAGGAATTGCACGCTTCCCCTCCCGCCCCGCAAAACGCAATGAATTTTGCCCCCGGCCGGCCGCCGTTCGGCTCGATGGGCGGGGCTTCCGTGACAGGCAGGGTGAGAGGGCGGGGCAAGCGGCCGAGGGCGGCGTGTCAGGGGTCGGAGCGGCCGCCGAGGTGAAGTGCGGACCACGTGGGGCTGCGACGGGCTTGACTGTCCTTCCAGCGGCAGCGCAGCAGGGCCGGCGGCGAAGCGAGGCGGCGGGCACCGGCAGAAGAGCGCGAGCGGCGGCGGCGGCGGCGGCCGGCCATGGTCATTAAGGCGGACGAGATGACTCCTGCGGGAGGAGCGGCGGCGGAACAGCCCAGCCAGAGCGCCGGCAAGGACCCGCCGAGGGAACCCGCAGGTGGGTGAGGCGGCGGCGGGGGAACCGGGGCAGGAACCGGGGTATTAATCCGAGGAGAGCCTCCTGCTCTCCCTCGTCCCTTATTCCGGTTCACCTTCCCTACCTTCCGCCGGGGTGACCCCCTCCGTTTTGCTCCTGCGCCTGATCCTCACCCCGTTCCCCCCCGGCGAGGTAGCTACCCTGGAATAACTCCGTTTCTTCGGAGCAGTGTGGGGGGGCCCTACGGGGTCTTTTCACCCTCCCGCAAGACACGGCCGAGGCATTCCTGGGGAGTTACTAGGTTGGAAATACTAGTTTTCCCTCTTTAAGAGGATCTTCCAGAGAGTAAGCTGCAGCCGCATGGTAGGATTTGAAACGTGGAGAGGGGGGGGGGGAGACTGGAGAAGCTGGCAAACGGGCCTCTACTCCCCTTTCTCCTTCCCTTGCATTTGGGAGCAGAAGGATTCCTGGGTCAGCCTCGGGATTATCTCCTCCTCCTCTGATTGACCAGGCCTATATTTCTCCCCGGCTGTCTTTAACCTTGCTCGAAGCCAAGGTTGCACTTTTCGCGTAGACAGCCTTACTTTTGCGGGTAAAAGATTGCAGGGCTGATTTGGCCGGGTTGCAATCTGCACACCCTGGGGAGAGGGCCCGGGGTTGGAAGAAGTTGGGGAAATGAGAGCCGGGAAGAAGCCTAGTCTTTGCTTTCTCCCAACCTGATAATTCCTCCTTTTCCACCGTTGGCGATTGGTAAAGCTTCAGTCAAGTTATGGAGCTATTGAATCCTTATATATTTTGCAGAGTGCATATGAAGCAATGATAATCGCAGTAACTTTAACCTAAAAAAAATTTGAGACATTGTGCAAAGGCAAGAATATTTTGCTCTTACTGCGGCCAGCCTGACCCCCCTCAATCCTCAAAGCACATTAATACAGACTTCTATGCAGCAGATTTATTGATTTTTCCGTTGTAGGCAACTTTACTCAGGTGTAAACCTCAAAGAATATTCTCTGGAAGGTTTAACATTGGTGTAAGTTGGTTAACATGCAAGTGAAAGCTTAAGTATTTTTTACCTATCTGGTTATCCCCATGACCAGAGACTTTTGGAGTAGGGTGGCATAACAAATAATAATAATGATATCTGTGATTTTTTTGCTGATAGGATACTGTTGCTTTGTTGTGTGTGCATTATCTGCATTTTAAAGTGATAAATAAGCCTGCATGCTGTAAGAATATAGAGTGGGTTAATCTTAGGATATGGAGCTCTGCGTGATTGATCCTTTTTATTCTTCCTTCCTTCGTATGTGGTAGAGAGTGAGTGAAGAAGTAGGGCTTACCTGAATTGTACTACTCTCCTTTTACCTATATTACTAGTAGTTTTAGCTTATTGCCCTTCTTGTGTACGGGGTTTATTCTTGCATGATTTCTTCTAAGGATGAACCCACTTTTACTAGTTGCCATGAGACAGCGGTGTATATAAGATATCCATACACTCATCTGTATCCAGAATGACATTTCTTTTCATCTTGAGGATAGTGACCTTTGTCCAGCTTCCACTCCCTTCCCCCACTCCTCGCATGGCTTCCAGGAGGCTTCCAGCAGGCTTCCATGTGTCTGCTCTGTAAATATTGTGACCCCTATGTAACCTTCTGGATAAAGAGCTTTCCTAGGACTCTAGGCTTGTAAAGGCCTAGTCCTGTGGAAACGGCTAACCTGTGTCTAATGTCCTCCAGATGTACTAGATCTCACAAACCCTTGACCATGCTGGCCTGAGGGCTTATGGGAGTTGAAGTCCACAACATAGAGGCCTCTTGGTTGCGTGCTTCTAATCTAGCTTGTTGTTTTAGTGCTGCTTGGTGCAAGAATACACAATTTCTTCCACAAAGAAAACTATCAAGGGTTTTAGCTCTCCTTTCTTCATAAAATGCTGGTTTGAATGAATGTTGTGAATTTCTGTTCTTTGAGCACCTCCAGACACAATTTGAGTCTGCTTTCACGGAACACGGGCTCCTCACTACAGAACTAGGCCGCTGTTATGCAAAGTTCCTCATCCAATGTACATACTTTGCAGGGGAATTCATGTTAATGCTTTATGTATGTGTAGGCCAGTGATGGTGAACCCTTTAGAGACCAAGTGCCCAAAGTGCAACCCAAAACCCACTGATGTATCATTGGGTGCTAGGTGGGCGTGGCCCATTGTGTGGGCATGGCCAATTGGGTGGGCGTGACTGCGATGGTAACGGCAGACTGGGTGCGACTAAAAAGTTCAGTCAATCAATTCCAACTTTGCAAGATCTTTTTTTTTCTGAGAGAAGTTGAAATTGATTGATGATTGAACCTTTTTTTTTTTTTTTGCACATGGTAACCGAGGCCTAAAGAGAAAAGGTTTTATAAAACCTAGCTGAAGGCCTAGGACTGGGGCGATGGCACGCGTGCCCACAGAGAGGGCTCTGCGTGCCACCTGTGACACATGTGCCATAGGTTCGCCACCATGGGTGTAGGCAGTGTCTCTAATCCAGCTGTGGGGGTGCTAGGCACTTCTTGATATTCCTTGTACCAGCCCTTCCTTATTGGTACTTTCCAGGTGAGTTGTGCCTACTACTCTAGAATTCCCCACCAACTACAGATAGTCTTCAACTTATAATCACAGTTGAGCACAAAATTTCAGTTGCTAAGCAAGACAGTTCAATTGAGTTGCACCCCATTTTACAATCTTTTTTCCAGTCACTAAGCAAATCATGCAGTCTTTAAGCAAATCTGGCTTCCCCCATTTAGTTGGCGTGTTGGAAGTAGGATTGGAAGGTTACAGAAGGTGATCACGTGACCATGGGGATGCTGCAACTGTCGTAAATACATCCCAAGCACCCGAATTTTGATCACGTGACCCCAGGGATGCTGCAATGGTTATAAGTATGAAAACTTGCATAAGTCACTTTTTCCAATGTTGTAACTCCAGTCACTAACCTATATATAATCTAAATGCATCTGGAATGCCTCAGTAAACAAAGGTTTACAACATTGGAGGAAGGCAGTGTTATTTTGATGGTGCCATTTAGAAACTGTATATTTGATTAGTTGCTATCTGACATAATAGCACATTCTTGTAACTTATGAGGAATTATAACAAGGGGAGACCACTTTGAATAGTAAGACTTTCTTATCAGATCTGTCTCTCTTTGGTTCCCCACTGATACTTCCTTTCTTGACCTGAATATCTCTTTCTCTTGAAGAGATTAGGACCAATCTGGACCAGCTTCCTCTTGGATATGACTTACTGCATGATTATCTTCGCATGCTGTGCTAAACCACAATTTGCATAAGAATGGTTCATTTAATAAGCCACGGTTGACTGGGTTCAAACATACTATGTCATAAAGCATGGGTCACAAGCCCAAGGGATGGGTTGCAAAACATGCTATTGAATGTCTCCAAAATACATTAACTTAAGACACTCAGCCTCTGTGGGGGATTATGTAGAATTTTCTATCATCCTTTCATATGCAAACATTCTGCACTATAATCTATTCCTTTAAATGCATTCCTCTTGATGTAAGTGATCAACTCAAGAAAAACTGGTATCTAGGCTTTGGGTATGGTTTGCTATTAAAAGCAAAGATCTACTGAGCATCCAGTTTCCTGTAATGGCTAACCAGAATGGAAAATTACAGAGAAAAATATGAAAATAGAAAAATTGTACATAATATGCTTGGGATAAACTGCCTTGGTATCTGGAGGTTCTCCTTGAATTTGCATCATGGTGTACACTGCATGTTACTATGCAGCATATAAAAGATAGAGCTAGATTTATCAACTGGGTCTTGGAAGATGATACAGTACAATGCATGCTTGATCTATTTGAGGAATAGTTTTTTGCATAGTCAGTTTACCAGTAGCATTCAGTTTTTGTATTTGAAGGAATTCCTAGGCCCAGAATTCATTAAGACAGCAAACACATACAGGTAGTCCTCAGCTTATGACCACAATTAAGCCTAAAATTTCTGTTGCTAAGCAAGACATTTGTTAAGTGGTTTTTGCTCCACTTTACAGTCTTCCATGCCATAATTGTTAAGTGAATCACTGCAGTTGTTAAGTTAGTACACAGTTGCTAAGTGAATCTGGCTTCTCCATTGACTCTTTTTTGTCAGAAGGTTGCAAAAGATGGTCATATGACCCCAGGACCATCATAAATATGAACCAAGCATCTGAATTTTAATCACATTATCATGGGGATGCTGCAAGGGTCGTAAGTGTGAAAAACAGTCATAAGTCACTTTTTCTGTACCATTGTATCTTTGAACTGTCACTAAATGAATGGTTGTAAGTTGAGGACTACCTGTATTGTGGTAAAACGTCATTAAACACCAGTCTTGCAGTCAAGCAAACTAAATATATCTTGTTTGTCCACTTCTTGGTTCTTTTACTTGCTTTGTTAACTCCTTTCCCCTCTATTTCTCTGGATTGATTACAGCAATGTTCTCAAACTCAACAATGTTAAGATGTGGGAACTTCAACTCCCAGAATCCCCCAGCAAACATGCTGACTGAGGAATTCTGGGAGTTGAAGTCCACATATCTTAAACGTTTTCCAGGTGGAGAAACTCTGGAATAGAGATTTGCATGGCACATAAAAATAAACTCAGTATATGCTGAGAAACTGCAATCTAACCATAGATCTCTCTTAACACATCACACTTGGAAGAGTTGAAATCTGGAAGCTAAAGATATTGAGTCGTAAAACATGATTTATTCCGAGACCCCCATTTCTACATCACTGTAAGCTAAAACAATTACATTATTTGCATGATTAATGTAGTTCATTTGGTTGTAGCTTCTTGTGTTGTATATGACTCAATTTATTTGGTCCTTCCACTCCCCATGAACCAGAGTTATAACAAACCATGGTGTAGCATATATCATACTTAAGTCTTAATACTTAGATTGAGATAATGAGGAAATATTCTATGTATTTGCATGCTTGAAATAATTCTGCCTTTATGAGAAAGGAATAAGAGGAGCTATATTATTCACCCACAGAAACAAAAACCATGTTGTCTCTCTTCACAACCCCCATCTCACACTTTCCCAATTTTTTTATTATGGACATTACAACGCACCTTAAACTGTATAACATTTGATGAAGATAGGTCACCTGTCTCAATAACCTTTGGCATCTACACTAAAATGGTTGGATCAGATGCAGTGGAACTGCTTTGGCTCTCACAAATCTCTCCTTCACAGCTTACAAATTCCAGTGGTGGGATTCAGCCGGTTCGCACCACTTCAGCAGAACTGGTAACTAATTTTTTGTTGCCCATGCCCAGAATGGACTTCCGGAAGCAGCATCCACACTGACAAATTCTACAAAATATTTCTTTGGCTCAGGAGGAAAGAGGAAAAAGTTGAAACTGAGCATAAAAACTCATCATTTAGTAGTGAATATTTTAAGTTTTTTCAAAGACTGGTGATAGGAGAAGATGTTAATCACTGTAGGGCACTCTGCTGAAAAGGGTATAAAAATGGCTTAGGAAAGGCTGGGGGGGGGGGAAGGAAGGAAAGTCTGAAATTGGCACCCAGGGTGTGTGTGTGTGTGTGTTATGTTAACGCCACATGTTGAGCAGAGGTGAACAGTTTCTGGATTGGGTATTTTTGGGGGGTGTGTTTGTTATGCAGCGTATTAGTGTCTTAGGTTGCATTGTATAAGATTGCATTTTTCCATGCCTGTAGCACTAGAAAAGCAAGTCTACCTCTTATGGTTCTCTACTAAAAAGGATTTATAGATCTCTATAAATTCCACCTTCCACACTGCTTTTTGCAAGAGTTAACTGACTCTCCTTTCTCTCAGCCAATCATTTATGATCCTGGGAAGTTTTGAAAGCAAGAGAAAGTGTTAAGAAGGCGTTGGCCTCTTCCTACTGCCAAGACTTAATCGGGCACCCTCTTCCCCTCTCTTTTTTCAGCAAGAGAGCTGGGAAGGTAGCAAGAACAGCCGAACACCTATTTGATGTTTGCTACACTAAGTTAATCCATGCAAGAAGCAATCAATGCTAGTGTTCACACATTGCTGCATATTATCGTATGTATCCCTAGTTTTGGCTTAGTCTAATTTAATGAACCCAGTGGGTGAAGTTTGTAAGTCATGGCATAACAATGGTAAATTGCATGAGCCAAGAGTTTGCACTTTCAGGAAAACAGGTAGTCTTTAATAATAATAACAATAAAGCTGGAAGGGACCTCAGAGGTCATCGACTCCAACCCCCTGCTCAGGCAGGAAACCCTATACCATTTCAGACAAATGGCTGCCAGTCTCTTCTTAAAAACTTCCAATGTTGGAGCATTCACCACTTCTGGAGGCAGGTTGTTCCACTGGTTAATTGTTCTGTCAGGAAATGTCTCCTTAGTTCTAGGTTGCTTCTCTCTTTGATTAGTGTCCATCCATTGCTTCTTGTCCTGCCTTCAGGTGCCTTGGAAAATAGTTTGACTCCCTCTTCTTTGTGGCAGCCCCTGAGATATTGGAACACTGCTATAATGTCACCCCTCGTCCTTCTCTTCATTAAACTAGACATACCCAATTCCAGCAACCATTCCTTATATGTTTTAGCATCTAGTCCCCTGATCATCTTTGTTGCTCTTCTCTGCACTCCTTCTAGAGTAGGGGTCTTCAAACTTGGCCCTTTTATGACTTTTGGACTTCAACTCTCAAAATTCCTCAGCCAGGCACATTGGCTGAGGAATTCTGGGAGTTGAAGGCCACAAGTCATAAATGGGCCAAGTTTGAAGACCACTGTTCTAGAGTCTCAACATCTTTTTTACATTGTGGTGACCAAAGCTGGATGCAGTATTCCAAGTGTGGCCTTACCAAGGCATTGTAAAAGTGGTATTAACACTTCACATGATCTTGATTCTATCTCTCTGTTAATGCAGCCCAGCATTGTGTTGGTTTTTTTGGCAGCTGCAGCACACGGCTGGCTCATATTTAAGTGATTGTCTACTTGGACTCCGAGATCCCTCTCACAGTTACAACTACTCCGATTTACATGCATTCCTTTAGTGACTGTTCAAAATTACAATGACACTGTAAAAAGTGACTTAGGACCGTTTTTCACACTTCTGACCATTGCAGCATCCCCCTCCATGGTCATGTGATCAAAATTCAGGCGTTTGGCAACTGGTATGTATTTATGACAGCTGCACTGTCCCAGAGTCATGTGATCATCATTTGTAATCTTTCCAGCAAGTTTCCAACAAGCAAAGGCAATATAGTAAGCCAGATTTGTTCAATGACTGCATGATTCACTTAACAACACTCGCAAAAAAATGTCAAGTAGGGCAAAATTCACTTAACAATTGTCTTGCCTAGCAATGGAAATTTGTGGCCGTAAGTCAAGAACTACCTATGTTGTAAATCTAAGAACAAAGTATGGTTTACCATAATGTAGAGAAAACAAAGCTAAATCCTATGCAAAACGTTTATACAGAAAGTCCTTGCTTGTCAGTTGGTCATTCTAGAACCACTTATGACCCATCTGAAAAGCTACAATGGCCACAAGCAGTCACATGATTCCATTTTAGTCACTTGGTAACAGGTTTGCATTTATGGCCATTTGCAGCATCCCATAATTTTTTATTTCCCCCCCCCCCCCAAAAAAAAATTTCTGGCCTTTTCCTTCTAATTTCTGGCAAAAAGTGCCCATTGGGAAAAATGTCATGACCATGATATTCACTTAATGAGCACTGCAAAAAAAAAAAAAAAACACAGTAAAATGAGGTTGAGCATGTGATGACCCACCCTAATGGCCACCTCGATTTACGACTATAATTCTGGGTTCAATTCTAGTTGTAAGTCGAAGACTACTTGTAGTGCAGTGCAGTCATCACAGGCCTGGCTCACAAAAGAGAAGACAAGCAAAGGGGCTGGACTGCTTGTCTTCAACATTAGACGAACTGCAGATTATACGTTTTGGTTAAAAAAAGGTACGTTCAACACCATGAAGGCTTTCTATTAAAATTCTGAGTAGAGTAGTCAAGGACTAATAGTTTAGTTAGTGTAATGATAAGGAATGTAGAATGCTTTTTAATCTAGGATGTTGTATAAACCTACATTCAGTAAACCATTATTAACATAAATTTGCTTAGCTCACTTTGGAAAACCAAGTCTTTATGTAAATTTGAGAGTATACAATGCAAGATACCAGTGTTATAAATAATATCAGATTATTAAGGTTAAAGTATAAGATGACGGCAGTCTTTAAGTTAATGACCTAATTAATAATCCATCTCAATAAGCTCTTTCCTATTGGATCGGGAGGGGGGACATGATAGCAGTTTTCCAATATCTCAGGGGCTGCCCCAAAGAAGAGGGAGTCAAACTATTCTCCAAAGTGCCTGAAGGCAGGACGAGAAACAACGGATGGAAACTAATCAAGGAGAGAAGCAACCTAGAACTAAGGAGAAACTTTCTGACAGTTAGAACAATTAACCAATGGAACAACCTGCCTCCAGAAGTGGTGAATGCTCCAACACTGGAAGTTTTTAAGAAGAGACTGGACAGCCATTTGTCTGAAATGGTATAGGGTTTTCTGTCTGAGCAGGGGGTTGAATTTGATGACCTCCAAGGTCCCTTCCAACATCATTATGATGATGATGATGATGATGATGATGATGATGATGATGAGCATGAGCATGTGAACTGAATTTACCTTAACACGGAAGAAAACTAATAGGGAAAAATGTGTTTGAGGTTATGTACGTATGAGGTGTGTGTGTGTGTGTGTGTCCTATTATCTACTTACTTGTAAACCGAGTCCAGCTGGCTTTAACAGGGATTCCAAGTCCTAACAGCTACTTCGAAATAATCTTTTTATTTAAAACACTGACCTTTATATGACATTTCTTCTTTGGCCCCCATCTTATCCCCCAGCTAATCTGCCTCCATTTTATCTCCTTCCACCTAGGGAATATAATTCTCTATCCATTTGATAATTTCTTTGTTAAAACTCTTTCTTCTTGCTGGTGTTTCTGATTGTAGAAATATTTCACAGCCTATTATTATTTATTCTTTTATTTTATTGTCAGTGACTTTTGAAATGGATTATGACCACAATTAGAACCAGAATTTCCATTGCTAAGCAAAGGGGTTAAGTGAGCCATGCCACTTTTACAACCCTTTTGCCATGATTTTTAAGCGAAGCACTGCAGTTAAGTCAGGGCACGCTGGCTGAGGAATTCTGGGAGTTGAAGTCCACAAGTCATAAAAGGGCCAAGTTTGAAGACCCCTGAGTTAAGTGAACCATGCAGTCGTTAAATCCAGCTTCCCCCATTGACTTTGCTTGTTGGACGCCAGCTGGGAAGGGCCTGAATTTTGAACACATAGCTGTGGGGAAATTATGGCAATTGTAATTGCGAGGACTGGGTGTAAGTCACTTTTTTCAGTGGCAATGTAACTTCAGTTGCTAAATTGAATGGTTGTAAGTCGAGGACTACCTGTATTTCTTGGGGCCAGAGCTAAACAACCATTCTTCAAACTGGTTTCTTCCCAAATCCCATTATCTGCAAGCTTCATTGCTTTGCCATTATGTACGTAATATAAAAGGTTTGTTTGGCCACCCATCTTAAGACACAACTCTGGCTGGCTCAACAGCAACAACAGCAAAACTCTAAGCTATAAAAACAAGCAAAGAAGTCTAATAAACAATAAAAAATATAAAATCATAAAACACAACCCAAATCCAGTGCCTCAGTGATCCCCTTAGGATGGATCAACAACCACCCAAACATCCTCACCCTATCTTACTCAGTGCCTGGGTGGGTATTCCATAAGTTAGGGTCAGCCATACTTCTGGGGTCCTGCAATCTGAAAGGACAAGCAAAGAGAGGTGGTCCTGCAAATTACCTAGTCCCATGCCATGTAGGCCTTTAAAGGCGACACCCAGCACCTTGAATTGCCCCTGGAAGGAAATTGGAAGCAAGTGCAGCTTACACAGCAGAGGTATAATGTGAGTGAACTTAAAAGCACCCAGCTCTCTATGTGCCACTGTGTTCTGAATCAGTTGTAATATGAGTACAGGTAGTCCTCAACTTAGCACAATTGAACCCAAAATTTCTGTTGCTAAATGAGACAGTTAAGTGAATTTTTCCCCATTTTACAACTTTTCTTGCCACAGTTGTTAAGCGAATCGCTACAGTGGTTAAGTCAGTAACAAGGAGTTTACGGTGTCAATTCATCACAGGAGAGACAGAAGCAATGTGGAGTTGGTTCCATAAGGCATTACAGATAGACCTTAACTTATGATCCAATTGAGCCCAAAATTTCCGTTGCTGAGCGAGACATTTGTTAAGTGAGTTTTGCCCCATTTTATGACCGTTCTTGCCATAATTATTAAGCAAATCATTGCTTAATAATTAATTCACACAATTGTTAAGTGAATCTGGCTTCCCCTTTGATTTTGCTTGTCAGAAGATTGCAAAAGGTGATCACATGACCCCGGGACACTGCAAATGTCATAAATATGAGTCAGTTGCCAAGCCTCCAAATTTTGCTCTTGTAGGGATGGGAATACTGCAACAGTCATAAGTATGACAAACGGTCACAAGTCACTTTTTTCAGTGCCACTGTAACTTTGAACAGTCACTAAATGAACTATTGTTAAGTCGAGGACTACCGTAACCTTCAAGAATAGCCCTATGAAAAGCACCTCGCAATAATCCAAACTGAATGAATTTTTAGATTAGCCCATCTGGTAAGCGCTAATCAGAGATCTGTTCTCTCCAGTAGAGTTAGGGGTGCTTTTGGAGAGCCCGAGAGCAGAAGTGCTTTCTAAAGAGGAAGCAAGTAATATTTGAGCGATCTAACTGGACTTATGAAGATATTGTGGATATGCTCACAAAGCAAGTCCCATCAGGATAGGGGCAGTCATCAAACACATCTGTGTGTTTTGTGAGCAAGAGGGCAAAACAGTGGGCCCAAGGAAAAGGTCGTGCATGCAGTAGTGCCCTCCAGGCAAAAAGTTGCTAGCCCCTGTCCTTATACAGACTACCAGTGAGCACGGCTAAAACTAGTCGTGAATGTTCAGAACAAAAACTCAGCAAAAGGACTCACATAGTCTTTTACCTCTGCAGAACCACCTACTAGTGACTGCCAGGATAGGTTCAGATTACTGTGGCTGATTGGTTTTAGAGGGATTTTTATCTTATGTCTGAGTAACATCAGTTCTTCACGCCAGCACAGCTTAGCTATTAAAGAGCCCTGACTGGCCTCTCAGATCAGCGTAAAGCTGAGCCACAGGAATCCCGGAGTTGATCTAAAAAAAAAGTTAAGCAGGGTCAGACCTGGTTAATGCTGGGATGGGAGACCACCAGGAAATTCCACTGCTGTAGCCTAGATTGGGAAGCCATAAGAATATCCTGGAAACGGATATTTATAAAACTTTTAATAAAAAAAAAAAAAAAAAAAAAAAAAAAAAAAAAAAGAATATCCTGGAAGAAGGCCGTGGCTAATTACTGTGCTACTTTCACCAAGAAAACATGAATCCAGAGAGACACAAGTAGGCAAACCATTGTGAAACTGTATCAAATGAATTTAGTACTTTCCACTTGATTTGCTGGAATAATTTGCTTGTGACAACTTGCAAATGTCTAGTGTGATTCAGTATAACTCAGGGTTTAAACTAGGGGAGATCATGTTGCTTAGTGACGGTTCAAAATTATGATGGGCCCTGAAAAAGGGACTTATGACTTGAATTTGAAGTTCCATTTCCATCCCCCAGTTACGTAACTAAATTTTGGACACTCGGTTACCAGCCCACATTGACGACAATTGGCAGTCTCCCAGTCATGTGACTGCAATTCACAACTCTTTTTCCAGAAAGCAGCATTTACTTCTGGTTTCTAGAAAAAAGCACACTACAGTGGATAATGGCTTCACTTAACAACCATGGTGTTTGCTTAATGACCACTGTGTTTGCAGCCAAAAAGATCATAAAATCAGGCATGATGACCCACTTTACAACCTGCATGGCTTTTGACCAAAATTGCAGATTTAATTATGGTCATAAGTCATCTATATATAAATAAATATATATTGCAGTTTGTCCAGGTCAGTTGAAAAACTAACACTTGCATGAAATGTTAAGCCTATTTAATTTAAACCTTGGATTGGGGGGTTGTTTTTGTTTTATCCATCTGGTCAGTTGTATGAATCAGTGCTTTGTGATCATTGCAGAAAATCCATCAGTTTGGTAAGTGAGGATGTTGTGTGAACATCACTTCTGAAAAGCCTGTGGACTGCATACAATTTTGGGGTTCGTGACTTGGGACCTGAACGAATCCTGTTTGTGAACTCATTCAGTGGTAGTTTATTCAGCAAACCTCACTAAGCAAACTATGGTTTAGCAAATGATGGAAGCCCAGTCATTGCCATGCAGCAACTTAATCTTAATCTTAAACAACCTTAGCATATTGTGTAAATGAATTTCCAAGAACTTTACCTGATCTATTCCCCACTCTGCAAATACAGCCTACTTCACAGTAATCCTGGATAATTAAAACTCTTTCCCCTCAGCCTTCATTTTGTACAGCTACCTACACATTGACATGGGTACTCATTTTGCAAAAAGAACTGCAATTCCCTCTGCATATTCTTCAGAAAAGGAGGGGGAACCCTCTTAGACGTCAACAGATGTGGATGTGAATTAGCCCAGAGACCAGGGGATGGCTGAGATGGTCAGACCCCTTTCCTTATCTGATTGTGCCCATAGTTGGGGAAGAAAATCTTTGTCCATTCCAGAAAAAGTAATCCCGACACAATCTCTATAGCACAATCTCCACAGGGAGTCCCTGGCAGATGTTTTGAAAAATAATCTCCAGATTGGGAAACTGTTCTAATAAATTTTCACAACATTGCTGGGATTAGGGAAGAGACCCGCATTGAGGGTTGCAAGTGATGAACAGAAGAGAATGATACAGGTTGTCCTTGACTTACAACAGTTCATTTAATGACCATTCAAAGTTACAACAGAACTGAAAAAAAGTGACTTATGACCATTTTTTCACACTTACAACCTTTGTAGCATCCCTGTGATCAAAATTCAGATGCTGACTCATACTTATGACCGTTGCTGTGTCCCACGGTCATGTGATCACCTTTTCCAACCTTCTGACAAGCCGAATCAGTGGGGAAGCCAGTTTCATTTAACAGCCATGTTACTAATTTATCAGCAGCAGTGATTCACTTAACAACTGTGGCAAGGAAGGTCATAAAATGGGGCAAAACTCATTTAACAAATGTCTCAGTTAACAACAGTCATTTTGGGCTCAGTTGTGGTCATAAGTCAAGGACTGCCTGAAAATATTTCATGGAAAAGTGATGCAAGGTGGGGGGAAAACTGAACTACCAGTGTGTTCACACAACCTCCTTATCCAGGTCAGACAAAAGATTTAGATGAAATGCTTTTGTTTAGCACGGTCTTGGAAACTTTAACATGTATGGTCTTCAATTCCCAGAATTCCCCAGCCAGGAAGATTTTGAGCTTGTTCAGTATTAACTCGGTGAGGATTTTTGTATCTTATCCTGTTCAAGTATTCCTCAACTTACAACCACAATGGAGCCCAAAATTTCTGTTGCTAAGTGAAACATTTGTTAAATGAATTTTGCCCCATTGTATGGCTTTTCTTGCCACAGCTGTTAAGTGAACCACTGCTGTTATTAAGTTGGTAACACAGTTGTTAAGTGAATCTGGGATCCCCATTTTGCTTGTCAGGTCACAAAAGGTGATCACATGATCCCGGGACACTGCGACCATCATAAATACGAGTCAGCTGCCAAGCGTCCAAATTTTGGATCACATAACCATGGGGATGCTGCAACAGTCGTGTGAAAAATGGTCATGTCACTTTTTTCAGTGCTGTTAACTTTCAACAGTCACTAAATGAATTGTTGTAAGTCGAGGATTACCTGTAACAGATCTTATAGTATGTTGATTAAAGCAGCACGGCCTTTTGTGGTTAACAGAAGGAAATTTTATTTTATTTATCAAATGTTGTCAATGCACAGATTTACTATTGTTAAGTCGAGGACTCCCTGTAATGCAAATCCAGGCCCGTTGGGTTTGAAGACGCGCCTGTTCTGCAAAGGCAGCCCTTGGGTCCGAAAGGGCAGGTAAGGCAGTTGATGGGGGAACTGCTAAACACGTGTATTTGGCCTTTGTGGGTAGAAGGAGGGGGAAGAAGGCGAGCTGACGTTTGATGGGGATACCTTGCCTGTTTTCAGAGGGGGGGGGGGGAGCGATCGCAAGTCCCGGCTGGCCCGGTGTGCAAATAGCAGCGGCCCGACCTCTACGATGGGTCTCCTCCTCCTCTCTTCTCCCCTCCCGTCTACTTTTCGCCACCTCCCTCCTCAAGGTCACCTTCACCGGGGTGCAAGTCCTGCGCAACCAATCCGGACCGAGTGGGAGGGCTTAAGAGCGCAGGATTCCTATAGGGAAGGTGTCCTTTTCTACCTTTAGCTGGGGGGGGGGGGAGGCGTTGGCCGGGCGGGGAGAGGAGGGAGGAAGACACGGAAGGATCCCCAGCCCGACCCATTTCATCCTTGAGAGTCGAAACTCTCCCGTCCCCGACGCGTGTCCTAGAAACCCGGCCCCGGACTTGAGGAAGTGGAAGCGTGCGAGGGAATCCCGATGCCCTTGGGCGCGCGCCTGAGCTGGAGCAGGAAGGGGGCGGAACAGGAATGCCGCCTTTCCTCCTCCTCCTCCAGCCCACCCCGCCCTCTCCGCGCACGTGATCGCTTTTCTATCGGCGAAGGTTCCACCCTTGGCAACAGTGGCTCCGCCCCGGTGTTCCCCGGAGAAAGATTTAAAGAGACAGGCGCTCTTTTTTTTTTTTTTTCCCCTCTTTGCTTCCTGCATTATGCGGGTGTCTCAAGTCACAGCAAGAATCAGCAAACGATGTGTTCTTGCTCGTTTGCCGGCATGGGTGGTGCCGTGAAACCGTCGGCAAGGTGAGGCTTTGTGGAGCTCACAAAGATGCCTCTCTACGCCAGTGGCTTGCCATTAACAGGCGGTCCTCGACTTACGAGGGTTCGTTTAGTGACTGTTCTAATGGCACCGAAAAAAGTGACTCATGCTGGTGGTTCACACTTACCCTGTTGCAGCATTCCCCATGGTCACGTGATCAACATTTGGACGCTTGGCAACTGATTTGTACTTCTGACGGTTGCAGTGTCTCTGGGATCATGTGATCCCCTTTTACGGTCTTCTCACACTAAAGGCAATGGGAAAGCCAGATTCACTTTACAGCCATGTTATTAACTGTGGCAAGAAAGGTCGTAAAATGGGGCAAAGCTCACTTAACAAATGTCTCACTTAACAACAGACATTTTGGGCTCAATTGCGATCGTAAGTCATGGACTACCTGTATTATGAAGCAGGTGATAAATAATCACATTGATAAAAAGTGTTGTGATAAAATGAAAGATGGTGTAGATGTATTTATGTAAGCCACCTTCAGTTAGGGGAGGCATTTTTTTTTTAATTTAAACAAAAAAGAAAAGGGTGAGTTGTCATGCTGCCAGAGTCAGGCCACTGCTATAGTGTATATTTCCAAGAATGTCCAAATACAACAAAGTGAACAAGATACAATACTCTTCCCCTCTCCTCACGTTCTGCTTGAAAAATAAATCTGATTCATGGCTTAACGGACGTGGATAGTTTTTCTGCTACGTGCATGAACGTTTCCAACACCTTTATTTTCTGAATTAGCCTGCTTTAATTGTTAAATTAGATGGTGGGGGGGAAGGCCCTACTGCAGGACTGGAATCACTGCATGTTATTTAATAAACTAAGGAAAATGCATTGATTAAGATCAGGGAAGCCCCAATTAGAGGAAGAAATACAGGAAGTTTTCACTTAACTACCAGGTGCTATGTTTCAAGTTATGACTGACCTCCTCAGAGTAACTTACGTTTATGACATAATCGTATTTCAGGTTCCTGGCAACCAGCTTGCATTTATACATTTTGCAAGTGTCCCACAATCACAGAATTGTGTGTGTGGGGGGGAGGTTTGTGAGTTTTTGTTTTTTGCCAGTTTCCAACATTTACTTCCAGTTTCTGACAAAAAAAAGCCCATTGAGTAAAACGGCTTTGCTTAACAATCTCGGAATTCACATAATGATTGCTGCAGAAGAGGTCATAAAATTGGGCATGATCATTTGTGAACTGCTTAATGATCCCTGAAACTTGCAACCGTAATTCTGGGCTCAATTACGGTCCTGAGTTGAGG
Organism: Crotalus tigris; assembly: GCF_016545835.1. Lineage (NCBI taxonomy): Eukaryota > Metazoa > Chordata > Lepidosauria > Squamata > Viperidae > Crotalus > Crotalus tigris. The sequence goes on along the minus strand of NW_024096468.1, from coordinate 6,395,864 downwards.
ACTACAATACCTGCATGGCAAATCTGTCAGAGTTTTCACATCTGAGGTGACTCCCCCAATCCTAAATCCATTCAATTCAAGTCTGAGTTTTTAATTCAGAATCCAACTCTACAACTTTTCTTTGGGGACTGTGCATTGTTCCAGTTCAAGATTGATTCCAGACTTCAAGCTGTGGTCTTGCAACAAGTCATTTTTTTTCCTGGGTTACGTAGGGGGCATTTTAAGCTTCAATACGGCTCATATCCTATTTAAAATGTGACTTTTCATAACTGCCCCTCTGTTGTCTCACTGCATCTTCCTGAGTTTATATTTAATCTAGAACAGGTATAGGTAACATTGGCTCTTTTATGACTGGTGGACTTCAACTCCCAAAATTCCTGAGCCAGCATGGCTCAGCATGGAAGCCTCTCCCTTTCCCCTCAGCATGGCTGGCTCAGGAATTCTGGGAGTTGAAGTCCACGAGTCATAAAAGAGCCAAGGTTGCCTACCCCTGCTCTAGAAGTTCTTTGAAAAGAACGGTAGTTTGGTGATTTTGCAGTTCCTCCCCTGGGACTGCTCAGAATCTTTTTTTTATGTTTTATTTTATATACGACCTTACAAATGCAAATGCATATGATCTGAAGCAAAAATTCAGACAATGACAGAAGATGCAGGCAGTCTATTTTTCATTTTCCGAGCGTGGAAATTACTTTGTTCTTCTTTCGTAGTGTTACAGAACAGGAGGAAAAGAAGACAGTTGTGGATTGAGGGAATGGAAAAGGTGGTCTGGATGTATTCTGTATTCTGGATGTATTCTGCTTGCCCTTTTAAGCCAAGCTCACTCTTAATCTTCCCATCTTCTGAAGAAATGACAATAATTGTTTTGCTGCAGGCTTCCCTGATCAGATACAGTGTTGGGACTGCGAAAAGCTCCGTTAGCTGGGAATTCTGGGAGTTGGGATTGGTGCATATACAGAGGGGCCTGGGATAGAGAAGGTAGGAGTAGGATTGCCAAAGGATAGGTAGGAGGAGTAGGATTGCCAAAAGATAGGACATGTGGTAAGTATGGCATGCTAGGAATAAAATGGAAACCTCCCCTGAAATTGCCGAACCCCAATATTGTCTGTTGGAACAGTGGGTGACATTTTGGAATTTGCAACCTCGTTTTTTTTCCCCAGGGTAGTAACCAGAGATTGAATTTGAGATCATTTGCATACAAGTATGTTTTCGAGTCATGGGCATGTATGGGTAGTCCTCAACTTACAACCATTTGTTTAATGACCATTCAAAGTTACAATGGCATTGGAAAAAGTGACTTATGACCGTTTTTCACACTTAACAACTATTGCAGCGTCCCCACGGTCACGTGATCAAAATTTGGATGCTTGGCAATTGACTCATATTTATGACGATTGCAGTGTCCCAGGGTCATGTGATCACTTTTGCAACCTTCTGACAAGCAAAGTCAACGGGGGAGCCAGATTCACTTGACGATTGTGTTGCTAACTTAACAACTGCAATGGTTTGCTTAATAATTATGGCAAGAAAGGTCATAAAATGGGGCAAAACTCACTTAACAAATGTTTCGCTTAGCAATGGAAATTTTGGGCTCAGTTGGATCATAAATTGAGGTCTATCTGTAATGCCATATTGCTTCTGTCTCTCCTGTGATGAATTGACACTGTAAACTCCTTGGGACAGAGACAGCGTAATCATGACACTATGTTGAGGTTGGGCATCCCACAACTTTTGAAGCACAAGTACTCTCCCTCCTAGTTTACAGCAACTGGATCACCCCAGGATTTCCTTCCCAAATAATTGGCCGCAAAACATAACACAATTTGACGTATTGCAATTTTCATGTTCTTTTTTAAAGTAATTTGAAGGTCATGGTCCATAGTAAAAGAACAAACAGTCAAGAAATATGCTGTTGACTAGCTCTTAATAGATTAGCCATGATGGTTTGGAAAATGTGTCTATCACGCCCGTCTGTCGTCGTCCAGTTGAAAAGATCACAGGAACGCAGGTACGAGGTGCAAGTCAGAGTTTTAATCCTTAACAAACAAAGTCAGCAGTGGAAGTGGTTTGCTCCCAGTGCTTCATATAACCGTGGCACGCCCCAAACCTCACCCTCCAGCTGCTAACTACCATCCGCCCCATTACCCTTAAAGCCCCGTCTGTTTGGCCCTGCCCTTCCCCTAAATCAGCCCCTCCCTGTCGTCCCTCTTCCCGTTTGTCCTAGGTGGAGCTGTCTGCCGGCACGCCGCTTCTGTTGTTTTCTGGCCCTTCAGTCTTTTCATGGCTCCTTGCTGGCACTCCTCCAGCTGCAGGCAGGTTTGTTCGGCGTTTTGCACCCCGCGACGCCCAGCCCGCTGCTCATCTAGGCTCCTGCTGCACAGCTGGTCTCATCCCCAGAGGCTCAGCTGTACCCGGCCCCCTCCACCGCCCAGCATTGGCATCACGGTGATTTACCGGGCGTCGGCTACTCTCTGCGGCGCCCCTTCAGCTTCCGACGCTCAGCTGATCAGCAGGGCGGCGAGGCTCAGTCTTTGCTGATATCGGCCAGGGCGGGGTGGCGTGTGGCGTCAGGGCGGCGTGCAGCGGTGGTCGGCTGTGTTCTGAGCCCCCCCCCACCAAAGACTGGCAAGCCCCATGGGGCTTGACATGCGCCCCCCTCTACCACGTCTCCACCTGGAAGGTAAAGAGAGGTTGGTGAATCTACCATTCCACAGTTGTTACTACCCGGCTTCCCCGGACATCTATGGTTGGGGAGCATGCACATCTGCCACTCCAACCCAGGATGCCTCGGAGAGGGGGTACCCCTTCCACCGGAGAAGATACTGTAAGTTGCCGTGGCGGACCCGTGAATCAACAATGTCCTGTACTACATAATGCAACCCAGTTATCGGCCCTGGTGCATTAGAGCCAGCAGGGATCCCGTGGACCGGTTTTAATAAACTCCCATGAAACACGGGATGTATCTTTCCCAAGAATGGAGGCAATCGTAACCGCACCATTACTGGGTTGATCACCTTAATCATCTGGAAAGGCCCTACGTATTTAGGGCCTAGTTTCTTGCAGGGTAGCCGCAGGCGGAGGTACTTCATTGACGGATATACCCAGTCTCCCACCCGGAAGGGCTTGTGGACTGCCTTCTTTTTGTCAGCCTGGGCTTTTACAGCTGCTTTGGCCTGGGCCAGAGCATCCTTCACACATCCCCACAACCCCGCTACCTGTGACATCCATGATTGGGGGGGGTGTGTGGTTTGCCCATTCCCTGAGGCCATTCAGGGATGGGTACAAACTCCACTCCGTATACCACCCGAAAAGGGGCAAACCCAGTGCTACTGTGCACGGTATTATTGTACACCACCCCAGCAAACGGCAAAAGGTCTACCCAGTCCGTTTGCTGGTATGTGACGTAGCTGCGGAGGTAGCGTTCCACCACAGCGTTTGCCCGCTCCGCAGCCCCGTTGGTACTGGGGTGGTACGCGGAGCTGAGGCCCTGAGACCACCCTACCAGTTGAAGAAATGCATGCTAAAAGTGCGCCGTGAATTGCACCCCCGTCTGAGATTACACTTCGGGGTACTCCATGAAGATGATAGACGTGCTGTATGAACAGCCTGGCCAGTCGCTGGGCCGACGGTAACCCCTTGCAGGGAACAAAATGAGCCTGCTTCGAGAAGAGGTCGATAACTGTCCATATCACTACTACTACTACTACTACTACTCCGTGGTAGTTCGACTATGAAGTCCATAGTGATTTCCTCCCAGAGAAGAGTTGGGTCAGCTACTTTTTGCAACAATCCCATCGGCTTTCCCACACGGGGTTTTGAAGTAGCACAAATGTGGCAGTTCTTTACGTACATTTCTACGTAACACCTGTCGTACGAGGCAAATATGTTCCTCCAAGGTGGCCATGTAGATGAGGATGTCATCGAGATACACCAGGACCCCGCAGTAGAGGTGTTCATGCAACACCTGGTTGATTAGTTGCATGAACACCGCAGGGGCTCTCTTTAACCCAAACGGCATCACCCGGTATTGGAAACTGCCAAGTGGGCAGTTAAATGCTGTCTTCCACTCATCTCCGTGTCGTATCCGCACCCTGTAGTACGCCTCCCGGAGGTCTTTACATCTAAAGGAACAGAACTGTCCAAACTATTTCCTGTAATATTCTATGGAACTAAAAGTTGAAGAAGCAAAATAGAAAAAAGTATTGAGGCTTTTGAACTTTGGTATTTGAGAAGACTCCTGAGAATACCAGGGACAGCCAAAAAAACAAAAACCAAATGGATCATTGAACAAAATTAACTCAAGAGTTCTCACTCAAGGCACAAATGACCAGCCTCAAATTATCCTTCTTCAGACACATTATGCCAATGCTTCTCAATTGTGGCAACTTTAAGATGTGTGCACTTCAACTCTAGTGAAAGTCAAGGGGTGACATGATAACAGTTTTCCAAAGCCACAAAGAAGAAGGAGTCAATCTGTCCTCCAAAGCACCAGAAGGCAGAACAAGAAGCAATGAATGGAAACTTGTCAAGGAGAGATGCAACTTCTAGAAATAGAGAAATGTCCTTACAGCTACAACAATCAGTGGAACAGCTTGACTCCAGAAGATGTGGATGTACCATCACTGGAGGTTTTTAAGAAGAGATTGGACAGCTATTTGTGTGGAATGGTATAGGACAGTGATGACGAACCTATGGCACATGTGCCAGAGGCGGCACTCAAAACCCTCTCTGTGGGCACGCCCACCACCGCTGCCAGCAGCTCATGCAGGTCCATTAAGCCACCGGCGGCATCCAGAGCGGCAGCCCCACCCAGCACAAAGGAGGCAAAGCGGCCAGCTAGCAACTTGAGCAGTGGTTCTCAACCTGTGGGTCGGGACCCCATTTGGGGTCTAACGACCATTTCATGGGGGTCGCCAAACAAGGCTGTCCGCCATTTCCCCCCCTTCTTTGGCCATGCCCCTGGCACCCGGTGATGTATAAGTGGTTGGGGGTCACCACAACATGGGGAACTGTATTATGGGGTCGCGGCATTAGAAAGGTTGAGAACCACTGAACTTGAGTAAAGGTGGTAGAGCACGCCCCCATGCACTTGCTGGCTTTTGTGTTCAGGGGCCGATGGTGTCAGGCATCACCCTGCCCTGTGGCAATGGCACCCTCGCCCTTCCCCCTGTCTCACCCCGTAGGGCAAGCTTCCTGTTCACTGCCCCACCAATCAGAGACCCCCTGGATCTCCCCCAATCCTGCCCAGCCCCCATAGGCAACATTGCTCCACGAGCAACTTTGAGGTGGCCATGCCCACCCCGGCCATGCCCACCCAGTCTGCCATGACCACTGCAACTACACCCACCCAGTGAGCCACACACCCCTGCCCCCCCCCGAGGGCATCACAATGCTGATGCGGCCCTGTCACTTTGCAATAAATAAGTGGGTTTTGGGTTGTGGTTTGGGCACTCGGTCTCTGCCATTTGTTTAGGTGCGGGAGAGCCGCGGCGGCTTCCTCAGCACTGGCTCCAGCTCCCACGACCCACCGCAGCCAGACATTGTGAGCCAAGCGGCGGGAGCTGGCGTCGCCCAGAAGATCCCGGCGTTCCTGCCGCCGCCACCCCCCACTTCAGCTGGAGCTGGCGCGAGACCTCGCCTGCTAGTAGCAGTAGCAGCCGCCACCGCTGCCCCAGTCCGCTGCTGCCGCCCCAGCCTGCCGCCCCGCCCCAGCCTTCTCCTCGGCCTCCTCAACCTTTTCGTCTGCCGCATCGGCCGCTTCGCTGTGCCTGGAGGCCGCCGCCGCCTCGTCCCCGCTGGCCGGCATGTCCCGCGTCCCGCGTGGCGGCGACCCACAGCCCAACTTTCTGCCGCTGGAGAGTGTCGGCCTGCCCCACCAGCAGCCACAGCCTCCCCCGTGGCGGCAGGCCTCACCGCAGCCGCTCGCCTGGGCAATCCGGCCCAGCGCTCAGCCAATCCTCACTGCCCCGTGTGTGGCTTCCTTTTCCTTCTTCTCCGTTATCATCGCCGCCGCCGCCTCGTCGTTTTCCTCGGGCTGCGCAGTGGGGCCTTCTCCAGTGACCTGGGCTCCCCGCGTGACTTTGCCCGTTGCCTTGGCGGCAACTGCCGCCGCTGCGGTGACGGCCAGCAACAAGAGGAAGCGCGACAATAAGGCTAGCACCTTCAGCTTCAATTGTATGCTGTTGCTGGGTCCCGCCGCATTGGGGAACGGGCCCTTGGGGAGGCTGTCGAGCAGGCCAGAGGAGCCGGCCTATACTGGCACCCCATGGAAGAAGACGAATTACAGTCCCGCCGTGGCTGGGTTGACTTTACACAATTTTTGGATATCCGGAGAAGCCATTGATGAGCTGCACGAGAGGTACTTGGAGAAGTTGACCCAGCTCTTTGAGGAACATAAGGCCAAGTACGGGCTGCCCCAAGACAAGTACCTAAAGATCGCCTAGCCGGCCACATTGGACCAGCCTGGGACACAGAGGGGCAATATTTTTTAGAGAATGTTTGTTGTGGGTATGTGTATGTATGTAGATGAATGGTGGCCCTGTTACGTATAAATTTTATTATTGTATTTAGGGCATATGAATGTGAATATTTTTATTTTTATGTATATAAATTGAGTGTGAATGTGTACTGAGTGTTTGGGGTATGAGAATGGTGGAGTTGGGGGCGGAGCCTGGTACCCCCTCTGCTGATTGCAATAGCAAAAGTAGGGGGGGCAGGACTTAACCTTGGGCTTGGTCTGTATGGAAAGCTAGTCCGGTCAGGAAGGGAGAAGGTTGGTGAGGGTGGGGGTACTCCGGGGAGGAGAGAAGGTTGGAGCATCCCGGTTATGACTGGGATGGGCAGATATCGCAGGAGCCGAGGGGCAGGCCATCTTTGGGGAACGAGGATTCGCTATATTAGAGCGATTCCTTGTTCTGGCCCCTCAAAAGGCTCATCCTGTAGTACTGGTGACAGGGGAGTACAGGGCCCTAGTTGTAGGCTGCTGTTGCTTAATGCCAGGTCCATTGTCAACAAAGACTCCTTGTCCGTGATTTAATATTGGACAGCGGGGCGGACCTGGCATGTATAATCGAAACCTGGCTGGGCCCTGAGGGGGGTGTCTCCCTCTCGGAGATGTGCCCGGACGGGTTTGTGGTGCTTCATCAGCCTCGACATCAGGGCAGGGTGGGGGAGTGGCAGTCATCGCTCGGAAGTCCTTGAGTCCTCGTGGGATTCCTGCCCCGGAGGTTGTTGGGTGTGAGTCCCTCCTATTGAAGTTGGGTTCACAGGTTCAGTTGGGCTTGCTGCTGACGTACCTACCTCCCAGCTGCGTTGCAACAGCCCTGCCTGCATTGCTGGAGTCAGTAGCCGGGTTGGCGGTGGACTTCCCCAGACTTATGGTACTGGGGGACTTTAACCTACCATCACTCGGCGATCGCTCAGAAGCGGCGCAGGAGTTCATGGCAACCATGGACCTGACCCAGGTAATCCAGGATCCGACTCATAGGGGTGGTCACACACTCGACCTTGTGTTTCTCTTGGGGCAATGGAGACATGATCTGGAATTAGGGGGAATAGAGATCTCACCCTTGTCATGGACAGATCATTTCCTATTGAGGCTGGACTTCAGAGCATCATTCCCCCATCGCAGGGAGAGGGAGCCGACTAGGTGGTTCCGCCCCAGGCGCCTAATGGACCCAGATCGGTTCCAGGAGGAGCTTGGGGAAATACCTGACTCCCTTGTCCACAACTCGTCCGGGTCCCTGGTTGGGGCCTGGAATGGGGCGGCGTCCGGGGCCCTGGATCGAATTGCGCCTTTGCGACCTCTCTGTGGTGGTGGTCCCCGGAGGGCGCCTTGATTTACTGAGGCGCTCCGGGAGATGAAGCGCCACAAGAGACGTCTAGAGCGATGTTGGAGGGCCAGTAACTCTGAATCTGACCGATCACTAATAAGAGCCTATCTTAGGACTTATTTAGTGGCGATAAGGGCGGCAAAGCGTGTTCACTTTTCCGCACTTATTGCGTCCGCAGAATCTCGCCCGGCCGCCCTGTTTAGGGTGACCCGCTCCCTTCTTAAAGTGGAGGAGGCGGAGGAACCCTTGCAGGGGAGAGCTGAGGAGTTTGTTCAGTTTCTCTCGGACAAAATCGCTCAGATTCAGAGAGACTTGGACTCCGACTGGACAGTGCCAGCCGAGTTGCCGGGGGCTGGTCTTAGTCATGTTATCTGGAGCGAGTTTGAGCCTGTGACCCCTGATGAAGTGGACAAGGCCGTGAGGGCAATGAATGCCGCCACCTGTTTATTGGACCCGTGCCCCTCCTGGCTGGTTTCTGCCAGTAGGGAGGTGACACGAGGCTGGCTCCAGGCAATAATCAATGCCTCCTTGATGGAGGGGTCTTTCCCGCAACCTTTAAAGGAAGCGGTGGTGAGGCCCCTCCTCAAGAAGCCTTCCCTGGACCCAGCTGTTTTGAAGAACTTTCGTCCTGTCTCCAACCTCCCCTTTGTGGGGAAGGTTGTAGAGAAGGTGGTGGCGTCCCAACTCTTGCGATCCTTGGATGAAACTAATTATCTGGACCCTTTTCAATCTGGTTTCAGGCCCGGCTACAGCACTGAGACTGCTTTGGTCGCACTGACCGATGACCTCTGGCGAGCCTGGGATAGGGGTCACTCCTCTATCCTGGTGCTTCTTGACCTCTCAGCGGCTTTCGATACCATCGACCATGGTATCCTTCTGCGTCGTCTCGGAGAGGTGGGGGTGGGAGACACCATATTGCGGTGGTTCTCCTACCTCTCTGACAGGTCGCAGTCGGTGCTGGCGGGCGGACAGAGATCGACTCCTAGGCGCCTCGATCATGGGGTGCCTCAGGGCTCAGTCCTGTCCCCCCTCCTTTTTAACATCTACATGAAACCGCTGGGTGAGATCATTCGGCGACACGGGGTGAGATATCATCAGTACGCGGATGATACCCAATTATATATCTCCACCCCGTGTCCTTTCAGTGAAGCAGTCGATGTGATGTGCCGGTGCCTGGAAGATGTGAGGGTCTGGATGGGGGTGAACAGGCTTAGACTCAACCCTGACAAGACCGAGTGGCTCTGGGTCTTGCCTCCCAAAGGTCAACTGGATGGTCCATCATTAGTCCTGGGGGGGGGCAAATTTACCTCCCTCAGTGCAGGCACGCAACTTGGGTGTCCTCCTGGACTCACAGCTAAATTTGGAACAACATCTATCGGCTGTGGCCAGGGGGACCTTTGCCCAGGTTCGCCTGGTGCACCAGTTGCGGCCTTATCTGGACCGAGAGGCTTTACTCACAGTCACTCATGCCCTCGTCACCTCAAGACTGGATTACTGTAATGCGCTCTACATGGGGCTACCCTTGAAGAGCGTTCGGAGGCTGCAGTTGGTTCAGAATGCAGCCGCGAGAGCGATTGTGGGCGCGCCAAGGTACGCCCACGTGTCACCTATCCTCCGCGAGCTGCACTGGCTTCCTGTGGGTCTCCGGACGCAATTCAAGGTGTTGGTTATCACCTTCAAAGCCCTTCATGGCATAGGGCCAGGTTACTTACAGGACCGCATTCTGCCGCACAGCTCCCAGAGACCGGTGAGGTCCCATAGATTGGGCCTCCTTCAGGTCCCGTCGGCCAGACAATGTCGGCTGGCGGGCCCTCGGGGAAGGGCCTTTTCTGTGGTGGCTCCGACCTGGTGGAATCAACTTTCCCCCGAGGTTCGAACAACTCCCACCCTGTCGGCCTTTAAGAAAGCCGTTAAAACTCTCCTGTTCCGGCAGGCCTGGGGCTGATGTCCCGGGGGGGGGGCGGGACATGATCAGACTTGCGGTATGATTGAATTATTTTATTGTTTTATTCTCGATGGTTGTTTTAATTTTGTATGCCGCCCTGAGTCCTTTGGGATTGGGCGGCATATAAATAAATAAATAAATAGATAGATAGATAGATAAATAAATAAATAAAAGATTCGCCATCACCCGTATAGGATCTTCTCCTAGAGCAGAGGGTTGGACTAGAAGATCTCCAAGGTACCTTCCAACTCTTGTTATTCTGTTATTCTATCTTAAAGTTGTCAAAGTTGAGAAACACTGCATTATGCCAAGAGACAGCTCTGAAGAGACAATCTGATGCTGGAAAAGGTGGAAGGAAAACGAATAAAAGGACAACCAACAGCAAAGTGGATGGATTCAATTATAGAAGTGATGGGTGCTTCATTAGAAGACCTGAAAGGACCGGGTTCTGAGGAAGGTCTAGGGAAGTCGGTCAGAGTCTACTTGATGGCACATAATCAGTAGCAGTCATGAGCTAAGCATTAATTCTGCACATTGCATTCATTCTGTTTCTTTATATCACCTTAGAAGGCTTAAAAATCGCACCCGCTCACTCAGCAGCAGCAATCTTCACTTCCCTAGATAAGCCCTTGGAAAGTAGCATAATGAAAGCCGAAATGTGACTCATGCTTCATCATTGCACACAGTAATCCAATTTAAAATGAACTTCCCAGTCTCTCGGTTTTCCCATTTTGTTCTCATAGAACAGGTCTGGAGAAAAAAAATAAGAGGTATCTTTCCTTGCAGATTTTTTTAAAATAATAGTTCCTTGTAGGCAACTGCTGTTTTTCTTCCAGCTCTCTGCCATTTGTGTTATTTGGGGGTGGCAAAAAACATCTGCAAGATGCAGAAGGAGCTCTGAGTATTTGTTGTGTGTCTTGACTTGTTCAGAACAAGATCGGCCTGGAAGAGAAATAGCCAAAAAAATAATCTTTGCCAGGAGTTCTTGGCTACTGTAATGGAGACTGTTGAGACATGTTGGGGATGTTCAGCGTCTTGTTTTAGAGTGGCAGGAAGCCCCATTGTTGGTTTTCAGCCGTTAGGATTAGAAGGGATTTTGAAGTGTGCCGGAAGGAGCCGCAAAACTGCAAGTTGTCGAACCCTGTTTGGAAATGGAAAAAAAAACCCCACCAATCGCTCCATCATCTCTTTACATCTGCACAGAATATATTACAAGGCGCTAACAAGCTGATGTCAGCATAATAGGATCCTGGTGAATTACATCTCTGGGGTGTTTTCCTTGTCCTTGCATCACAGATGAGCAGATGCCTCCTTCATATTTAGGACTCAGTTTGGTGAGGTAAAAGTGCACACTTGTTTACAGCAGCCCGTACGAAAGCAATGTAGTTTGCGGTATGTGGCAACCTACGTATGGAAATCTTTCCTGGTGTTTCCAAACCGGAGCACCATCCAAGGAGATGTCTCGGATCGCCTCTCCTGATCCTTGCAGGATTTGAACCCTTGCAAATGAATAAAAAGGAAAATCTTTGGCCCATCTGCAGAAAGGTAGGGGGTGGAAAAGTGGGGGTCAGGGGAAGACGTGGGGTGTTTTTTGAGGATATATGGGTCTTCAGCTATCCAGCTGTAATGCAGTTGGTATTTTTTGCTGTGTATTCAAAGAGAAAGAGCCACAAATTTGTTGGATTGTATAGAAAATCAGAGAATCACAGGGCTGGAAGGGACCTTGGAGGTCTTCTAGTCCAACCACCTGCCCAAGGCAGGAATCCTTATACTATCTTGGTCAAATTAATCAGTGGAACAACCTGCTTCCAGAAGCGGTAAATGCTCCAACACTGGAATTTTTTAAGAAGAGACTGGACAGCCAATTTTCCAAAATGGTATAGGGTTTCCTGCCTGAGCAGAGGGTTGGACTGGATGACCTCCAAGGTCCCTTCCAACTTTATTATTATTATTATTATTATTATTATTATGGATCATCGCACAGTCAGCCAGATGTTGTTGTTGTTGTTGTTGTTATTATTATTATATGGTTGTCCAGTCTTTTTTCTTGAAAACCTCCAGTGATGGTGCGCCCGCAACTCCAGGAGGCAAGCTGTCCGATTGATTAATTTTTCTCACTGTCATGAAATTTGTGCTCTATATCACCTCCACAACTGGGTGACTAAGAGAGAGAGAGAAGCTTGAATATTCTAAAATTTAGCACTCTGGGCCTTCACATTCAATCAAAAGCCATCTGGTTGGTGGTTCCACTTAGGTGCCTCTAAAATGCAGGTAGTCCTCGACTAACGACTATAATTGAGCCCAAGATTTATGTTGCTAAGTAAGACATTTGTTAAGTGAATTTTGTCCCATTTTGCGACCTCATAGTTGTTAAGTGGATCACTGCAGTTGTTAAGTTAGTAACATGGTTGTTAAGTGAATGTGGTTTACCCATTGACGTTGCTGGTCAGAAGGGTGCAAAAAAATGATCACATGACTCCAGAACACTGCAGCCATCATAAATATGAGTCACTTGCCAAGTGTCTGAATTTTGATTATGTGATCATAGGGATGCTATAACCGTCGTGTGAAAAATGGTCATAAATCACTTTTTTCAGTGCCGTTGTAACTTTGAACAGTCACTAAACAAACTGTTGTAAGTTGAGAACTACCTGTCATTTGAGGTTCCTTATATTAAAGCCTGAAGTTGCTAATAGCTGCGTGGGGGTGGATGAGGAAAGACTACTGTTAATGTTTCTATACTGGCTTTCAACCTCCATTGATCCCAAATAGTTCACGATGGTAAACAGAATGAACTTATAACTACTGTGGAGAATTTTGGAAGCCATATTTTTATTTTTTCTTTCTTTTCTATTTTTCCACAACTTTTTCCCCTTTTTCTTGCTTTGTCTTTCCTTTCTTTCTCTTTTTTCCTCCATTACTTTATATTAATGTGCATCTTGCTCCCTTCTTAACTATCTCTGTCAGTTTTAAATTGGTTCTAGTGTTACTATTGTTTTAATGTTTCATATTGATTTTTATTGAGTGTACGTTTAATTCAAAAAAATAATTTAATAGTAGTGTTAGTTGTTCTCTTCTTTTTGTAAAGTTTCAATACAAATCCTATACGAGATGTTAGACAAAATCTGGTTATGGTACATCAGTGTTTCTCAATCTTAGCCATTTTAAGATGTGCGGACTTCAACTTCCAGAATTCCCCAGCCAGTATCAAATGAAAACAGGGAGCTCACTGGAAAAAAAGCTGGAAAATTGAACAAAAGTTTTATTTGCAGCTTAGACCAGCCAAGCCTGACGTAAGTCTTGCAAGACTGCAACTTCTTACAAATTCTGATTGCCGTGCCATTTGCCTTTTAGCAAGGTTTAATTCCATACTGGGAATTCAGTTCTATACGTGGTAAAGTTGCCAGGTTTGAGGACTACTGACTTAACTGCAATCTGGATTTGGCTCAGAGCTTTTAAGTATTTGTAGAAACTGAACACAAAAAGATCTGAATCTCCTTGCAAAAAAATCGCACACTTCAACTGCTGCCTGAAAAGGCCGGAGTTGGGATTTTCATTAGTCATATTTTCCACTCTAGTGATATTCAGAGCATAGCATGTTTAGATTATCCTGACTTGCAAGCAGGACTATGAAGCAATATTTAACTGCAATTGTTCTGGGTGTTAATTCTCCTAAAGTAGCTCATAATTACCTCACAATCTTAAACCCTCAATACATAATATCAGAATTCATAAGAGCATCAATACATTAGTTATCTGAAGTCTTCTGAAAAGCTATTAGTAGTACAGGTAGTCCTCAACTTACAACCATTTGTTTAGCAACTGCTCCGGTAGTAACTGAACAGTAACCAAAATCAGTGACTTATGTCAAGTCCTCACTCTTATTACCATTACAGCATCCCCATGGTCATATGATCAAAACTCAGATGCTTGGCAACTGTCACAGGCTTATGACCGTTGCAGCATCCCTGGGTCATGTAAAATCAGAGGCAATTCACTCAACAACTGCCTTGCTTAGCAACGGAAATTCTGCTCCCAGTTGCGGTCATAAATCGAGGATTACCTGTTAGATGGTTTTCACGCATATTGGAGACAGAGCAAACAGGGAACACCTTTTGATATAAGTACGACCCCCCTCCCCCCTACACACATGTTTGAATGATTTAATATTAACTCTGTAACATGCTTTCCCCCCAAGACAAAATTAATTTACCATGCTGCACGTAAGATGGCAATTCTGGAAAACAGCCAAGAAGGGAGATCCATGCCCAGATGGCTTTTTTCCTTCAACCCAACCCACGTCTCCCCACGTTATGGCTGTCAATCAACTGGGGTAACCAGTGATACTGGTTTTTCTGCTTTGACTGACTGAGGATTGAGCTGAGCTGAGAAGACAGGAAATGTTAAATGCACAGCTTCTATTAAAATGCAGGGAATATACCCATTAATCATTTAAACAGCCTCAGGATTCTGATTAAGTTGCATTGGTAGATTCTCTTCAGCAATTGACACTTAAAATATTCCAATCCATTTTTCCTCCTTCATTGGGTTTGTTGGTTAAGGCAGGGTGCCAAATTCTGCTGGTGAAACTATTTAGGTCAAATGCTTAGGGTGGGGTGGGAACTGACTAGCAAACCCCAATTCTAAAATTCCCTTGATTAACCCTTTCAGCAAAGGTGGATGGCAGGGGCATTTGTCCCCAATAAAATTAATCATTAAGAAGAAATGCTTCATGTTCTCACAAACCTGTATTTAAGATTTCTTATTGGGAATTTTTGAAAAGTTTGTCATTAAATCTACATTGTCCATATCCTAAAGAACATTAGAGTCTGAGCTGAACTCCTTGAGATTTCTGATAACTAAGTATAATACATATTTTGTAATAAATTAAGGTGACATGCTGCATAAAAGATATGTAAGGATTTTTTTCTTCCAAATTGAGATTTTTGATAAGGCTAGTTCAGTAAAATGTCCAATTAAAGCAAAGCTTTGCTCAAAGACAATTAAGAGTATAAGCTGTTAAAACAGTAATTGTACCACACCCAAAATCTTTCTGTATAATGGATGTGTGCATAGTTTGAGGGAAGTATTACTGAACCAAATGACAGTCTGGAATCTGCCTGGTTTGATTAATGTTATGTTCACATATTTTAATAAGTAATAAGTGTATTTTTAGAAAGCGGGAATCTTCACATAAATAGACCAGTGGATTCTTTTTTTTCCCTTCAGATGAAGCATCTTCCTTAGCATGTGATCAGATCCATGACTGTATGTAGTCAGTGCTCAATAAACATGGAACAACATTTTCAGTTATAGTAATTATATTTTAAGAGCCCAAGGACCAGGTTTTGCTGTTTTTACATCTTGCCACTGCCTTGGAAAAAGAGGGCATTTAAATTTTTATTCCAAAAATATATATATTAATTTTTATCTGCTACTTTCAATGCCTCTTAAAAGTTGGAAACCTCCATGCTTAAAGCTAGACCAAATCTTGGCAACTTTTAAGGCTTGTGGACTTCAAGTGCCAGAATTTCTCAGCCAGCGTGAAGCTGTAAAGGGAGACTAAAATTCATGGTCTCTTACTTTCTAGTCCAGATCTTCCCTGCTTCACCAAATTGGCACCCCAATTATTAGATGAACATTGTTATGTCATATGGATTTTAAAAGGGGGGAAAAAGAACAAGAAGATTTCAATAAACTCAAGAGATTTGGCTTGACTCCAACTTACTTATGTGATTACTGGACTTTACAAAGCTTTCCATTGTTCAGCTTCAAAACCCACAGGAAATCTTAGAGAAAGGCCTAACGTTGGGAAAGGTAGAAGCAAAGAGAAGAGGTGACCAACAATAAGCTGGATGGACTTGATTACAGAGGAGATGGGCGAACCATTTCTTGACCTATGTCTTCAAATCCAAAATATAGTATCTTGTCTTGCCACCTGGATACATGGTGCCACCTGGCATATTTTCCCCTGCAACATTAAAGATAAAAAGGAGAGACACTGACTATATTTGTTCTCATCCATGGCCTATATACACTTAGTCCTCCACTTACGACTACAAGTGAGCCCAAAATTTCTGTGGTTAAGCAAGACAGTTGTTAAGTGAGTTTTGCCCCATTTTATGACCTTTCTTGCCACAGTTGTTAAAAGTGAATTACTGCAGTTGTTAAGTTAATAACACAGTTGTTAAGTGAATCCAGCTTCCCCATTGATTATGCTTGACCACATGATCCCCGGGACACTGCAACCGTCGTAAATATGAGTCAATTGCCAAGCACCTGCATTTTGATCACATGGCCATGGGGATGCTGCAACAGTCGTTAAGTGTGAAAAACGATCATAAGTCACTTTTTTTAGTGCTGTTGTAACTTTGAACGGTCACTAAACAAACTGTTGGAAGTCGAGGACTACCTGTATTGTATTCCTTCTTAGTCTGATCCATCTTAACATCTTATGCCTGGCTTCCAAGGTTTTCACGCAAAAAAACCAGAAGGCTGGAAGTAATGAGAGGAAAATGAACAAACCTAATTTTGCATTCCCACAGTGTGGACAGCGGCCCATTTCATTTCCATTATTTTAGCGAGTGGTTAGTTTCAACAGCTCCAAGAAGGCTCCTCACACATTTGCACTACTCAGGTGACCCTGAAGACACAGATAAGCCTCCAGGTAGCTTTAATGATTCTCCAAAAGAATGCAAATGAACAGCTGTCTGCAAGGAGTATAAATCTTTCCATTTCCCCCACCATCCAATCAGAGCCCCACCATCCAATCAGAGCTGAAGAAGCTTCTTGGATGAGAAGTGAAACGTCTTCAAAGAAAAACAAGGAAGTCCAATTGCCTCCTGAAAAAGCACCTTTGGGACAACCATGAACTGGATGACTGAGAATCTCCATATACAAAAGAGAAACTACAGGATATCCTCAACTTATGACTCGTTGCTTTAGTGACTGGTTGTTTGAAGTGACAAGAGACCCTGAAAAAAGGACTTGCAATCTTTTTCTGAAGTTCTGATGGCTGGGCCGCCCCCACTGTGGTCACATGGCTGCATTTCAGATGCGCTCAGCCACCAGCCTGCATTTACAGCTGTTTGCCGCATCCCATGGTCACGTGACTGCAACTCATGAGGTTTTTGCCCCAAACCAAGTTTGCTTCCGGATTTTGGCAAAAATACCCCATGGCAAACAACGGGTTCACCTAACAGCCACAGTGTTCGTTTAATAACTGCAGCATTTGCTTAATGACCG
Source organism: Crotalus tigris (assembly GCF_016545835.1). Lineage (NCBI taxonomy): Eukaryota > Metazoa > Chordata > Lepidosauria > Squamata > Viperidae > Crotalus > Crotalus tigris. Next base: position 6,378,845 of record NW_024096468.1, on the reverse strand, counting down.
TTGCAAAAAAAAAAAAGTCGTAAAATCAGATCAGACATGTGGTTTACCTGCTTTACAAATGTCATGACTTAGGAGCATAATGGGCAGGCTCCATGACAGTTGTAAATCAAGGACTACCTGTACAGTAAACCATGACAGAAGCTCCCTGCGTTAGTGGCTTAATCCACTTGTAAAACAGTACTTTCCAAAAACTTACTAGTCCACAGAATTCTTATACATATAATAAAGTGGGAAGGGACCTTGGAGGTCATCTAGTCCAACCCCCTGCTCAGGCAGGAAACCCTATACCATTTCAGACAAATGGCTGTCCAGTCTCTTCTTAAAAACTTCCAGTGTTGGAGCATTCACTGCTTCTGGAGGCAGGTTGTTCCACTGGTTAATTGTTCTAACTGTCAGGAAGTTTCTCCTTAGTTCTAGGTTGCTTTTCTCTTTCGTTAGTTTCCATCTGTTGCTTCTTGTCCTGCCTTCAGGCACTTTGGAAAATAGCTTGACTCCCTCTTCTTTGTGGCAGCCCCTGAGATATTGGAACACTGCTATCATGTTCCCCCTCGTCCTTCTCTTCATTAAACTGGGCACTCCCAATTCCAGCAACCGTTCCTTATATGTTTTAGCCTCCAGTCCCCTAATTCTCTTTGTTCTCTTCTCTGTATTCTTTCTAGAGTCTCAGCTAGAGACACCTTAATTCTCCAATCTTAAAGGAAACAATGGTAGGGGAACTAGACTACTTAGCAAACAAAGCACACACTGCTCCGTTCAGCAACAGCACACACTGCTCTCTTCAGATTCTTCTTTTTTGCAAACAACAAAACTGGAAACCTTTGGCTAGATTTCCATTCTTTGTTTTGCACCAAAACAAGTTCCTGCAAAGTGTTTTTGACTAGGCCAATCTAGGAGCTGACGCGTGCAGACATTGATTCGTTTTCCCATTCTTCTGGATAGCAAAAAAACCAAAAACCGTATTTCAGTTCAACCTAAATATTTGCAAGAGCAGCTGTTGTGGCAGCTTCCAAGCCAGCTACAAATAAAACCCAAGGCACAGGCTCAGAACTAACACAATGAAGCTTACAGACTGAAGGGCACCAACTTTGCTAAGATTTTAAACAAGGAAATGGGAAGAATGAGGAAAGCCAGAGGCAATTAGGATGTCATGTTAACATTTCCCAGTGTTTATCTGTACTAAATGGAGGAACAGAAAAGGCATTGCAGCTAGTCCCTGATGTACGACCATCCATTTAGCATTTATAGTAGCATGGAAAAGAAGGACTTATAAGAGGTCCTTGCACTTACGATAGATACAGCATCCCCACGGTCACGAAATCAAAATTCTGGCACTTGTATGGCATGTATTTAAGAAGCTGTTCTCCAAAGCACCTGAAGGCAGGACAAGAAGCAACGGATGGAAACTAACCATAGAGAGAAGCAACCTAGAACTAAGGAGAAATTTCCTGACAGTGAGAACAATTAATCAGTGGAACAATCTGCCTCCAGAAGTTGTGAATGCTCCAACACTGGAAGTTTTTAAGAAGGGACTGGACAGCCATTTGTCTGAAATGGTATAGGGCAGTGGTGGCGAACCTATGGCACGGGTGCCAGAGGCGGCACACTGAGCCCTCTCTGTGGGCACATGTGCCATTGCTCCAGCCTTGCCTCCTCCTGTGACCTCCTTCTCACCAGCAGTCTCCCTGGAGGAGAGTTGCCTCTGAGCATGGCCCACGTGGAGCAGCGCAACCAAGGACATGGCAGCCAGGCAGTGTAGACAAGAATCTGCCCTCATGCCCCATCGCACACAGTTGATGTTGTGGGGTGTGGGCAGAGGGCGTGGCCACCATGGTGCTGCTGGGCTGCCTGGGTGATCTGCGGTGAGCCCTGGAGGCAGTGAGTGGCCCTGCAGGCAGGTGGGGTAGGGGCAGGGGCAGGGGCAGGGGGTGGAACAGGGGCAGGGCCAGTTTTTGTGCACTTGGTCTCTAAAACGTTCGCCATCACTGGTATAGGGTTTCCTGCCTGAGCAGGGGGTTGGACTAGATGACTTCCAAGGTCCCTTCTAACTACTACTACTACTACTACTACTACTACTACTACTACTACTACTACTACTACTATTATTATTATTATTATTATTATGCCAATCCCAGGGTCATGTGACCTTTCCAGCCAGCTTCCAACAAGGAAAATCAATGGGGAAGCTGGATTCACTTAACAATTGCAAGTAATTCACTTAACCATGGCAACAAAAGTTGTAAAATTGGGTGCGACTTACTTAACAACTGCCTTGCTTAGCAAGGGAAATTCTAGTCCCAATTGTAGTCATAAGTCAAGGACTACCTGTGTTAAGCACAAAAAAAAAAAAAAAAAAAGATTGGAGGCCTAATTCCCATAAAGGCAGGAAAACCGTCTGCCTCAACTGCAGAGCATCAGGTCCAGGATGGAAACTCTCTTACTTAGCAACAGAAATTTTGGGCTCAGTTGTGGCCGTAAGCCGAGGACCAACTGTACTTTTCTGCACACAGAAAGCTACTCTAACATCTGGGCTCCAGCCATCTCTCATATGAATTTGGTAGAGAAAATATAGGCAACTAGAGGAATTCAGAGATATGACAGGACCACGCATCTCAACCAGCTAAACCTGTAACTTGTCCAGGAATCATCTTGCCATTTTAGGAAGCAGCCTTTAAATCAGACTTTTCATCTCTCTGGCTGAGGGTCATCTAATCAGCCTTCTTCACTCGGATGCCTCCTAGACACACTGGAGGATAAGTGTTGTCCAAACATATTTAGAGGGACAGACTGAAGAAGGTCGAGTCTCCCCAATATCCTTTACATCAGGGGTCTTCAAACCTGGCAACTTTAAGAACTGTGGACTTCAACTCCCAGAATTCCTGGCTGGATGGCTGAGGAATTCTGGGAGTTGAAGTCCACAGGTCTTAAAGTTGCCAGGTTTGAAGACCCCTGCTTTACATCTTCAGTAATCTCCCTGGGAAATATTAGTGGTTGATCTTGGATATAATCCTACTCTCTGTGCTTTGAACTATAGGTTGGAAATACAGGTAGTCCTCGAGTTACAGCTGTTCATTTAGTGACCATTCGAAGTTACAAAGGCATTGAAAAAGTGACTTAGGATCGTTGCAGCATCCCCTGTAGTCAGGTGATCAAAATTCAGACGCTTGGCAACTGACTCATATTTAAGATGGCTGCAGGGAATCATGTGATCATGGTTTGTGACCTTCTGACAAGCGAAGTCAGTGGGGAAGCCAGATTCATTTCATAACTGTGTTACTATATTAACAACTGCAGTGACTCACTTTTAACAACTGTGGCAAGAGAGGTCATAAAATGGGGCAAAACTCACTTTAACTGCATTGCTTAGCAACAGAAATTTGGAGCCCAAATGTAGTCGTAAGTCGAGAACTACCGGCATACCACAGCAAAATAAGAGCAGAAAATGTTCAGCAGTCTGTACATAGTTCAAATTATAATTTGGACCACATACATCACACAAAGTGCTGCTCCTGGCACAGAATCTGAAGGAGGAATGTTCTGGAATGCACAACCTGTAGATCAAGAGCAGCATTTCCCCCCCCCCCCTCTTCGGTGAGGATTAAAATGGCATTCTTTCCTTTGCCACCCTGCTGGGTTGATCTTTTATCCTTCCTTTCTTGTGAGGAATTTGGTCTCCTTCCTAAAAATGATTCCGTAGGGTAAATAAGGCCAAAGCCATCTGTCATGAGGCTTATACAGAGATTGAATTTGGAATTGCCCTAAAAAAAAAAAACCCAAAGATTACAATGTCATAGCCTGGAAATATTGCAAGGAACCGTGAAGATCATCTAAACCAGAGATAAAGAACGATGATTTGTGTCCTTTTATGATTTGTGGACTTCAATGCTGGCTTCATGCTAGCTCAGGAATTCTGGGAGTTGAAGTCCACAAGTTATAAAGGGGCCATGGGTCCTCACCTCTAATCTAGACCAGCCCTCCATCTGGTGCAAGAATCCGCTACTGCTGGACTTTTGACTGATAGCCATCTGGTCTCTGTTGAAACATAACCTGCAATGGATTGAGGTTGAAACATTTTTGATTCTTCACAACTGAAAGAATAAAATAAGCGGGGAGGTCTGCTACACGCACGCACATACATCCAGAGGTTGCTTTGAGGCAGACAGGGTTGAGGGTTTTAATTGTGTGCTTATTGTGTACGTCTTGGCAGGACAGAGGCTAAAGCTACACCAGAGGTTTGTTTCAGCTTTAATTAAAGGGGATGCTTCAAGCTGACCTGAATTAGGTGATGTATTTTATCCTGCCTTCCTTGCTCAGCTTCTTCCTCCACTAACTGCCATGTTGCCTCCTTTCTCCGAAATAAAAAATAAAAAATATCTCCCCAGGCAAAAAAAAAAAAGAGAGAGAGAGAGAGAGTAGTCATTTAGGCCAGGAAAAAGAAGAAGAAGAAGAAAAAAGAAAGATCAGTTAAAAAACCGATTTCTCCTAAGCATTCACCAGCAGAGCAAGAGAGAAAATAAGCAAAGATTTTAACTTTTGGCCTGTTACAGGTAATCCTCAACTTACGATGACCATTGAGCCCAAAATTTCTGTTGTTATGTGAGACATTTATTAACTGAGTTTTGCCCCATTTTACAGTCTTTCTTGCCACAGTTGGTAAGTGAATTGCTGCAGTTAGCCTAGTAACAAGGCTGTTAAATGAATCTGGCTTCCCCATGGATTTTACTTCTCAGAAGGTGGTAAAAGGTAGATCACATGATCCTGAGACACTGCAACCGTCATAAATATGAACCAGTTACCAAGCCTCTGAATTTTGATCATGTGACCACGGAGATGCTGCAATGGCCGTAAGTGTGAAAAAATGGTCATAAGTCACTTTTTCAGTATTGTGATTTTGAACAGTCACTAAATGAATTATTGTAAGTCAAGGACTACCTGTATTGTTTTCGAATGCCTTCTAAGTAGTAACTTGAGTAGCAGAAAGATTTGCCTCTTCCTCTTCCTCCTCCCATCTCCCTTCTTCTCCTCTTCCTCCTCCTCCTCTTCTTCCTCCCCATCCTTTCTTCCTTCCTCCTTCCCACTCAAATTACACCCCAGTATGACCTCATGTTGACCTAGAGCAGTGGTGTCAAATTGCCGGCCTATGGGCCGGATGCATCACAATGAAACCGTGTTTAGCTCATTGCCGGCAATGGGGAAAAAGTTCCGATACGTTGCATAACGTCACGTGACGTCACGAGTTTGACATGTCTGACCTAGAGGCAAGAATCTCAAATCCTGAGCTGCTTTAGGAAAGGGCACAATTAGTCCTTCTGTGTTCCCACAAAATTTCTGAGCACTACCTGCTGATCTGAGAGGTAGCGTAGTATAGTGGGTATTATTCAAGCTGGGTCAGGTCGCTTAAATCCTATAAATGTTTGCGGTTATTTGTACCTGTCTAAGAAATTTGGCAGTGATCATTCATTGTGTAGATAGATTCATTTATTAGATAGATTTAAATGTGTTTTCCATATACTCCAAAGGCTTTGCTTGAAGAGGGCAGAAGGTAGATCATAACCTTCTGGTAAATGTCCAGATAACTTAGAAAACAAATTATTGTAATCATTCTCATGACTAGAACAATTTCAAATAAGCTTTTTTTTATTATTAGGCTAGCAGAACTAAAGAAAATGTTCTCTGAAATTGAATGTGTTAATGTAACAGATAAAATAAAGGGTTTTTTTTCCCTCTCAAATGTTTTAGGGCAGCCATTCTGAGAGTGTGGTCTCAGAGGTCCCCAGAACTTTTCATGGGGTCCACGAAGTCAAATATTTTAAAATACCCCAAGAGTTAATTTCTAATACCATAAATATTGATAGATGTAATCTGCATAAACCAGAATTCTGTCGGGTGCTCAAGCATTTTTAAGAACATGAAGGGTGTTAGGAGAAGGAGTGGTAGGGGGCGGAGTCAAAAGAGGAATCGACCTAAAATCCCTACATAGCCACAAGTGGATTAAATTCAAGCTCCCTTGAATCCCATGGACCATTAGCTAACTCCAAGCAGATGCTAATCATTAATTGAGAAGACTCCTGTGTATCGGCTATTTAGCAATAAATCGGTTTAATTGGACCTTCATGTGTGGACCTGATCTTTCACATTTGACAAAGGGTCCTGAGATCAAAATGTTTTGAGAACCACTGCTTTAGGGCATCCTTTCCACATGACAGTCATGAGGGCATGGTCTAAAGCAGTTTGGGCAGCGGGGACTGGTTCCGTGGACAGAGGTTTTTCTGTGGACCAGAGGGAGCGTGGTTTTGTGTGCTGCGTGCATCCCGCAGATGGGGCTTCACTTGTTTGCGCGGCCCAGTTGCTGGTATACTGTGGCTCAGTGCTGGTCCACCGAACGGGGGTTGGGGACCCCTGGTCTAAAGCAAGGATGGGCACCTATGTCACTTTTATGACCTGTGGACTTTAATTCCCAGGAATTCTGGGACTTGAAGTCCACAGGTTATAAAATTGACACAGTTCATTGCTATGGGCAATTTGCACTAGTGCTGTTCGAGGCTCCAGATAGCTATAAACCATCTTCTCCTTTCCCATGACCAGAAGTGCACCCTTCCACCACCGCTCTGATGAACGGGGACAGTTTGCACGAGAACGGCAAGGAGGAGATCAGACAAAATGACCACGAAGATCCAAACCATACAGACGACCAAGAGGTCATCGTCATCCAGGATACTGGTTTCACAGTCAAAGTCCATGCCCCCGCAGTAGAACCCTTTCCCCTACAAGTGAGTATTTCTGCAAAGCCATTTGGTCTAACTTTCTTGGCAAGTCCCAAATCCTGATGAATCATCTGCCAGTCGACTTAGCAGTTATTGCCTCAGATTCGTCTTCCCCATCCTAGTACCCTCCAGATGTGTAGGAACTGCAGATGCTAGATTTCTTAGCCAGATACATTGGCATTTTCTAGCCTGAAATCTCACTTGAGATGAGATTCTGAATTGATCCAGAGCTAGGTTTTAAATTTGTTGCATGGCTACTTGCGGTTCCAGATGGAGTAATTGCAGAATAAATGAAGCTCTGTTTGTCTATGGCAGGGGTAGGCAACCCTGGCTCTTTTATGACTCATGGACTTCAATTCCCAGAATTCTGGGAGTTGAAGTCCATGAAGTCATAAAAGAGCCAGGGTTGCCTACCCCTGTTCTATGGAGATTCTCAAATCATCTAGGTCCTGGTTGTTCCAAAGGTGCTTTTTCTAAAAGGCAACTGGACTTTCTTGGGTTTTTTTTCTTTTTTTGAAAACCTTTCACTTCTCCTTCAAGAAGCTTCTTCAGTTCTATTTAGCTTTCTCCTAAAGTAAGCTTCTATTTAATTTTTTCAGGTATTCTTCAGAGAAAATGTATGAAAATGTATTCCACCCATGGTATGGTGGGCCATTAAATACACAATCCCCCTTCTGGGTCACTCAGTAATCCTGCCAAATCCACACTTTGCTTTCATCTTTTTCCTCTTTTAAGGACTATAAACAATCTGAAAAGTTTGGGCTTCTGCAGACGTTGGCTTCTTTGACAGTTCTGATTACACAATCTTCTGCAGTTTGGTCAAAGTTCAGATAAGTGAGCAAGAGAGTAAATAATTCTCTCCCAGGTTAAATTCTTCTAGAGCGATGTTGGAACTGATTGAATGCATTTTATTAGAAAAAAAACAAGAAAGGCTGCATTTGGGTGGTGTGACATGTTGAGGATTTTCTATACACTAGGCTTCAGAGGAAAGATTGAGGCATACACAAACATGCTGGCTGGGGAATTCTGGGAGTCGAAGTCCACATGTCCTAAAAGTTGAAAAACACTAGTGTAGACCATTCTGAAGAGAGCCAGTTTGGAGTAGTGGTTAAGGCACCAGGCCAGAAACCAGGAGACTCTGAGTTCCAGTCCTGTTTTAGGCTAAAGCCAACTGGGGAATCTTGAGCCAGTCACTCTTTCTCAGTCCTCGGAAGCAGGCAATGGAAAACCACTTCTGAAACTTTGCCAAGAAAACTGTAGGGACTAATCCAGTCGGTTGTCAGAAGTTAACACTGTCTAAAAGGCACACATGCATACACACACACGCAGACACACAATATCCATTCTTTCAGAGAGCTTGTTCACACATTGTGTTATACCATGGTTTATTTAACAAGCCACAGTTGACTAGGTCCATCAACATATGAAGCTATAAAACCATAACAGCCAAGTCTCTATAACATTATAGGCAAAACTAAACAAACTATATTAGTTTAGGAGGAGAGCCGGACACTTTTTAAAGCCATTGTGTAACTTTGCAGAGTTTAAGTATTTTGTGGGCCAAACTATTGCATGGTCTCCCATAAGCACCATTTTAGTTAACTTTTTAACTTTAATTTATGGCCAGTGGATTTGTTTCCAACTCCTGATGGAGCAAAATGTGTGATCCAAGTCAGACCAGTACATTTTGTTGAATGTCCAGAGGAGCCAAATCAAGTCATCTTACTTATTCTTCTCCACTATATTTTCCTGATCCAAAAGCTGTGGATCATCATTTACAGAAGGAATCATATCCTTGTTATCTGCATTTAGAATTCTTCCTCTTCTGTAGGATTTGAGATAAAGACCATATCTCCTCCTGTTTCTGCTTTCTGAATTAATGTGATTATTCCTTAGCTTTTTTTTGACAGTTGCTTTTAAAAAAAGTATTTTATTTAAATATTTCACCTTTTCTCCAAGAAATTTATTATTCAGGCAAGTGGCTGAGGAATTTGGGGCTTGATGTCCACATATCTTAAAGTTGCTAAGGTTGAGAAACACTAGTTTAGTAATTTGCTTACCCGTAGTTTTCTTAAGCTTGGATTAAGTTTTATCCTTCACTTTTGTAGAGAAGATCTGATTTCAATGTGTGTTTTGCTTTGAATGCCTGCATTGTATATTTTGAAAACACTTTTCACATGCCCTGTAGAAATCCTAAAGGAAAACTGAGGACAGTTGTGACCCTCTCTTCTCTCGTCTGTCCCCTGCTCTGCCAGGTGTCCCCCCAAGAGATGGTTCAGGAGATCCACCAGGTTTTGATGGATCGCGAGGATACCTGTCACCGAACATGTTTCTCTCTGCAGTTAGATGGCAATGTTCTTGATAACTTTGCTGAATTGAAGACCATTGAAGGCTTACAAGAAGATTCAGTATTGAAGGTAGTTGAAGGTAAGAACTGATATATAAGGAGTAGTTGAAGGCAAGAGTTGCTATCTAGGGCACGATACATGGAAAGAAAGGTCCTTCCTAGGAATCCAACTACCCATTTATCTCTGGATATTGGCTCCAGAGCTCATTGATTCCAAACATGTTGGCTTGGAATTTTAGGGGATCTGGTGTACCTGGATGGGCCATTTTAAAGGAGGTTGCTATAACATTTGGTATCGGGGCTCCAGCATGTAGATCAGTGGTTCTCAACCTTTTTAATGCCGTGACCTCCAACCGGTCATAAGTTGAGGACTACTCAACCGGTCGTAGGTCGAGGACCACTCAACTGGTGCAGCACCGTTTGCAGAATGGGACTTTTGCTGGGCTCAGCAGGGCAGAGACAGCCTGGACAATTCCTATTGGCTTTTGAAAGCCAATAGAATTAGACTCTATTCAAGAGAGTCTATTCTATTGGCTTTCAAAAGCCAATAGAATAAAAGGGAGTAGCACAGCTAAGGAAAAGGGGGGAAAAAATGGCGGACTGCGTTGTTTGGTGACCCCTGTGAAATGGTCATTCGACCCCAAATGGGGTCCCGACCCACAGGTTGAGAACCACTGATGTAGATGTTCTTCTTGATTTTCAAAAGATGGAATTGATCAAGAAAAGTCTTAAAGATATGTAAGACTCAGGAAAAGAAAATGTGAAAAGAACACAACAAAAGGAAACATTGCATTTCTTAGAGTCCAGCAGCTTAAAGTGGCATTTGCAATAGTTTTTAAGTATTAAATAAATCCATGCAGAATATGGATTTGTTCTAGCAGTGTTCCAATATCTCAGGGGTTGCCACAAAGAAGAGGGAGTCAAGTTATTCTCCAAAGCGCCTGAAGGCAGGACAAGAAACAACGGATGGAAATTAACCAAAGAGAGAAGCAACCTAGAACTAAGGAGAAATCTCCTGACAGTTAGAACAATTAACCAGTGGAACAACCTGCCTCCAGAAGTGGTGAATGCTCCAACACTGGAAGTTTTTAAGAAGAGACTTGACAGCCATTTATCTGTAATGGTATAGGGTTTCCTGCCTGAGCAGGGGGTTGGACTAGAAGACCTCCAAGGTCCCTTCCAACATCATCATCATCAGTAGTAGTAGTAGTTTGTATTTGTAACTTACAACATTAGGTGGTGTATCAGCTTTAGTTGTTGCTCAGTTGAAGCTGATGCACCCAACATTTTTAATATTATCCATTTTAATGTTTCTTTTGAATATTGCATTTTAGTTTCAGGTATTATATGTCATGTTTTTTTTAATGTGAGTAGAAAGATTGGGAATTAGTGTAATAAAGAAACAAGAGAGCTGAATACAGATCGTCCTTGATTTAAGACTATGATGGAGCCTGCCAACTACAGTAATAAATGGTAACAGTTGTAAAGTGGGTCATCACACAACTGCCCCAATTTTATGATTTTTTTTATGGCGATCATTAAACGAACACTGTGGGTTGTTAAGCGAACACATTGTTCGCTTTGGGAGGTTTTTGCCCAGATCATCGTAAATCACAGTCCCATAACAGTGGGACACTGCAAATGACTGTAAATGTGGGCCAGTTGCCAAGCACCCGAATGCAGTCACATGATCAGCGGGGTGGGAGCTGGCCATCAGAACTTCGGAGCTCGATCATAAGTACCTTTTGGGGAGGTCTGTCTTAACTTTGAATGTTTGCTAAGCAACCTTCTGTAAGTTGAGGACTACCTGTAATGAGTTTTTGTTTTCTTTTTTTAACTTTTGTCTACTCTTCTGCATTCCTAGAGCCATATACAGTTCGAGAAGCTCGGATACACGTCCGTCATGTCCGTGATCTCCTCAAGAGCCTTGATCCATCAGATGCCTTCAATGGTGTTGACTGCAACTCACTGTCATTCCTCAGTGTCTTCACCGATGGGGACCTTGGAGGTATTGAGAAATGGATACTTCTCTACTGAGAGGAATTATCTTGCTTAGTCCTGAGCCATTGGGGTTTTGATGCAGTTCCTTCTGATGTGGCTCGTAGAGAAGGCGAGCCTAAGGCAGAAGCATTCAGTAGCTTTCCAGGCTGCATATGTGCGTCGTACCCTTGTAAGGATAGTTTTTGTATAACTTCATCAGCCAAAGCTGTTTAAAATTAATTTTGCAAATTTTGGCTGACTTTAAATTCTTACCAGTTCTAAAAGCGTAACCACCTTAAACCTCTTTTAACAACCAAGTCGGCAAAAATTTATTATCAAAATTAGGTTTTATCGATAATCCGTGAAAAATTATGATGGATATAGGCTGCAAGTAGCATCATATCACCACCCTTGAGGGCCTCCCCCAAATTCTTCCCAACCTCGCAAATCTTGCCAAGGAATGCCAGAATCGGGTGCAACTTGTTTTGAGTGGTTTTCTTTTACATTAAAAAAAAATGACACCTTAAATTCCCATTTAATTTGGAAGGCTTGCAGACGACAGCGATGGTGATGTCCATTGTACTCCTGTGATATGGTGGGTTGCTGATCTCTGATTTATGCAGTAATACATTCAGTAGCATTTAAGGCATCAAATTTAGACATGCTTGGTATAAACACATGTCTGCCATCCAACAAAAAATAAAAAAATAAAAATAAAAAACCTCAAAGGGCAGATTCAATGGACCACTAGGTCTTTTGCTGCTGTTAGTTTTCTACGTTTCTAAGTGACTTATTTGTCCTTTCAATAAAAGCCGTGTCCGCATATAGAGACCTTTTTCATGGAGAGGTTGATTTTGAGACTATGCAAAGCACTGCTTAACAGAATTGATTCAAGTACAGGTCTAAAACTGCTGGTAGAGATATCCAAGCAATGAGGCATCCCATGCTCTGCTTCCTGCCCTACTTGCGGGGACCTAGCTGGTTGGGGTGCTGCAGTGTCCCTGGGGTTGGTCGTAAGGGCGAATGTAGCTCAACTTTGTTCATATGATTGCAGTGGTGCTGCAGCAGCTATAATTTTGAAAACTCGTGATAAGTAGCTATTGGGATGGGGAGGTCTGTCCCAACTGCCAACAGTTGTTAAGTTGTAAGTCATAAGCTGAGGACTATCTGTATCAGAGAATGAAGGTTTTCTCCCTTTTCTTTGTGAGGGCCAACTTTCCAGTCCTCATGGTCTCTCCTTGGAAGTGTGAATTGGGCCACGGATGACAAGATGAAGTCATTTGTCCTCTTTTCTTAAGTTCACCTGCTGGACCTACCCTGATAATGCTAATACTTTTTTTTTTTAATCTCCCCCCCATGTTTTAATTCTAGACAGCGGCAAGCGGAAGAAGAAGGGTACAGAAATGGAGCAGATTGACTGCACCCCTCCTGAGCACATCTTACCCGGAAGCAAAGAGAGGCCGCTCTGCCCTCTTCAGCCTCAGAACCGAGAATGGAAGGTAGCATCCGTAGATCTGCAAGTAGGAAAGCTGGTCGTCACTTCCAGCACTTGTTCAGAATGCCTGCTTCCACTCTCCTGTCTCCTCCCAGATAAACCCCACCTTTTTCAGTATTCCATGCCAAGGAAGCCCACAAAGAGGCAGGCATTGCTTGGCCAGAAGCATTTCCTATATAAATTCCAAAGGACCATTCCATACAGTAATGTTATTTCTGTGTATTGTACAGTATATCACACAGTGATGGCGAACCTTTTAGAGACCGAGTGCCCAAACTACAACCCAAAACCCACCTATGCATCGTCAAGTGCCGGGTGGGTGTGGCCCATTGGGTGGGCGTGGCTGCAGTGGTAACGGCAGACTGGGTGGGACTAAAAAGTTCAATCAATCAATTCTAACTTTGCAAGAACTTTTTTTTCCCTTGAGAAGTTGAAATTGACTGATTGAACCTTTTTTTTTTTTTTTTGCACATGGCAGTGGAGGCTTAAAGCAAAAAGGTTTTATAAAACCCAGCTGAAGGCCTAGGACTGGGGCGATGACGCGTGTGCCCACAGAGAGGGCTCTGAGTGCCACCTCTGGCACCCGTGCCAGAGGTTTGCCACCACTGGTATATCATTTGCTGAGGGAGAGGGAGGGAGAGAGACAGAGTAAAATGAAAGTAGAAATCCAGATAACCCATCCTCCGGACGCGCAATTCATTTTCCGTCTGAAAAATACAGGAAACAATTTTCATACAGAAAGTAATCCTTGTTTAGTGACCATTCATTGTTTTGCCAGGGTCAGGGGGGTGATTGGATGTCCAGGCAATTTGTTCTTTTGGATCCAGAGACAATAAGCGCATCAGTAAATAAAGGGATTTTAAGCTTCATTATTACCTCAATCAAATGGATTTAAAAACATGAAAGCATATATACGGAGAAAGTTGAGATCTCAATCTCTTATAAGGAGCTCCTTAATAATGAAAGCAGAGATATTTCCAAGGATGGCCACTTTCCTCAACATCCAGAGCTAGGCTCCGTGCAGAAGCTCCCCAGGGAGAATAACAACCACCCCAAGGTTTTTATCAAAACCAGGCACCATGACCTCGTGGCCCTGTTATGGTCAGGAGACTGCAAGACCTGCCCATGGCTGGCTGGCTTGCACATGATTCTGGGATGGGAATCAAAAATCTGAGACTTTCACAGTAAGGAAAGCTTTTTCACTGCATGAAAGCTCCTCCTCCTTTATTTAATAAACAAGAATAAAGAAAGCAATTAGCTCAGAATGAGCTCTAAACGTCTAGACCAGAGGTAGGCAACCTTGGCTCTTTTATGACTCGTGGACTTCAACTCCCAGAATTCCTGAGCCAGCCATGCTGAGGAGAAAGGGAGAGGCTTCCATGCTGAGCCATGCCGGCTCAGGAATTCTGGAAGTTGAAGTCCACAAAAGAGCCAAAGTTGCCTACCCCTGCTCTAGACTTTAAACTTGAAGGAGAAATCAAAATATGTGACTAAATTCCTAGAAATAACAATGGTTTTCCACATTGCCACTACTACACTCATTTGGTGAACGTTCAGTTATAAGGGGAACTGAATGAGGGAGATTTATGACCAGTCCTCATAGTTGTGGCCATCGCAGCAGCTCCACAATCATGTGATCTGGGCAAGTGGCAACTTGTTCTAAATTATGATAGTCACAGCGTCCCGCAGTCATGGGATGACCATTGGAGACTTTCGCTACTGGCTTCCAACAAGCAGGGTCCACAGGAAAGTGGCAGGAGGCTGTAGATGGTGATCATGTGATTGTGGGATGCTGCAACTACAAAGCATTCATCCACAAACAGCATCTTAAGACAGCCAGGACTGCTGTCATAAGTTGGCATGGTCATGTGATGTTGTGCCGTACATCCGCATCTCTTAATGACAGAATTCCCAGCCCTGATTACCATCGTTAAGTAAGTGCTTCTTGTACCAAGGCAGGTCATTTGTCAGCCGGTTCACAATTGCCTGTCAAATCATAACAACTTGTCTTGGTCTTGGATAAGGATTTTTCCGAGTCCAGCTTGCAGCTGGTTTGCACCGACCTTAAGACCCACTGCATACAAAGTGTATTCCGGCTGCTGGACCTTACAAGGATTTCCCAGCAAGAAGAAACTGCATGAATACCCCAAAGCTTGGACCATAAGAAAGGCCGAGCGCAAAAGAATGGAGGCCTTTGAACTATGGTGCTGGAGAAAACTCCTGCGAGTCCCCTGGACTGCAAGGTGATCAGTCCTAGAGGAGTTCAACCCTGACTGTTCTTTAGAAGGCCAGATCCTGAAGTTGAAACTCAAGTACTTTGGCCATCTAATGAGAAGGAAGGACTCACTGGAGAAGAGCCTAATGCTGGGAAAGATTGAGGGCAAAAGAAGAAGGGGATGACAGAGAAGGAGGTGGCTGGATGGAGTCACTGAAGCAGTAGGTGTGAGCTTAAATGGACTCCAGAAGATGGTAGAGGACAGGAAGGCCTGGAGGAACGTTATCCATGGGGTTGCGATGGGTTGGACACGACTTCGCAACTAACAACAACAACCACAAAGCTTCCCAGAGCAAATGCTTCTTACTTCTGGAAATCTGGCATGGTAGCAGAGGAAGAAATAATGATACAGGAAACATTTCAAGTGTGAACGGCTCCAATTGCAAAATGCCTCCTCAATGAGAAGCAGCTGCATGGAACAAAGAGCAGAGTTTTGTTTGCATCAAAGTCATTTCAAGTTCAGATCTCTTTCTGCAACCCTAGAACCTTTCTCTTTTTAGTTGGAGATGCAGATCAATTTTAGGAGTGTCACTTTTTGGAGGTTTTGTGGGAATCGCTTTCTTCCAAATCCTCATCTTTTTCTGGTTGCCTCTGTGATTCTGCCCATTTCCCATCCTAGGGAAAAAAAAATCTGGATTTTACTGCAGGACAAAAGATCCCAAGTGTGTTTCATGGAAATATTATGGGTTAACAATTTTCTGAATCCCAAGTACCTTCCCATAAAACAGGCTGTTAATTATTCTTCTGCAATCGGTCACTAGAAGGAACAAAGTCCAGAGTTGAGTCCCTCTTACACTTTTCTGCTAAGATACCCCCAAGACTACGTGAAGGATATCATAAACACAGTGGCAACAGTCAAGAGAGAGAGTGGTTTATTCCATTGCACTAAATATAATAGGCAGATAGTCCTTGAATTATGACTACAATTGGAACCAGAATTTCCATTGCTAATCGATGCAGTTATTAAGCGAGTCACATCCAATTCTATGATCTTTCTTCCCACGATTCACTGCAGTTAAGTGGATCACTTGGTCATTAAGCAAATCTGGCTTCCTTCATTGTCTATGCTTGTCAGAAGCCAGCTGGGAAGGTCACAAGTGGCAATCACATAACCCTCGGACGCTGCAACTGTCATAAATATATCTGGTTGCTAAGCAGTCAAATTTTGATCATGTGACTCGAGATGCTACAACAATCATAGATGTGAGGACCGGTCATAAGTCACTGTTTTTAGTACCGTTGTAACTTGGAACAGTCCCTAAATAAAGTGTATAAGTCGAAGACTACATGGAATTTGTAGTTTGTAAACTCTAGGTGAACATATGTGATGTGACTGAACCTCTTCATGCCAATTAAATAATGGTTTAGGGCAGGGGTAGTCAACCTTGGCTCTTTTATGACTCGTGGACTTCATCTCCCAGAATTCCTGAGCCAGCTAAGCTGGCTCAGGAATTCTGGGAATTGAAGTCCACGAGTCATAAAAGAGCCAAGGTTGACTACCCCTGGTTTAGGGAAATGAATAAACCTACCCAATCGCTGTCTCAAAATATTGTGCTCTGATAAAATGCAAAATAATATCAAAGGCCACAAACTCCACATTCTGGGAGTTGGAGTCTGTGTGTCTTAAAGTTGCCAAGGTTGAGAAACACTGGTCTAAAATTTGAGGCTTTGGAAACGATTGAGAACAGAAAGACAAGTGGAGACAAAAATAATTTGGGAATGTATAGAAATTCTTGCAGCTGTCTCCATGTAAGGCGTAACATACCAACTGAGAGCTTTGGAATTTATCATTTTAATTCAGAATATGTCTGGAATGCAGATCCTTGAGTTATTAAACTATTATTATACCAAAAGGAGAGAGAAACTACAAAGCCATTGATTGATTGATTATCTAAATTGTTTACATGGTGCTTTTTTTTTTCTTTTTTTGTCACTCCCAAGAGGGAATGTAGATCTGTGGCTCTTGCTCACCTTTCAATTTTCTCTCTTTGATCTCTGCCCATAACTCCTCAAGCCTCTGCAGTGCCTAAAAGTCCTAACTATGAGTGGCTGGAATCCACCACCTGGCAATCGCAAGATGCACGGAGATCTCATGTACTTGAATGTCATCACGGTAGAAGATCGACATGTCAGCATTACCGCATCCACCCGAGGTTTCTACCTCAATCAGTAAGTAGCTAAATATCTGGCTTTTTTCTCGGTTCCCTTGTCAAATGCCATATGGTTCATTTTGATGCTGGTGTTTCAGAGCCTTATTTTGGGCTCAGCTCCATTTTTGGGACAGTCTGCATATGTCTCTTTTTTGGGTGCACATCTGTGCTTTGAGCAAATGACTTCTCCTTGATTTTGGGAGACAGGCTGTAGGACCTTGCATTAAGTTCACACTGTGGATAGAATTTACCATTTCTGATGATTACCATTTTTTTATTTGAATTTGGAAGATCCAGTGGCATTTCTGTTGTTCCTCTGTTCTAATCATAATGCTGTTGCTTATATCACCAAACTGCTCTTCATTGACAGAGATATGAGGGCTGCACGAAAAGGACAGTGCTCCAAAAGAGGGCAGGGTTTGGGTGATCTTTTTTGGGGGAAAAAAATTAAGGCATTTTAAGCAGTAAAATGGGTTTCTGCAATACCAAAGACACCTATTTTGACCTTTAAACCAGGGGTCGCCAACCTATGGGCTGCAGCCCAGTCCTGGGCTGCAAGCTCTTGGCCAGCGGGCCACGGAGATGGCTGGTTGGTGTGCGCACGCATAAGTGCGCATTTCCCCCCACTCTCACTAGTACCTGCAGTCCTGTTTGCGTGTGGGCGCGAATGGGGCCACTAGCACTGGGCGGGTTGCACAGCCATTTGTGCATGCGTGAATGGGGCTGCTAGCCCCTGCAAGGGGGTACACGGCCGTTTGCATATGCGCATGTCACCAGCACATGCTGCATGTGCAAATGGGGCTGCTAGTGTCGCACCAGTGCGCATGGCCCCATTTGTGTGCGCATGCACACCAGTTTTGAAGCTGCTCTCCTTCCCTCTGGGCCATGAGCCTGGAAAGGTTGGAGACCACTGCTTTAAACTAGCCCCCACTTTGGTCCCAGTTGGAACTTGAGCAACAAAATGAATGCTGAGGGATCCTGTACCATCATCTTTGTACCACCAAGTAGAGAAAAAGGGCAGGCAAAGAGAGCACCAATTTTTGACACACCGGTAGTCCTAGACTTACAACCTGTTGCTTAGCAACTCTTCCAAATTACAATCAACCCGAAAATGGTGACTTACAACCCAGATTCGAAGTTCCAACAGTCAGACCCTCTCCCCAGTCACACGACCGGACTTCAGGCGCTTGGCAAACATGGACCTGTTTATTGCCATTTGCAGCGTCCCTTGTTCACATGACCCTGTTTTACAATGGTTTGGCCGAAAACTGATACTTCCACTTTTTGACAAAACCATTCCCCTAGTGAACCATTGGTTTGCTTAACAACTTTTAACATTCGCTTAATAATTGTTGCATTCACTTTATGACTGCTGCATTTGCCCCAGAATTGTGACTGATCCATTTTATGACCGTCATGACATACAAGCATAATAGAGCCTGCCCATTCATATGGCATGGACTACTCAAAGAGCCAGGGGACTGAGGAGGCTTCGAGCCCAAGGAGTGTTGACCGTGGATCTCTTTTTGGGGGAAATGGGATGTTCCTCTTGAATCTTGGACATTCCAAGCTATGCAATGTAACACTTCTTTACACAGGTCAAATTGACAATCAAAAGCAGATTAGTGGGATCCTGTTCCCCATGAGAAAAGTTTGAGTTGAAAAGTTGAGTTGATCAAATGCCACATAACTGGCCTGTTACATCCAGAATCAAATCTGGGGTTGACTTCTGGTTTGCTGAATGACTTGGTGGCTGTTTTTCTCATTTTGCCTGGATAAAGTTTAGGCTGTTACTAGCCGTGGCATTGCCACTAAATGTCTTCATCTTTGTTCCTCACAGGTCCACAGCTTATAACTTCAGCCCTAAGCCAGCTAATCCCAGCTTCCTCAGCCATTCCCTGGTAGAGCTCCTGAACCAAATTAGCCCAACTTTCAAAAGGAATTTTGCAGCTCTGCAGAAGAAACGGTATTTTTTCTCTATTAGCCTTTTATAGTCTCTCTCTTTCTCTCCCTCCCCCCCCCCACACACATACATGTACCCTTTCTACATTCCAGCTGAGGATCATTTTTTCATTTGTTGTTTCCTTTTCATTCTTTGTGTTACAAGCATTTTAAGGATGCACCATCTGTTATTTATTTATTTATTAGATGTTTATCCTGCCTTTATTGCTTCAAAAGTAACTCAAGGCAGTGAACATACTTGTTACTCCTTCCTTCTTTTATTTTCCCCACAACAACAACCCTATGAGGTGGGCTGGGTTAAGAGAGAGTGACTAGCTCAAAGTCACCCAACCAGTTTTCATGCCTAAGGTGGGATTAGAACTCATTTCCTGGTATCTAGGCCAGTATCTTACTGAAACTGGCTGTCTGTTTATTTTTTCCTATTTGTTTGTAATTCTTGCTTTTTGCTAGTAGAGCACCCAAAGCAAATAACATTTTTTTAAAACAACAGTGTAAATACTTAACATCTCATTTCAAAACCCACACAGAAAAAGCCTAGCTGGAGAGTTATTATTATTTAAACATGTATGCTGCTGAATCGTCTGGGTTCTTGATGGCATACAACAAAATCAAGTACAGTAAGAACTTCCACAATAAACTAAAACAAAACATCCATAGTGTGGGAGATAAAAATATGGCCCCCTCCTCATATAATAAGACGAGGCTGGAACAAACCTGAAATAGGCCCCACAGTAGTGATTTAAAGCTTTAACTTGAACTTTATGTTGTTTCACAATACGGATGTATTATTTGTAATCTGCTGAGTTTTGTGCAATATAAAGTGCAAAGTAGGTACAATAGTAAAGGAAAAAACAGCAGGTTTTGTAAAAGAGGAACCTCACAGTCAGCAGAGTTACTGGAGATGCTTGGATTTAAAGGGACTTCGAACTTTAGAAAGAATGAGACCCACAACTTTTAATTCCATTTTTTAAAAATATGTTAATCTTAGTTTGGAATTTGTAGACTTGTATTTTAGAAGAGGAGCAGTACTAATCACTGTGTTTCATTTTATTTCAAACCAGGGTCCAGAGGCACCCACTAGAGAGAATATCCACCCCCTTCCAAGTATACACGTGGACAGCTCCTCTAGCAGAACATGTCATGGATTGTGTAAGAGCAGAAGATGCGTACACCTCTAGACTGGGCTACGAAGAACATATCCCAGGACAGGTATAAAGACACACTGGGCTTTGTGGATTTCTTCATTTGCTTTTACAGGGGGTCTCTATATTCCATTAATTCTTACTGTCCATGAGGCACCTTTTAAGTCTCCTGGGAAAAAAATCTTATTTTGAGAACCAAACATCAAAGGAAAGCTGATAACCTCTAGGCCAGGGATAGGCAACCTTGGCTCTTTTATGACTCTTGGACTTCAACTCCCAGAATTCCTGAGCCAGCATGGCTCAGCTTGGAAACCTTTCCCTTTCCCCTCAGCATGGCTGGCTCAGAAATTCTGGGAGTTGAAGTCCACGAGTCACAAAAGAGCCAAGGTTGCCTACCCCTGCTCTAGGCAGATTCTTATATCACCAAAAGATCCAACAGGAGTTCCTCCATAACAGAGAAGAGAACAACAAAACCATGTTGTCACTCCATATGTTGCAGGAATATCCAAAAAGCTTAGGAGTATTTTTAACCAACACAACATGCGTGCACACTTTAAATCCAAGAAAACATTAAGGCAGAAGCTCGTCCACCCCCAGAATAAAACAGCCAGACACAAACTGAGCAATGTTGTATATGCACTACAATGCAGTGAAACACATGCAGATTATATATTGGGGAAACAAAACAATAACTTCACAAGCCTATGTCACAGCACAAAAGAACAAACCCACGAGGATAGGATTCAGCAGTCCATCTGCATGCGAAATACAAAGGTCATTCTTCAGCAAAGTCCACATTCTGGACAGAGAAGGCCTCTGATTTGAAATAGCAATACCACTTAAGACTTATATACCACTTCATAGTGCTTTACAATCCTCTCTTAAGTGGTTTACAAAGGCAGCATATTGCTCCCAACAAACCAGATCCTCATTTTACCGACCTCGGAAAGATGGAAGGCCAAGTCAGCCTTGAGCCAGTGAGACTCGAACAGCAGGCAGTCAGCAGAGTTAGCCCGCAATACTGCAGTTTAATCACTGTGCCACTACAGCTCAGAGGGATCAAAGAGGATATCTCTGAAAATTGAATTGGGGAGGGATACAACACCACTTCTTGTTTAAACTTAGTCTTTTCAGTAGTCCACGCTCATTTGTGCTCTGATTCAGATGTCCCTGAGAGTACAGATAATTCCCAGAGGCCTCAACGACTCTCAGAGAGCTAACAACTGACCTTCAGAGCACTAACGACCAGATGACTGCAAAGAATATAAATCCTTCTATTCCCCACCATTCAATCAACTGAAGAAGCTTCTTGGCTGAGAAGCGAAAAGTTTTCAAGGAAAAAAAAACAAGAAAGTCCAACTGCTTTTTTGAAAAGCACCTTTGGGACAACATGACCTGGGTGATTGAGAATCTCCATAGACAAAAAAGCCCACAGTTTTACGATACTGAAATAACTATTTTTGTTTTGAACAATTTCATCTGTTTATTGTGATACACCTTAACAGCTCTTTGCAGTCTTGAAAGGTGCTTTTAGTGCATGATTTAAGTTTGTAATTCGGCTCAGTTTCATTTTAAGGTCTTTGTTGAAGTGTTTGTTATATCTCCTTCCATTTTGTCAAATGCTTTGAGAAGCCTTTTTAGGGTCTAAAACCCTATTTTTTTTATAAAAAAAAAACACTGATCCTTTAAAATTGCTTAGCAAATAAAATATATTATATGATTCACACCCAATAAATCATTGTTTTAATAGATCTTGAGTTAGCATATATTTGTCATTTGGATACTGTTCACATTTAACATACCATTTGTTGTTTTTGATGTAGTCTGGATTTTTTTCATCTTTGTTAATCTGTGTCATTTATCAATTTACAATAATACAAATTATAGAAATCAATGCAAATTGAATTTAAATGACATATGCCCGCTCTCTTCAAATTACTCAAACAATTTACTGTAGTATTTTAAGAGCTGCTAAATTATGTTTACACACAAGGTAATAATATAGATGCAAAAATCAGTTCCTGCTTTCTTAAAATAAAAGTTGCTCTGTGAGTGAGATGGGTTTTTTTTCTAAATTTGATTATATAAATAAAAAAAACGAATTAAAAGCTCACAAGTTCTTCTCTTGCAAATGAGCCACGTGCCTGGTTTTATTGCTGAGAAGCCACCATTTCCTGATCCATTTGAACTGGCAAGGCACAGATAATCCTGGTTAATATGATAGAATAAAATGCAAGAGCTCAGCTCAAAAGGGAAATGTGGTTTCAGACAGCCAGAAGCATTCAGTGAACCAGAGAGAATACCAGATTGCCGTCTTCTGTGTTTCTGCCCAAGATTGGAAAGTTGGTTTCTTTGTGTGCTTGCATTTAATATATTTAGCCTCTTCTCTAATCTCCTTTCAGACCAGAGATTGGAATGAGGAATTGCAGACAACCCGAGAACTGCCACGAAAAAATCTGCCGGAAAGGTTGTTGAGGGAACGAGCGATCTTTAAGGTAAATTTCAAACCCTGCAGGGAAATAGACAGGTCCAGACAGAGACAACAACAAAAAAGCACAATCACAAGTTTCTAGTCCTTATTGTCAGGAAGGATGACACCTAAGATAAATTTTATTTTTTGTGCTCAGTGCTTAGAAATGGAAACTTGACAGATGTTTGGTGAGGCTGCTTTTCAGCAAGACCGTGGAATCTGGTTTAAGGCAAGACACAATAGGAGAATTGCCAGCCCTACAAGATTAATTTATTTCCTTTGGTCAATAATTAAAGTTTACACGACTAATCCCCTTCTAGAAGTCGGTTGAAATAAGCACTCTATTGCTGAAAGCAAAGGTAAATTGCAAAAGGCTGGATATTTCTTGCATAAGAGGTGGACTGTGGCTGTTTTAGTCCCGAACTCCTGAGATTCCCATTAAGAAAGAGATCATAAGTTAGCGGTCAAAGGTTAGTGGTTTGTAATTTGGCACACCAAAAGTTATAAGGTTAATCCTTAGCTTCCCTAGTTAAATTGCAGATAATGGGAGATGCAAATAATCTGTCTGACTGAGACCCTGACTGAGAGCAAAAGAGCAGAATCCTAGCTTAGCATCAGAACTGCTACTTTGTCCAAAGTTCAGTCAATAGTGTCTCCAGAAAGACTTTAAGGGAATAGTAATGGCTACTACTAGTCAAGGTAGGCCAAGAATTTGCAGCCTAAAACCACTGGGTTGCAACTTTTACAAGACCTTGCTCAGACTATGCTGATTGGAATCGGTGGAAGGTGAAATTACGTACACCTGGAAGCCACCAGGTGACCAGCTTTAGCTGTAGGAAGAATTAAGCTAGTTCAGTCTTTCTCATCTTTGGCAACTGGCACCTTTAAGATTTGTGGACTTCAGCTCCCAGAATTCCCTAGCCAGCATAGCAGTAGAAGTACACGTATAGTAGAAGCTCATCCACAGCCAGAATTCTGGGATTAGAAGTCCATGCGTCTTACAGTTGCCAAGATTGAAAAGCACTGAGCTAGATGAATCACACCAGCTTCTAAATTCCTGTTGTTGATGCAGTGAACAATTTAGTCTTCTTCAGTTAGCGTTAGGGCCCTAGTTCCTGACCCTGGATCTGTATATTGGAGGCCTAGAACAGGGGTAGGCAACTTTGGCTCTTTTATGACTCGTGGACTATGCTGGCTCAGGAATTCTGGGAGTTGAAGTCCACGAGTCATAAAAGAGTCAAGGTTGCCTACCCTGGCCTAGAATGTAAACAATAAGAAAAATTAAAATGAGGTTCCCTTTTTCAAAATGTTATTTCATGATAGTATTTTCTGTGTTATATGCTGTAGCTTGACAGGGCGGAATCCAAGAAAAAGCTTTTCTCTTTTCATTGTGATCTTGGTATACCTGGGAGAATTACTTTTTTTAATGTTGTTTTTTTAAAATGTACAATTAAAAGAATGAAAAAAATCAAGCATATAAATGCAAATAAATCAAAAACACAGTATAAACAAAGGATTGTTGTAGGGAAAATAGAAGGCTATATGCCACCTTGAGTTGCTTAAAAATAAAACTGAGATTAAAAGGGGAGGGTGGGAAGGAAGGGAGGAAGGGGGGCAAGGAAGGAAGGAAAGAAAGAAAGAAGAAACTTGTAACTTCGAACAGTCATCGAATAAACTTTGTAAGTCGAGGACTTCCAGTACTTGGAAACTAGACATGCCTAAATTAAGGAATGTCACTGGTCTCGTAATCTAGTAATCATTTGATTGTTTTGCCCTTCCCAGGTTCACAGTGACTTCACCGCAGCGGCCACCAGAGGCGCAATGGCAGTCATTGATGGCAACGTGATGGCCATCAATCCGAGCGAGGAAACCAAGATGCAGATGTTTATCTGGAACAACATCTTCTTCAGCTTGGGTTTTGACGTCCGGGACCACTATAAGGACTTTGGAGGAGATGTGGCTGCTTACGTGGCCCCAACCAATGACCTCAATGGGGTCCGGACATACAACGCTGTGGACATTGAAGGACTATACACCCTGGGCACAGTGGTGGTGGACTACCGGGGGTACCGGGTGACAGCTCAGTCCATCATTCCAGGCATTCTGGAACGGGAGCAGGAACAGAGCGTCATCTACGGCTCCATAGACTTTGGCAAGACAGTTGTCTCCCACCCCAAGTATCTGGAGCTGCTGGAGAAAACCAGCCGCCCGTTGAAGATCCAGAAGCACCTGGTCCTCAACGACAAGAGCGAGGAAGTGGAGTTATGTTCATCTGTGGAATGCAAAGGGATCATTGGCAACGACGGGCGCCATTACATCCTTGACTTGCTCCGCACCTTTCCCCCCGACCTGAATTTTCTACCGATGGAGGGGGAAGAAATGCCCGAAGAATGTCAGAAGATGGGCTTCCCCAAGCAGCATCGACACAAGCTTTGTTGTCTCCGGCAAGAACTGGTTGACGCCTTTGTGGAACATAGGTGAATCCCCTTGGTATTTCTTTCTCTTTCGCTCCCTGGTTTTGCTCCCATCTTACTGCAGGTGACCGCAGTCGAGCCCCAAATGTCCATTTAGTCTGAGCAAGACTAAGTGAATGAGTGGGTTTTGCCCCGTTTTACCACCTTCCTTGCCACAATTGTTAAGTGAATCACTACGGTTAAGTTAGTACAAGTAGTCCTCGACTTACAACAGTTCATTTAGTGAGTGTTCAAAGTTACAAGGTCATTGAAAAAAGCGACTCATGACCATTTTTCATATTTAAGCTGTTGCAGCATTCCCATGGTCACGTGATCAAAATTCAGCTGCTTGACAACTGACTCGTACTTATGGCGGTTGCGGTGTCCCGGGGTGATGTGTTCAGCTTTTGTGACTCGTCTGACAAGCAAAGTCAACGAGGAAGCCAAATTCACTTGACAGCTGGGTTACTAACTTAACAACTGCAGTGATTCCCTTAACCGCTGCAAAACTCACTTACCAAATGTCTCACTTAGCAACAGAAATTTTGGGCTCAGTGGAGGTTGTAAGTTGATGACTACCTGTACCATGCTTGTTAAGTGAACCTGGCTTCCCCATTGACTTTGCCTGTCAGAAGGTCGCAAGAGGGGGGGGGGTCACATGACTCCGGGACATTGCAACCGTCATAAATACATTCCAGTTGCCAAGCGTCCTAATTTTGATCACGTGACTGCGGGAATGCTGCAATCGTTGCATGGGTGAAAGACAATTATAAGTCAGTTTTTTTCAAATGGTCGTTAAATGAATGGTTGTAACTTGAGGACTGCCTGTACTGTTTGCTTGGATAGATAACACTATTTATTTATTATTAATTAAACCTGCATGCCGCCCAGCTCGTCAGAGGCAACTCCAGGCGGATTATAGACATTCAGTTAATTTGCACTATGAAACATTAAAACAGACATGTCAAACACAAGGCCCGGGGGCCGGATGCTGCCCGCGACTTGGTTTCATGTGGCCTGCAAAGCCATCCTGGAAACAGTGAGGGAACGGCCCCCGCTGCCTTGGTCCTGGCCCAGGCCAGCCGGGAGCCAATGTACAATTGTGTGGTGGCCATCTATGCTGAAACGCATTCAGTCTTAGCTCCACAAGGCCATCTGGAAATAGCAAGGGACCGGCCCCTGCCGCGTCGGCCCCGCCCCCTGGGTGCATGCTAGGGAGGTGTCACCCTTTGTGAGGAATGAAGAAATGCACCATCGCCTGGAAGTGGCCAGCAAATGGCCCTCGCCTACTTCACATATCCGGCTTGATGGGCTCCGGGGGAGGGGTTTCGGCAGGCTCTTCCAGTGGACCATGCCTTGGCGCTTGCCCTGGTCCCGCCCCCTTCTGCCAGAGACCCTCAGATCTGTCCCACTCCTGCCCAGGCCCCCACAGGGACCCTTGACACGAATGGTGTAGAGCTGGCCACGCCCACCCTGGCCACACCTACCCGCCCCTCCCCGAGGACAACCGCAATGCTGATGTGGCCCTCAATGAAATTGAGTTTGACACCCCTGCATTAAAGCAAATAAGGATCATAGGTTCAAAATTCAATTAAATTGAAACTAAGCAGGAAGGAGAGGGAGGGAGAAAAGGCCGTACAGGAAGGTGTTGAGGTGTTTTCTATCAGCCACCGCCCGAGTGCCACAGCCCCATTGGGGCCTCAGGCTAGTTGGCACAAGGCTTTCTTCACAACTTTTCAGAAGCCTTCAATTTTATTTTAAGAAAAAAATCAGTTTAATATCTTGGTAGTTTCCTTTCCACCCCTCAGGGTTCCCCACAAAACTTCAAGACATCAGCCAACTTCAGCACCAGTGCAGTTTTGTGAGGTGAAGGTATTGAACACAGACCAAAGAATTCCAGTTTCAGATCCCCATTCAGCAAGGAGACTCAGCTTAATTAATAATCAGATTAAGACCTAGCAGTTGCATTCGCACGGCATCCTATGTCTGGCTTATCTTAACCCCAGTTCTTTGGTGACCTAGCAGGTTGTGTGAATTCAGTCATTTTTGTTAGCTGAGGGGTGCATCTATTGCACAAACCTTGAGAATGGGTTATTTCAGATATTAAACACATTGTCAGAAAATAACCAGAATTTCTGTTGGACCTACCTCTCAAAAATGTTGTAGAAATCAAATTAAGAAAGACCTCCCTTGAGTTCTCAGAGGGAAGAGGCAATAAAAATATAATAGCTAAATAATAAATAATAATTTACTCCATACTTGCCATGTTGGACCTCCAAGACATTTTTTTCAACATTAACGGAGTAGAAGAAGGTTTAGGAATCCTTTGAGTTTTCTATTGCCTTTGTTACTCTTTGATGGAGTTTACCTAATGTCCCAAACCTTGAATCTAGGCTAGCAAACATGCTGCGCCCAAAATAAACTAAATGATAGCTTAAAGCAATGTGTAGCTGGTGCAACATGTTCAATCTCCCAATCTCATTTTAACCTAGTTTATTGTTATGAACCCAGTTACAGGTAGTGCTTGACTTACAACCACAAATGAGAACAGGATTTTCCGTTGCTAAGCAAGGCAGTTGCTAAGAGAGTCACAGCTGATTTTTATGACCTTCTTTGCAACAGTTATTAAGCTAATCTCTGCAGCTGTTAAATATAATCAGGCAGTCCTTAAGCAATCCAGCTTCCACTATTGTCTTTGCTTGTCAGTAATTGGCTGGGAAGGTTGCAAATGATGATCAGGTGATCCCAAAATGCTGCAACTATTGTAAAGATATGCTGGTTGCCATGGGCCTGAATTTTGGTCATGGGGATGCTGCAGTGGTCATAAGTGTGAAGTCACAAGTCACTTTTTTCAGTTTTGTTGTAATTTTGAACAGTCGCTAAATGAGTGGTGGTAACTTGAGGACTACCTGTATTCTCCTTGATTAGGAGTTGCAGGTTATAGTTGAGGTTTTGTTTAGGATACATTTGGACCTTTCTTAATTGTGCAATAGTTAGGCTAACTGTTTACAGATCTTAAGGGGGCATTTCTATTTCGAAAATGTTCGTTGCCTAAATACCAGCTGAAGCTTCCTGGAAGCTCACAAAGCAATTAAATTTTAAAGTCATTAACTCAAAAGATAATGAAAAAGAAACCTAAGAGGGAAAACCCCATCAGAAATACATTATTTTATAGGTTTTGCCTATGTGTATTGTTAAATTTATAATTACATAGCAAAGGGAGGAAATATAAAATTGATAATTAAAAATGTTTTTATATAAGTTATATGATTTCCTGACACCTTTTCCCAAAGGCAGTGTACAAAATATATTGCCAACATTTGAGTTCAATCAGCGTTTCTTAAAAATGGACACCTTTCATATATAACGCTTTTCAAAAAATAAAGGCTGCAGATATTCATTTGTTAGCAAAATTTCCTCTGCAAAGCTCTAAGCTTAATCTTCTCAAATTGAGCCTGGTTGTCTACTCTAGCAAGGTTTATTTAAATGACTTTTCCCGTAAATTAAAGACATTCTGGCACTGCAACTGAATATAAATTGGCTGTTGTTTATTTAATAAAGTAGCCATGTTTAGATAAATCAATATACAGAACAGTGATTTTGTATTTTTGAAGCAATATTTTTAAAACTATCCCTTAAAAGTCTGGGAAACTAAAATAATTTTAAACCTGCCCTTAAAATGTAACTGTGAACATTTGAGCACAATACTTTTTGCAAAATTCAAGAACAAGACGGGGCATGTTCAACTGTCTCTCGTGCACCCGAAAGTATCAGGAAAGCTGAAATCTTTGAGGTCCATCTGCATGCCTGGTTTCAATATTAGGTGACAGATTAATTTTCTAAATTCAATTGGCACAAGTGGATTAAAAAAAACTAGTAAGCAAGCAAGCAATCCTCTAGATCGGATGTGATTTCTCGGCTGCATCATATTGTGCTGTGTCTTTTCACAGGGGCATCCTTAGCGCTGGGTCAGAAAAATCCAGCTGCAACCATGTGACCAAAGCCACGCCTCCTTTGGACACACTTAAAAAGGGGTGTGGCTTCATTCTTATGGCTGCAGCAGCCATTTTGTGGGTGGGGTTTTTTTGAGTGGGAGACCCCTGCTGTTTAAATCCATTTGTGAAATTGGCAATTAAAAGGCTCCAATTTCAGAAATGTGTCTCCATTCATTCCTGTCTTCTTCACAACGGCTTTTTTCAGTCGCTCCAGTAAAATATTAAAAGAGTAAAATCTTACTATTGCAGCTGAGAAGTGGCCCAAGGGGGTAACAAACCCATGCTCCAGTGAGCATAGGCAAAGCCACACCAAACAATGGAGCAAAGGGGTTACAAACAGGTTGGAAGACAAAGAATATCTTGTTTTAAGCAGAGGAGGGAATCTGGGTCTAAAAGGTGGAAGAATCGGCAAAGTTATGCTGTTTCTACACTTCTGTTTGTGTTACTGTGTGGAAGCAAAATCCCTACTAACTGGCCCAGAATTCAGACATAGGGAAAAGGAGATTTTACTTCAAACTTACTGCCATTTTTAAAAATGCAAGGGTTCCTAGAGTTAATTAGTAATGTACAGGTAGTCCTCGATTTAACAATCATTTAATGATCAAAGTTAAAATGGCACTGACTTGTGAACATTTTTCACACATAGGACTGTTGCAGCATCCCCATAGTCACATGATCAGAATTTGAACACTTGGCTGTTGGCTCATATTTATGACGATTGCAGTGGCCCGGGGTCATGTGATCACCTTCTGCAACCTTCTGACAAGCAAAGTCAAGGGGAAAAATCTGCAGCTTGATTTTGAGCTGGCTTCTCCATTCCCCCACCCCAAAAAAGTGTGTGTCTGTGTGTGTCTGTGTGTTTTTTATGGGGGATGGAAGGATCCTGTCATGCTTATTCCCATCCTTAAAATCTTGCAGAGTTACAAAACCATATAATCCAAATCCTTGTAGCTCCATCCTTTCCTGGGATGTCCTTATAGGCTCCTAATGTTCTCCAAAGGGTCAGGATTCTTCATGCCTCAGTATGGCCTGCTCCTTCCGCCATCTTTACAGATCAAGTCAGCTCTTCTTCTTTTCTTTTTTCCCCATCTACAACAGGTATCTTATGTTCATGAAGTTGGCCGCTCTGCAATTAATGCAGCAAAAGGCTAACAAGCCAAGTAGCCCCTCGGTGGGAAATGGCAGCAGTCCTACCACTTTTCCAGAGAATGGTGTGGAAGACAAGGAAACCTCTGTACTAGAAGACAACAAGATGGAGGATAATACTCCTGGTCTAGAGCAGGTGAAAGAGCTCACAGAGACCATCGCATCAGATGATGGAGCAGGTATCGACTCTTGTGGTGGGAATCCATTCTGGCATCCTCCATTTCCACATACTAGGTGGTTTTACTGATGCTTAGATTTACACCCTGTTTTTCATACAGGAGCTCAAGGTGGCATATATAGCAGTCCATTCTCCCATGGTAGGTTGAGTTGAAAGAGAACGACTGGCCCAAAGTTGCTCTATGAGATTCCATGGCTGAGGGAGGGACTAGAACTGGGTTCTTCTCACTCCCAGTGAGATACCTTCCCCACTACAACACAACGGCTGCATGTGGCAAGCTGAAAACAGAGAGGCATGTAGTTCAGTATGACTAAGAGATTGGCCTAAAGAGGGGGTGGCAACTATGGCAACTTTATGACCTGTGAACTTCAACTCCCAGAAGTCCTGAGCCAGCCATGCTAGGAATTGAAGTCCACAGGTCGTAAAGCTTCCATAGTTGCCCATTCCTGGCCTAAAGTCACCCAGGGAGCTTCCATGACTGAAGGCAGGACACAAATGTGAGTCTCTATTCCTAGTCCAGGTCATTCACCACAGCCTCTTGGAATGAGAACGAGGAATAAGTGCAAATTCATCAGGTGCTTTGATGCCTGAGGGGAGAATTATATCCTGGGCCTTTCAATTCCTAATTCAGTTGGAACACGTGGGCCCTGGGACTGAGAGAATTTGTGTTTCCCATGTCTACAGTATTACTTTTTTTTTTGCAGCAGGTCCGTAAAAAGCAACAATTTTCTCAAATTGGATCACGCCATAAATTTTGGGAACTATCTGCTTGCGGATGCACTTTGATTTTCAGTTTAATGTCTGTAAATGTTTCTTGGACCTTCTTTCACAAAAACTATCTTTTCCTTTTTTTTTTTTCTCATACAGTGGACCCCAAAAGCAGAGAAGTGATTCAGAATGCCTGCAAAGCTGTAGGTTCCATCAGTAACACATCCTTCGATATACGGTTTAACCCAGATATCTTCTCTCCAGGTGAGGATCGTGTTTCAGGTGGATTGCAATCTTTGTTGCCCATCACCTGTTCTGTTGCCACTTTCTTTGTTTTAAGCATATAGCCCCCTGTTTTGGATACGTGTAGCCCTTGGCTTTATAATGAGTCACTTAACCAGGGTTTGAAGTTACAATTGAGCTGAAAAATGGGATTTACAATTCAGAGTTGACATTTTGATGACCCCCCTCTGCAGTCACATGACTTTGGCAACACCGCCACTTTTACCGCCGTTTTGCTGTGTCCTACAGTCACATGACTGCATTTTATACAGTGGTTTTGCCAAAAACCAGCACTTCTAGTTTTTGGCATATCCATGTCCATTTGCTTAATGACCATTGCATTCCCTTAAGGACCTCCACGTTCACTTAATGACCACTGCAAAAAAGGGTTATGTTGCAACATGAAGGGCAGGCTGAGCCTGAGGGGTGAACTCAAGTGAGAAATTAGACTAGAGTCATTAAGTTCCCACAGTCCAAAACCCCTCTTGAATTCTCATCTGTTGCCAATTTAAGATAGACCCATGGCAAGATAAGCAGCAGATAAATTTAACAACTAAATAAATAATAAATAAATTTAGCGCTGACCATTGATTGACTAGATTCTTGTGAACAGTCATGATCAATAAATCACCTTAACTGGAACTTAATGTGTGGTCCAGATTCTTCATACCTGACACATGACCTTAATGGGCAGGTTCTATTGCAGTCATATGTTGAGGACCAGTTGTACCTAAAGCCACTTTGCTACCAGTTGTAAAAAGAAACTCTGGGAAAACAGTCTAACTTTCTCAGAAAGTGTATGATTTCACTTGAAAGATTCCCAGATTTAAAGGTACCATGGAAATCCATGCAGCCATTTCAGCCATAGAATTCATTTCCCCCCCCACACACACTCAGTGCAGCAACACCAATTAAAACTTCCCATCAACAGCGTTCTAGCTTCCCCTTGAGTACAACCAATGAATGTGCATCTTACTGTTGAACTACTGATATTACAGGTAGTTCTTGACTTAACAACTGCAAATGAGCCCAAAATTTCCGTTGCTAAGCGAGACATTTTTAAAGTGAGTTTTGCCCCATTTTACAGTCTTTCTTGTCACAGTTGTTAAGTGAATCACTGCAGCTGTTAAACTGGTAACACGGTTATTAATCTGGCTTCCCCATTGACTTTGCTTGTCAGAAAGTTGCAAAAGGTGATCATATGACCCTGGAACACCGCAACTGTCATAAATATGAGTCAGTTGCCAAGCGTCCGAATTTTGGTCACATGGCCATAGGATTGCTGCAACGTTCATAAGTGTGAAAAACGGTCATAAGTCACTTTTTTTCAGTGCCATGGTAACTTTGAGCGGTCACTAAAGGAATTGTTGTAAGTTGAGGACTTCCTGTATTAAGAAACTTTTTCTAATGTTCAGTTGGAGCCCACTTTCCTGTGTAACTTAAATCTGTTAATTCATTTCTGTATTTCCCAACAGATCCTGATCTTTGGCCATTTGCTGTCAGTCTCAGCAGCCGAGCCTTGAACTGTGGGTGGGATTTTGTGCAGTTTGCAGATGGCGGGTTGCTTCAGTCTAATCTGAAAGAGAGAGGGGAAAAAAACCACAATCTGTTTATCTCCCAGGTGTCCGCTTTCCAGAGTCCAGCAAAGAGCAAATCCAGGATCAAAAGAGATTATTGAAGGATGCAGCTGCTTTTCTAGTATCGTATCAGATTCCAGGCTTGGTGAGTGAATATTCAAAAAGTTAAAGAACAGGCTTGGGAAAGCAACATGGTAAGAAGGTGGGGAGAATAAAAACACAAAGTCCCATCTGGAATTTGCAAATGATATGTCTGATATGCATAACAATGCATGTTTCTACCAAGATTTGATATTCCCAATGTCTTCAAGAAGAAACAAAATGAATTCCGTCACACAATTTTGCTAAAATCTATGGTTACAAATAAATGTTTCAATGCAATATGCTCCAATCTCATCACAAAAGCAAGATACCAATAGCAGTGGCACTTAGACTTGTATACCGCTTCACAGCGGTTTACAGCCCTCTTTAAGAGGCTTACAGAGTCAGCATTATTGCCCCCAACAATCTGGGTCCTCATTTTACCGACCTGAGAAGGATGGAGGGCTGAGTCAATCTTCAGCCCGTCAGGAATGAACTCCTGGCTGTGGGCAGAGTTAGCCTGCAATACTGCCTTCTAACCACTGCGCCATCACGGCTCTTACATTTAATGTATTTAATCACTGTATATAATGAGCCATCTAACATACAGTTCAGGACAGCTAGCTCGGTTTTAGAAAAAGAACAAATAACTACAAATAAAACATAAGTAAGGTAGTCCTCGACTTAATGACCAGTCGTTTAGCAATCATTCACAGTTACAGTGGATCCTCCCAAAAGTACTTAAGACTCTGTTCTGATGCCAAGCCAATCCTCACGCCCCACATTCACATGACTATATTTTGGGCTCTCAGCAACACACACTACCACTACCACCACTATTATCCTGGTTGCATATCTGCTGTCGTTGAGACCACTCAAGCACACAAAGCACACAGGCAGTCCTCCTTAACGATGGTCAGTGGGACTGGCAATTCTATTGCTCAGTGATACAGTTGTAAAGTGTGATGTCATGTGATGTACCAGCTCGTGGTGACAGTTCTGGCATTTCCAGTTGCTGTTGTTAAGCATGCCATTGGCAATCTCCTGCTGGCTTTCCCTGCAGATGGAAGCCACATGACTCTGGGATTCTACCTGATTGTGAGCCAGTTGCCGAGTACCCAGCTTGCAATCACACAACCGAGGGGACACTGCAATGGCCACAACCTGGTCCTAAATCTCACTTATTTGGCACTTCGTAACAGTCACTGAACAACTGGTCTTTAAGTAAGGACTACCTTTATGTTGCAGGGGGTTTTTTTTAGTTAGAAACTTCATTAAAATTCCACAATGAGTTAAAGGGAACCAAACGTGTAATACGTTTTTTTTAAGTAATTAAAAAACTTAACGTCATTGAAGTAATTAGATTTCATTTAAGTAATTAGCGAAGCAAATTGCATTTTGTTACAAAATCTTCCATTTTGTAAAATCCAGCATTGTGTGGACCATTGTGTCAGGTGGTCTTATATAATAAAGAACGGGGTATGAGCAGTATTGAGGTAATTGTTTTGCATCTCGTTAAATATCCTGAAAAAAAACAGTATGATAGACTAAACCAGACACCCTCGTCCTATGAACTTTCCAGATGTGTGAACTCCAACTCCCAGAATTCTCAGGAATGGCCACCATGATGGCTGGAGAATTCTGGGAGCTGAAGCTGGAAAGCATCCAAGATGGGTAAAGGATGGACAAACCATGGCTATGTAATAAGAGAAGCCAACACCAGTGATTTTGCATCAGGTCTGAAATGTCAGGTTTTACACCAAGGAGGAAGAAAGATTGTCATCTTCTTCTCTGCATTTTCTTTCCTTCCACTTCAAAATTACAATCCTACTTTATTATTTCCTGATGATTGTCTGGGTCGAAGATTGTGTGTTCAGAAGCTTAATTTGAGTATTCTGTGGTTGCTAAGCTGCTTATTTGGGGGATGTTTTAATCCCCCTCCTCTTTTGTGGATGATCTGTTATAAAAAGATGAGTTTGGTCTGTCCTCTGAGTCAAGAATTGGCAACCTGTGACTGTCATCCTCATTTCAGAAGGCCTTTGCAGTGGGTTAGAACCTGCATCAGGAGCCTTGTGGTTGGGAAAGGGGAAAGAAAAGATTATCATTGAACTGTGGAGTTGGAGGAGACCACCAGGTCCTCTAGTCCAGAGGTCTCCAGCCTTGGTAACTTTAAAAAATCAACAACTCCCTTCAGCATAGGTGGTTGAGGAATTCTGGGAGTTGAAGTCTACAAGTCTTAAAGTTGCCAAGTTGCTCTTGTCCACCCCAACAATGGGGAGAATGGAATGGAATGGAATGGAATGGAATGGAATGGAATGGAATAGAATAGAATAGAATAGAATAGAATAGAATAGAATAGAATAGAATAGAATAGAATAGAATAGAATAGAATTCTTTATTGGCCAAGTATGATTGGACACACAAGGAATTTGTCTCTGGTGTACAAGCTCTCAGTGTACATACAAGTAACAAGTAATAAATCATGATCACAATCATAAAATACAATCATCATAAATCATGTTACAATTAACCCATCATAAGAAACTAATCATAATCATAAATCGTAAGAAATTGATTAACCCATCCTTGATAAGTGAGTGTCCAGTTTTTCCTTAAGAATCTCCAGAGATGGAAAAAGGAGACAGGAAGAGGTTGGCCTCACCCACTACTGCCTTGCTGTTCTCCAACAGAGACGCTTTGCCCCCTTCAATTTTACTTTCTCTTGAAGGTCAAAGACTGCCTCGACCACACCATGTTGCCAATGGATGGCACCACCTTAGCAGAAGCCATGCATCAACGGGGTATCAACATGCGCTATCTGGGGAAAGTGGTCACCTTCATTATGGAGACTCGTGCCCAGAATCAGCTTGATCACATTTATGTAAGCTTTCTATTTTTCCTACTTGTCATCAAATTAATTAAACAAATGTGTATGGTCATCCAACTTATATACAGATGAATCCAGGGCAGCTTACAATGTTAAAAATCCACAACATAAGAACTCATAAAGCCCCTTCCCCCCCCCCCCCGGGACAACAGGCACACAATCATATCGACCATTTGATTGGCTCTATCACCATTTGTGGTCCCTAGGTAAAACCTATGCTTTTGAGGTCTTGCAGAAAGGCAAAAGAAGGTGGGGGTCATTCATACCTTAGGGCTGTTTTTCCTAGTCCCACCAGATGTACATTCCTAATTGATGGACCCACAACATACCCTGCCTTCCTGTCCTAGTGAGCCAGGTGGATGAAATAGGGAAGAAACAGTTCTTCAAATAGACTGGACCCAAGCCATGTAGGGCTTTAAAGGTGATAACCAATACTTTGAATTGTACCTGGAAGCTAATTGTCAGCGAATTCAGCTCCCGCAGAAGAGATAATACATGCACAAATCTAGGCTTGTGCAAAATTATTCAGGCTACTGCATTCTGAACCATCTGAAGCTTCCAGCTACTCTTTAAGGGCAGACCCATATAGAACACCTTACAGTAGTCTAAATAGGAAGTTACCAGGGCATGGGTGACTATGAGAAAGACACATTGCTCCAGGAATCGGTGTAACTGGCACACAACCTGTGTTGTGCAAAGACCCTCCTAGCCATGACTGCTGCGTTTTTAACTAACTATTGCTGCTGTCTTGGGGGTAATTTGCCCCAGCTGTGTTTCTTCTTCCCCATAAAAATAAAGGTTATCCTGGTTAGAGATTGGTGGGTTGATACAGTAATTCAGGAACCATAGAGAACATTTCTTTATCTTGTTGTGACTCCCTACTATTTGCAACTGCAGAGCTGAAGACTGGCATTTTGATCTAAAAAGCAAGGAGGAGGTTGAAAAGTTCTAGAAGGAATCTGCAGATCCTGCGAGATCCAGAGAAAGACTTGGAGACCAGTTAGGCTGTGGGTTGCTACCTCCAATGTAGCCAGATAGATTAGTTTGTTAGCTTATTACATGGGATTACCAGATGAAGCCTTCATATTCAGCAGCAGTTGAAGGACAGTCATATTGCCTGACTAATTTGCATGCTAAGGTTGATGGGAATTGTAGTCAGACCACATCTAGATTGGGATGTGAGTTCTCATCGAGTTAAATCTAGGTTTTCAACAAGTCTCCATTTAGAAGTACACACCAAGCAGCTCGTTTCAATATACAGATTGTAACCATATGCTGGTTATAGAATGAATGTATTTTTTGAGATTTCCCTAAAATATTGAATCATCAATTAACCAAAAGGCTGGGTTTGCATAATATGCTAACCCAGAAAAACAAATCAAGGTTAAAACTAATTATGCAGATACCTCTACGGTGTTTTTAATTGCTCTGGGAAAGTGTGCGGTGTGAACACAACCCATAGTGTAACTGAGTCTCCAATCAGTGATGCTATGAAAATAGCAAAGTTGACCTGGATTGGGGCTGAAAAGCACCATTAAGAAAGCCAGTTTGGTGTGGAGGTTAAAGCACCAGGCTAGAAACCAGGAGACTGTGAGTTCTAGTCCCGACTTTGTCACAAAAGCCAGCTGGTGACTATGGACCAGTCACTCTCTCTCTCAGCCCAACTCACCTCACAAGGTTGTTGTTGTGGGGAAAATAGAAGAAGAAAGGAGTGTTAGTGTTTTTGTCACCTTGAATTATTTATAAAAATAATAAAAGTGGGGGGAGGGGGACTCTAAAAAAAATTAAAATTGGGTCTTTTGAAACTTTCAATTGCAGAACATCTAATTTAGAAAAGCCAGCCATCTAAAATGGGAGTAGTTTCTGACTCCTGCAGTCTGGGGCTTGTAATATTTCTACAATGCTTGAACTTTGAGCCAACCTAAGCAGTGCCTAGGAATTCTGGGAGATGTAGTTCTAATAGACCAGAGAGCGCCAGATCCGGAATCCTGAGTTATTTCTGTCTTTGAGAGAAAGAATGCCAAGCAAGCTCACATGTGGATTTGAGAATGTTGTTTTAATAGCCCAGTCCTACCCTTTTATAACTGCTTTTGTTCTCTGGTTTACAGAAAATAGGAATCATGGAACTGATCACTCGGTCAGCCAAGCACATCTTCAAGATCTACCTGCAGGTATGAATCGGGTTATCTGGCTCTGAATGTCATCACTTGCTGCCCTTTCTTTAGTGTGGTTATCTCTCTCCCCCTCTGCCACACCACCCTGCCCTCCCCAGTCTCCTTCCTCAAGCTAAGAGAAGCCAGTTCCTCATTAGGCCCTTGGGACTGTTGCCTAGCAACTGGAAATGCAATCTCATTAGGACCTGAATAGGTACAGACCTATGGGTGTGTGTGTGAGAGAGAGTCCCTCTTGATAGCTGCAGCAACATTTGCATGCATGCATGCCTCTTTGCAAACATTTCTCATCCAGGTTCCCGTCTTCCCTGGCATTTTTCTCTTGACAAGCAAAGGAAAGGAGGGGGGGAATAGATGAAAGTTGCAGATTCAGCAACATGTTTTTGGCACAGCTGAAAAAAGGTCTGTCCTTGAGTAAAGGTGTATTTAGCTAGCCTTCTTGTTTAGCCAGATACCTGCAACCTTGTTTGGATTACTTTCTAGAATAAGGACCTGTGCTAAAATGGTTTTTTGTTTTTGTTTTTTTGCATGCTAATTAGACTCCCAACGCCTGCCCGCAGTTATGTGTGGATGGAACGCTTTCTAAGCCAGTGTCTGATGTACAAGCCAGGTTCCCTAGTTGTTGAGCATTGCTTACAGTATAATACCTCTCCGTGGGTTTGGGTTTTTTTTTTTTCCCCTACTAGCTCTTTGAATAGTGCAGAAGAGAAGCAGTTCAGTTTGGTTTAGTGCAGGGGTAGGCAACCTTGGCTCTTTTATGACTCGTGGACTTCAACTCCCAGAATTCCTGAGCCGGCATGGCTCAGCATGGAAACCTCTCCCTTTCTCCTCAGCATGGCTGGCTCAGGAATTCTGGGAGTTGAAGTCCACCGAGTCATAAAAGAACCAAGGTTGCCTACCCCTAGTTTAGTGGTTAAGGCACCAGACTAGAAAGCAGGAGACTATGAGTTCAAGTCCCGCTTTAGTCATGAAAGTCAGCTAAAGCCCTGAAAGTCAGTGGGTTGTTGTGGGGAAAAAAGGAGGAGGAAGGAGTGTTGGGGTCTGTGTGCTGCTCTCAGTTATTTGTAAAAAAAATAATAAAGGCTGGATGTAACTAAATAATCCCCCCCCCTTGACTTACTACCTCAGCTAAGGGTGGAATTTTGGTTGCTAAGCAATGAAGCCATTGAATGAATCCTAGACCAGGGGTAGGCAACCTTGGCTCTTTTATGACTCGTGGACTTCAACTCCCAGAATTCCTGAGCCAGCCATGCTGGCCTACCCCTGTCCTAGACCAACCCGGGCTCTTTCCCCTGCAGGGAGTGGAACTTTCAGGGTTATCAGCTGCCATCAGTCACTTCCTCAATTGCTTCCTGAGCGCCTTCCCTAACCCCGTGGGTCACCTGCCTGCCGACGAGCTGGTCTCCCGGAAGAAAAACAAGAGAAGGAAAAACCGGAATTTGGGCACTGCCGACAACACCGCCTGGGCTACGATGAGTCCCCAGGAGCTGTGGAAGAATATTTGCTCAGAAGCCAAGAATTACTTTGACTTTGGTCTGGAAATGTGAGTGAAAAATTAAGATGGCAATCGCAGTCCAATTTGATTTTAGAGATCAAGCCAGCATTGTGCGTTTTGAGATCTCAATACCTTGCGGTATTTTATACATGTTTTAATTACAGGTAATTCTCAACTGACAACCACAATTGAACCCAAAATTTCTGGGGCTAAGCAAGACAGTTGTTAAGTGAATTTTGCCTCGTTTTATGACCTGTCTTGCCACAGTTGTTAAGTGAATCACTGCAGTTGTTAAGTTAGTAACACAGTTGTTAAGTGAATCTGGCTTCCCCATTGACTTTGCTTGTCAGAAGATCACAAAAGATGATCACATGATCCCAGGACACTGCAGCCGTGATAAATAACCCTCAGAATTTTGATCAGGTGACCATGAGG
Organism: Crotalus tigris; assembly: GCF_016545835.1. Lineage (NCBI taxonomy): Eukaryota > Metazoa > Chordata > Lepidosauria > Squamata > Viperidae > Crotalus > Crotalus tigris. The sequence continues at coordinate 6,338,855 of NW_024096468.1, read as the reverse complement.
ATGCTGCAACTGTCATAAGTGTGAAAAACAGTTGTAAGTCATTTTTACAGTGCTGTTGTAACTTTGAATGGTCACTAAATAAACTTATTAAGTTGAGGACTACCAGTACCATATTTTTCCTTCTGGAATTTGAGACTCTTTCTATATGCAGTGGCTGTCACATCCAAGCTGTGAGCAGATCCAGAGTCCACCAAGATGTTTCTGTCATGTCCCTTGGAACTACAAAACCTTCCTTGATTCTAGAGCAGTTTTTCTCAACCTTGGCTGTTTGAAGATGAATGGACTTCAACTCCCAGAATTCATTGCTGGCTGGGGATTTCTGAGAGTTGATGTCCACCCATCTTCAAGTAGCCAAGGTTGAAAAACACTGCTCTAGGAGACTGGGTCTAGTACAGTGGTTCTTAACCTGTGGGTCGGGACCCCATTTGGGGTCGAACGACCATTTCACGGGGGTTGCCAAACAACGCAATCCGCCATTTTTTTCCCCTTTTCCTTTTTGAAAGCCAATAGAATAGACTCTCTTGAATAGAGTCTAATTCTACTGGCTTTCAAAAGCCAATAGGAATTGTCCAGGCTGTCTCTGCCCTGCTGAGTCCGCCAAAAGTCCCATTTTGCAAACGGTGCTGCACCAGTTGAGTAGTCCTCGACTTACGACCGGTTGAGTAGTCCTCGACTTACGACCGGTTGGGGGGTTGCGGCATTAAAAAGGTTGAGAACCACTGGTCTAGTAGGTTGTAAGTCTTAAGAATCCCAAGCTATCATGGAAGCCATCAGAGATGTAACTTTTCAGGATCTGCAGGATGATGCTTGTCTATCAAGAGCCATAGGAAATGACAGAATTATTCCTCTTGTTTTTCTCTCCACTGTTACAAGATCATCGAGCATATTAAGGGTTTAATAATCTTTTAAATGGAAAGTTGCATCCCTGTTACATCATTTGCCACCCATTTTTGGCAGTGTCGTCTCAAAGGAAGAACAGTTGAAAGAGGATTGGGCAGCCTCAACGTAAGGACACCCCCTTAATTTAGGATTAACATCTTTCTGGAGACTTTTGAGAGAAGTGAGAAGCTGCCAAAGATAAGGCAGGCAGCAATCCTTGAGAAAGGTGTTTTTTTTTTTTGGCAGGGACAACTAACTCTGAAATTCCCACCACCCTCTTAGGAAACTGGCAGAGCTTGAGTTGTTAGCAAAGTCATCCCATTTAATTGTAAGCTGGCCAGAGTTGCCTTGCAGAGTGTAGATGAGAAGCACATAAATGTAATAAAATAAATGTTCCCACTGACACAGCTTCCCTACCACCAACGTTTGCTGAAATTACTATGCCGAAATCCTTTTCTTTTTTTAAACTTGGCCAAAGTTCTATTCCAGCTGTGTCACTTTTATGTGCTGATTTTTCATTCTGCGAGGATCAGGAGCTTTGCAGCATTAGCCCCCGGGCTAACCTAGGTCATTTTTTTTTCATCGTTGTCGTAATTTTAAATAATCGCTAAGTGAATAAAGGCAAGGACTACTTGTACTGGGAAATTGGGGAAAAATAACATCCTAGAAAAAGCCAAACCGCTTCCATACTGTTGCTGGGAAACTGCATGGATTTCAAAGGAGCACCTTTACCTAAATTGAGGAGTTCATCGAACGATCCGATCTGCTTAATGATCTGCTTCCTCCTCCTGACTTTTGTTTCCTTTTGCAGTGAAAGTGTTGACCAAGCAGTAGAAGTATACAACCTGCAGAAGATTACCCTGTTACGGGAGATTTCTCTCAAAACTGGAATACAGGTGGGATCAGCATACATAAATCATTGCTCTGTTCTCCACACTTCACTTCTTCAACATCATTCAGAGGGACCCAGTAAGGGGCTAACGTTCCACGCATAGGCTCGTCTTTTCAGCCTGCACCACCTTCTCAGTATGCAATTCTCCACCCAGCATAGTTACTGCTGTAGAGTTTGGAAATCCACAGGCTGAAGAAAGCTTCTTTAGATCATCTCCTTGGCATCCGTCTGCCTGGTTTGGGTGGAGACAGTAATGAGATGAGTTATTTGGGACTCTTGAGTAGTGCACCGCATAAATCAGAAACATCGTAAAATGTAACAAGCGTAAAAAGAAATTGCCATATTTTGGGCAAATCCTGTTCAGAGGCCATCTTTTGGGCCTTCTAGAATAAGAGCAGCTTCAAGTCCAGCCCCATCTACCAGGCGTGAAAGCTTTCACTGAAAAACCCTCATGTGCAGGTGGGATTCTCAAAAGATCTTTTAGATCAGCAAATTGAACAGCTTTAAGATGCGTGGGCTTCAGCTCCAGAATTCCCCAGCCAGCATGGGATTAATTGAAGGGAATTAAAGTGATTTTAATTCAGAGGGCTGCCATTGTTTGTGCCTGTCAGGCCCAAGGAACCAAGAAGGAGAGGAGGAATTACTACAGAATGGTTTCTTTGTTGTTGCTTACCTATAGACAGGAATCTTGCCAGACTAAAGCACTTCTCTGCGTAACTATTATATATACCTGTGAACTGCTAGAGCAGCAAGTCCCCAACCTTTCTGGCTTGGCGCACCAGCAGGGTGGGGACGGGGGAAAGTGGATGGTTCTGTGTGAGTGACAGGTGTGCACGTAAGGATGTACGACTCCATTTGCACAAATGGAGCTTCACGCACGAGTGTCTGCCACTTGTAAAAATGGAGCTGCGCGCCTGAGCGTGAGCGCCTGCCATTTGTGCAGGTGGGAGGTGCAGGCAGATGTGTGCTTGCCTGCTGCTTGTGCAGTTTGGTTCCAAACAGGCCACGGTCTGCTAGTGGGCCACGGCCAAAGTGTTGGGGACCCCTGTGCTAAAACAGGGATCCCCAACCTGTGGGCCGCAGCCCACTACCAGGCCATGTAAGTGGCTGGATGGTGTGCACATGCACAGCCTCACTCTCGGGAGCATTGCCACAAGCGTCATGGGCATTTGTGGCCCCACTCATGTAAGCGTCATCGGGTGCGTTTGTGGCCCACGAACAAACAGCGTCACTCACGACCCCACTTGCGTGAACAACAGTTATACATGTGTGTTCACACACACACACACACACACACAAAACCATCCCTTCTTTTCCCCCTTTCCCCTGCTCCGGGCCTCCAACCCTGAAAGATGGGGGAACTCTGTGCTGGAGGGTGTCTGCCTTCACCCTCTTTCTGCATACCAAAGATTCCAAGCTATGTTGTCTCATCGTTCCCTGGGAATGTGCCTCGCCCTCCTGCCAATCTGGACTATATTCCACCACAGGGTCCAGGCCCTAGGTAATTGAAGGTGATCTCCTAGAGCAGAGTTCTCCAACCTTTCCGGGCTCATGGAGAGAGAGCTTCCAAATTACTGCGTGTACCCTCGCATGCATGCACGCAAACAGGCCTATGCCCACTGGTGCAGTACTAGCAGCTGCATTTGCACATGCGCCCTGCACTGTTGCCATGAGCATGCGTGAACAGCCGCACACCCCACAGCAGCTAGCACCCGTTTGTGCATGTGCAAACGGCACCCACACACACCCCACACTAGCACCCAAACGGATGCGCAAACGGCTGTGGGCACTAGCATAAGTGGAGGGGAGTGCGCGCCCACATGTGTGCACCCTGGCCAGCCATTTCTGTGGCCCGCTGGCCAAGAACCCACAGCCCAGTACCTGTCCTAGAGGATCTTTTCCCTATGCCTTCCTGTGGACATCAGGAAAGCATAGAAAACTCTGGCTCTTTTGTATTTCAGATCCTGCTGAAAGAATATAACTTTGATAACCGTCACAAGCCAACGTTCACTGAGGAGGACATCCTCAACATCTTCCCCGTTGTGAAGCACGTCAACCCCAAAGCTTCAGATGCCTTCCACTTCTTCCAGAGTGGGCAGGCAAAGGTTCAGCAAGGTGTGAACCCCCGATGAAATACCTTTCAAGCTTCATACGGGAAAGGAACAGTCGGGGTGGGAGAGAGTTGTTGATTAAATCTGGTTCCCTTTGAAATGAGTAAGGTCCCATTTTTCCATACGTTCAATTCTAGGGATATAGACGCTCATAAGAAATACATTCATTTAATAAAGAGAAGCACATTAAATTATTGTTTCCTCTTCAAACGTATGTAAACAATCACTGGAATACAATTACAGGTAGTACTTGACTTAACAGTCACAACTGGGATTGTATTTCAGAGTTTTCATTGCTAAGCAAGGTGATTGTTAGTCGTATTATGACATGTAAGTCACTTTTTTCAGTGCCATTCTAACTTCAAACGGTCATTAAAAGAATAGTTGTGAGTCAAGGGCTACCTGTATAGTCCTAGAACAGTGATGGCGAACCTTTTAGAGACTGAGTGCCCAAAGTGCAACCCAAAACCCACTTATGCATCATAGGGTGCCGGGTGGGTGTGGCCTGTTGGCTGGGTGTTGCCAATTGGCTGGGTGTGGCCCATTGGGTGGGCGTGGCTGCAGTGGTAATGGCACATGAGGTTAGTGTGTTAAGAGAACAGGATCTTATTTTTCCATCTCTCTCCTAGGTTTCTTGAAAGAGGGTTGTGAATTGATCAGCGAAGCCTTAAACCTGTTCAACAACGTGTACGGTGCGATGCATGTGGAGATCTGTGCCTGCCTTCGGCTGTTGGCACGCCTAAACTACATCATGGGAGATTATTCAGAGGTACAGAGAAATAGGAATCCGAGTCTGCTCAAAGTATCTGCTTATTCTACATAATCATAACAGCCTTAGCAAATCAGGACAGAAATACATCTGGTTTTGCATGTCTGGGAAAGGTTCCCTTTTCTCAATCCTAATGATGTATGGCTTTCCTGCTTAGCATTAGTTGGAAGACATTGCCACAACTTGTAGCATCTGTGGTTCATGTTTCCTTCTGTTCTGCCTAACATACAATTTAAATTAACTCATGTGATAAAATGACAGGCTGCAGGAGAGACTATTTGTAGCTCAGTGCTAACTCACTGATAATGAGTTTGGTAATGAGTTTGGTAATGAAACGTCCACAGGAAAATAACCAGACTCAAGAGAACACCTTAAAAGGATATTGTGGAGCTGGAAAAGTTGCAGAACAGAGCAGATAAAATGTCCAAGAAACCAAGGCAGTATTACTTACAAAAAAAAAATTGCTATTGTTGGAAGTAAAGTATCCTGGGGAGAAAGTGTATATTAAACACATGGCCATTTTGTTCCCATGCCCAAATCAGCCTTATGGGACCAAGAGAGGGTATTGTCAATATTCTTAGGTGGGAAGCAGGCCCTGAATTGTCAAGCATTATGCAGAGGAGATCCTTGAAGCATCTAGGCCAGGGGTGTCCAACTTTAGCAACTTTGTAAGATTTGTGGTCTTCGACTCCCAGAATTCCCCAGTCAGCATGCACGGGTGGGGAATTCTGGAAGTTAAAGTCCATAGGTCTTAAAGTTTCCAAGGCTGGACACCTCTGATCTAGGTGCTATAAGCATGTAGGTCAGGTCCACGGCCCAGTACCGGGCCACGGCCTATTCAGAATTAGGCTGTGTGAGTGGCTGGCTGCAAAGGTTGGGGACCTCTGATGTAGGTCATTTTAGCTGATGACGAGAACTATCCTTTATCCTCAGAAACCTACCGGCAACCAGTACAGCATCCACAACAGTGTTTTTTATACCGTGTTTTCCCGAAAATAAGACCTAGCTTGATTTTTTGGGGGTGGGCCTAATATAAGCCCCCCCAAAATAAGCCCTAGTTTTGGGGTGAGGTGCAGGCCTAAAAATCAAGCTAGGGCAGGGGTGGGGATTCAATCCGTAACTCGGTTCTCGGCTGCAGAGGCCTTTCCAGAAGGCCTCTGACTGCAAAATGCAGCTGGAGCTCCATTCTCAGCTGCAGAATGAAGCTGCTCCTTCAGCCACAGAAGAAGTGGGCCTGCTGGGTGGAGCTGTTGGTGCCGCCACCACAAGGTGAGTGAAAAAGACACCCCCCCCCCCAAAATAAGACCAGGTCTTATTTTGGGGAAAACATGGTAGAAGCCCACTGTATTTTGTATTTCTGATCATCTTTCAGGGCAGCTCTATGTACAGAGTGCTGCAGTAGTCTAGAGCAATGGTTCTCAACCTGTGGGTCGGGACCCCATTTGGGGTCGAACGACCATTTCACGGGGGTCGCCAAACAATGCAGTCCGCCATTTTTTCCCCCTTTTCCTTAGCTGTGCTACTCCCTTTTATTCTATTGGCTTTTGAAAGCCAATAGAATAGACTCTCTTGAATAGAGTCTAATTCTATTGGCTTTCAAAAGCCAATAGGAATTGTCCAGGCTGTCTCTGCCGCTGAGCCCGCCAAAAGTCCCATTCTGCAAACGGTGCTGCACCAGTTGAGTAGTCCTCGACTTACAACCGGTTGAGTAGTCCTCGACTTACGACCGGTTGGGGGTCGCGGCATTAAAAAGGTTGAGAACCACTGGTCTAGAGATTTATAAAAACCCGAGTTTTGGCTTTTTCACATCAGCTGAAGCCGCCCCCTCTTAACTCCAACTTTCCCTGCACAAAATGGGAGCTTTCTGATAATGCCAGCCACAACCGCTGATTTGGTTTTCCCGACTGTATTTTCTTCCCTTCTAGGCCTTAAGCAATCAACAGAAAGCGGTGCTAATGAGTGAAAGGGTCCTGGGCATTGAGCATCCCAACACAATCCAAGAATATGTAAGTAGCATAACATAAAGGGGGATGGGCTGAAGGAAAGAAAGTTGTTGCCTTTTGTGTCTACCGTGGTGCAGATCTGAAAGATTCGGTCAAGAAGACATCCTGGTCCACCATTGTGTGTCTGAGCGTCTCTCCCCTGCCTTTACAGATGCATCTTGCTTTGTACTGCTTTGCAAACAGCCAGTTGTCCACAGCACTCAATCTACTGTACCGCACACGCTACCTCATGCTGTTGGTGTTCGGGGAGGATCACCCAGAGATGGCCCTTTTGGATGTAAGTCTCCTCTTTAGCTTTGCTGATCCTCGGTGGAAAAAAAATCATGATTTTTCAGCTTCTGATGCTCACGGGGTTTACGCTCTTGGGAGGGAAATTTCCCCTAGAGACTAGGCTGCATTTGCACATCAGACTTCAGCTTTGTTGTAACAGTGGTTTTTTAAACAAGCCTTGATTGCCTGACTCACATCTTCTCAAGCCATTAAGCGTGACTTGCAAATCACAATGGCTAGAGGTACTCACGGCATTACAACCGCAGGTCACACAAACTGTTTGCCTTTTTAATAAAATTTGTGAGTTGGAAAAGGTGTGACCAGGCTCCGGATTTTTTTTTTTTTTTTTTTTTTGCAATAGATTGGTCGTCCTTAGTTTTTCTCTTCTCACTAAAAACAAATCCATTTTGGAAAAACCAGACATTTAAAGGGATAAAAATACTGAACTTTACTACAAAAAGCTCTTCTGCAGATTCTCAGAGGCAAAGAGGATGGTTTGCACCCAGTGGGGAGGAAATTATCCACTGGGGATCGCTGGAGGGTTTTGTGAGGTAAATAAAGCCCCAAGTTTAGCCATCTCTTCAAAGCGTGCTTCATTCTTAGCTTTCTGTTTTGCCTGACCTGTTTTGGAAAATAAAAATTGTAATTCCCTTGAAGCTGCTTACAATCCCCTTGGGGTGAGTGGTATCATCCTGATTCAGTTCAGTGGTTCGTGTCACTCTTTGTCTTAATCAGAGTGCCAGACCTACCAATCCATTACTATACATGTTTTTTTTTTTTAAAAAAAAACTACAATATGCTAACAACATGCAGCCTGTAAAAAAGAACTAGCGGACTGTCGAGAGTCCAAAGATTCTAAATATTGTTAGCATATTGTAGTTTTTTTTATCATATATTTTTATTTTATTTAAGACAAAGTTAAATACAAAACTCCCCCCAAAAAATCCCAAAAAAGAAAAAAACCATAAAACAATCAAAACATTAAAAAAGAAAAGGGTGCGTCACAAAAAAGACCCACATATACACATATATTATCCCCCCCACTTGAATACGGATTAATACATTACAACAACATTGCATTTACTACAACTAATGTCGTAGCAAAGCCCATTGTAGTTTTTGATGCAGTGGAAGGGAGAGACTATTAACTAAATAACTGGAAAGAAGTCATATTAATTAGATTTTAATTTAAGTGTTGAAAGGTAAATGAAATTAAACAAAAGGTTGTGGGGTTTTTTACTTCTGTACCCATTATTTTTTGAATGCACCTGTAGCTCACTCAACAGTTTATACACCTCCTTGTGGAGGTAAACAAATGGAATAAAGTCACATGGTTTGCCAAAGCTTCAATCCAGGTCAATCAATATAATGGATGTGTGCGGATTTCAAACTATGCCTCAATGTATAAACCATTTATGGCTTAGCTACTAAGATGATCAAAGGCCTGGAGAGTAAAACATATGAAGAACGGTTCCAGGATTTGGGTTTAGCTAGTCTAGAGAAAAGAAGGATTAGGGGTGACATGATAGCAGTGTTCCGGTATTTGAGGGGCTTGTCACAAAGCACCAGAGGGCAGGACAAGAAACAATGGATGGAAAATGACCAAAGAGAGAAGCAACCTGGAATTAAGGAGAAACTTCCTGATAGTGAGGACAATTAACCACCTTGCCTCCAGAAGTTGTGGATGCTTCATCACTGAAGATTTTTAAGAAAAGACTGGACAGCCGCTTGTCTGAAATGGTACAGGGTCTCCTGCTTGAGCAAGGGGCTAGACTAGAAGACCTCCAAGGTCCCTTCCAGCTCTATTCTATTCTAATCCAGGCTGGATTCCTACATCACTCCAGGCTCACACAGTGCACTGAAGTACATATCAGCCAAATGCTCTGGTGTTAACATCCTGAACTGCAATAGGGCAAGGTTAAGGTTAAGCCTAGGCAAGACATGCATATAGGTAGTCCTCGATTTACAACCACAATTGAAGCCCCAAATATCCATTGCTAAGCAAGACGACCGTTAAGTGAGTTTTGCCCCATTTCATGACTTTTCTTGTCATGGTGAATCGCTGCACTTTTAAGTTAGTAACACGGTTGTTAAGCAAATCTGGCTTCCCCATTGACTTTCCTTTTCAGACAGCTGAGCCCCGGGACATTGCAACAGTCATAAGCATGAACCACTTGCCAAGCCTCTGAATTTTGATCACGTGACCCTGGGGAATGCTACAACGGTCATCAGCACGGAAAACGATCATAAGTCGCTTTTTTCAGTGCCGTTGTAATTTTGAATGGTCACTAAATGAACTGTTGTCGATCAAGGACCACCTGTATTTTGGCAACGAAGCAGCCAAATCTTTAAACTGATTCGGTTAAGCTTGATGTATAAGCAGAACTTAAAAATTGGCAAGTGTTGGGCCAAAAATAATAGCATTGGATCGGAAACTCTTTGTTCTATCTTTGATTTTTGAGCTGGTCTTTTATGTAAGTCGTCCTCAACTTACAACTATTCGCTTAGTGCCCGTTTGAAGTCACAGTAGCACTGAAAAATAATTTGCAGCCCATCCTCACCCTTAAAACTGTCGAAACATCCCCACCGTCATGCGATCAGAATCGGGGTGCTTGGCAACTGGCTTGTATTTATGACGGTTGCACTGTTTCAGAGTCATGTAATCACCATTTGTGACCTTCCCAGCCAGCTTCTAACAAGCAGAGTCGGAGGGCGGGGGGGGGCAGATTCACTTAATGACTGTGTGATTCACTTAACAACCATGACAAAAAAAGCTCATACAATTAGGTGCCACTCACTTGAGAACTGCCTTGCTTAGCAACGTAATTTATGGTCCCCATTGTGGTCAGAAATTGAGGACCACCACTGTGATGAGATGGATGTCTTTGATGGTCCTTCCCTGATCTGTATATAGAAATTTACCCAGAGTAGGAACTTGGTCCTAGTTTGCCTTCTAACCGGCACATGATCTCCCTCCGTAGAACAACATTGGCCTGGTCCTTCACGGAGTTATGGAATATGACCTCTCACTGCGATTCCTGGAGAACGCTCTGGTGATCAACTCCAAGTTCCACGGGGCCAAGTCCCTAAAAGTTGCACTGAGGTGAGTTCCCTCTTCCCAATTCTGCTAACAGGTGACAACTCAACATCCTGTGTAGAAGCTTGCCTCAATCTATTCAGGATATACCAGCAACATGCAGAGGTGAAACTGAAGGTATTCAAGAATTATTGTTCAAATAGCCACATACACAGAGAGAGAGAGAGGGGCAGAGGCAAATGGTCACTTCAACAAAAGTGTGGAATGTTCCTGTTAATAGATTTTCAATAATCTCCTTCCATTTGGTATTTTCCCTTCTTTCCAAACAATCTAATGTATTTTCCTAAACACTAAAGGGGAACCAGTCTTCTCTTTATAGATACCTGTACAAAATGCTGCAGAAGGCAAGTGTTGTCTGTTTTATTTGTGTATCTATATCCCGCCTTCGATATTTTTACAAATGACTCAAGGTGGCGAACAGATCCCAACATGCCTTCCTCCTCCTATTTTCCCCACAACAACCCTGTGAGGTGGGCTGGGCTGAGAGTGAGTGACTGGCCCAAAGTCACTCAGGCAGCTTTCATGGCAAAGGCGGGAATAGAACTCACAATCTCCTTTTGATTGGTCCAAAGTCACCCGGCTAGCTTTCGAGGGTAAGGCGGGACTTGAACTCAGGGTCTCTTGCTTTCTCGCCTGGAGCCTTAACCACTAGAGCAAACTGCCTCTAAGTATGCTATCTCTAAGAGAAGCTAAGTATCCCAGGCCGTTTGGCACTTCTCATTGTCTCGTGCACACTTTTCTTTCAGTCATGCCTGGAAACTGTGTCCCATCTTCTGTTCTTTTATCTTTTGTCTTTCAGCCATCACTTGGTAGCCCGCGTATATGAGAGTAAAGCTGAATTTCGGTCAGCTCTGCAGCACGAGAAAGAAGGCTACACCATTTATAAAAATCAGGTTCGATTTTGTTTTTCCTTGCTTAGCTCAATAGAGCATCTATCTGTCTTCCGTGCTTTTAAAACTAAGCTGCGGATTGCTACGTAGTGTAATTTGAAACAGGTTGTTCTGCCGAGCATTTGCAAAGCGGTGAGATCCAGTCATAGAACATTCACAGTCGGTAAAACGTCTAAGGGAAGAAAAAGGGTGGAGAAACTGGGAAATGATCAACAAGTACATTGGATCGCAGGTAGCAAAGATCCAGTAGAAAGGTGTAGTAAGCACTTGTTCAGTATGGTGGCTCAAATGTTTGGGACACTTGACAGGAGGTTAGCAATCCTGCGTTGGGGGCCTGAAAGCCACTGTGGAGTGGGGGGGTTGAGCTCTCTTCCTTCACCCCAGCTCCTGCCAGGGATATGAAAGAAACCCCCAACTGGGTGTCCCCGGGACAGTGGTGATGTCACCAGCTAATCCTTTCAACCCGGAAGTGCCTCAGTGCTTCTGACACATGTGCCAAAAAAAAAAAGCACTTGTTTAAATGTTAGGATCTGTGGACAACCTATTTTCTAACCGAGTGGGATTTTTTTTTACTCTTTTAAGACTGTTCTATGTATTTTTTTAAAAAAGAAAACTTTTAAAAGAAAACAGGCAGACCCTTTCCCAAAATGCCGTACTGAAACGTTAGTAATTGGACCAATTGGAGATCCCTTAAAGGCTATTGACCTCTGAAGAGTGCAGTATACGGGTGCTGCACCTTCAAAAAGATCTTTTTCTTTCTGCATTTTATGAGTGCAGCTGCCGGACATGTTGGCCACCGTACCTAGTTAGCCACTGAATGGAAGAAAAAGTGCTCTGAGTGCACGGCAGTATTTTGTTTATTTGTTTACCCAAATTTCTATTCCGCCCACACTTGCATGTCTCTGGGTGGTTTACAAAGAAAACAGCAAAGTCATATAAACGCTACAGTTAAAAACAAAGTTACAAACCAGGTTAAAACAAAGTGCAAAAAGAAAAACAACAATTGCAGAGTTAAAAGGCAGAGGAAGTACTTTTAGCCCACCAACCTTTACCCACTGGGTTGCATGGCACTGCTAGAACCCAGACCGGTTGGCAGAGCCAGATCTTAGCTGGGAAAGTTGGGGGGGGGGCTGCCTCGCCTCCATGGGCAGGCTGCTTCATAGGAGGGTGGGGCTGCAGCAGAGAAGGATCTCTTCCTAGACCCACCAGTCAAATTCTTCAACTGATAGCATCCTCAATATACCCTGCCTACCTGCCCAGGTGGGATGTGTCAGTTAATTGAGACAAGCTCAAATAACTTGGTCTCATGCCGTGAAGGACTTTATAGGTAATGACCAACATCTTAAATTGGACCCAGAAGCAAACTGGCACTCAATGCAGCTTCCGTAGCACAGGTGTTACATGCAGAACCAAAACTGAACCCCTGGTGGCACAGTGGTTAGAAGGCAATATTGCAGGTTAACTCTGCCCACAGCCTGTAGTTTGATCCTGACCAATTCAAGGTTGACTCCATCCTTCCAAAGTCAGTTAAATGAGGACCCAGATTGCTGGGGGCCCTGTGCTGCCCCTTTAAACCACTTAGAGAGAGCTAATAAAGCACTGTGAAGCAGTATATATATATGTAAGGGCTATTGTTATTGCTTGTGCTGGTGCAGCTTCCGGATACTCTTCAAGGGTAGCCCCATGTGTAGAACGCATTGCAGTAGGTTTCCTCTTAATTCCTCTTTGATGCACGTGTGTCTTTTCTGGCTAGCTTGGTGAGCATCACGAGAAGACCAAAGAAAGCTCGGAGTACTTGAAATATTTGACTCAGCAGGCTGTGGCCCTCCAACGCACAATGAATGAGATCTACAAAAACGGATCCAACGCCAACATTATGCCCTTGAAAGTGAGTGGCTCAAATTTGTCCCCTGTCAGGGGTGTTGGAGATGAACTAGCCCATCTCTACTCTTCCTCTCTCGTTTTCAGTGGCCAGTCTAGTTTTGGAAAGGAACCTGTGCAGTGCACTTCAATGGGCTTGTGCAGTTTATTCTGCACCGCTGTAAAAGAGGGCTTTTTTTTTTTTAAATCTGGAAGAGTCCACGTTGGTTGCAGCCCCTTCTTGATTGGTCTTGCCCAGGTCACATGGTGCTTCAAGATGTTGGCCGATTATATCTGGTCTCTAGAATCCCTCGATCCTGCAAAATCAAATTTGGGGACAGAATGTTGTTTTTCAGTGGCATCACTTTTACTTGTTTTTTTTTGGGGGGGGGGGAAATTAAACAAAAATTAAGAGATGCATGAGGCATTTCTTAATTATTGACAACTGAAAAAAAAATGGGTTCCAAAATTTTTGCCCTGCCCCATGCACACTGCATCTCCTTTGAGGACGGGAAGAATCTCTGTCTTTCTGTTGAAGATGTTTGATTGGTTGGCTGAGCAGGGATGTGAACATAGCTCCCTTCCCCAAAACAAACTCTGTTTATGCTTTTGTCCCAAAGGTGCTTTTCAAAAGGCAACTGGGCTTCCTTGGTTCTCAGTTAGAACTGAAGAAGCTTCTTGGATGAGAAGCGAAATGTTTTCAAAGAAAAAAACCAAAACAAAGTCCAGTTGCCTTTTGGAAAAAGCAAGTTTGGGACAATCATGACCTGCATTATTGAGACTCTCCATAGACCCTTGTTCATGCCTTTCTGCATTTACAAAGTATTGGAGGAGACAAAAATGGCTGGGGAAGTTCATCTAACACAGTGGTTCTCAACCTTTTTAATGCCGTGACCCCCAACCGGTCGTAAGTCGAGGACTAAACCGGTCATAAGTCGAGGACTACCCAACCGGTTGTAAGTCAAGGATTTCCCTGCCCGGGAGCGCTGCGCATGCGTGGTGCCGCCCCCTGCGCCGGCCGAGGCATAGCTGGCAAGCGGCAGAGACAGAGCAGGCCGACCACCGGCTGGGCCACCAGCTGGCCCAGCCCAAGGGAGGTAAGGCACCCGCCGGAAAAGGGGAAAAAATGGCGGACAGCCTTGCTTGGCGACCCCTGTGAAATGGTCGATCGACCCCAAATGGGGTTACGACCCATAGGTTGAGAACCGCTGATCTAACACCAAATGGAGGAAGAGTGGAAGGAGAAAGCAGCAGTAGCAGCAGCCATCAGCTACTGAAATCCAAGGTTTAGGAAAAGACGGGTAGGAGTACAGTCGTGCCAGAAGGTCTGGTTGTCTCCCCAGTCCATCATCCATGCCGTAGGATTCCCTAGCCTATCATCCATTCAGCCTGCTTACTGTTGCCCTGCTCTTCTTCTTCCTGTTCCTCCACTTCAAAGCACAACTTAATTTAGGCACCTGGAAGAAGCAACAGCCTTTAAAGATTCCATTCTCATTGCACATTTGGGCAGATCTTTAATCCCTGGGTAAAAGAATTTGAATCCAGGCTTGTTCTCTGTTAAGAATCACAGAGGTTTTCAAAACTCAAAGGAACTTAAAAAGAAGCCAATTTCTTGACTTGCTAATGGAGTATAGATAGTCCTTGATTTAACAATCATTCGTTTAGTGACCGTTCAGAGTTAACAACAGCAGTGAAAAAAAGTGGCGTACAACCAATCAATCAGCCGTCACATTTACAATGCTTGCAGCGTCCTCATGGTCACGTGATCAAAATTTGGGCACTTGGCCCAATGTTGACATGTATTTACAACAGTTGCAGCATCCCAAGGTCACGTGATCGCCTTTCGTGACCTTTCCAGCTGACTTCTGACAAGCAAAATCAGTAGGGGAAGCTGGACTAGCTTAACAACGACCATGTGACTTAAGTGATTTGCTTAACAACTGTCGCAAAAAAAAAAAAAATGGGGTACAAGTCACTTAACCGCCTTGCTTAGCAGTGGAAATTCTGCACCCAATTGTGGTCATAGGTCAAGGAGGAAGTGTGATTTTGGTTGTTTTCTTTCTTAATGTGGCACTAAACTCGGCTTGTTCACCTCCTAGTTCACAGCTCCCAGCATGGCCAGCGTCTTAGAGCAGCTGAATATTATCAACGGAATCCTCTTCATTCCACTCAGGTAAAGAGCCCGGGTGCTCATGTTGCTTCACTTCAAGTCCAACAGCAGGCGATTTCGGGAACCTTCCAAGAAAGTTTGCAAACTGCATGTAAGGGGAAGTCAGGGACAGGGAGAAATCAGTCCGATGTGGTTTTTGCACAGATCTTCAGGGCCTGGCACGTTTTTACTGATCAAATTTTGTTTTAAAGTTTTCCATCTGCTTTTTCAGCTTCTCCTCCCAAAAAATCCTTTGTCCTGTGTCTCTTTTCATCCTTTGTTCATAATTTGTAAACCACAGTAGACTGCTCCCAGGATGCTGTTGAATTTATCAGTTAAAATAAAAGTGTACCTGGGGCAATTTTTTTTTATTACACATAACTCATTTGCACAAAATTCTGGTGCTAGATATTGATTTGCCAGCATAATTAACATTTTCATGAGTTTTAACACACCCACACATGCAATCAATACCGGTAGATTGGGAAGAAGATCATATCTCCACCCCGTTTATGTACTGGTTCCTATTTTACTCTGGTTTTGCTAACTTTTAATGTTCTTTGTTTTTTCACGTTTTGACATTTTAATATTTTATATTGCTATTTTTATGATGTAAATTGCCCAGAGTCACTTGTCAATGAGATTGATGGCATATATAGAGAGATATTAGATGGGATGGGATGGATTGGGTAGGTAGGTAGGTAGGTAGGTAGGTAGGTAGGTAGGTAGGTAGGTAGGTAGGTAGATAGATAGATAGATAGATAGATAGATAGATAGATAGATAGATAGATAGATAGATAGATAGATAGATCCATCATCTATCTATCTATCTACCTACCTACCTACCTACCTACCTACCTACCCAATCCATTGGGCTAGGTGGATTGATAAATCTGATAGGTTCCATCTATCTATCTATCTATCTATCTATCTATCTATCTATCTATCTATCTATCTATCTATCTATCTATCTGATTTATCAATCCACCTAGCCCAACTCTCTAGAGAGGCCCATCACTCATTTCTTTGAGCAGGAGGAGCATTTTATTTTATTTATTTATTTATTTATTAAAATGTATTGACTTCCCATCTCAGCATAGCATCTGTTAGCATCCCAGGTTTGGCTTATGGTCATTCACGCTCATATATATACAGCAAATATATATCTGCTGTTTCTCACATACACAGACACTCCTCCACACTTACCCATGTCCTCAACTAGGCTGGGAGGCACTAGCTAGCCAGAGAGAAGGAAGCTGCCATGTCTGGATCCAAAGACGACTCAAAGAGTGGATGGACCTCAGGACCCCTTTTATCCCCCCAAGTCCTTCCTTTGTTGATTCACAAGAGTGATAGCTATTCTTTTGCCTTGTTGATTTACACATCAGGTAGCTGTTGATGGGATTTGGGGAGGGGGTTCCCATGTGCTCAGACCCAGCTTCTTTTTTTCTGGTTTCAGATTTTTTTTTTCCTTTGTTTCTTTCTTACCTACTTTGCCTACTTTTCCTGGCTTTTGCCTACCCTGTTTGCGGGTTTCCTTCTTCTTTAGATATGGCAGCTTAGGCCCGGTCTTAACAGGGCCCCAATTGGCCCCCGGGAACCTTCCGTATTTGAAGTTGATGGTCTTCCTGTCCCAAAATGTCCGCTCAGATTCTTGCTTTAAAGGAGCTCAGCTTCTCTTTTGGTCCACCAAATCGAAAAATATCTGCCTTCCTTCTGCTATCGCCCCAAATGGGGTTTCCCACGGAACGAAATAATTCCTTATTTCTCCTCTTTCCACAGCCAAAAAGATTTAGAGAGCCTTAAGGCCGAGGTTCAGAGAAGGCAGCAGCTGCAAGAGTCTTTCCGGAGCAGTGATCAGCCAGAGGCGGAAGAGAAAAAAAACCCCAAAGAGGAAGACCGAGGCCAGCCCATCCGTCCAAACACCCCTTAGAGCTTAAAGAGCTTTTTAGTTCACTGGTCCTCACAACAAGAATTTGCCCCGGGTGGCTCAGCCTCACTCTGGGACAACTTTGGCAATGTTGTTTGTTTCTGGGGAGGGTTTCGTTTCGTTTTGTTTGTGTTTGATTTGCACTGGTACAATGAATTTTACAATGCAAAAGAACAAAATTTTGAGAAGTGAAGTCTGCCTGTCTAAAGTACCGCCAACTGGCATCTCGGGTGGAGTGGAACAGCAAAGGTCTGTGTCCAAAACGGCCCAAGTAGACAAAGGCCAAGGATGCCGCATTGAGGTGGGGAGAGGTAGAAGAGGGGCAGGAGATGTACGTTGCGTGTATGTGTGTGCGTGCGTGAGTGCGTGCGTGTATCATCCATCCATTTCTACTGTGTACATAAGAGATTTAATTCCAAGTGAGGGATAATATAATATTTCTCAGGTCATTTTTACGTTGACTTTTTAAAAAAAAAAAGACATTTAACTTTGCAAAATGACATTTATTTTATTTTTTTTTTGGGCCACCACCCCACCACTATGGATTTTAAAGTGTATTTTTTTTTCTTCCCCTCCTTTCTTCCTGCCTTTAAACCTCAGCCCCTTAAACACTGTTTAGGTGTCTGCAACATTATAAATATTATATATTAAATATAAATTCAGCCATATTTTTTATCTGAATATTGATTTTTTTAAAAAGCCCAGATGGATTTGGTACAGAAGAGGCAAACTTTTGAGGCACATAATTCCTTCCCTCCCCCCCTCCCCCTCCCCCGGGCCACATTTAGGAGAAAAGCCACTGTGTTCCATTCAGGTGCCACGTTTAGCTTCAAAAAAACGGGGAATATTTTATTTTTTGCAACTGGTCACTTCCCAGGAAAAAGAGTGCCTAAATAAATTCCTTCTGGTACACACAAGATGGAATAAGATGAAACGTCCCAAAGAAAGTACAGGAACTGGAAAATTAAAAGCCACTTTCGATACTGGTTGATCAAAGGTGTCTCCTTCCCTCCCTCTCCCCCTCCCAAGCATTTGCAAGTGAATGGTTATATGTGGGGCCCAGAGTGATGGGAATGAGAGTTCCACTGACTTCCACTGACCACTGACTGCTACTGAGTTCCAGGGCCTGGGAAGGGCTGATCGTCTTGTTATCAGACCTAAATCTTGTCACTTCTCCGTCACCCGCACTGTTACACATCACCTGCCTCTTGGATAATTCTCAGTGCCTCAGTGCTCTTCCCCCTCCCAATCTGGGGGGGGGGGATTTGCACAAAAGGAAGCCCACTTGCCAGAGCATCCATGGAACAGAGGTAGGGATTGGGAAGTGGGTGGCAGAGAAACAGTTGACACTTGCAGCCAAGATTGCCATCCGTGGAAAAAAATCTGCCCCAGCAGTAGAATCAAATCAATGTCTCTTTTTATTTCTAAGGTTTATCTGTGAATGTATTAAAAACGAAGAATCATGAACCTAATTCTGCATCTGCTTTTGTTTCTCCTCTTTCTGCTTGCTTTCTGTGCAAAGCACATATTTACACCGAATAGAGTAGAGTAGAATAGAATAGAATAGAATAGAATAGAATAGAATAGAATAGAATAGAATAGAATAGAAATTAGGAATAGAATAGAATAGAATAAGAGTAGAGTAGAATAAGAATAGAATAGAATAGAAATTAGGAATAGAATAGAATAGAATAGAAATTAGGAATAGAATAGAATAGAAATTAGGAATAGAATAGAATAAGAGTAGAGTAGAATAAGAATAGAATAGAATAGAAATTAGGAATAGAATAGAATAGAAATTAGGAATAGAATAGAATAGAATAGAAATTAGGAATAGAATAGAATAAGAGTAGAGTAGAATAAGAATAGAATAGAATAGAAATTAGGAATAGAATAGAATAGAAATTAGGAATAGAATAGAATAGAACAGGCCTTTATTGAGAATAGAATAGAATAGAATAGAATAGAATAGAATAGAATAGAATAGACCGTGGAGGTTTTCTCATCCAACCCCCTGCATAGGCAGGAAATCCCATACCTCTTCAGACAAATGGTTGCCCAATCTCTTCTTTAAAACTTCCAGTGTTGGAGCACGCAGAACTTCTGGAGGCAAGTGGTTCCCCTGACTAATTGTTCTGTCAGTAAATTTCTTAGTTTTATGTTGCTTCTCTCCTTGATTAGTATCTATCCATTGCCTCTTGTCGTGCCCTCAGGTCAAGAAATAAAGAAACACAGTATTGACACCTTTTCCTTGGGGCCCACAGAGCAACTTCCAGCACTGGAAACTGACCTCTACTCACTGTGGGTCCTTTTTTTTTTCTAGGGGAACAGAAAAAAAATGGGACACTTCTTCCAGGGAGCAGCATCCATCTTTGCCCACACTACAAATGCTTGTGGACAGGTAAAATGATGCTCTTTAGAGTTGTCAAACTCCACAGGTATCTTGTTGACCTATTAGGCCATAAAACCCATCTCTGCTCCAGAGTCCAATAAGAACAGTGTTTAGATGATGGCATAATCCAGCACTTCTTAGCGGTGGCACTTGAAGATGTGCGGACTTCAACTCCCAGAATTCCATTGAAATGAAGTCTGCACGTCTTCAAGTGTCCAAGGTTGAGAATACTGCTGTAGTTAAATTTCTAGCAACCTTTGCAGTACAGCTAGTCCTCAACTTATGACCACTATTGTGCCCAACATTTGTTGCTAAGTGAGACAGTTAAGTGAATTTTGCCCCATTCTACAACCTTTCCTGCCACAGTTGTTAAGTGAATCACTGTAGTTATTAAATTAGTAACACAATTAAAAGAATCTGGCTTCTCCGTTGACTTTGCTTGTCCGAAGGTTGCAAAAGGCGACCCTAGACACTGCAGCGGTCATAAATATGAGGTTAGTTTCCAGGCATGTGAATTTTGATGAGATGACTAACAGTTGTGTGAAAATGGTCATAAGGTACTTTTTTCCGTGCCACCGTGACTTCGAAAAGTCATTAAACAAACTGTTGCAAGTCAAGGACTACCTGTAACCCTCACTTGTCCATTCTGCTTAAAGCAGGATCTACTTCACTATGTGGAGGTGAGTTAGATTTTCAGGGCTTTCTGAAATGAACTAAAAGGTAGTAGAGAGATGGTCAAACTTGTCTTGCACCTCATTTTCCAATTTTATTTACTGAGTGGGAAGGAATTTGGCTCTCCTGCCTACATATATCCCATAGTCTACGGAAGGTGCTGAAGTAGTCTGCTCAAGAGTTGCTTCAAACTGCAAGATTGGTGGCAAATACATTTGATAATAATAAAATAGTCTTCAGATGGTCAATTTGCCCATTTCACATCTGTGGGTTTGTGATGGTCTTGTGAGAACAACAAATGATGTTGGATGCTATAGAACGGGTCTTCAAACTTGGTTCTTTTATGACTTGTGGACTTCAACTCCCAGAATTCCTCAGCCAGGCATACTATAGAAAGATGGCAGGACCCAAACTTCTAGGAAGAATTGTCATGATTTGATTGAAGGAGTAAAGTGCACCCTTGATTCATCTTTGAGAACATTTGCATTCATCTTTCATATTGGGGTCCTGAGGGGAGGGGGGCTTTCTAACAATATTTTCCACGGTGTTGGCTGGTTTTACTTTCCCCACAGTTGCAACCTGGCTAATACTGTCGTATTTATTTTTTTTCTTCCAGAACAGAGGTATAAAGTATTTGATACCATTTGCAGGTTCCATTAGGTGCCAATCATGAGTTTGAAGTTTACATTCCTCCCATAGGATTTCAAGTGATCAAATTATCAAATTTGCCCTCACTAGGAAAGCAGCTGTCATACCATTTTTTTCTTTGATTACAATCAACCTTTTCCGATATGCAGTTAACAGAAGTGTCTACATCAGATCATTGGATCTGGGACATAGGTATTTTCATATGCAATATCAGAATATTTGTACAGAGACCATTTTATAAGATGAAAAGGCTCCTCTTGAAGAATTTAGGTGTTTAAATGATTCTGTTGCACTAGTATAGGTAGTCGACATAGGACCATAATGGGGCCTGCCCATTGCGGTAATTGTCATAAAAATTGTAAAACAGGTCAGTCACATGACTGATCTAATTTTACCTTTTTTGGTTAAGAAAACCAATGCTTTGCTATGGGCACACCAAAAACCAGAAATAACCTTCATAAAATGCAAATGTGTGAAGTCAGGATACTACAAATGGCTGCAATCTGGCTGTTTTACTAAGTGCTCAGAGGGAGCCAAATGTCAGAACTTTGAATCTAGTTTGTAAGTCCTATTTTTCTGGTTGGTTGTAATTTCAGATAGTTGCTAACTGACCCGCTGTAAACTGAGGACAACCTTTAAGAACCAATCACTCCTGTGTGTTCTTTGCTTATTCTTAGTGGGGGGGGGGGAAGCCAACAACTTGGAGATACATATACACACACCATGCTTTCTACACTGAGCAATCTAGTGGTTTGTTCAAAAATAATGATTATCCCAAATTGAGTGTTATCTTATTTATAAAACTGGTGGTAATCAAAAGTTACTATTTCCTGATGTGGAAAATTAAGGCAAAGAAAGTGTGTCTAAGAAAAAACCATTTATTGGAAGAGACTATATGGGAGAATCGATACTAATTAGGTTAATTAAATGGTGTCTGCTCCAATTAACACCATAATTCATTGGGGCTAGTTTAATTTAGGTCAAATCACAGCTCTGAGGCTTTCCACTAGGATTTAAAATGAATTCCATTTATTCCTGCTAACCATTAACCTCGCAGGCTCGGAAATCAGTTTCACATCCAGATAATGTGTGTCTGCAATTCATCCAACATGCTCTTCCCTGTCTAGCAGATTCATCAAACCGCAAGTGTGTTCTCTCTCTGATCTAAGCCCTGGAACAAAGCCTTGTAGCCACGTGTGGTAGTGGTTAACACATGGATTTACCCAACGTAAATCTGATGTGCAGACTTGTGTTGAGAGTTGCGTGCCTTCTGGTATTGAATGGCTTAAGTCCATGTATTAGGATCATATATTGGAAAACCATGGAGCTCATAACATCCATATTAGAATATCAATAACAGAGATCAAAGGGACTTTGGAGATCTTCTAGTCCAGTGGTTCTCAATCTGTGGGTCGGGACCCCATTTGGGGTCAAACGACCATTTCACGGGGGTCGCCAAACGCAGTCCGCCATTTTTTCCCCCCTTTTCCTTAGCTGTGCTACTCCCTTTTATTCTATTGGCTTTTGAAAGCCAATAGAATAGACTCTCTTGAATAGGGTCTAATTCTATTGGCTTTCAAAAGCCAATAGGAATTGTCCAGGCTGTCTCTGCCCTGCTGAGCCCGCCAAAAGTCCCATTCTGCAAACGGTGCTGCACCAGTTGAGTAGTCCTCGACTTACGACCGGTTGAGTGTCCCTGACTTACGACTGATTGGGGGGTCACGGCATTAAAAAGGTTGAGAACCACTGTTCTAGTCCAACCCCCTATACCAGTGTTTCTCAACCTTGACAATTTTAAGGCATGTGGACTTCAACTCCCAGAATTCCACAGCCAGCAATGCTGGCTGTGGAATTCTGGGAGTTGAAGTCCACATGCCTTAAAATTGTCAAGGTTGAGAAACACTGCCCTATACCATTCTGGACAAATGGTTGTCCAATCTCGTCTTAAAAACCTTCAGTGATGGAGCACCCACTTCTGAAGACAAGCCATTTCACTGATTAATTGTTCTGTCTAGCAACCATGGGCAGGTAAATCCCCATTCTCCATGATTGTATCATAATCTGCATTGCATCTGGCTTGCTGCTGTGGTTCATTTAAGATTTACTGGCATGGGATATCCGTGAGGCAGGACCCATTGATTGAGTTGGCATTGCCCCTAAGCGGGGAGCAGGTATGCAACACTGAGGTCTCTTGGTCTCTCTGCTGCTCCTGGATGGACAGTGTAAAATCATGGCCAAAGGCACTTTTGCCCAGCTTCAACAGGTACACCAATTGCAACCCTTCCTGGAGCAGAAGACTATATACCTTTTATCAACACACAGAATTCTGGCATATGATTAATAATAATAATAAAGTTGATTTAATAAAAAAAATAATGATAAAGTTGGAAGGGACCTTGGAGGTCATCTAGCCCAACCCCCTGCTCAGGCAGGAAACCCTATACCATTTTGGACAAATGGCTGTCCAGTCTCTTCTTAAAAACTTCCAGTGTTGGAGCATTCACCGCTTCTGGAGGTAGGTTGTTCCACTGGTTAATTGTTCTAACTCTCAGGAAGTTTTTCTTTAGTTTTAGTTGCTTCTTTCCTGGGTTAGTTTCCATCCGTTGCTTGTTGTCCTGCCTTCAGGAGCTTTGGAAAATAGATTGACTCCCTCTTCTTTGTGGCAGCCCCTGAGATATTGGAGCACTGCTATCATGTCACTCCTCGTCCTTCTCTTCATTAAACTAGACATACCCAATTCCAGCAACCGTTCCTTATATGTTTTAGCCTCCAGTCCCCTAATCACCTTTGTTGCTCTTCTCTGTACTCTTTCTAGAGTCTCAACATCTTTTTTACATCATGGTGATCAAAAATGGATGCAGGATTCCAAGTGTGGCCTTAACAAGGCATTGTAAAGTGGTATTAACACTTCACGTGATCTTGATTCTATCCCTCTGTTAATGCAGCCTAGCACTGTTGGCTTTTTTGGCAGCTGCAGCACACTGCTGGCTCATATTTAAGTGATTGTCCACTAGGAGTCCGAGATCCCTCTCACAGTTACTATTATTGAACAAGGTACCCCCTATACTATACCTGTACATTTGGTTTTTCTTGCCTAAAAGTAGAACCTTACTTTTTTCACCATTGAATTTCATTTTGTTAGTTAGTGCCCAGTGTTCAAGTCTTTCCGGATCCTCCTGTATCTTAAGCCTGTCTTCTGGAGTGTTGGCTATTCCTGCCAGCTTGGTGTCGTCTGCAAATTTGATGAGTTCCCCATCTATCCCCTCGTCCAGATTGTTGATGAAGATGTTGAAGAGCACTGGGCCCAGAACAGAGCCTTGGGGCACCCCACTACACACTTCCCTCCATGTAGATGCAGTTCCATTGAGGACCACACGCTGAGTACAGCCGGTCAGCCAGCTACGGATCCATCTGGTGGTGGTTCTGTCTACCCCACATTTTTCTATCTTATCAAGTAGTAGGTTGTGATCTACTTTGTCAAATGCCTTACTGAAGTCCAAGTAAATTATATCCACAGCATTCCATGGGGCTGTTTTTGAAATTCACTTGGACCTTACAACTGATCCGAAAGGCTGCCACCCATACCGACTTGTGCTACCTACTTCAGTTATTGCATCCATCCTGCAGGATATACTGATTCTCATTAAACTTTCTGGATGCAATTCAAGGTGTTAGTTTTCTCTTTAAAAAACCCATCTGCTTCCTCCAGCTTTGTCCAAGGAATTCCTCCCAGAAGCTGTGTCCGATTCTCTAATTTTACCAGATGACTAACACTGAATCTACAACTATTTTTCTGATTCTGGTTTCCATACTTGCTCTAAAGTTGCTTCCTTCTGGCCACCAGACTGGTCCCCTTGGGGATATCCTTCCAGAAGGTCTCTCCTGGAGGAACTTTGGACAGGGTGTCACCTGTAACCATTTTATTAGGTAGTTGTTTATCTGGTATTATGGAGTATATAGTCACTTTCCTTTTAATTTCCGAATACAGGTTGTCATTTTACCATACATGTCTTCTTGTGGTTTGTGTTGCTGTAGGTGTATAGTAAGCCTGACAACTTAATCAGGGCCTGGAGGCATCTGCTAAATCAATCTTTCCCCTATACAATACCCATACATCTCCCTTAGCAAGAATCTTTCTCTCATTCTCTCAAATGGACTCTACTACATCTCAGCGCTGGCCAAGTGGCTCACTTCAGTTTCCTTTCGAAATTTAAAGGATCTCAGATTTGAGGTTCCTCCTTGCAATGAAAAATTGTGCAATGAAAAACCTGATGAACCCCAAATCTATTGCTCAATCTCCAGGGAGACCACGTTCTAAGCCCCTTTCCCATTTATGTTGTTTTCTCGGCTCTAGGGTGGAACCTAGTCCTGCTATAGTCATTCACGCACTGCTGCAATCATTAACACACAAACGCAGATCTCTTTGCAGAACTGACGCTAATCTAGTGGTAGTGGAACCCTCAGGCTGAGCAACTCTTATTAGGAAAAAGCCCATTTATAATTGATTAGATTACTAATGTGGCTTTTTGCCCAAGGACGTAAGGCACCATAGATAACCCTGCCTTCCCTATTCACCCCTACAATCATGCTATCTCTTGTGCGGGAACAGTGACTAAGCCAAAATCACTAAGGTAACTTCCATAGCAGAGTGCAAACTTGAAGTTAAAAAAAAAAAAAAAACCCACTGTGTTAAGTGGCAAAGAAGCTTGCACTCCACCCTATATTTCCCTAACCACAAGGGTTGAAATGTTCTTGGACCAGCAAGTTAAATCCATTATACCCCTTCAATTCCTGCTACAGGGAATATATCCAGTAACATCACAGCTATGCTTTACAGGTAGTTCTCAACATATGGCTATAATTGAGCCTGGAATTATGGTTGTAAGTCATTATGGTCATAATCTGAAGCTCCTACGGGACTGGAAGTAATTTTCTGGCCTTTTTCCTTAAGCTAATCAATTCATTTGAATTAGCTTTTTTTTTTGGCCAGAAACTGGCAAAAATCATTGCAAATTGCAGCCAGAGGATCGCAATAAGCCATGACCAATTACAGAATGCCACAACCGGTTGTAAAACTGGCCCACTTGAAATACAGACACGTGATTGTCTGAAATGCAGATATATGACCACGGGTGGTCTCATTTACCAAAGCTGGACGGGGGCTTTACAAGCTATAAGCATCTGTCCTATAGTGTCATAACTGCTTGCAAAACAAGCAAGGACTAGCTGTAAAGTTCTTAGCGTTTCTGGGGGCTTAAGGGGCAGTTTGTGCATATTTCAAAGGCAGTTTAGCATAGTGGCGAAGGTGCTGGGCTATGAACTGGGAGACTGTGACTTGTAGTTCTCCCTCAGGCATGAAAGCTGATTGGGTCCCTCTCTCTCAGCCCAACCCATCTAATTGGAGGCAGAATCATTTTTTTAAAATGACGCTATAATCCCTTGCTTTGGGGTGGAGTCGGGCGACTGAGCTGAGCATTTACTGGCCAGATGCCCTTCCTGACACCTACACAGAGTTCACAGCAGATATTTTCTTTGCGCCCTGATAAACACCAATCACTGCCTAGGACTGAACTCTCAACCTTCCGAGTGGGAGGGCAGTGTCTTCACCACTAGGCCACCACACTGCTCAGGCAGGATCATTATATAACGGTGGGATAATGATGATGATCACCACTATCACCTTCACCTAGGCCAGGAGTAGGCCACCTTGGCTTTTATGACTTGTGGACTTCAACTCCCAGAATTCCTGAGCCAGCATGGCTGAGCTTGGAAACCTCTCCCTTTCTCCTCAGCATGGCTGGCTCAGGAATTCTGGGAGTTGAAGTCCATGAGTCATAAAAGAGCCAAGGTTACCTACCCCTGGCCTAGGCCTCATGTGCTACTTCCATCCTTTTTGTGCAAAAGAATCAAATTTCAGCAGCCCAGAGAGGGAAGACGCTCATGGGCTCCTTTACCACACTAAAGAGGGAGCCAATGTTGATGCCTGATACCAAAGGTGGCATTCCGGATCCCCTCATTCTGGCCTTCCTGGGAGGGCAGTGTGTAAATAAAAATGACAGCAGTGAGTGAAGAGGAGCTCCTTTTCTGACGGCAAGGAAGTGGGTGCCGCCCAAACTCATCAGCTGCCTGTCCCGAGCCTTGTCATTATCTCCCCTCCATTAACCAACCACTCAGCTTTACAGCTCAGATCAATATTGTCCTCTATATTGAAGCCCGAGAGCAATTTACATCTGCTTTCCCCCTTACGGCAAACCCGGACGGCAAGCCGTAAAAGCATCCAATTTTTTTTTCTGCACCTAAACAAAAGAGAAACACGTTTAGTTTTATATTCATTTAATAGTTTACCAATTGGTACAATAAGATTTTTGTTTTAATATGCAGAAAACATGAATAAATTTTGTTTTACACAGTCTGAGAGCAACAAATCTTACTGTAAAACACAGAGCAGTATTATATACATTCCTTTACTGATTTTTGTTTTTAATTTTAATCGTGTCAATATCTTCAGTTAACTCCTACATTCTGGGGGTGAGGAAAAAAGTTCTCCAATAGCGATTTTTACATCGCTCTTACTGGATTTAAAAAAAAAAAAAGACTCGTGTCTTCTTGTCAGTGTCAGGCTCAAACTTCTAAAACATGGACAGTTTTTGCTAATTACTTCCAGAAAAAAACTTTGGGAAAATTCAAAAGAGATACTTAGGACAAGAAAGCAATTTACAAGGACAGAGGGGGGGGGGAAAAAAGGAAGGGGAACCGACTTAATATCCAGCTGTGACTTGCGAAATCCAGTTCCACATTTATCAGCTTTATCCTATTTCCTCCCCGATCACTTTTGCTAACTTTACATACCATTATTAATAGAGATTTGTAGTAGCTAGTACCTTGGGCATTTTTTAAAAATACATAACTGTGAAATCATAAACGGAGAAGTCGTTCTGTCCACACTCCAAATTCGGTCCATTTTACATTCCAAACTGCATTTCAGGATTTTCAAGCCACAACTGTGAGTGAAACCCAGCACAAAATATTATCATTTTAAATAGCTTTCAATGGATCGGGTTGTGGAGTCAGGGGAATAGGCAAAGAGGGAGGGAACGAGAAAAGGCCATTTAAGAACGATTTGACCAACTCTTCGACTGACAGAAAGAAAGGTAAGAGGCAAACAGAAAGAGCAGCAGACAGAACAGACCTGGGAAGGGGTTTTGGGGATCAGGGTAAGGGGCAGTGAAGCAACCGCCAAAGCTTTCAAAATACTACAGTGCTCCACAGCTCTTGACAACTTGCTAGCAACTAGTATTTTGTGGGTTTTTTTTTTTAAATGTTTCATTATTAGTGCTCTGGGCACATCATTGGTCACACCACACACAAAAGTAGGACGGCTTTTCAAACAAAAAAAAAGTGTAAAGTGCAGATTGCTCCAAGACTTGAGTCGGGGTGTCCAACCTTGGCAACTTTTAAGACCTGTGGCTTTGATGCCAGATTCCCCCAGCCAGCCATCTGGCCAAGAAATAGGTTGGCTAGGGAATTCTGGGAATTGAAGTCCACAGGTCTTAAAGGTTGCGAAGGTTGGACACCCTGACTTAAGTTTTTGGATTATGTTCCAATCACCAAAGGAGGAAAAAAAAAAGTTTGCACTTTTTTCAGGTGAAAGAACCAAAAAAAAAAAAAAAGAAGGATCTAGGACATTTCCGGGGCAGTCTCAGCTCTTGCAGTTCTGGAATAGTTCAAGGAAAAACTGCCTGCAATTCAACAGACAGACAGACCCGTCCATAGAGAAATCTGGCGCTTTGTAGCCATTTTGCCCATGCTTGAATGACCAAATGCTTCAACGGTGAACTTTTTTCCCATTTGGTTTTGTGTTGAAAACGGGGCTAGTTAACTAGTTAAACCCACAACCATCCCTGAGAACGCTTACTGACGATGGACTATTAAGGGGCAAATTTGCAAGGGCCTTTCTCCCCAAATTAATTGAAGAAAAACATTTTGCTTCAATCGCTGCTTGCTGTTTCAGTAGAAAAAAGCAACAGTGGTAAGCTCCCATTAGTAAGGTACCCTTGTTTTACTGATTATGCTAATATATTTACTTCCACTTTAAAAAAAAAAAATCATTAGAGTCACTACATCTGGCCAAGAAATATTTTTCATCTGTTAGCAGGAACTGTTTACATGTTTAAAAAAAAACCAAATAGTCATTGCTTTAAAGTAGAAAATCTCCAATATCCAAGGTCTACTAGAGCAGGAAGTTCTTACTGACCACAACATGACAGGATCACGTCCAGCCTCTACTCTCAAACTACCTTTGGTCTCCTAGTTCCTGGATAAGAAACCCAAATACCCTCAACACACACACACACACACACACACACACACACACACACACACACACACACACACACACTATCAGTGGGGTGAACCAATGTTTGTGATGGAATCTTCTTTCTCTTGGCATGCATTTCAATCCTCCCAAAATGTGTTTCTGTTACTTGTTTTTTTTACAAGGAGACTTTTTGCTTTTTGTTTGTTTGTTAAATAAGTCATAGAACAAATAAAAGCAAATAACCCTTTTCTCTTAAAATAGGTCTGATTGGCAGCTTGCTACATTCATCTGGATTTGGGGGTAGAAAAAGATATGCCTGATTAATTAAGATTAGATTTTATGGTGCTGACAAATGGGGTAAATACATTTATTAGGAGATGATCGGCATTAGGGATAATTTAAGACTTTTCTTCGAATTTTCCACATTGAAATAGGACTGCAGCCTGCATTTCCTTAAGAATAGGTTGGGGGGGGGGTGGCATTAAGGAACAAAACGTGGTTATGAAATTATTGAGAACAGTGTCAACCTTAGTCGCTTTAAGATGACTGGGAATTCTGGGAGTTGAAGTCCACTCATCTTAAAATGGCTAAGGTTGAGAAACACTAATCTAGAAACTTGCAAGGTATCAATCAGCATATAACTCTTCTTCATTTGCTGTAACAGGAATTTTTGTAGTACTCTAAGAGCTTGCTACGTTCTCCACAAAACATTCGGAAATCTGGGACTGCTTGCTTTGAGGAGTTACTAGCTGGAAAAGGAAAGGAGTGCAGAACTGTCCCACTTAATAAACATCCAGCAGCTTTGGGGGGGGCGGCTGGAAGAGGGGGAAGAGAGGTGATGGCTTTTCCCTACTGTTGGTGTTGCACAAACCTGAAACCATAATCAAAACCAACCGAGAGACAGCATGGCTGAACCCTCAGGAGTCAACTGGGGGAAGATTCACCTCTAACTGCTCCAAGTGATAGCTAACGAAGAGCAAGACTAGCAGACTCCTACAACAGGTTTTGCGTGAAGCGTCAAATGTTAGAACGCAAGGATGCTGACAACCAAATTTGGGGGTGGGAGGAGTACACACACATCATACCAAGGTTCTCTTCCTATTTTGCAGCTTGGTAGTATGAACATACTAACTTTTTGCTTTTTTTTTCTTGTTTAAATGTGATAGGAAACCAAAACAGAAATATATCCTATTGATTTGGCAAATACCATGACAGGGGAAAAAAACGAAGAAATTTTATTTGTTTCCATTAATTACATTTAAGATTCTAAGTTGCAGCTTTGTTTTAAATCTAGTATCTTTAGATTTCTTAAGCATACTTAAGTGATGTTACAGAGATACGTGTTTCTGAAATAACCCTCCCGCCCCCCCCAAAAGAACCCCGTTATGAGTCACTTAGTAAATAGGCACCACCAACAGTAGAGTCGGGGATTCAGCTTATCCAGTACAGAATGATTTTGCTGTCACCAGTTGAAGTGCCCCTAATTCAACCAACCAGCTTCTGCCTTCTTAGGTCTGATGTGACCAATGCCAGCCCAAATTCTTAAACCTATGGTACTTCTAGACAACGTATGTAAATTTACAGTATACAATTTGGATTCACCATGCATGAATACTTTGTGTGTAACATTTAATAAGCTCAATCTACATCCAGAATAATTTACATGAAAGGACAATATTTATTTTAAACAGAGCTCAATGGGTAACCATGGTATCCGAGTGCATCCAGAGGGACAGGGAGGGGAGGGGTCAGATGTAAATCCAATCAACGGCACTCCCACACTTTTACTGTTTGATCTACGCTGCCGGTGACCACATAGGGCGCTGTCTTGTGGAAATCTGCAAGGAAGAGAGGGAAAAAAAAGGGGGGGGAAGCTAGTGTGCATAGAATAATTCTATTGAAATTGAACTAAAAAGTTTATGAACTAATATCACTTGAACTACGGGTACAATTCCAACACCTCATACCTGCAGGACATCAGGATGAGGTAAACCAATTAAAAAAAAACTACTGAATGAAATCAAATACTGTCAATTCTTACATAAAACGTTAGTCAATGTTTCATTAAATTAATAACAAGTAACATCCTAAAGCATGCTGGCTGTGGACTTCTGGGAGTTGAAGTTCACACATCTTAAAGTGGCTAAGGTTGAGAAATTGTCCCCCTTTCCCATGCCAAGTATTTCTTCACTTCCAAGTTTAGAGATTGAAAGCCAACCCATTAGGTGAAGGCCATGTGTTTACCAATAAAGCAAAGTTTATATGCTCCATTCAAATTTAGTCAACAAGAACAAGTGAGAACTCGGGCATCTTCTGTTTAGGTTTTGACCAGCTCTTACAAGCTCTGTGATGGACCCCAAGCAATTTAGTAAGGAGTCTGAAGATTGCCATGCGTGTTTAATTTATTGTTAAGGTTCTTTGGACTGCAGACGCTACTGCCAACCTATGTATTAAATGCTACAAATCAAACAAATGGAATATGAGCACACACAATGCTGATGCTAATTACAAGCTTCTTGCATGAATCTTTAAACTCCCATCATGGTTCCCAACAATTAAAATCCCTTTTCTTAAGCAAGAGATAAAGACAGGCCTCCTTTGCTTCCTCCCAAGAACTGTTTCCCTTCCAGCCTTAAGACTTCTGGAGATGAAACACCAGTCTGCTATATGTACAGTATTCCAAGAGGAATGTTCCAATACTGTGGAACAACCTGCCTCCAGAAGCTGTGAATGCTCCAACACTGGATGTTGTTAAGAAGAGACTGGACAGCCATTTGTCTGATATGGTATAGGGTTTCCTGCCTGAGCAGGGGGTTGGACTAGATGACCTCCAAAGTCTCTTCCAACTCTGTCATTATCGTTTTGTTGTTATTGTGATGGTGGTGATGATGATGATGCTATGGGTAGCAAGAAAGAGTACCAGATACAGGGTAGAGTTGGAAGGGACCTTGGAGGTCTTCTAGGCCACCCCCTGGTTCAAGGAGGAGACCGTATACCATTCCAGACATATGGCTGTCTCTTCTTTAAAACCTCCAGGGTTGGAGTACACACAACTTCTGAAGGTAAAGCCATTCCACTGATTAATTGTTCTCACTCTTAGGAAGTTTCTTCTTAGTTCTAGGTTTATTCTCTAGTTGATTAGTTTCCATCCTTTGCTTCTTCTCCTGCCTTCAGGCGCTTTGGAGAATAGGTTGCCCCCGCCCCCCCTCTTCTTTGTGGCAGGCCCTCAAGTATGGAAAAGTGCTATTGTGTCACCCTTAGTCCTTCTCTTTGTTAGATTTAGATTTAAATTAGTTCAAGACAGTGTGAGAACAAATTGCTAAGCATCCAGCCCTTCTAGAGCCAGGCAGCAAGCTACAAAAGGCAAAATGAAGGTATTAATCCCTTCTGTCCCCACCACCTGACTGTAACATTTGTACTAGCTAACATAGCAAGCTAGCAGTGGCTGGCAAACATGCAGAATGTGCTCCCACATGCTCTGAGAACAAAAATTGGGCTGGGACAGACAGAAAAAGCAATATTCTCTGAAGCAGAGGTACAAACAAACAGGAAATATGTTTTAGTTCATGCTCGGAACCAAAAAGCCCAGTTACAATGCCATCAAGTGTTCCAGACCAGCCATGTTCCTTTGCAACAAAGCCTTGAAACGTAAGAGCTTTGCTTTGAGCTTAGAATCCTCAAAATGGAAAATGGCCCAACTCTTTGAACGTGTCTCCTAGGACCAGAACATTTCAAACAATACTGCTAGAAAGAAGCTGCTCCAAGAATGAAGCTGATAACCAGAATCTGAAAGAAGTTGAGATATTTCCAGGAACAAATTGTGGAACAAACCACACGTTACTGGTATCAAATATACCAGTTAAACCTAGAAAAATAAGAGTAGCTATACAGGTAGTTCTGGACTTGTGGGACCGAACTGCATTTGCTAAATGATGTGGTTGCTGGGTAAGTCATTACATGACTGGGCCTGAATTCAGAACCATTCTACTGCAGCTGTTAAGTAAATCATGTGAGTTGTTAAGTGAATCACACGGTTATTAAGTAAATCTGGCTTCCTCAATTGATTTTGCTGGTTGGAAGCAGAGTAGATTTCTGTCAACAGTTCTGAAACAAAAATGTGTAGTCTAGAGATTATGTAAGCTTGGTCCATAACTTTATATCAAAAAAAGGGAAATAGTTTTGTTCCTCCCTGGAAGGAAAGCAGTGGGAAGTATCCTGAAAAATTAAGAGGATTTCAGTAACATCAAAGATCAGAATAGCAGTAGTGATGCTTTCTCATTTGCGGTTATGTGCAACTATGAAAGTCGAATAGTGACAGAATAACTTCAAATTTTAATTTGGAGAGGGTTACTAAAATACATGTTCTATAAGAAGAATTAATCAATTGATTGAGGGGGGGGAAATGAAGCTCAGATACTTTGGCTACCAAATGAGGACTCATTGGAAAAGACCCTGATATTGGAAAAGATGGAAGGAAATGGCAGAGGAGGAGAGGGTTAGATGGTGCCACTGATACAGTGGGCATGAGTTTGGGCAGATTCAGGGAGACAGTGGAGGATTGGGGTGTGTGTGTGTGTGTGTGTGTGTGTGTGTGTGTGAGAGAGAGAGAGAGAGAGAGAGAGAGAGAGAGAGAGAGAGAGAGAGAGAGAGAGAGAGAATGCTATAATCCATGGGGTCGCAAAGAGCTGGACACAACTTAGCAACTGATCAACAACAATCAGGAAAAAATAAAGGCTGATTGAAGTTATGATCAGGAAGAGCAGTTCTCTCTACAAGCATGCAGAATGAGTGAAAAAAAAAAAGATTAAGAGAGGTAGAAAGGGGGCAGGGGTAGGAACCATGATGTATGTGTATGGAGAGGATTAAAGAAATAACTGGAATTTCCCTGCACAAGCTACTTATTTATTGTTGATGGAGGCAAGTTGACTTGATGGGCATTTGTTGACTGGGTTTTTTGGTTGAGGTGTGATGCATTCAACATACAAGCCCAGCTCCCATTCACAGAGCAAGGCAAGGAATCTCTCAGTCTGTCTCTCTCTGTCTCTCTCTCTGTGGTGCACGTTACTAGCACACTTAATGCATATACATACCCAACGAGGTAACAAAATGTTCGTGCGCATTAAGAGTCTTCATGCATCTTTTGTTCTTGTAGTCCCAGACACGTAAGGTCTTGTCATCGGCACAGCTCAAAATAAATTTACCACCAGAGTGGAACAGGACACCACGTACCCAGTTATCATGGCCCACCTTTTAAGCGAAAATAGAAGGGGGGGAAAAAAAACCAAACCAAAGTCACAAGCAGATCACAGATGGATATCTGGATATGAATAACACAAGTCTAAATCCAGAGTTCAGAGTACGTTGCTCCTTGCCCCAAATTTGCTATATGCTAAACTTAACAGCATTTTGAGTTTCTTGGCTGGCAATGGTAACCTGTTTTTCTAGTCTTCCTTCAAGCCCTCCCAATTCTATTTATTCTGATGCCTGCACTTGGATTCCTCAGAGAATGCCTGAAGTTCACCCTGTAAGAAGTGCAGATCTATTCCCTCATGTAGCAACTAGGTAAGAGTTGCAAAGCAAACGAACAAGAGAAAAGGATATTCAGGGAACTTACGAGGGTCATAAGGCACATGCCAGTACTAATGTCCCACATCTTAATGGTCTTGTCTCTAGATCCAGAAAGCAGGAAAGGCCCAGGCTTACCACTCTTCTTAGTCTACAGGGAAGGAAAAAAGGAACACTCTGTAAAAATTAGATATTCTGCATGAAGAAGTAAGTAAACAATGTGGAGACTTAAGTGAAGCTCTAAGTATTTTCCCTTCAAGATGCTCAGAAGGAATACAACAGCAGAGAGTCTCCCAACAGATAGACACATGGTTTCGAGTAAGACAAAGTTGCTCCTGTGTGCTCTAAAATAGATGCCACTGCAGATTATGTTGAAAGCATAAGGACACGGTCTGGTGAGAATCTATAGCATTCATTAGAATTATTGCAACCACAGAAAAGGGACAAAACGCCAGGCCAACTTCCTATGTTCTAAATCCTTGCCCATCATGGCTGCTGGGATCCAGCAGACATGGTGGGACTGGATTGGCCTCAGGAGATGTAAATACACCTATATATTTTGTTTGTTTGGGTGTATTATTATACAGACTGTACACCGCTTAGATTAGCTTGAAGGGGCACAAAAAGGTGTATGTGTGTGGGCGTATGTGTGTGAGGGGGCGAAGGTGCCTGCACACAAACTATAGTCTTAATTTTCTTGAGATTTTACCTCAGCACCACTGAGATTGTATCTTTTGAGACCAATGACCGTGAAACAGTACGACAACAGCTCAGAGAGTTAAGAAATGCAGGATCAGTATATGGAAGTTTTATTCCTATTTGTAGGACCATCCTCAGAGAGCTTTGAATGGAGAGATTTCGCTTGAGTTGTCTATCCAAAGCCACTGGAAGAGATTGGGTGATCACCGCGAGATTCAAGACAATCTCTTTTCTTGTACCCTCCTAAGTCAGAGGTTCTGTTGACAGGAAGGTTCCAGACCCAGGGATTAGGAAAATAACTTCTGTATGGCAGAAGGTATCATTTCTTCCAAAGGAAGACATGCCCAACCTGGTACTTTCCTTGACTTTAACCTAGCTCTAGAAGCACAGTTGCCCTCAATGGTAAGGAGGATCTATGCCAGTGGTTCTCAACCTTTTTAATGTCACGACCCCCAACCGGTCATAAGTCGAGGACTACTCAACCAGTCGTAAGTCGAGGACTACTCAACTGGTGCAGCACCGTTTGCAGAATGGGACTTTTGGTGGGCTCAGCAGGGCAGAGACAGCCTGGACAATTCCTATTGGCTTTTGAAAGCAATAGAATTAGACTCTATTCAAGAGAGTATATTCTATTGGCTTTCAAAAGCCAATAGAATAAAAGGGAGTAGCACAGCTAAGGAAAAGGGGGAAAAAATGGCGGACTGCATTGTTTGGCAACCCCCGTGAAATGGTTGTTCGACCCCAAATGGGGTCCCAACCCACAGGTTGAGAACCACTGATCTACGCCAAGCTTCAGTGCTTAAGATATAATACATCTGGGCTGAATAATTGCCTATTATTTTGCTTTTCTATTTCATTAAATAAATTTCGTGGCTTTTTTTTATCTTTACTGTGTTCATTGTTTTCTCATGATCTTTGCACATGTAGGACTTCCTTATAATTCGCTTGCAAACTGCTCAAAGCTCCTCTGGGAGGAACAGAGGTAAAGAAATAAAACAAACAACAGAGCTGCTTAAGGTTCAGCCAATGAACACAAATCATCAATTTAAAAAAAAGCAAAAATAAAATAAAATAAAATCTGTCCAATTTAAAAAAAAACATTGCTCCATCATAAACGTCTATGGCAGTGGTTCTCAACCTTTCTAATGCCGCGACCCCATAGTACAGTTCCCCATGTTGTGGTGACCCCCAACCACTTATACATCACCGGGTGCCAGGGGCTTGGCCAAAGAAAAGGGGAAAAAAATGGCGGACAGCCTTGTTTGGCAACCCCCGTGAAATGGTCGTTCGACCCCAAATGGGGTCCCGACCCACAGGTTGAGAACCACTGGTCTATGGAGTTTCACAGAATGAACTGTGAACTTTGTCTTCATTGAGTGAGGGCTGCTTTCATTAACAGAGGAGACCTGTTGAGGAAAGTGATTTTAGAACTGAGAGGTTTGAAGATGTCCCACAGCCACACTAGATATTATTAACTTTGCCCATGTAAGGATTGCTATATTGGGGACTTTTGCCTTCCAATTAGCAGAAGAACTTGACCTGAATAATTCCTGAGTCTCATATTTTCAAAATAGAGAGAATGCACTAATTCACTCCATGTTTTCTCATCAAGTACAGTATAATCTGCTGTCCTCAGGTGGGTTAGATCCACAACATGCAAGATATCTGACAGCATGATGTTGAAAGGATTTTCCATTATGTTCAAATATATCTTTTCTCCTTCAACACTTTAACATCCAACTTGTGGCCACGTTTAGGATAACTACTTGGGGAATTCTTTTTAGCTGATCTAAAAAAAGATACTATTATATCTGAAACAGATATGGAACAGTTTGTCTGTTCAGACACAATGATGAAGATATAATTTGTTCCATGCATCATCTTCCATTAGGCCTCCCTAATTTGCCTCCTCTTTTCCTGTGCTCAAGGAGAACCATTTCATTTACAGAGTCAGAAGAACCGATTAAGAGATCCTTCTAAGACACTGTCTATGGAGATTCCCAGTCATCCAGGTCATAGTTATCCCAAAGATGCTTTTTTCACGAGGCAACTGGACTTTCCTGTTTTTCTTTGAACGTTTCGCTTCTCATCCAAGAAGCTTCTTTAGCTCTTCAGAAAAAGAGCTGAAGAAGCTTCTTGGATGAGAAGCGAAATGTCTTCAAAGAAACACAAGGAAGTCCAGTTGCCTCGTGAAAAAGCACTTTTGGGACCCCTAAGAACATGTAGAAATCCAGAATTAAACAGGACACAAAACACTGAAGACACTTAAGTAGCAACCAGGTCATTACCGTTGGCATGCTGGAAAAGGGAGCCTGAGGCACCTTATGTTATGATTTACTCTTAAATGTTGAAGATAAAAACAGAACTGCAGACACAAAGCTACTTTTGTCAGCCTTCCACAAGCTGGTTCCCTTCAGAAATGTGGGCCATGCTGACTGGGAATTTTTCAAGGGAGGTTCTCAACCTTGAGAATCCACCCTGGGGAAGGCTGATGTATGTTCAGCCAAAATTTGAGCTTTGCTACAACATACATTCTCTGTCCCCGTGACTGTAGGGCCCCCTTAAAAGCAAAAGCAAAGCTGGAATAAGGTCTTACTAAACAGTTATGGGAATCTAACATTCTTCAGCCCTGGAGGCTGTTGGTTATCATTCCAGCATTGAGCCAGCACAGGGTGGAGGAGAAAAAAAAAAAAGTCAGCTGAGAGAAATGACCAAGATAAGAATGCAGGGATAACCTTTGTAGAAATTGGAAAAGTTGCAACCCTGATCACAATAAGGGCAAATTGGTGGCAATCCTTTGATGCTGCCATTCTAAATTTTTAAACTGTATGTATATATGTATGTATGTATGTATGTATGTATGTATGTATGTATATGTTTTCTGAAGTTTTCGCGGGTGTTTGTATGTAGGTCTTTGGTTATTCGGGCTTTCTCCCGCGTAAAATTGGAAGTGTCTTGGCGACGTTTCGACAAAGTCCCATTCATCATCTTCAGGCTGGTGTTTTCAGCTTCCTGCTTCGAGGAGCAATCTCCTCGAAGCACAAAGCTGAAAACACCAGCCTGAAGATGACGAATGGGACTTTGTCGAAACATCGCCAAGACACTTCCAATTTTACGCGGGAGAAAACCCGAATAACCAAAGACCTACATATATACATACATACATACATACATACATACATACATACTGGTAAAAGTGCGACTCCCGGGCATAATTATGAATAAAAGAATAAAACACGATCACCGGGAGAGTTGAAGTAAGAATACTTTACTAAAAATATACTTATACTAAAAAGTTGCCAAGCTTTCGCTGGGGGAACTCCCCAACATCGTCAGGGCTAAAAGGCCATTGCAATACAGGTGGTTTAAATAGGTTCAAGTAACGTTTGCGCACGGCTCCTAGACCGTGTTACTGGCCCTGATTGGCCAACTGATAACCAAGATGTGTCTATAACGTTATGTTCTTTTCTTCGGATGCCCTTCCCTATCCCTCCACTTGAGTGCAAAACAACGGGAGGGAACGGTAAGGAAGACTGGGGTGGGGAATAAAGACATGATTACTGAGGCATACCACATTCAGATAAGAGCTGCGGACACGACAAAGGAGGGGAGAGGTATACAATTGGGAAGGGATATTAACCCACAGTTAGTGGAACCCTATCCCCATCATAAGACACAAGAAAACATCAGATCGAATCCTCCCCCTGACACGGCAGGTGATGATATTATTGGAAGAGGAGGGGATGCAAGGTTACTAACGCCTCCAAAGACCAGTAGTGGAGGGATAGGGAAGGGCATCCGAAGAAAAGAACATAACATTATAGACACATCTTGGTTATCAGCTGGCCAATCAGGGCCAGTAACACAGTCTAGGAGCCATGCGCAAACGTTACTTGAACCTACTTAAACCACCTTTATTGCAATGGCCTTTTAGCCCTGACGATGCTGGGGAGTTCCCCAGCGAAAGTTTGGCAACTTTTTAGTATAAGTATATTTTTAGTAAAGTATTCTTACTTCAACCCTCCCGGTGATCGTGTTTTATTCTTTTATTCATACATACATACACACACACACACACACACACACACACACACACAGGCAATTGGGCTTTTTTTTCCCCCTTCAAAACATTTCGTTTCTCATCCAAGAAGGTTCTTCAGTTCTGTGTTTGGGAAAAGCACCTTTGGGACAACCATGACCTGAATGACTGAGATCTCCATAGTCATTTAGTAAACGAATTTTCACAGAGGAGCCGGCATGGGTAGAAATTGAACCCAGAAGCCTGCTCTGCGTAGCTTGCCCTCTGAGGACTTCATTCACAGAAAGAAAAAATAATGATCACGGTGTAGGATGGTTAGATAAATGATAATAAAAATGAACTTCACACACTGATTACCTGATATATAAATTGTACTGCAATGCAGATATGGTTCCCTAGGAGTTTAGCCAGATTCCCCAAGCCAAGCAGCAATTTGCTAACATGGCCAGCCATGACTCCCTTTACTCATTCTAACAAGAGTCACTTGGCTGAGATGGGCGGCTATAGAAATTGAATGAACAAACGAATAAATGAAAATCCACTCTTGTTTCTTCTCCTATCAACCTCTTTGCCTTCATGCCCTATTAAATACAAGGCAACAATATGGCTTATTTGGAAAAACACCTAGATGGAATGACAGCTTCCTTACATTGACTTCCAACTGATTGCAAAGCAACATGAAGAGCTTCTGCTGTAGATCTTGTGTGACAAGGGAGTAGGTCATTCACAAAATCAACTGTTGCCCATGCTCATGGTTTAGATCAGGGGTAGGCAACCTCGGCTCTTTTATGACTCGTGGACTTCAACTCCCAGAATTCCTGAGCCAGCCATGCTGAGGGGAAAGGGAAAGGTTTCCAAGGTGAGCCATGCTGGCTCAGGCATTCTGGGAGTTGAAGTCCATGAGTCATAAAAGAGCCAAGGTTGCCTACCCCTGGTTTAGATCCTCATACTTAAGGCCCTTAAGTATGCTATGGCCAAAGGTTACTAAGGAATTAGATTTGCCGGTGGGGGGCCTGCTCATATTCTCCTTAGAGTCATTCAGTTAGATTTCATTTATGCTTCACTGAAATGCTAAGCTAAAAACCTAAGACTCATAGCGTTAAAAATCCTTCTGCTGCCCAAAGGATTAACTGTCACTTCTATATTTGAATTTAGTCATTTTTAAAACATCTTTACTATCTTAATTGTTGAAAGAAAGACTGTGGTATAATTCACATAGGTGGCCACAAGTTTTTTTGTTTTGGGTATCTTATGCCTATTTTGTTAAGTATAGGCTATACTTGGAAGTAGGGAATTGCAAATGATTTTAAATAAACGTTGAAACCACCCCATTTTTTCTTACAGAAAAAAAATGAAAATGAAAAAAAAATCCATCACCTTCCTCAAAATAATACCAATGACCCAAAGTAGCAGGACTGTGCTGAGTCTTCCCCAATTTGATGCTATCTATTCCTCCAAATCAGAGGTGGGGAATCGTGACCCCTTTATGACTTGTGAACCTCAACTCTCAGAATTCCTGAACCAGGAATTCTGGGAGTTGAAGCACTTAAGTTATAAAGGGCACCCCTGCTCTAAATGTTTCAGACCTACAGCTTCCACAATTCCCCAATGAGATTACAGAATTATATTGTAATGCATCGTAATATAGGGAGTCCTCGATTTACGACCATTTGTTCAACAATGGTTCAAAAGTCTCAGAAAAAGTGACTTCTGACTTGTCCTCAAAGTTATGACAGTCACACTATTGAAATCGCAGTACACACATACAACAACAAAGTGGTATGTCATAGATCATAACTCATAGTTACAATCATTAATCATAAGATACAAACAACAAGTGATAAATCGTAAGATACCAATAAAAGATAATAAGAAAGATGAAAAGAGGAGAAATGAGAAGATGAGAAAGATGGTAGTAGCAATAGCTACAATATGGGTAAATTTCTTAGGCCTCTAGACCAGCGGTTCTCAACCTGTGGGTCGGGACCCCATTTGGGGTCGAACGACCATTTCACGGGGGTTGCCAAACAACGCAGTCCACCATTTTTTCCCCTTTTCCTTAGCTGTGCTACTCCCTTTTATTCTATTGGCTTTTGAAAGCCAATAGAATAGACTCTCTTAAATAAAGTCTAATTCTATTGGCTTTCAAAAGCCAATAGGAACTGTCCAGGCTGTCTCTGCCCTGCTGAGCCCGCCAAAAGTCCCATTCTGCAAACGGTGCTGCACCAGTTGAGTAGTCCTCGACTTACGACCGGTTGAGGAGTCCTCGGCTTATGACCGGTTGGGGGGGGGGGTCGCGGCATTAAAAAGGTTGAGAACCACTGCTCTAGACAATGCCGTGGGAATTAAGTGTTCAGCAGGGAGATGGCATGGGGCAAAACAACTTGTCTTTGATTCTATAAAGGGGATAAAAAAGATTTCCCTTGGAAGAAAGGATGTTTCTCTAAGTGAAATCTCTTACCTCAGATCCTGTAGCTTCCAATATGGTGGAATAAGAGCTCTCGGGAGCCCAGGAAATACACTCTACTACATGCTCATGTTCTCTAAGTTCAGCTTTGCACTCCTTTGTTGCTACCACCCAGACACGCACGGTCTGGTCATTAGAACAGCTGGCAATCAGCGTGCCATCCTGGTTAGGCCGTACCATGCGGACCCATTCTCGATGTCCATTGAAAGTCTTCACACAGTAGCTGTTGACAGGAAAGAAAACATGTTGTATTAATGCAAGATTGCTACACAAAACAGAACGAATAAAACTGACGGTCTGCGAATAATTCAGGTGGCTGCATTTTTTTTTAAAGTGCTAGCCTGTAGTCTTGCCAACCTAGTTTAGAAATTTGTGTTATGAAACTGGGTTGGGAAGGCTATGGGAGTTTTGAATAGGCAGACAACAAAGGAAGGGGGGGGGA
The DNA here is from genome assembly GCF_016545835.1 of Crotalus tigris. NCBI lineage: Eukaryota > Metazoa > Chordata > Lepidosauria > Squamata > Viperidae > Crotalus > Crotalus tigris. The sequence goes on along the minus strand of NW_024096468.1, from coordinate 6,296,764 downwards.
GAACAGTTAAAGAAATCAAGATTTGAGCAGGCGCATAAAATGGTCTCAGAGGTTTTCCAGGATAGCCACCAATATCAGACCAATTCTACAGAAAGTATCCAAAATATTGGATATGCTGAAGAAAGACAGGAAATCTGAGATCACTTTCCTTGTAAGTCTAAAGAAATGTATGTATCACACTTCCAATGCTCCTGGGCTGTAGTACGTGACAACTGAAAAGAACTATGCTTATCCACAACAAATACAAAGTTTTTAAACTGGAATTGTGTAAACTAACAACACAGGCCGAAGACAACACTTGGTTTTTGTGTAGAATGCCAAAGACCGTATTTTAAAATTGAGACAACCAGGATGAAGGACAAAACCAAGTGATTCAATGTTGAGCTGAATTAACATGATCACTCTCCATGCACTGGTTTCTCCCCCTCCAATTTACAAATTACAAGGTTTTCAGATACTATATTAGATCAGTAAGTTTCAGCCATGAACAGAATTTCAGTCTTTATGACAGTGGTTTAAAAAAAAAACAGAGGGGAAAATGTCACTATACAAGCCCAGAGTTTCATAGAGGCAATTTGCCTTTATTTCTCACTTGTACATCTCTGTGCTAAAATATAACAGCCAAACTGGCTACAGAGACTGATCTCTTCCTAGTAGATAACCTTCTGCTCAGGCAGCTAATGTAGCAGGAATCCATGTTATGAAACACTGGAAAATTTGTGATCAAAGGTAAGGATCCAATATGTTGTCTCCAGGAACAAACAGAGGCCTTATGCATGGTATTACACAATTAGTATGGAAGTTTATATTGACAAAGAAAATACCATATTTTTCGGCGTATAAGGCGACCCGGCATATAAGACGACCCCCGACTTCGGCACCAAGTTGCATGCCTAGAAAGTCATCTTACACGCCGGAAACTACCGTTATTTCTGGCGTATAAGATGACTCGGCGTATAAGACGACCCCCAACTTCGGCGCCGATTTCAATTTTTTCGAAAGTCGTCTTATACGACTGAAAGTACGGTACTTTGCTTTCCAATAGACCAGGAGAACCAGGAAAGCTGTGAACAGGTTGGCACATATTTTAAACAGACTTGGTTATGTTGTGGCCTAACCCACCACAGGTCAGGCATCTGTTGATGGTCATCATCTACTAATTGAGCAACCAAAGAATATCGTCATCTGATGAACAGCTTTGTTAGTTCTGCATCAGACTGGTCTTCCCTATTACCTGCCACTTGATCCTGTTAACTTAGAGATGCTGAGAAGTCAATCTGAATTTTTCTCTATGAAATGCCTTTCTTCCACTAACTACAAGCCGATGGTTCCTCTACGGCAGTGTTTCTCAACCTTGACAATTTTAAGGCATGTGGACTTCAACTCCCAGAATTCCACAGCCAGCAATGCTGGCTGTGGAATTCTGGGAGTTGAAGTCCACATGCCTTAAAATTGTCAAGGTTGAGAAACACTGCTCTACGGTGTTCATCTCATTTCCTAAAGGCAAGTCTAAAGATGTATCGTTTCACCTTCATATAAATATATCTGCAAGATCTTACCCTGTTTGAATTTCCCACATTTTGATGGTTTTATCCCTTGAAGCAGATACTATATAATCCCCATTGGGCATGATGGCTACTGAAGAAACATTATGATCATGTCCTACAGAAGAAGAAAAAAGAAAGCACAAACTCAAAATTAAGTTCCCATGTGACTTTATCACAACATATGTGAATACCATTATTGAATTCACCCCTTCGCACAATTCTATAAGACACCCAAGTGCCAAACTGGGTGCCTTCCAGATGTGCCAGCTTATAACTGCCATCAATCTCAGTCAGCATGCTGCCATATGGTAATCCTCAAGAGGCAAACAAGATGGGATGCTAAAAAAAGCACATAGTATGCTTTGGCAGTTGCCTGGCTATATATAATGATTTGTTGCACAGCTTCTGAGGAATAATTGTGGTACGCTAATTAAACCTCAAGAATACACATTTTCACCCCAGGTACTTGAGCAAGGAGCCTCAGCCCTTAAGGTTGTAACCTTGCAGATACTGAAAGAATCTGGAAATAGCAAGGGAGCGGTTTCATGTCAGTATGCTCAAGAATTTTAAATCAAAGAAAGATTGCTACATAAATTTAAAAAAAAAAGGACAAGTGGCATCCTTGACTTTAGGCAACTTATAAACAGACTGTTTTTTCAGTCCCGAAGACTGAATCTATTCTTTGAATCTGTAATCAAGGCTACGTCATCTGAATGGGCGGGGGGGGGACAGTTATATTTTGAATAGCAAAATGTGGTTGTCACATTCAAAAAAGGTCACTGCAGAACTGAAAAGGAGACTGACGGGGGGGGGGGGTAGCTGAATAACCACAGACTGGTAATCCCAAAGAGGACACAGCACTGCAGACTTTTAAAGTGGGAAGGAGGATTGCTGAAATATAAAATTATGCCTGGTGCTAAAAGTTCTTGGCGTTTTTTAAGCTTGTGGGGAGTGGCTGTTCCCTGCAGACATTTAATAATCAGGCTAGGTAACATCATCAGTGCAGAGAAGAGAGAAATCTTAACTGCTGCTCATACTGGCTAAGGCTGGCAGGGATTGGGTTAAAATCACAACACTTGGAGGGTAACAATCTCTCCATTCACTAATCCCCAGGGAGAAAGTTTGTAGACATTAGCCACCATTTTTTAAGCTGCTCTTTTTGAAAAGTAGCAAACATTTTCTGCCTCTAGGCTAGAAACAACGCTACTCAACTTCCTCCAAAAGCAATAAACTTGTTTTCAGAAACATGCTCTGCCTACTGGGGCTCTTTAAAGACACTCTCAGGAAGCAAAAATCTCTGAATGCCTCTCAGCCATGGCTGCAGTTCTGAAACTGTAGAACAGGCAAGTTTTTGATTCAAGGAATTGAAGAGAGAAACAATTTCTGCTTTTGAATACATAACAAAATGAACCAAAATGGATGCTTCCTATGGTTACTGATCGGCAATGGCATCCTATAGTAAACAAACAGTAAGCATTACAGCCTTTAGCTCCCACTCGACGTATTATGTTGCATGAAACCTGTAACATTTTAATATTAGTAGAGTACAACAAAGTTAAATTATAAGCAGCCAGTAATAAGAAACAAAATACACCAGGCAACGTAACAGATTAGTGACAAGAATGTTTAACGTGTGCATGAACTGGATCACACCACTTCCAGGGTTGTGAGTCGTGTCTCCCCATGTTGTGCAACACCCTAGAAAACAACCTGCTAATACACAAAAGGGGAGCTTAGGATATAACTATGGCAGGGGTAGGCAACCTTGGCTCTTTTATGACTCGTGGACTTCAACTCCCAGAATTCCTGAGCCAGCATGGCTCAGCATGGAAACCTCTCCCTTTCTCCTCAGCATGGCTGGCTCGGGAATTCTGGGAGTTGAAGTCCACGAGTCATAAAAGAGCCAAGGTTGCCTACCCCTGAACTATGGCATTCATGGAGAAGATGCTACAGCTTTTAAAGATGTGAGTTGTCACCTGCTACACAAAATGCTCCAGTATATGGGTATCAAGCTGCATATGAGAACTAAGCCTTGGGATGAATATCTTGAATGTGATGTCCTCTGGTTCACATCATCATCATCATAGGAAAGAAGAGGTACATACCTAGTTTTTAATTTTATCTTATTATGGCTAATGATTTTTAAATAATTTCTTACCATGCATGGTTCTGATGCACTCAAAGCCTTGGAAATCCCATAACTTAATGGTCATATCTGCAGAACAAGAGGCCAATAGCTTGCCACTATGGTCGAAGGAAATATCCTGCACAGAATCTGTGTGGCCTTTCAGGGTGCGTTCAAAATCACCTGTCTCATAATCCCATACCTAGGAATTAAGAGAAACAAATTGGTAAATATATATTTGCACAAACTATTTTTATTTTATTTTTTTTGCGCATTTCTTTCAAAAGTACAGGTAGTCCTCCTGGTAACACGATCAAAATTCAGATGCTTTGCAACTGGTTCATATTCTGGGGTCATGTGACAGGGAAGCCAAATTCACGTAACAACTGTCTTACTAACTTAATACCTGCAGTGATTCATTTAACAACTATGGCCACGAAGGTTGTAAAATGGGGCAAAACAACTGTCTCGCTTAACAACAGAAATTTTGGACTCAACTTCATCATAAGTCGAGGACTACCTGTAACTATTTGAAACATTATTTTAATACCCATTTGTTTGTAAACCAATGTGTATGCCATCTCAATCATAAAAGGATTCTAAATACAGATTTATTGAGTAAATAAGTAAAAGAAACAAAAGGACAAAATTAACATTAAAATACATGGCGCACATCAAGGAAGGCAACCAAACAAACGTACTGGCAACTAACCAGCATCAGACAACCAACTGCTATACTGTATACCAAACCTGTCAGAAAAGCCATTATTTGTGGCTTTATAACCCAACAGGGTTATAGCTATTTGGACAATTGCATTTTGGCCCACTTTTAGCTTCATCTAGGGTAGCCCCTAGTACAGTGTTTCTCAACTTTGACCATTTTAAGGCATGTGGACTTCAACTCCCAGAATTCCACAGCCAGCATTGCTGGCTGTGGAATTCTGGAAGTTGAAGTCCACATGCCTTAAAATGGTCAAGGTTGAGAAACACTGCCCTAGTACAACATGTTGCAACAGTTCATATAAGTACTACGGCATAAGTAAGAGGGCTTCCTAGTTCAAACAGGCAGTAATATAAATGTGAGAAATACATAAAAGAAAAGAAAAGGGACGTGATTGGTACAGAAGATGAATTTGTACAAAGGTTCTCTTCTGGTCATGGCTGCCCTCTTCTCACAGAGCTGGAAACAAAAGTCCAGGAGAACCACCAAAACTGCATATCGGTTCTTTCCAGACAATGCAATCTCTTCAAGAACTGAAGATGGCAGAATCACTGTGACTAGCAGGTCCCTGGAACCCAGGCTATTCAGTCTTGCTAGAGTTGAGCTTAAGCTTCTTTCTTCTCATCCACAGCCATACCCAGACACTAAGGCTGGGGTTCCTACAGCATTGCTTATTTGGCTAAAGATCAAGATATAGAACTGGGCATGATCAGCATACTAACGAAACCAAACCCCATGCCAGCAGATAACTTCGCCCAGTGGTTTCATGCAGGTGCTGAATAAAATTGAAGAGAGTGTCAAATTCTGTGGGATTTCACAAAACAAATGCCTTGGGTCTTTTCCAAGGAGCAAAGGAGGGATTTTTTTTTCTCTCCTAACAATACCAATTAGAAACTGTCCCAAAGGAAGAAGAAACACAACAAAATAGAGCCATTCCCCCAAATAGCCAGAGATGATCCAGAAGGATACCATAATCAATGATATCAAATGCTACTGAGAGATCAAGCAGGATCACATCACTCTTGGACCACCTCCCCCCCCCATTACCACCACCAAAGTTCATCCACAAGCACAGTCAGTACTATATGCAAATCTTAGATAATTCACTTTTTCCAGAGTCCTTTGAAGTTATTGCATACCGCATTCTCCATAATCTTCCTCCAAAAGGATAGAAACGGGTAAAAATTATACCAATGCTGGGTCTAATGATGGTTTTCTCTGCCTAATACATCAACCTGTCAATTCAAGGATGAATTAACCACCACCTGAAGCCAATAGTTGATCACTTCTCACAAGGTCTTAAATTTATCAGGAGGGATAAGGATCCATTTACACCAGGGGTCTTCAAACTTGGCCCTTTTATGACTTGTGGACTTCAACTCCCAGAATTCCTCAGCCAGCACGCCTGGCTGAGGAATTCTGGGAGTTGAAGTCCACAAGTCATAAAAGGGCCAAGTTTGAAGACCCCTGTATTACACAGTTGGCAATGCTGACATTCCCCCAAGCCCCAACCGATTCCTCAAAACCTAATAGATTTTAGAGAGAAGATCCTTTCTGATCAAAAAAAGAAAGATGCTAACATATGCTTAAAAAGGTTAACAACTTCTCAAATTAAGATTTAAGTATATTCCTCATGAATTAAAACAACTTGTTTGCAAACTATGCATGAGAGAATTCACACATGTGCATTTTGTAGGCACATATGAGATTTCTGTTGCCTCCAAAAGCAGAGAGCACTGTCAGCTAAAAATATAAATGGTTGAACCATATAGTGCATATAAGAATTGTAACTAGCAAAAAAAAAAAAAAAAGAGGCAGTTTCCTCTCAAGATGTTTTTACCCAGAGTTTCTCTTGTACTTTTATGTTCTAGTCTCAGGAGCTATACTATTAAGAACTCTTGAAACCACAAAGACATAACAAAAGCTGTTTTTTAAAGCACACTTAACAATTCAATGGTTCGGAGGGATGTATTATGTAATTTCTTACAAAAAATAATAAAGCTTTACTCTAACAGCACACAAAGCAGCTCAGCCTTTTATTTATTTGTATGCCATTCGTTCCGGAAGACTCTAAGCAACTAACAATCAGAAACATCTCACCCCTTGGAAAAAAAAAATCCACCCATAAAATAAACAAGCCCAATATCCTAATTATACAAACAAGAAAAATGTACAAAATATACATCTGCTAGATTCAAATATTCCTTTTTCGTGAGCCTGATGGGGGAAAAAAACAACAACCAGGTCTTAAATCTTTTCCAGAAACCCAGAAGAGAAGCAGCAGGCTGGAGTTCAATGGGGAAGGAATTCCAGAGTATTCCTCCACTTAACAACAGTTCATTTAGTGACCATTTGAAGTTACAACGGCACTGAAAAAAGTGACTTATGAGTTTTTCACACAACTGTTGCAGCATCCCCGTGGTCATGTGATCAAAATTCGGATGCTTGGCACTAGTTCATATTTATGACGGCTGCATTGTCCCTGCGACCTTCTGACAAGCAAACTCAACGGAGAAGTCAGATTCACTTTACAATTGTGTTACTAACTTAACACCTGCAATGATTCACTTAACAAGAAAGGCAAGAAAGGACATAAAATGGGGCAAAATTCACTTAATTGTCTTGCTTAGCAACAGAGGTTTTGGGCTCAATTGTGGTCATAAGTCGAGGATTACGTGTATTGGGCCCGATCACTTCCTTGACAAGAGAAAAAAAATTAAGCAGATCTGTTCTAAAAATAAAAATAAACAGCCCCAATTCTCATCAAGATGGCCAGGCTGCATCTTGGCTTCCTCACTCAAGACTACAACAGAGACATATAGGATAAGGGGGGTTTTAGTCCAATAATCTTCATTATTTTTACCTAATTAAAATTAGCATAATAAGATAGGGGTAAAGTTAGTCTTCTCCATGGCCTTCTTCTATTCTAGAAAGAAGAAATAATAAATAGTAGTAGAAATGTAAACAGTGGCAGAGGTAATACATTTTTTTAAATCCTCCCTTTTCTTATTGCTTTTCTCCCATCATTTTTAAAATTCTTTACAATTCTAGATTGAGAATCAGGCATAATAAATTCACGATTAGATACAGTGGGGCAAGAAAGTATTTAGTCAGCCACCAATTGTCCAAGTTCTCCCACTTAAAAAGATGAGAGAGGCCTGTAATTGTCATCATAGGTAGACCTCAACTATGAGAGACAAAATGAGAAAACAAATCCAGACAATCACATTGTCTGATGTGGAAAGAATTTATTTGCAAATTATGGTGGAAAATAAGTATTTGGTCAATATTAAAAGTTCATCTCAATACTTTGTTGTATATCCTTTGTTGGCAATGACAGAGGTCAAACGTTTTCTGTAAGTCTTCACAAGGTTGGCACACACTGTTGCTGGTATGTTGGCCCATTCCTCCATGCAGATCTCCTCTAGAGCAGTGATGTTTTGGGGCTGTCGCTGGGCAACACGGACTTTCAACTCCCTCCAAAGGTTTTCTATTGGGTTGAGATCTGGAGACTGGCTAGGCCACTCCAGGACCTTGAAATGCTTCTTACGAAGCCACTCCTTCGTTGCCCGGGCAGTGTGTTTGGGATCATTGTCATGCTGAAAGACCCAGCCACATTTCATCTTCAATGAAATTTTTTGTACTCAAAATCTCATGATACATGGCCCCATTCCTTCTTTCCTGTACACAGATCAGTCGTCCTGGTCCCTTTGCAGAGAAACAGCCCCAAAGCATGAGGTTGCCACCTCCATGCTTCACAGTAGGTATGGTGTTCTTTGGATGCAACTCAGCATTCTCTCTCCTCCAAACACGACGAGTTGTGTTTCTAAAACAGTTCTACTTTGGTTTCATCTGACCATAGGACATTCTCCCAATCCTCTTCTGGATCATCCAAATGCTCTCTAGCAAACTTCAGACAGGCCCGGATATGTACTGGCTTAAGCAGGGGGACACGTCTGGCACTGCAGGATCTGAGTCCCTGGCGGCTTAGTGTGTTACTGATGGTTGCCTTCATTATGTTGATCCCAGCTCTCTGCAGGTCATTCACTAGGTCCCCCCATGTGGTTCTGGGATTTTTGCTCACCGTTCTTGTGATCATGTTGACCCCACGGGGTGAGATCTTGCGTGGAGCCCCAGATCGAGGGAGATTATCAGTGGTCTGTATGTCTTCCATTTTCTAATTATTGCTCCCACAGTTGATTTCTTCACACCAAGCTGCTTGCCTATTGCAAATTCAGTCTTCCCAGCCTGGTGCAGGTCTACAATTTTGTTTCTGGTGTCCTTCGACAGCTCTTTGGTCTTCACCATAGTGGAGCTTGGAGTGTGACTGTTTGAGGTTGTGGACAGGTGTCTCTTATACTGATAACAAGTTCAAACAGGTGCCATTAATACAGGTAATGAGTGGAGTACAGAGGAGCCTCTTAAAGAAGAAGTTACAGGTCTGTGAGAGCCAGAAATCTTCCTTGTTTATAGGTAACCAAATACTTATTTTCCACCATAATTTGCAAATAAATTCTTTCCAAATCAGACAATGTGATTGTCTGGATTTGCTTTCTCATTTTGTCTCTCATAGTTGAGATCTACCTATGATGACAATTACAGGCCTCTCTCATCTTTTTAAGTGGGAGAACTTGCACAATTGGTGGCTGACTAAATACTTTTTTGCCCCACTGTAAGTGTTCATATAAACTAGTTCCCATCCCCTGCCTGTTATAACCAAACTTGATGTGTTCTTATCATTTTAGTCAGATGCTAAAATCCCTTGGAACAATAAAAAAGGCCCATCTTTTGATGACTTGCATTTTTTCCAGAGGAGAAAAAAAAACCTGGAGAAAGTCACAAAATACAAACACCTGCAAATAGAAATAGAATTACTTTGGGAAAAGATAAAAAAACAAATATAGTATCAATAGTAACAGGGCCTTGGGTGCAACCATCAGGAGCACCACCTGAACACCATCAGCATTGACAAAATCACCCTCAGTCAATTGCAAAAGGCAGCTTTACAGGTAACAGCTTACATCCTGCAACACCACCTTTGGAACCATCAAACAATATCCATATCCTATGTCTTTGGAAAGGACTCAAACGGTGGATAAAAATGCTAGATCAAGGCTAAACAGCTGGCAATGTGACCAACAATAAGTAAGGTATCAAAGGACCTTTAGTCATTGTTCAGCCATTTGCACCAGACATTTAGACCCAAAGTAACAGTAGAGTGCACAGGTTGTGAAGGTCCTACCTTTATTGTAGCATCCTCTGAAGCAGAGACCATAACACTGAAAACTGGATGGAAAATTACTCTTGTGACTGGACTTCTGTGCCCACTTAATGCGTACTTTTCTGGAGGACGGGGAATCCATTCTTTAGGATCTCGCTTCTGACCAAGAGGCCCACCTGATGTAAATTCTTCTTTAGCTTCATTTAATTTGGATTCTAATTCCATAACCTACATTTCGAATCAAAAGAAAAAGATCTAACAAAGGACACACTGTTTTTGTTTTTTCTTAAAAAAACCCTATCCTTTTTCAACAGGTTTAGGAATGAGAATATTGTGTGGAAATTAACAAATGCCAGACTTTATTTATTTTTTCTGATATTTTTTTTATTTCATTTTTATTCTATTTACACATCGTACTTCTTAATTTTTTTATTTATGTAAACAGGGCACATAAGCCAGCCAGAGCTAGTTTTGATCAGAGAGGTAGAGAGGCCAGGTAAGTACAAATGTACAAGTATACTAAAAGCTCTCAGAGAATAATTATAGAACAGTGATCTCCAAATATATATTGAATACCAAAGTTCCTCAACTTGAAATATAGTGGATAACAAACCACATATTTTGCCAACATCACAAAAGGGATTAGAGGATTAATAGTACAACCTGTCTAGAAGGTATTGGTTGGGGAAAGTCTGTTATATGCAATCATGAAGTTATATATTATAGCTTTCTAAAAGAAACTCAACAAAATTCGACATCTGCCTGGTTACTTTGAATCAATTCAGTCTTCTTTTTTTAATTAATACTAAGGCAAAATAAATCCAGCTTTAGCTGAGTAATAAAAATTTACCATTTTCTCTTAAATATTACTGGATAATTCCATTTGTTATGCCATCTTTAATTGCGAGGTTTTTTTTCCTTCAAATTCTTCAGGTTAGTTTGTTTAAATTTTGGAACATCAATACATTTGAAAGCTTGGCAAATCCAGAGAAATTCATTTTTTTCTGTAAATTCCTGTTATCACTTTCAATTTGTTCAACAAATATGTGTGAGGGGGTTGTACAGATGCATGTACAAACAAATACACACAAACACATGAACACTTACATTTTATAAAAAGAAAAAATCATATCCTTCATGTATCCCCTTGGTTGCACTTAATCCTAGAATCATTGCATATTATTCAGAAGAAAGTATTTTCACAGTGCTTTTAAATTAAAAGCCATGGAAAAGATATTTAGTATCACTGTATTAGACCAAAAAAAAAAAACAAAAACAAAAAAAACACTAAATGTCTTCTTTCAAAATATGCATCCATTTAAATTTATAAGACATTCAGTACCCAAGGATTTAAAAAATCTTGTTTTGTTTACTGCAGTCCAAAGATGGTCTTATCCATCATATAATTACAAAATACTGGAATAATGAAGTATTTGGCTAGTGCAGGGGTAGGCAACCTTGGCTCTTTTATGACTCGTGGACTCAGGAATTCTGGGAGTTGACGTCCATAAGTCATAAAAGAGCCAAGGTTGCTTACCTCTGGGCTAGTGCATCAGAACTAATTTTTAGCATAATTATTGAATGCCTGAATTACTTCAATATTGAAACAATGAATTAATATATGTTTTATACGAAGTTTTGTTTGGGAGGGGGAAAGGAAACTATGTCAATATTACTTTTTGAACAGCTCTCCTCAACAAATGTCAAAGTACCGTAAATGCCGGCGTACAAGGCGACCCGGCGTATAAGACGACCCCCGTCTTTATAGCCGGGCCGCATTCCTAGAACGTCGTCTTATACGCCGGAAACTACCAGTATTTCCGGCGTATAAGACGACTCGGCGTATAAGACGACCCCCGTCTTTGGCGCCGATTTCAGCGCTCGCGGAAGTCGTCTTATACGCCGGCATTTACGGTATCTCGTTCTACACAATTTATACATTCATAAAAACAAGTAAATGCTCTCTTTGTTGTTTTTAAAATAAAACGCTAAGAGGAAAGTACTGCATGTTGAACTTGGATGTGGGAGATTCAGTTATTAAGAGCCTACTAGGCAGAGAGCTCACTGAGTAATTTTGAGCCAGTTAGTAACTTTCAGTTAGTAATCCTACATGGAGGATCATATACATTCTGCTTTGAGCTCTTTATCAGAAAGACGGAATATTTATTTTTATCCTACCTTTATTGTTTTCGTAAATATTCCAAACATACTTCATACACCTTCTTTCTCTTCTTTTCCCCACCAACAACCCTCCAAGATGGGTTGGGTTGAAAAGAGGGGAGCTGGCCCAAACTCACCCAGCTGGTTTTCATGGCTAAGGCAAGACTAGAATTCACAGTCTCCTGCTTTCTAGCCTGATATCTTAACCACCAGACCAAACTAAATATTAAGATGAAGAAACCAGTAATTAAAAAGTATATACAGTTCTTCAAAAAAAATTATTTTTCAGAGGCTGCTTAAAAATCTCAGCACAGCATTTTTTTGCCAGTAACATACCAATGTAAATTTCTACTTACTTTCTTTTGTAATCTTATAACTGATGTCCATTTTTTTTCCAAGAGCCCAGCATATTTCTTATCTAATTCTTCATTCTGAAAAAAAAGAAAAAAAAGATCGAGGTCATTAAACAAATCAAACCTTTTTAAGAGCATTCCCCCACCCACCCCAAAGGCTTGATTTTTCTTTTTCAAGAAGAGGAAGAACTTCTGGTTTCATAAAAATGTGGAACTTAATGAAGAATCACTACAAACCTATTATAGCAGGTTGGAAATTCTGCATAAAAGTGGTACAACTTGAGTTATTATGCTTATAACAAAGTTAAATGTCAGTCGATGCCAGGTTTGCTGGTTTATTGTGAATGATTCACTATTACCCACCAGGACTTATGGGGATTCAGATGTATATAACTTGAAAAATCATTGTTATAGTTATCACTGTCATCATATGAACCTATATTGTGCTGATTTGTCATACAAACATAAGATCTACCCAACTCAGTCATTTTTTTCCTGCAGCATGCAATCAGAAGCCTCTCTGAAAAACTCTAAATAGTTCTCCAGATTTTTTCCCAGATACTAATTCTCAGTGGCAGACTGCCTGGAACATTATCTAGATGAAAATCAACACATTTTATGGCAGCAAGTCTTATTCTGATACACACTGAAGAAAAATAAAATGGTCGCCAGTGTGCCTTAAGACTGTAGCTAAGAAGCTTCAGTAGATAAACCTGATGAATAACAGGTTAGTTAAGACTCTAGGCAGATTATATAAAATATGCCTAATCCATAGATATGAATGCAAGTGGGGGTAAACAAACAGGAGCTGTTCTGGTATCTTAAAAACACTAACAAATTATCTATTAGCAATAAACTTCCTTAAATCTCAATCCATATTATCAGATGCATGGAGTATTTTCCTGGGAATTAGATGTGTAAGAGCATTAGGGAGGGAGAGAAGAAAGAAAGCAATAAAAGGCAAGGTCAAATGAAACGTAGAAAGTACAGTCAGCAAAAATTATCTAACCAATAATGGTCATTAACAGTCACTGGGTGTGAAGCAGACATTCTTGAATCAATGAGCTGGCTAAAATATGCACTGCAGTAAGAAAATCTGGTCTCTGTTTAATACTGAGGAACAATATTGAAATCTCTCGATGTTTCTAGCACAGCTGTTTTGAGATAGAAATGCTTATTTTATTTTCCTTTAAGGATAGTAGCCATTGCTTGATTTTTAAAAAATATTTTAAATTCACTCATTCTTTCTTTACCAAATTCACACTCCTCTAGTTTCTCTTTTATTTTCTCATAAGGAAAGAATGCCTCCCTCCTGGCTGAATAACATAAATATTTAGTACCGTATATTCCTGCGTATAAGACGACCCCCGACTTCGGCGCCGAGTTGCATGCCTAGAAAGTGATCTTATATGCCGGAAACTTATTTCCAGCATATAAGACGACTCGGCGTATAAGACGACCCCCGACTTTGGCGCCGTTTTTAACGCTTGCGAAAGTCATCTTATACACCGGAAAGTACGGTATATTCAGATTCTCCTTTTTACCTCCTGGGGAAAAATATTTAATGAGATTGATGGATAAGACGGCACTCCTCTCATCAAGGACTGTTTTCAATTACATGAACGAGATTACAGTAGGACTATATCTGGATGAGATTTAGGGAAATGAAATTGGAGCCTCAAGTGGGTCTTTTGCTAAGGAAGATGAAATTGGATGTTTTCACAGTCTGAGATTAACGTGTATTTAAATTGCGTGTAGTCTGGAGTTGTCTAAAGATCTGGGATATTTCTAGAGCATACTGGAAAGTGAATGGAATGAATGTCTTAATATCAAGAAAGGTTAATTTATAAGGGCTGCATTCTACACTGCTCAGGCTTTTTTAAAACCTATAGTATTTTATTACAGAAACTCAATCAATGAGGTACATTTATAGAAAAACGGGTACCTTCTAAAAAGTATATTAGTATACAATATTAAACACAAAACATTAAGATAAACTTGCATTAGAAAAGAAAACAACATATTTCACAGAATGTGAAAACATATAGGATGAAGTTTAAAAGAATAAAAAAGATTAGGGTTAGGGTTAAAAAGAAAAGCTGAAGTTGTTTATCATTTGTTTATATAGCTACCTTTTCTGCTATGATTAATGTAATACTGCAACCTCTTCAGTTAATAATCTTCCAAAAAGGCCAAGAGGAACAGATGAAATGGGAAGCAGACAACTGACTATAAGATCTTCACATTCCACAGGTAAAAGTAATATTAATTTAAAGATGCCCCAGTTCTACTGACTGAAATTGCTCAAAGAAGAGCCTGAAATTGTTTATCATTATTGACAAGAGTCAGAAAACAGAAATTATAAATAATTAGGAAATGTATATCCCATCTTTACAAATTGTTTTGAAAAAAGCAAAAACAGGTGATGCTCCAACAAATCTAACAATTGTGTACAAAAATATTCTCTATCAGAATGTTATATTTGTCAGTCTAAAATTAATGAGTAGTCAATGCTATAAGCTACTAATACGCTATAATTAAACTAATCCAACTGTCATTTGAGGAATGAATCAAATCATTGAGGAAACCATTTTATACTCAAATCTTTAAACAAAAAAAAAAACCCAAAAATTGTCTTTTAACTTTCATTGTTAAGGATAAAACATTTTATTTATTACATTTACATGCTGCTCATTTAATTGATCAGGGCAACTTTGATTTCCAAACATGTTAATATGGACAGAACTATCCATATTGAATGAAGTCCTGTGAAGATGTGGGCTGGATTATAAATTTCTTTCTAATGTAAAGTAGTGGAAAGCAGAAAAAAGATTTTTTAAATGATCACCCATATTGAATGAAGTCCTGTGAAGATGTGGGCTGGATTATAAATTTCTTTCTAATGTAAAGTAGTGGAAAGCAGAAAAAAGATTTTTTAAATGATCACCCATTAAGTACAAAAATTAATGGACAGCTTAGTCGGTATTGTTTTGCATTTTAAACAAAAACTTTGAAGGACAACTGAATGGACAACGTTCATTAACTACTTATAATCTTTTCATTAAAAAGAAAAAAGCAAATGAAGATATAGAGAGCTGACAAATGAGATTTGCTGTTTTCTCCTGAAAACAGCAATAAAATAAAATTTTAAAGAATACTGGGAATTGTATTGACATGTCCCAGATAAATCTATATCAGTGTTTCTCAACCTTGACAATTTTAAGGCATGTGGACTTCAACTCCCAGAATTCCACAACCAGCATTATAATAGTTTTCACTTATTTAAATAATAAACGAATTGGAAGAATAATGTGAAAACTGTACTACAGGATAAAAAATAAACCATTAAACCAACTAGGCAGTTATAGAACGGGAAGGATTAACATGACCAAATAAGTGTTTTTAGACATTGCTGGCTGTGGAATTCTGGGAGTTGAAGTCCACATGCCTTAAAATTGTCAAGGTTGAGAAACACTGATCTATATCTTATCCTCTGTAATGATACAGCTCCAATATTATGAGATTTTGCAGTAAAGTTGATTGGGGAAAAAAGTGTTGAACTAGACTAAAACCAAAGGTAGCCAATTATATTACACTGGAAGTAGCTAAACATTTTTCCTTGCTTTTTTGTCTAGTATCTGAAACAAAGGAATACAAGAACGTTTCAATATGGAAGTTCCATTTTACAATAATACAGACATCTTTGATCACTTCTGCTTTAGACACTGTCTAAAAACACTTATTTGGTCATGTTAATCTTTCCCATTCTATAACTGTCTAGTTGGTTTAATGGTTTATTTTTTATCCTATAGTACAGTTTTCACATTATTCTTCCAATTCGTTTGATTATTTAAATAAGTGAAAACTGTTATAATATGTATTTTAAATGCCCCTATCTATCATTATACACAGATTTTAAATGCCCTGATCTATTCTGCCTCAAGATGAGGAATATTATTTCAACAAAGCCTGCCCAGAATCTACCAACATCAGCTATAACTTTCAAAATCTAGTTAAATTCATCATTAATGCTAAGAATTATACTAATAGTATAGGACAGGGTGTCAAACTCAATTTCACTGAGGGCCGCATCAGCATTGTGGTTGCCCTGGGGGGCCAGGTGGTTGTGGCCAGAGTGAGTGCAGCCTACTGGGTGGGCGTGGATGAAGTGGATGTGGCCTACTGGGTGGGCATGGCCAGTTCTACATCATTCACATTAAGGGTGTCTGTGGGGGCCTGGGCAGGAGTGGGACAGATCTGAGGGTCTCTAGCAGAAGGGGCTGGGACCGGGACAAACGACAAGGCATGGTCCACCGGGGCAAGTGCCAAGATGGCCATCACAAAATTCTACATTGGCTCCCAGCTGGCCTGGGCCAGGGCCAAGGCAGAGGGGGCCGTTACGGGGCGTTGGTCTTACCTGAACGCCTTTTCTCAGTACGGAGATGGATAATCCACTGATGGGTTTTCTCTGTCTGTCTGCTCTTGAGACCAAGTAGCCAAAGCTTGACACGCTCCCACTTCCTGTGGAGTCCATTCTTAACGAGGGCGAATTGGCTGATGATTGACGAGGTATTGGCTCTCAGCTCCCTACTAGCGGCCTGCTGGCCTTGGGGTGGGTGTGGATTATCCATCTCCGTACTGAGAAAAGGCGTTCAGGTAAGACCAACGCCCCTTCTCCAGTACAGGAGATGGATAATCCACGGATGGGACGTACCAAAGCCTCACTGTCCCAAGGGGTGGGAAACAGATAAGGCCGGTAGATTGATCTCTGAGACAACTTGCTGGAGGACCCTCCTACCAAAGGAGGCGTCCGCCGATGCAAAGCGGTCTATCTTGTAGTGTCGTATAAACGGGGAAGGCGAGGACCATGTCGCGGCCCTGCAAACTTCCTCGATTGACGCCTGGGTAGCCCATGCCGCCGAAGTTGCAGCGCTTCGGGTGGAATGGGCTGTGAGATGACTTGGGGGCGGCAGGGATGATACATTGTAAGCTTCTGCGATACAGCTTCGGATCCACCTTCCAATGGTGCCCGCGGAAACTTTCCGCCCCAAGGTGCCCGCTTGGAAGGACACAAATAGGGCCTCCGATTTGCGGAAGGGTTCTGTACGCTTTATATAACGCCGCAAGGCTCTGCGGACGTCCAATGTATGCCACTGCCGCTCCCGGTCATGTGTTGGATTTGGACAGAAGTTTGGGAGAATTACTTCCTGTGTCCTGTGAAAGAGTGAATTCACCTTCGGTATGAAGGCAGGATCTAACCTAAGGACCACCCTGTCCTTGTGGAAAATGCATAGGTCGTTTCTGACTGACAGTGCGGCCAGTTCCGAAATTCGTCTGGCCGATGTGATGGCAATCAGGAACGCCACCTTTAGCGACAGGTGTCGCAAGGAAACGGTCGCCAATGGTTCAAATGGTGACCGAGTGAGTGCGTGAAGGACTCGCGGTAGTTCCCAGGACGGGTACCTGTGAATTACTGGAGGTCTGGTGTTATAGGCGCCCTTGATAAAGGCGCGGATCCTGGGGTGGTGAGCTAAGGGAACCGAATCCGTGCAGGTGAGGAGGGTGGACAAGGCCGCCACTTGCC
Source organism: Crotalus tigris (assembly GCF_016545835.1). Taxonomy (NCBI): domain Eukaryota; kingdom Metazoa; phylum Chordata; class Lepidosauria; order Squamata; family Viperidae; genus Crotalus; species Crotalus tigris. The sequence goes on along the minus strand of NW_024096468.1, from coordinate 6,279,053 downwards.
TGCGGATGGTCGCGGGGGCGAGGCCTCTGTCTAGTCCCTCCAAGAGGTAATCTACTATCTGAGGGATGTAGAGTTTGTGTAAGTCAAACTGCCGTTCCCTGCACCAAAGGCAAAAATTTTTCCAAGTGGAGTCATAAATGCGGTTTGTTGCCGGACGGCGTGAAGCTTGAATTATGGTAATGGCCCCGGGAGAGAATAGTTCCTGTGCCATTATCTGGTGCTCAAGTGCCAGGCGGTCAGTTGTAACCATTGGGGTTCCGGGTGACTGATGGTTCCCTGGTGTAGGGACACTTGATGAGGGGGAATGTTCCATGGGGGCGACTGAGACAGGTTCATCAGGTCGGCGAACCACGGTCTCTGTGGCCAATATGGTGCTACTAGGATCACTTCTGCCCGCTCCTGAATCAGCTTTCGGATGACCGCCGGTATGAGTGGTAGTGGGGGAAAGGCATAAAGCAGACCCTGAGGCCACTGAGTTCTCAGAGCGTCCGTCCCCTCTGCTCGCGGGTTGAAGTAACGAGAGTAAAATCTGGGGAGCTGGGCATTGTCTGATGATGCGAACAGATCGAGGATCGGGTACCCGAACTTGCGGGAGATGTCTAGGAACAAGTTCGGGTGTAGCCCCCACTCCGAAGGGTCCACTGTGGTGCGGCTTAGGAAGTCCGCTTGCTGGTTGTTGACCCCCGATATGTGTTCCGCTTTTAGTGACTTCAGATTGGGCTCTACCCAGCTGAATAGGAGTCGTGACTCTGTCATCAGGGTTTTTGATCTGGTCCCCCCCTGCCGATTGATGTGCGCCTTGGCTGCTACGTTGTCTGTTAGGACTAGAACGTGGTGGCCTCTGATTCTGTCTTTGAATTGTTGCAAGGCTAGGTGGATAGCCCTGAGTTCTAGCCAGTTGATGTTGTTTCTCAGATCCGTGGCGGACCAACGTCCCTGTACAAACTGGGAGTCCAGATGGGCTCCCCAACCATACAGACTGGCGTCTGTAGTGATGGTAACTCTGACTGGTTCCTTGAAGGGTGACCCCTTGGTCACGGCCCGAGAGCACCACCAGCGTAGCGCCCTGCGGATTTGTGCCGTGACCCTGACTAGGTGGTTGGATGCGCTGGTGTTCTGCCGTTGGTACGGGAGCAGAAACCACTGTAGTTCCCGTAGGTGGAGCCTGGCCCAGGGTACAATGGCTATGGCCGATACCATCTTGCCCAATAATTGGGAAAGTGTTAGTATCGGAACTGAACGTTGCCTGTGAACCCAGCGAGCCAGTTCCCTGATGCCGGCCACCCGGTCTTGGGAGAGATAGACCATACAGTTGGTTGTGTCTATCATGGCCCCCAGATGCAGCAGCCTGGACGAGGGAACTGTCTGGCTCTTCTGAAAGTTTACTGAGAATCCGTGTAATTGGAGGACGCGAATGACGGTCCTTACGTCCGCCTGAGCTGTCTGTAGGGATGTTGCTTGGATTAGTATGTCGTCTAGGTAACATTGGACGCGTATTGGGATTTTTCTCAGTTTGGCGGCTACCGCTGCTAGTATCTTGGTAAATACCCTGGGTGCCGAAGATAGACCGAAGGGGAGAGCTCTGTATTGGAAGTGTTTTCCCCCGTAACAGAAACGTAGGAACCGGCGGTGGTTTGGGTGGATGGGGATGTGAAGGTAGGCTTCCGTGAGGTCTATCGATGCCAGGAAGTCTCCTTCTCTGATGCTTCCCAGGATGGACTGAAGGGATTGCATCTTGAATTTTTTGTATGTGATGTAGCGGTTGAGGTTTTTTAGGTCCAGGATTGCCCTCCATCCTCCTGAAGTCTTTGGAACCACAAAGAGGATGGAGTAAAATCCTCTGCCTCTGTATTCCGCTGGGACCGGTTCTATTGCTTGAATGTCCAACAGGTGTTGGATGGCCTCCTGCATGAGTTTGCGTTTGGTGGGGTTCCTGGAGACCGAGCAGTTGATGAGTCGGTCTGGGGGTGTGACCAGGAACTCCAGGGACAGCCCGGACTGGATGGTTTGTAGTACCCAGTTGTCCGTGGAGGTCTGCTCCCACTGGTGGAAGAAGTGAGCTAGTCTTCCTCCAATGGGTAGGTCTATGTAGGAGTCATTTTGTCTTCCGGTACGGACGACCCGTTCCACGAAAGGGTCGTCTCGACTGGTTTTGTTGTCTGGGCTGGAACCCCGGTCTGTCGTAGGGGCGGCCGTACGGTTTGTTCTGCCTGGGAGTGAATGGCTTGGGTGCCTGACTGATAGGCGTGGTTGTCGGTTGGCGAAAGGACTGCCTACGAAAGTAAGGTGTGGTACGTTTGTCTGACCTTTTGTTCAAGTGTGCCATGACCTTCCGCTTGTCTTTGTTCTCTACAAGATAGGGGTCCAAGGCCTCCCCAAACAGACCGTTGCTTGAGTAAGGGGCGGTCGCTAGCCGCCACTTAGCCTTGGTGTCAGCTTGCCAGTGTTTTAGCCATAGCATTCTCCTGGCAATTATGTTGGATGCTATGGATCTGGATGAAAAAATGGCCGATTGGAACGTTGCGTCTGCAGCGTATTCCGTGGCTGCTACCATCTTAGCCAGGTCCTGGTGTGTTCGTATGTCCTCCATAGGAACTATGGTTTGTAGTTGTTGCAACCAGATGAGGGTGGCCCGGACAAAAAAGGAGGCCGAGGTGGCTGCTTTGATGGCCCATGCCGCTGTCTGGTGGGTTTTGCGAAAGGCTTGTTCCCACTTTTTGTCATCTGCCTTAAGGGCCTCCACTAGGTCCCCAGCCATGGCTGTCTGGGAGACCAAGGGGGTCCAGGCTTCATCTACTTTAGGAATTTCTAAGGCCTCATTGAGGTCTGTGGCAGTGCTGTATAATTTTTTGTCCGTACCACTCACTGATGGGAAGGAAGCGGGAGAGTCCCATGGCTTCTTGATCCCTTTCAGGAAAATGGCGGGGCAAGGTATATGGTGTTGCGTTGTCACCTTTTCTACGAATACGGGTCTGGATGTGGTGGCCGGTGTCGCTTGCGGCTGAGAAAACTGATCCGTCCCCATGTCCGCAATGGCTGTGGCCTTGCGTAGTATCGTGAGGAAGCGGTTGGGATTAAATAATCCCCCTGAGGGGGGCTCAGGGGGAAGTTCCTCATCCTCTGACATAGAGATCCCAGGTTGATCCTCCTCTTGTGGTGAAGAATAACCACTCATGGAGGACTGGGCCGGGGAGACGGGTTCCTGAATGCCTGAGGACTCTGAGGGGAGTTCCGAGTGTGGCATGGCTGAGATGGAGGGCCCCTGGTCGTGGTGGGCGGAGCGCTGTGCTAGGGCTCGGTCCACCACTTTGGTTAATAGGGCCTCTAGCCGTCCATCTGCCCAGATGTCCCCTATGTCATTACCTTTGGGTGTGGTGACCGCAGGTGGAGAGTTGGACTCAGTGGTTGTGCCTGCCGCCGTGGTTGTTTGTTGGGCTGATGTAGATGGCGGATCCAGTGGTTGCGGTGTTCCTGGAATGGACCACGCGCTCTGGGTTGATGTGGATGGACCCAATGGTAATTCCATCTCGGTGGCCGCTATTTGAACCAATTCCAATTGGGCCTGCCTCTGCGCTCTGGAGAACTCCTTCTCCAGGGCCTGGTGCCTACGGCTGGCTTGCTTTTCCGCCAACTTGGAGGGCCTCTTGAGCGAGTGTTTTGTCTTCGCTTTGCACTTGCCTGCCGCCTTCTGGTCAGAAGGTGTGTTGCAGCCGTAATTGGGAGGTGGAGGGGTCGTGCTCATGGATTGAGGCAACGAGGGTCCCTCCATTCCGCTTGAGCAGTCCCAGAAAAACTGAGAAGACGCTCAGGCAGGCAAGTATTGGCAGGAGCGAAATTGGAACAAGTACCAGGACTGTTCCCCTGATCACCCGACCACAACAAAAATATTCTCTCTGGGCTAAGGTCACGGTAGCTGAGGGAGGTACCGAAGGCACGTTTGGAACCACTCTTTGGGTTCCGCCCGGAGGCCTTAGGTGACCAGGCAACGTGCACCAGTAGAAAAAGGAAAAGGGAGGCAAAAAATATCAGTGGCGACCTCAAAAGGGTCTGTAGGCCTGACTTAATACACAGCAGGTATCAAATGGCGGTCACCTAGAGTGGAATTTATTCTTATTAATACTATTACTATTATACTAATAATAGGAACAACAATAATAAAATAATAATAATAACAACAACAACAATAATGGTGATGATGATAATATTGTGTGTTCTGTCTTTAGGCCTGTTGGCCCTGCAGTCGCTTAATTTTTAGCTTTTAAAAAAAATTTTTTTTTAATTATTATTATTATTATTATTATTTTTAAAATTTATGTATCTATTTTTATTATTATTATATTTTGTCCTATTATTATATGTGTGTATCGGGGGTGGAGCGCTGGTTGTGTGCTCCTATTCCGCCTCTATCAGTGATTCCAGATATGATGTAGAGCTTCCTTAAGCTCGGTTTGCCTTTCTCTGGCAAGAGATGGCAGCCACAGCTCGTTTCTCCCTGAAAAAGGGCTTTGCAGATCCCAGGAGGGTTCTCTAGCCTCCGTTTCTTGGTTGGCTTACTCCCTTCCTGTGCTTCGTTTCCCTCTGAAGATAAGCTCCGCAGCCTCCCAGAAGCTGCTTGTGCCCGGGGATTTAAATTTGGCGCGCTGTGACGTTTTAAGGGAATCCCAGCCAGGGATTGCCTTTGTTGTCTGAAAACGGCAACTAAAATGGCGCCCGCGGTTGCCCTGGGCTGCTAGGGAATCTCCAATGATCCGAATTCAAGTTTGAATCCGGACCTGGAGATTGTTATTTTTTCCCCCAATTTGAGGAAAAAAATCCCTTGGAAGGTTGGGGAGAAAGGCTCAGCAAGTGGTCTCTGCTGATGCCTTTGTTCCCCCCCCCCTTTTCACCTCCAGAGCCCTAGGGCTGACTGGGATCCGTGGGGAGTTTTCCCCCCCCCCACACCCCCTTTTTCAATTTTAATATAGGATCAGGGATGATCCCAAGGAAAACTTAGTGGTTGGGGGAAAAGGTTCAGCAAGTAGTCTCTGCTGATGCCTTCTTCCCCCCCTTTTCACCCCCCAGAGCCCTGGGGCTGGCTGATATCTGTGGGGAAATTTCCCTCCCCACCAATCCCCTTTTTAATTTTAGGTTTGAGATCAGGACTGATCCCCAGAAAATTTTGTGGTTAAATTCCTATAGGTGGAAATTTTTTGGGAAGGGGAAGCCAATTATCAAGGGATAATCAATCAATGGATTTCTTGTCTAACCTGATAAGCTGAGAGCCACGCCAAAACGAGTCTTCTCCGAGCAGAGACCAAGTTAAGAATGGACTCCACAGGAAGTGGGGGCGTGTCAAGCTTTGGCTACTTGGTCTCAAGAGCAGGCAGACAGAGAAAACCCATCCGTGGATTATCCATCTCCTGTACTGGAGAACTCACTGTTTCCAGGATGGCTTCGCGGGCCACATGAAACCACTTCATGGGCCGCATCCGGCCCCCAGGCCTTGTGTTTGACATGTCTGGTATAGGACATTATACTGTACTAAGGGGACTGCTGACACTATGGGATCACTGGAAAGGGACTGTGGGAAGAATTATCCCCTAACTGGAATATGTGAAATATACTCACCACATCAAGCTCTGCCTCCTTTTTAAAAACAGAGTATGCCTCTTCATAGCCGTTAGAACGAAGATAATCTGCTATCGCTCGATTTCTAAACAAAGAGAGTTGGTTCAGAGATTAACATCACAGGAATTTTGAATACTCCCCAACCTATGTTACCTCCTATACTGGTTCTGCCAGAAACATCATGGAGACAAAACTGTCTCCTTTTGTTTTCAAATGGAAATCACGACTCATTACAATCTGTGTGTACATACATCTGCCATACTCTGTACAACATAAAACGTATTTTACAGTATATTTATTAGTAGTAACAGCAGTTATTTTGCCAGAGAACTGAGGAAATCAAGTCTTTGCCTGGACTTGTCAGAGGTTTCTGACATAACTGTTTCTTCTGTCATCCTAGACTGCTTTACAGTGTTAGGAGTGTTAGATACATGCCTAATTTCTATTCTGCAGAAGGAGGAATTGTGGACTTCCTAGTCATTTTAACCTTTTAGGGGAGATGGTGGCATAAAAAATTTAATAAATTAAAAAAAATCTACACGTCAGTAATTATAAGGGGGTGGCAGAGCACCAGGAGTTAAGATTGCATACATCCAGAACATTCAGCCACACATCTTTCTTTAAAAAAAATCCCACAGGGGCAAATGGAAATCCTGAATTAATTCTGCAATTAAATATGGACTGGGTGAAAATCACTCATCAAAACTTAAATCAGGTTTTAAAAGAATGATGGTACAGGTAACCCTCGACTTACGATGATAATGGACCCCAAATATCTGCTGCTAAGCAAATTTTGCCTCATTTTATGACCTTGACACAGTTGTTAAGTGAATCATTGTAGTTGTTAAGTTAGTAATGCAGTTGTTCCCCACTGACTTTGCTTGTCAGAAGATTGTAAAAGGTGATCACATGACTCCAGGACACTGTGACTGTCATATATGGGAGTCAGTTGATAAAGTGTCTGAATTTTGATCATGTGATTATGGGGATGCTGCAATGGCTGTCAGTGTGAAAACCAGCCATAAGTCATTCTATTCAGTGCTGTTGTAACTTTGAATGGTCACTAAACGAACTTTTGTTAAGTTGAGGACTATTTGTAGAGGGCGTGGCTTCCAATTCAAGTAGCTCATTATTGAGACACAGAGGCCAGGATCTTTCTTGAACCAGCAGATGCAGATCCAAGAATCTCTCCTGTATTCCCAAACAGCAGCTCTGGCACTGTACTCTTTCTTGATAACTGAGTTTAGTCTTAAGGACCTCCCCATCTAAGTAATCTCTTACATCATTTTCTTGCAGTACAACTAACTGATTTAAAGCCTGAACTGATCCAACATATCAATTTTGCAATTTTGTCTTATTCCAGCTGCAAATATCATGCTGTCAAGGTTCCGATAAACAGGACCAAACAAATCAGAACTCCAAGGCTTGAAAATTCCTCAAAGAACATGTTTATTGGTTACATAGTATCAGCATGGTCAAAAGTGAAACCAAGTCTGAAGATCCCTTCAGAGAGAAACAATATTAGGAAGGTGAACTTCCTTCCCCACTACTATGTAATCAGCTCCATTCCCCAATAGAATAGTTTGGTGGGCTTTCTAACTAAATGCCCACGACCCCCACTAACTGGCAGAAATGACCTTGGTTCCCACGGGACAGTAAATTGTTTAGACCCCGCACCCCCTCCCATTCTTGTGGCAACCTAGAACAAGCAAAATGGCTGTGGCCAGGATTGTTGCAGAGTTGACACATGTAACATCAGACCTAAGACAGAGGTCCCCAACCTTTTGGGCACCAGGGACTGGTTCCGCGGAGAGAGGTTTTTCCACGGACCAGAGGGTGTGTGGTTTTGTGTGCTGCCTGCATTCCACGGATGGGGCTTTGCTTATTTGTACGGACCAGTTGCTGGCATGCCACGGAGCGAGGGTTGGGGACCCCTGACCTAAGAGATCTGTTTATATCCAGGATCAATGTAGTGCTGGTCCTGATCCTGAAGCCCTAGCTAAGCTGTTTGCAAAGATAATTTTTTCCATCCATATGCACTAGGACACAGGTCGGCAACCTGCGGCTCCGGAGCCGCATGCGGCTCTTTGAGCCTTCCCCTGTGGCTCCCAGCCTCCTCTGCCTTTGCAGAGAGAGACAGAGACAGAGAGAGGCAATTGCACTTCCCTGCTTCTCTCTCTCTCTCTCTCTCTCTCTCTCTCTCTCTCTCTCTGTGTGTGTGTGTGTGTGTCTGGGTGTGTGTGTGTGTTTTTTTTTTTGTGTGTGTGTGTGTGTGTGTGTAAAAGAGAGTGCACTCACAGTGTTCTCCGAGGAGCTGAAAAGCTTTCTGGACGGAGCTCCTTCCTTTGCTGCATCTCTGAAGGAAGCAGGAAGCAGGAAGGGCAGGAGAGAGCTAGCTAGCCCAGCTAGGCTGACTCAGGAATTCTGGGAGTTGAAGTCCATGAGTCATAAAAGAGACGAGGTTGCCTACCCCGGAGGTTGTTGGACAATAGCTTGAAGCTTGCCAGGTGAGCAGCAGATAGGAGAAAGAGAGAGAGAGAAAGAGAGAGAGAGGGAGAGAGAGAGAGAAGGGAAAGAGAGACCCTTTTGACATCTAAAATGAAGATAACACTGCATATATCCTTTTTTTACCTTTGTGTGTATGTAATTTTATTCTCTTAAAGCATTCTCTTGGTGATCATTGTTTTAATAGTATGGATATTCCCAAGAGTCATATTTTTACTTTTATTTTTAATGTGTGTATGTGTGTGTGTGTGTGTGTGTATACACACACATATACACATACACATACACACACACACATACACACACCTATAATAAAGGTAAAAAAGGATATATGCAGTGTTATCTTCATTTTAGATATCAAAAGGGTTTTGCGGCTCCCAGTGTTTTGTTTTTGGTGGGAAATGGGTCCAAGTGGCTCTTTGAGTGTTTTGGGTTGCCTACCCCTGACCTAGGATTATCCATGCACTATAGACAGAACCTGATATACAATTGTAGCATTATGATTCTAAAAGCTGCTAATTCTTGGCAATTAGATTTCTTTATGATTTTCCTGCCCAGAAAACGTCATATGGCAGTTTTATGTTAATCAGATTTTGGTTAAACAGATTTTTTAAAATCAAGATAATATAAATGCAATTTTGGTCCCTTCTGGGTTTCTCCCACGCTAGGAAGCATAAAATAAATGTAACTATTATTCTAACCAATCATCTATTTGTGGTGTGCATTGTTATTCTGTAGTCTAAACAAGAAGCTTCTTCTATTCCAAACGATTTGCTGCTAAAAGCTGGTAAAAGAAGACTGCAGTAATAAAGACAAGAGGCGCTGATTCTCAAAAAGGGCTATGATTGCAGGCAGGCTATGACCAAAATGAAAAGGGGCATAGCATTACTTGGTTTATTGAACCAGGACAACAACCTGATCAGCAGTTAACTGACCAACAACTAACCCTTTGATTACTACTGTGGGACCATCAATAGCAATAGCACTTATATATCACTCCATAATGCTTTACAGCACCCTCTGATCCATTTACAATGTCAGCATCTTGCCCTCAACAATCTGGGTCCTGGTTTTACCGACCTCGACCTAGGAAGGGTGGAAGGCTGAGTCATCAAGCTAGCTAGCAGAACAGTTTTCTTCATTGTATACTGCAATATTTTTGCCAAGAAATAACATCCTTATTGATAAAACTGCCTTGGTGAATCCAGAACTTGCTAGAAAGCTCTCCCTCAAACATACATGCCTACTGAATCTGTCATCTTAGAACAAGTAAATTAACTCTCCATGTTCAATCTAAGATACCAACAATGATCTATTAAACTGTAAACAGCTTAGGGCCCAAGGTCTTCAAAGATAACGTTCAAAACACCCTCCAACACATCTATTAATGTTACCTGAAGATGCTCTCTGCCTCTGAAACACCAGTGAATTCAGTCTATAGGAGTCAGACCTTCTATATAGGCAGCATGCTAATTTTGGAAGTCAATGGAATGTCACCTGAGCATGTTCTGCCATATTTAATTAGCTGGAGGACTGCCCAATGCCTTCTCAATAGTACTGTCCAAATTCAGAAAGTCTTTCCATTAAATCATTCCCCTTTATTGTCCTCTTGGCAGCAAACAAATAAACTTTCCCTTTTTGTAAGCCACTTCAAGTATAGAATTATGTGACAGTATAAACAGCATGTAACACCATTTTTAGTTATAATCCTTACCTTCGCCCGATGTGTTGGCTAAAGGGCAAGCTGATTGAGCATTATAATAGTTATAGTCCTACATATCTGGACTATATTAGATAGGAGAAGCCAATACATAGATATTATGTTAAACAGAGCTATCCATTCTCAAACATGTCACGTTAAAAATACTTTTAGAAATTTTGTGAGGTATTCATCAAAAGGATGATTAAGAGTGCGTTGGTGTAATGTGATGAATTAAATGTGACATTGTAAGGCCATTGAGGTGGCATTGCAATACTACGCAATAGTCGGCATCACATTTTAGGGCCTTCTTCAGCCATTCATCGTACTGGCAGAGGCTGCATGATGGTGGAAGCCCAATGCACCTTGAAGACATAAGACACCCTGAAGACATAAAATAGGGGAAGGCTGAGTTTCTGATCCTGTTCCCATGACATTATCAACCTCATCCATGTGCCAAGTTGATGTGCAATGGATGAGGAAAAGAAAGAGGAGCCTGAATAAATTCATGCTACATGGCTTTAGACCAGGGGTGTCAAACTCGCAACGTCACATGACGTGTCGCGATGTATCGTGACTTTTTCCCCATTGCCAGCAATGGGGTGGGCACGGTTTTGGTGTGATGCATCTGGCCCGTGGGCCAGCAGTTTGACACCCCTGCTTTAGACTAATGCTTCTGAAGTACAGAAGTGCTGTAACCACATTGTTCTCCATTCTTTATTTTAAAAAACAGGCACTCCACCTTTCTAGCTATAATCACAGTCAAGTGAGATGGCTTACAATAAAAGAATCAAAAGTCTGCAGGTGAACACAGCACTGACAAATATTAACACAGTAGACATATGACTCCATTCAGAACAAGAGTTTAGCAAAGTGAAAGACTACATTACTAAAATGCACACCACCTACTCAGGAGCCCTGCAGTTCTCAGGTTTTCAGAAGCAAATTCTGTAATACTACTTTCTAGCATAGAAGATGCCTCACTTAGTCAACATAATTTTCTTCTGTCAATAGATGGTGCAAGACTCAGCTTACTTTAATGAACAGGTGGTCTTGGATGGAATTTACAATACATTCAACAAGACTGCATGGAGAAATGGGGCGTTGTCTTACCTGAACGCCTTTTCTCAGCAGGATGATGTAGAGTCCAAATGGATGGGTTCTATGACGGCCTTCCTGCCTGGCAGACTGGGTAAAAACTTCGGCCACACCCCTTCCTTTGGGCGTGACCCCAGTTTTAACTTAGGCGAGAAACTTTGTTGGAATTAACATTGCAGCTCTTTATTATATCGTTATTCTCTCCCTGCCTAGACCTATCCTCTGGGTGGGCTTGGACTCTACATCATCCTGCTGAGAAAAGGCGTTCAGGTAAGACAACGCCCCTTCTCCAGCAGGATGGCTGTAGAGTCCAAATGGATGGGACATACCAAAGCCCTCATGTCCCCCTGGGAGGGAATGTCTAGGCTACCGAACTCTGAGCAGATACGACTTGTTGAAGAACTCTTCTGCCAAAAGCCGCATCTGCTGCTGCTAGGGAATCTAAACGGTAATGTCGAATGAAAACCGAAGGTGAGGACCAGGTTGCGGCCCTGCAAATCTCTTCCACCGGAGCTTGTGTTAGCCACGCCGCAGATGTGGCTGCGCTCCGAGTTGAGTGGGCAGTCACCTGAGTGGGTGCTGGCAAATCCTGTGAGACGTATGCCTGTGCTATGCAGGCTCTGATCCACCTGCCTATGGTGGAAGGAGATACCTTCTTTCCCATAGTTGCTGGTTGAAAGGACACAAATAATGCTTCAGTCTTTCGGAAAGCCGAGGTGCGTTTCACGTAGAAACACAGCGCTCTCCGCACGTCTAGCTTGTGCCATCTGTGTTCTAGCCTATGTTTGGGTCTTGGGACAGAAATCAGGAAGCGTAAGTTCCTGAGATCTGTGAAAGATGCTATTTACCTTCGGAATGAAGGTCGGGTCTGGTCTAAGAACGACCCTGTCTTTGAAGAAGGTACACAGATCCTTCCTCACTGACAGTGCTGCAAGCTCTGAGATTCTCCTTGCTGAAGTGATTGCCACAAGGAAAGATACCTTCAGTGATAGGTGATGGAGTGAGCATGTTTCAAGAGGCTCGAAGGGTGCTGATGTCAAGGCTAGAAGGACCTTAGGCAGGTTCCAGGACGGGTACCTGTGTATGACTGGGGGCTTTGTGTTAGATGCCCCTTTTAAGAAAGCACTAATCGCTGGATGTTGTGCTAGAGAAGTTAAGTTGTCGCAGGAGAGTACAGTTGAGAGGGCCGATATCTGTCTGCGGATGATATTGACTGACAGGCCCTTATTAAGACCCTCCAATAGGTAATCTAGGATATTAGGGATGGATACTGTGGTCGGGTCTAGGTGAAGCGAAGCGCACCACCTACAAAATCCCTTCCATGTAGCGTCGTAAATCCTATTAGTGGACGCTCTTCGTGATGCCTGTATGATCGATATCACCCCTGCCGAATAAGATTGTTTAGTTAAGCTTTGCCGCTCAAATGCCAAGCGGCTAGATGTAGCCACTGGGGATCTGGGTGTACAAGCTTGCCCTGCCTGAGCTTTACCCTGTCCGGGGGAATCCTCCACGGAGGTGATATCGAAAGGTCCACGAGGTCGGCAAACCACGGGCGCCGTGGCCAGTGAGGGGCAATGCAGACCATCTCTGCGCCCTCCAGGATCATCTTGCGTATGGTCGCCGGTATTAATGGCAGCGGTGGGAAGGCGTACAGGAGTTGCGCCGGCCACCGGCACCTGAGAGCATCCGTTCCCTCCGATCCCGGGGACGGGAATCTGGAGAAGAACCTGAGGAGCTGTGTGTTCTTGTGGTTGGCAAATAGATCTAGGTGCGGTTGTCCGAACCTCCAGGAGATCTCCTCGAAGAGAGCCGGATCCAGACGCCATTCCGACTGGTCCACCTTGGCTCTGCTCAGGGAGTCTGCCTGGGTGTTTGTCTCCCCTGAGATGTGTTCCGCTCTGATGGAACTCACATTGGTTTCTGCCCATCGGGCCAGCGCCAATGCTTCCTTCATTAGTTCCACTGATCTCGTTCCTCCCTCCTTGTTCACATGTGCCTTGGCTGCTACATTGTCTGTAAGCACGAGGACGTGCCTCCTCGTTACTAGGTGAGAGAAATGACGGAGGGCCAGGTGTATGGCCCAGAGCTCTAGCCAGTTGATGCTGTGTGACAGGTCCTTCTGTCCCCACTGGCCCTGCGCTATCTGGGTTCCCAGGTGGGCCCCCCATCCGAACAGGCTCGCATCTGTCGTGAGTGTGACCCTGTTTGGTTCCCTGAATATGCTCCCCTTGAGTGTTGTGGGGGATAGCCACCATTTTAGTGATTTCATCACCTGTGCTGGTACCAGCACCCTCTTGCTGGAGGTGCTGAGGTTCCTCCTCTGGTAGGGCAGGAGGAACCACTGCAACTCCCTCGAGTGGAGCCTTGCCCATGGGATGATGCCCATGCAAGATATCATCTTCCCCAGGAGCTTCGAGAGTTGTAGCAAGGGCACTCTCCTGATCTTTTGAATTTGGTGAATTAGCTTGGATATGCTGATCAGTCGCTCCTGGGAAAGGTATACCCTGCACTGTGACGTGTCTATCACCGCGCCCAGGTGTTGCAGTCTCCTTGAGGGAGTGAGGTGGCTCTTGTTTAGATTGACCGAGAATCCGTGCCCCTGTAGGGTTCGGATCGTGGTCTCGAGATCTGCCCTTGCTTGCTCCCGAGATCTGGATTGAATCAAGATGTCGTCCAGATAAAACTGAACGCGAACCGGGATCAACCTGAGATGGGCCGCTATTACAGCTAGGATCTTGGTGAATACCCTTGGTGCTGATGATAGTCCGAAGGGTAATGCCCTGTATTGGTAATGTCGACCCGCGTAGGTAAATCTGAGGAATTTCCGGTAACTGGGATGAATGGGGATGTGTAGGTACGCCTCTGTGAGATCTATTGAGGATAATAGATCGTCCTCCCTGACGCTGGCTAGGATGGATTTCAAGGAGTGCATCTTGAACCTCCTGTACTTTATGAAATAGTTCAGGCCCTTCAGGTCCAAGATTGCTCTCCACCCTCCTGATGTCTTTGGGATGACGAAGAGGATAGAATAAAATCCTCTTCCCTCCTCCTCCTTTGGTACCCTCTCTATGGCCTGGATTGACAGGAGGTGGGCTATGGCCGAAGTTATCAGCCTCGTCTTGTGCGCTCTTCTGGAGATGGGACATCTGATGAACCGATTTGGTGGGGGAGAACAGAAGTCTAAGGTCAGGCCATGCCTGATCGTTTCCAGGACCCAGGCGTCGGTCGTGGTCTGCTCCCAGACCTCGATGAAGTTTCCTAACCGACCCCCGATGGGAGTGTCCTGTTTGGCGTCACTTGGTACGCTTAAAGGATCTGCCTCCCGCTCCCCTATATGGGCGTCTGGACTGGAACTGGCCTCTGGCTCCCGGGCTTTGGCGATCCTGGGTTCGATCCTGTCTCGGATAGAAGGATCGTGAGCCTCTGGGCCAGTCCCAGGATTGCCCTGATCGAAAGGGCTGTCTCCATTCCAAGGGGCTTCCTGGGCGGAAGCCCTGTCTCCGGAAATCCTGACTGCCTCTCCTGTCTAACTTCTTTGATGGGTGTACTAGGATTTTTTTCTTGTCTCTGCCTTCGCTGACATGTGGGTCCAGTATGGACCCAAATAAGGCTTCTCCACTGTACTTGGACGTCGATAGACGCCATTTGGACCTCAGGTCTGTCTTCCAATTTTTGAGCCACAGTAGCCTACGCGAGGCCACTGTGGCCGCAATGGATCTTGCCGCATATTTCGTTGCGTACAGTGAAGCGTCAGACACGAATTGAGAGGCCGCGAGGAGCTTGGCCAATGTTTGGTGTACTCTGACCTGGTCTGGAGACACCGTGCCTTGCAGTTCCCTCAGCCACATGATACTGGCCCTCGCGAAGAATGATGATGAGGTGGCTGCTCTGGCCGCCCAGGCTGCAGCCATATGGGAATGCCGGAGGGAGTGTTCAAATTTCTTCTCCTCAGGTCTCAAGACCTCCGCCATGTCTCCTGGAATCGCGGAGGTAGAAAATAATGAGATTAAGGGGTTGTCTACAGCAGGAACCTCTAACATGTTAGAGAAGGAGGGAGATAGGTTGAAAAGCTTCCTTTCCGCGCTGTTGGGTGCCGGTGGGCTTGCAAGTGAGGACCATTGTTCCTCCAGCGTGGTCATAAAGACCTCCGCACATGGAATGTACTTATCTTGTGGAACCTTTTTGGCAAATAGAGGATTGGCCTCCTTGCTTGTTGAGGGCTTCTCATCCTGTACTGATGTTAGGTTGACTGTGGAAACTGCCTTTATCAGGAGTGATTTTAGGAGCGCTGGGTTAAAGAGGCCAGAGCTCGTCGCCTGCTCAGGTGCAGTCTCCTCGTCCTCCGAGAGGGGCATGTCTGACATGTCAAGGTCCACTGAGTCACCCTCTCCCAGTTGAGAGGAAGTTTCAGAGGTACTGGTAGGGGGTGGCCTAGCCCGACCCTTACGGGGTGTGTGAAAGGCCACTTGCCCCTTAGAAGCCATGAACTGGGAGAATGCATCCTGCATGAATGCATGAAATTGTGCCGACCATATGTTCTCCTGCGCCTTGTCGCTGGAGTGAGGCGCTGGAGTGTGGTCGGGTGAAGAAGCTGGTGAGGAGGGATTGGAGGAATCTAACTGCTCAGTTTCCCCAGGAGGAGACCAAGTCTTGAGCACTTCCTCGGCAGTAGGCTCTGTGCTGGGCGCCACCGCTGGGACAGGGGAAACCAAATCTGTCCCATTGGCATTGGTTCTCTGTGCCCTGCTAATTTGTCTTTCTAAAGCCAAATGTCTCCTCAAAGCCTCTCGCTCAGCCGTTTTAGACTGTCCCTTCTGAGAAAGGTGCTTTGTTTTAGCTTTCTTCTTCCCCCCCACCTCTGACTCAGAAGATCTGCGTTTTTGTTGTTGCTGTGGGGGGGACAATTGAGGGACCTGTGTGACTGAATACGAGACATTGTCTGCCATTGTGCCAGACACCCCGAGTAGGTAATGCCTGGAGTGGGGGAATGAGGTACGCAGATCAGATGCAGATGCTTGGGGCTGTGCCCTCTTCTGCCTATACAGACAATGGCCGGACAGACAGGAGTCTTTGGACAGAAGATCCTGCAAGGCAGTGACTAAAGGTCACTATAGGAACAGTCAGGGAAAAAAATTCCTCCTCACCTCCTCACCTAGTCCAGACAAGAGCAGTTTATGTCTCTCTCTCCCCCAGTCTGTGGCTGTAGCAGCAGACCACGATCAAAACGGATCTCTTCCTTTTCCCTCTTCCTTCCTCTTGCCTTATTTTCTTGAGGAACCTCAGATCCTTACCTAAAGGGATCCCTTCTTTGCTTGCAGGGAAAAGGAATCCGGGTGGTAGCCCCACCCCCAAGGGAAAATGCAGCGGGAATCCGCTTGTTCAAAATGGCGAATGGGAGGAAGCCACGCCTCCCAAAGATAGCCCGGGAAGCCACGCGGTTTAAACAATGGCGGATCTTTGAATTCAGTAGTAAGGGAGACTCCTTTGGTTTTAAGGGGCTGCGCCTCTCCTCTGAGGGAAGGAAAATAGCGTTAAGGCTCTGTCCTAGTCAGGGCTGCTTTTCGTGCCGCTCAGCTGATCGATGCCGAGCAGCGCCGCGGTTTGCCGCTTCCCGCGCGCCACAGTTCTGTCGGCCGAGCCGAGCCGGCCACTCAGCTGTTTGTCGGATCGGAGGGCGACGAACAACCCGGTGGGATCCCCGCGCCAAACAGCTGGTCGGCGGGCCGGATATCAACGAGCGATCCGGCCCCATTCCAAGCCTCCCCTGCTAGCCGCCCTGACGCCCCACTCACAACTCCGCCGATCCTGGCTGTGCCTTTTAAGTTCTATCAGCTGCCAGAGAGCTTTTCATTCAAATGGAAGGAAGAGGCTTCTTTCCCTTTTCTTTTGGGCTAAATTCCTATTGTTCTGAGAGCTGCTTCTCGCACGTCTACCAGGCTTCGAGACTGAGTTAAAACTGGGGTCACGCCCAAAGGAAGGGGTGTGGCCGAAGTTTTTACCCAGTCTGCCAGGCAGGAAGGCCGTCATAGAACCCATCCATTTGGACTCTACAGCCATCCTGCTGGAGAATGTTCTGTACTGTTGTTCAATCACAGCACCAAACAGTATAGAGTGTCCCCTCTGGATCCATACTTAAAAGCTATGAGTCAGCCATAGACACTTGAAGGCTCAGCTACTTTACAATATACCCAGAGACCTTGGGAGGACCTCAAGCAGCTACTTCAAAAGCCACATCCAGAGCACTATTCAGTTACAAAATGAACTTATTTTTAAGGCATAGCAAAAACATACACAATGGAGTCACAGGCTTGGGGAGTTATATAAATCAATTAAATAAACAAGCTGTAGTACAAGCTAATCTCAAAACGTATGAAAAAATCTTGATCTGTTACCATGGCCTTAGATAGCTACAGTAAATATGCTGTGTTTCTTCTATTAATTTTGATGAGGAAGGAAGCCAGACCTTATACCCTTTCTCCAAACCTTTATGTCAGGGGTCTTCAAGCTTGGCCCTTTTATGACTTGTGGACTTCAACTCCCAGAATTCCTCAGCCAAGAATGCTGGCTGAGGAATTCTGGGAGTTGAAGTCCACAAGTTATAAAAGGGCCAAGTTTGAAGACCCCTGCTTTATGTCTTCAAGTAATTTATTTTACTCAAGTTTTGTTCCAGTCCTTTTCTGTAATTGAAGTATATCACACTAATTCAGTTTATTTCTGGATGAACATGCTCTGTATCCAGCCAACTATGTTCAATAAACCATGGTTAAAAAAAGAGCTAATCATGAATGTGTATGAACTAACCAAATGCCCATAACTGGGCACCCTAGCAAATTATATGAATTCCTTACAGTAATTTGCCAAATGTGTGATTATCTCACATTTATTATGAACAACCCCAGCATATCTTAATATGGTTCAAATTTCCTCAAGCTTCCAGATGGAAGCATTGGGCAGCTTGACATCCTCCAACTTTATGTGCATGAATTCCCAGAATTCTTGAGGTATAAGCAGCATGGTCTTTATTAAGAATTTTGGAAGCTGCAGTTTATACAACTAGAGTGAGTCCAGGTTGGAGAAGATTGTTTGAAATGGTATAGGTTCTCCTGCTTGAGCAAGGGCTGGACTAGAAGACCTCCAAGGTCCCTTCCAGCTCTATTCTATTCTAAATTCTAAGACTGCTTTAAAATGTGCTGCTTCCCCTCTCTTGCCATCCTATATCTAACCCAAGGGTAGGCAACCTTGGCTCTTTTATGACACATGGACTTCAACTCCTAGAATTCCTGAGCCAGCCATGCTTGCTCAGGAACTCTGGGAGTTGAAGTCCACAAGTCATAAAAGAGCCAAGGTTGCTACCCCTGGGCTAGCTACTTTCCCATATGAAACCAGATATTAGAATTTGGAAGCAGTCTGATGTGCATTGTTCCTTATGAATTGCCACCATCTTTTCTTTAGCAATTGTTGCTTTGTGGTTAGCAGAATTAATTCAACAAAATAAAACTTGACCACTGCCAGCAGCTGATTGAAGACAAAGTCAACATTAACATTTGATGCTCTCTGGTACTCACAGCTCATCTCGTTGCCTTTGTGACAGCACCATTGTGGGTGTGATGTCTGGCTAATGCGATCCAGCTGTCTCCTCTGCGTCAAGCTCCTTTGAAATTCTGTGATGCACAATTTAGTCTGCCACAAAGTGGCTTCAACCCAAAAGACAAGGCAGTGCCACAGGTAAACACTAGTAAATAGGCAGGATGCATTCAACAATGAAGAGTCATTCCATCTAGAAAACAAAAGGGAAAACAATAGTATTTCATAGAATGTGTCAGTAACATACAGTTTTACCATTTAAGGATGTTCGCAGCATAAAATATGCAGGAATTTTAAGAGTTATGTATGATTTTAGGTTAAAGAGTACCATCCCTCAAAGAGGCTTTCCCCAAATTTCCACAAGCCGGTAATTTTTAATGTGCCTGAGTAAAAATATTATTTTATACAAAGAATAATTGCATTGGCTTTATTTAATTATTTTCTTGTATTCTTACTTAAATTTAAATATAAGTAAATCAAACTTTGTTCTGCCTTTCCCATATTTTACAAGCAGCCCCAATGCCTTAAAAAATTAGCTACACAAATTAGAAAACATCAATGTTTGTCATTTGTCAGATCAGTAGTTTGTCCCATATTATGCAGAATAGATCAATCTTTTCCTTTAATCGTCTTCCCTTTTTTCAAAATATTTAAAGAAAATTTTAAAAACAATGGTATCACTGATACAATATATAAAATGGTATGCTCCAGTTAGCCAATCAAAGATTACTGAACTAGGGTCATTAAATATTCTGCAGAAAAATATTCTAGTACATTCAACATACAAAGTCATCAATTGGAGAATAGCAGTTAATAAAAAGGTTTGACAAATCACATTCGATAATACTGAAATATTTCATTAATTTATATTCAAGAATATTATGAACTTGAAAAACCCAGTTCTGTAATTTCTTTAAAATGAAAAAAACTGGGAGATGATTTATTATGCTTAAAAGTGCATTTATTTATGAAAAATACATATGAAAGATTCAGGAGAATCTTTCGTATGTATTTTCATAAATAAATGAAAATGAAAAGCTTTTGATCAGTGTGGGCTATCTGCTCTCCCGGTGAAACATGGACATTAAGCCCACAATTGATACAAAAGATGTGAGTCGCGCAAAGAGCCATGGAAAAATACACACTCGGCATCACAAGACAAGATAGAAAGACCTGCACATGGATTAGAGAACAAACAAAACTATACAATATCATCAAGAGAGTAAAAGAACTGAAACGGAAATGGGCTGGTCACATAGCAAGACGAACTGATGGCAGGTGGACCAAGGCAGTCATAGAATCCCACTTGATAAAAGTGTCCATGAAAGAGACCTAAAACAAGATGGAGCGACAACATCAACAAATATTGCGGGCCAGTTGGCAAAAGAAAGCTCAGGATCGTCTTAGTTCGAAGCATATGGAACGTGTGAATAGACAATGGCTAGGATGATGATGATGTTGATGATATGAAAGATTACAATTTACACTAAATAAAACTTTGCCAAAACTTTTTAACTTTCATTATGCTGTACTTTAGTGTTTTCTATTACACTTATGAATCCAGTAGGAATAGTATAAAAATGAGACTCCAAATTGTAATCTAGTCCAGAGGTCTCAACCTTTTGGGCACCAGGACCGGTTCTTTTGGAGAAAAGTTTTTCCATTGAGTGCGTGGTTTTGTGTGCTGCCTGCATCCCACGGATGGGACTTTATTTGTGCGGACCAGTTGCTGGCATGTTGCGGCCCGGTACTGGTCCACGGACCGGGGGCCAGGGACCTCTGATCTAGTCAATCTACTGAAGTCCTTCAATTAACACACCTGGCTCTTTCATACGGACACTGTTTCACGGGAGAATTTTATCATCTACCGTTTTTATTGGCAAGACTTTACCGTAACCAACCATACATTTCATACTTCAGTCAATCCTAGATCTCAGCCACTTTTCTTGATGACTCAGAGGCAATATTCGTAATGTTTAATACAGGGTAATATTCAAGCAAGAATGCAAGAAACAAAAAAGTATTTTGTTTTTAAAAAATCTCCATTTAAGTATTCAAGTCAAAAGAAAATAATGTTTATTGAATTTTTAACCCAAGATGGAACTTCTGTAAGATTAAACAGTTTCTTATAATGTTTAAATGATGCCTATAAGCCAGTGGTTCTCAACCTGTGGGTGGGAACCCCATCTGGGTCGAACGACCATTTCACGGGGGTCACCAAAAACGCAGTCCGCCATTTTTTCCCCCCTTTTCCTTAGCTGTGCTACTCCCTTTATTCTATGTTTATTTCTAAACATATTCATCTGACATTGATTTTGAAGCCTTAATGGAATTTTACATATCAAAGTCATGCTTACAGCATTCCACTGAATGTTCTAACAAGAAAAAGATGTAATGAATTATGTTTGTTTATATATACTAGTGTATAAATATGCTAGAGATTAATTAGCCTAAGCCTTCCTCTTGTATAATTATCAAGCCTGTTTAATTGTATGATTCTTTCTGCTCAAGAAATCCTAATCAGTGTAACCTCTTCATCTGTAGTTACCATTGGAAAGCTTTAATAAAATAATTTTTAATACGAAGATGTTAAATAACTTTAAAACATTGTAACTCCCATGTATAAGAAATATACTAATATTCTCAACCATCAATAATTACCACACACTCTTATGGCTCTGACAATGAATTAAAATGATCAGCTACAGCCTTACTTCTTAATCTGCTTCCTATGACAGGAAATCAACTTATTACCCAGTAAAAATATTTATGTGCTTTTTCAAAAAGCAAAATGTATAGTTCACCCAAACTGAAAACAGTGTAAGATCAATTTACCAGATCTTGATGCAACAAACTTCTCAAGCACTTGACTAAGTTTCTGCTGTGATTTACACCTTCGCATAATTATACTATTGCATAACTCAGTTTATTTGCATGAGAGGATCATTATGCAGCTGATATCATCACAGGAAAAATGTAAAGAGTCACGTAGGTAAATAAACTCCAATCTCTACTTCATCCAAATAAAAGCATTGATGATGGATGGCTGCCCCCAATTTATGTCTCAGCGCTTCTTAGTAAAGGGGACTTACTATCTTTCTGGGTACTGGGTTCCCCTCTTAAGGCATTCTTCCACAAGGAAAATATTCTCAACATTTATCTGGAATTTGTCTTCCTGTAATATTTCTGTGTCCTACCCACTGAAATGCTACAGGATAGTTCTTGAACTTTTCCATTCAGTTATCTGAAGTATGCTATCATATGGATTTCTCCATCCTCAACATGAAAAAAAATCCATGCTCCTTCCTCATAATCACACTGATACCCTATATATTCCTTAACAACAATTCAAAATCTTCTTTAGAATCTTCTCAGGTACTGATATCAAGCTGACTAGTCCCCTGCGGGCTCTGTGGTGCTCTGTGAGCTTAGTGTTATTTTTTATGCAGACGTTTCATTACCAAACAAGGTAACATCATCAGTCCTAATCCCCATATCCTTCTTTTTGCTCTTTAAAGGTAGTCCTCTTCCAGTTATCTGGCCCTTAACATATTCTACAGAATTCTCGCTGATAATGCACACATTCCTTCAATGTGCAGGGTGCAGAATGTTTAAACTCATTCAAAATAAATGGATATTCTGTGTTTCTACTGATAACAATATTTAATCCTGCCCTTTCATCCTGCCCTTTACAACAGCTGCATTTCAAGAGTCATCCCACCAGACCTCAAGTATGTCGACTGCATTATATTTACCTTCTTGCACTAAGAGTTCAGCTCACCCTATTTCCCACACAAAGGACATGAATTTATGAGCCTGGGTTCTTTTGGATTTTTCACTGAGTAGTTTAATAGGCTCCATTTCAGCAACATTTTTACTTTTTTTTAATAGTGCGCAAGCCTTTGAGATCTTCCCTTTAGGACAGGGGTCACTGACACCAGCCTGTGGACTGATATCGGTCCATGGCATGCCAGAAACTGGGCATTGCAAACAAGCATCGCCCCATCGGCGGGATGCAGGCAGCACACGAAACTGGTCTGTGGAAAAAACCTCTCTCCACAGAACTTGTCCCTGGTGCCCAAAAGGTTGGGGGCCTCTGCTTTAAAATTTTGATCTGCAATCTCAGCAGGATTCAGCCCTCCTCAAGCTACTTTGGCAAAAATACATTTTTATTATTTCTTATAAGGTGCAACCCACCCTATGTCTTCCTGGTAAAAGGACCCTAAAAACCAATTCTGTCCAAGATTTAAAAAAAAAAAAAGATTTACAGGGAGTCCTCGATTTACAACAGTACATTTAGTGATAGTTCAAAGTTATAATGGCACTGAAAAAAGTGACTTGTGACCATTTTTCACACTTATGGCTGCTGCAGCATCCCCATGATCATGCAATTTACATTCAGACTCTTGACAACTGGTTCATATTTATGATACTGCAGTGTCCCAGGATCATGTGATCTCCTTTTGTGATCTTCTGACAAACAAAGTCAATAGGGAAGCCAGATTCACTTAACAACCATGTTACTAATTTAAGAATCGCAGTGATTCACTTAACAAATGTGACAGGAAAAGTCGTAAAATGGAACAAAACTCACTTAACAAGTTTCTCGCTTAACAACGTAAATTCTGGGGTCAATTGTGGTCATAAGTCAAGGACCACCTGTAGTTTCTTTTTTTCTTCCCATTTCCAGTCCTAGTCCATGGAGCGTAAGGACAGATTAAACTATCCCACGAAGGCCCCAGCCCCAACATTTTATGTTTGGATACAAAGATAGCTGGTCTTTGCAATGAATTCACATGGGCCAGCCAAATTGGCTTTCAGGGCGCTTAATATATATCTCAGAAATTAATCTGTTACATCCCTGATCCATGATCCTGGCAAACATATTTTACAAAGTGGATGGATCTGGTTGGTATGCTTATTTCAGTTCTTCATTCTACTGGTTTGCCCTCCTTTTCTTCAATTTCTTTTTTGTATAGTATACATTTATTCTTTCTATTCATGATTGTGAATGCATGTTAAATTTTTATCCCACCCTACAGTCTTAAAAGGAATGATAATATTGAATGATCAACATTGAGAAAAACCCAATTTGAGATTAGTTAAGTATTTTTCAATATTCTGTTCTGCCAATCACTATAGCATTTGATCAGCAAAGAGCTTTTAAAAATCTAAACACATCCCTCTTTACTACAAAAAGGTTGTCTGATTAAATTTATTTTTTAAATAAAAATATGTTTAAATGCCACTCATTGTAATTCCAGTAATATTCTATTTCATGTTGAAAAATTAAAAAAAAGATCAAAAACCTTGTGGGAAGTCAGCTCCCCCCTCCCAAGAGAACAAAATATTTAAAAGGAAGAATATTATATTTCCTCAAAGGATCTTAAAAAGGCAGAAAAGCATGCCCAATTTTTCTTAATAGCCTCAAAACCCCATCCCCCGAGCAGAAACCAGCCTTGTAGAAATGCAGCTATCATAATCCTTTCAGAAAGACTGGCACCAGGAAGCTTGGAGCTGATGGAATTAAAAAGACAAAGATCCCTAGAATTAACAACTCGTCACCCAAAAAACCCAACACAGGACATAGCCATCAGCCACAGGGAAGCAGGATATGACCTTTAGGACATAATAGGATTAACCCACCACCATCAGAATACCAGAAAGGCACATCGAACCTCACGTCAAAGTTCATGCCACAGGAACAACTCCAAACACAAAAGCCCAAGAAGGTATAAAAACCCACCACTCCCTGCTCCACGTGGTCAGCTTTCCCAGAGCCACGCTTCTGTCTGACTGTGCTCTTCAATAAACTACAACCTTCTTTCTAAAGCAGTCTCCATTTTGTTTATTCCCAGCTTGGACTGGACCCTGATGAAGATTTTTCTTTCAACAGCCTCCTACAACAATTTTATCAAAAAACAAGCAAATTAAATTTGACCAATCTAAGCATGTAATGTTAATAACAACCTTGTTCTAATAAGCCATGCCTCATTTGCTTTAAAGATAGGCAATTATTAGTTTTAGTAGTGGTGAGTCACTTGTGAGATGGACAAGCTATTTGATAAATACATACATATTAACTCTTGAATGATTTAAAAGTTATTTTATACTTCATTGTCCTCTTCTGATATTTAATAGCAGGCAAGAAAGGAAAACAGAGAGACTGGTGTAATAAGTCCTAACACTGTATAGACTTGAAAGTTGTTTTTAACTTTACTATATGTTTTATAGTGTACTCCTTGCAAGCAGTCAAATCTCCCAAGACCTAACTTAAAATTTCAATAACATTTCTTCAAGTCTTTGTGGACCCTCTGTGATGACATTGCAGCCCCCCAGGGGTCTGTGGACCACAGGCTGAAAACCACTGTTATAGGGGAAATCCCTATAACTAGGTGGCAACAATTCCCTGTATGCAGTCATAAATACTTAGTATTTGTTTGGAAGGCATTTTATAAAGATTGCAGGTTCCACATCAAAGTGTTTTCTTAAAAGATTCCATGCAGTATAACACCACTTCCAAGTTTAGCCTTTATTTATATCATGACATTAACAAATCTCTATAGATAAGCCCTGTTGTAATATAGACACTTCCATCAAAATTACATGCATTTACTGGTTTATTTTGTTTTCCCCACTGACTAGGTACTTTTTGATTGCTGTATCATGTGCATATTCTTCAAATTGCCAGGAAATAGTTTGAAAATCCATAATACAGCAACCTTCCTGAAGCCACTTTCTTGAACCCTTGTCAGTGAATGTTACTATTTTTACATAAATCCCAGACTGCATTACATGTAACTCCTCAACTTACAACAAACTGTTAGGCAAGTTATGATGGCATTGAAAACAGTGACTTATGACCCATCCTCACACTTAAGACCTTCACAGCATCCACAGGGTCATGTGATCAAAATTCAGGCAGTTGACAACTGGCTCAACAGCTGCAGCATCCAGGGTTCACATGATCACCCATTAAAACCTTCCCAGCCAAAAAAATTAAAGGGGGGGGGGAACTTGACTGGGATACTGGGCACAATAGCATTTAAAGCAATAAAACCTAAATTCATAAATGCAGAAAAATATAGTTTAAAAAAACCAAGTGAATAAAAATGATTAAAAATGCACTATAAGAGCTGCCTCTATACTTTCATATATCTTACTACAGCATTATTCCATCAAAATGCAAATTTAAAACATGAGTGTTTGGGACAATTGTTACAATGAAACTTTTTTCTATGTACAGATGCTCAGAATTGTGCTGTAAACAGTTAATAGTTCTTAAAACTCAGTAATTACGTATAAATGCTACAGATGTATGTTAATAAAAGAATGGGTTGCACCAGATGAAACTAAGAATTTATTTTAAAAAAACTACTGTAGGATGTAAATTTGTCAATTGCAGCTCATGTTCTGATCTTGGATTCTCAGCTTTAAAAAAAAAACAGCTGTGTTTACTCACATGAATATAACAGCTGAAAAGTCCTTCTTCACTCACCCCTCCCATCCATTTTCTACAACCTGCTTAAAAGAGCACAATTTCTAGAGCAAAATCCAGTTACCATATTCCCCCGAAAATAAGACCTGATTTTTTATTTTTATTTTATGCCTCCAAGAGGCACATTTTGGGAGGGGGTCATTTTGGGGAGGGTATCTTTTCCACTCACCTCGCAGTGGCGGAAAAGCCTCTGCAGTCAAGAACCGAGCTACGGATTGAATCCATAGCTCGGTTCTCAGCTGCAGAGGCCTTCTGGAAATGCAGGCCAGAGCTTCATTCTCAGCTGCAGAATGAAGCTGCTCCTTTGGCCTCAGAACAGGGCCGGCGATGCTAGTGTCAGTCCATGGGAGGCCTGGCTGCAATGAAAAGCTCCACCACCACCCTAGCTTGATTTTTAGGCGTGGGCTTCGCCCCAAAATTAGGACTTATTTTGGGGGTAGGGCTTATATTAGGCCCACCCCCAAAAATCAAGCTAGCCCCTGCTCCACCCCCCCACCCCCGCTCTGCCCCCATCCCCCGCCTGCCCACAGGACCACTCATTGCCTCAAGGGTCTGCTGCAGATCGCCCAGGCAGACCGGCAGTGCCATGGCGGCCACACCCTCTACCCGCATCAACTGTGTACGAAGGGGCGTGAGGGCAGAGTCTTGTCTACGCTGCCTGGCTGTCATGTCCTTGGCTGCGCTGCTCCGCAGGGGCCACACTCGGGGGCGACTCTCCTTCAGGGGAGCTGCTGGAGAAGAGGTGGTTATGCGGGGAGGCAAGGCTGGGGCAACGTCAAGTGTGCCCACAGAGAGGGCTCTGAGTGCCACCTCTGGCACCCATGCCATAGGTTCGCCACCACTGAGCTAGGGCTTATTTTCAGGGTAGGTCTTACTTTTGGGGAAACACAGTAAAGTCTCTAATTAACTGGTTCACATTAATCAAATGGGAATCAATTCTAGAATGGTGACTTTCACTAAAATTATTCATAATAATTAACAAGAGTATAGTACAGTCCTCGACTTATAACAGTTCATTTAGTGACTGTTCAAAGTTAAAACGGCACTGAAAAAAGTGACTTACAGCCATTTTTCACACTTACAATCTTTGCAGTATCCCTATAGTCATGTGACCAAAATTCAGATGCTTGGCAACTGGATCATATTTATGATGGTTGCAATTTTCCAGGGTCATATGATCCACCTTTTACCACCTTCTGACAAGCAACGTCAATGGGGAAGCCAGATTCACTTAACAATCAGGTTATTAACTAAACAGCTGCACTGATTCACTTAACAACTGTGACAAAGTGATAAAAGGGAGAAATTAGGGGCTCAATTGTGGTCCTAAATTGAGGACTACCTGTATTCTTTAACTATAACAAAGATTAAGAGTAACAGAGAAGAGATCAAAAATTGAGTTCATTAACAATTTCTTTAAAAAAAGAATCATTTTCCATAATACAGTATAGAAAACGAAAAATTACTTAAATGTTTGCTTACTTAAGTTTTTGGTGTTTTACATAGTTTTTCCACTCTGCTAGTTCCGTCTTCTTGCTTGTTTTATTACATTACTAATCACACAAATTGAAACCAATCAGATGTTTTGGGAGATCAGAAATATAAAATTTTACAACAATTTGAAAATTTTAATTTTGGGAGAAATAATGGAAATTTCTGGGGAAATTGAAATATTCGCTTTTATATGATTGTAAAGTCATATCGTTTCTTTAATAAAATGTTCCTTATATAATTGGTTGAGTTTTATGGCAGATAAAACTGTAAAGAATAATACAGATTTGTGGACTGTATTTGCTTTAAAATGTTTTTAATATTAAAAATAAAAGCTAGAAGCTATTAAAGCCTAAGGAACGAACACTCACACACACACACACACACACACACACACATCTTTTGAAGACACGTGGAGGTGACTATTTCATTTGAATTCAGAAAAAACACATTATTCCAGGAAAATTTGAGCCATCTGAAACACTGTAATCAATAGCTACTGAATATGAAATACTATCCATCAATAATTTCTACTTCCTCTAATCCTTAACATTTTATGTAGGGTTGCCTACATTTATAAAGCCTTTGATTTTCATGTTAATTTATTTTACATTTTTCAAATGTAAACTTTGTGTCACATCTCAATAATTTAACATAATTTAGAAGAAAATAATTGAAAATATTTCCACATCCATTTTTCCAATTGCTTAGAAAATATTGTAAAATCGCTAAAAAAAATTAAAAAATATTTCCCAGTTGAACTATACTTCCCATTATCACTAGCTAACATAGCCAGGGAAAAAGATGATTTTAAAGATTACTGATATTCTACTTAATTCAAGGTCATCAATGACACCATATAGATTTGCAGAAGCCATTAAGAAATTATTCTCTCGTTCAGGTTTCTTGTACAAATGAGCTAAGTGATATTCCCTTCAGCAAGTAATGTATACACTGTGTCTATTTATAGCATTTATAGACCACTTTAAAAAGACTCTAAGTCATCCACATAATAGTAATATAGTAGCATAAAAGAGCAATTATTTCTAACAATATTAAGTAATCAGACACCAAGTATTTTTGTAGAAAAATGAAAATCCCTGGAGACCCTCTGAAACAGCCAGGTTTTAGGAAGCTTTTGAAAGTGGTTAGCGAGCCACCCTTCCTTAGGTAGGGAAATTATTCCAAATGAGGAGAATCCCCCCCCCCCAAAATGAACCTCTTTGAATCACCTCCCAAAACAGCCAGGAACCTTCAGCAAGTATTCTCTGTTCATGCAGACTAGATAGTCAGAGACAATATGGGGAAGGCACGCCTGGAGATATCCAGGCCCTCAGCCATATAAGAATTTATAGGGACAACCAGCATTTTTATTTGCACTTGGGAACACAAAGGTAGCCAAAGCAGCTTCCATAGCAACGGTGTTACGTGGCTATAATTAGCATAAGCATTCGTGACTGTAATTAGCATACACATTCAGAATACTGCATTTTTCACCGGTTGAACTTTATGGGTGGTCTCCAAGGAGGGCTCATATAACTAAATTACAGTAATCCAAACAAGAGATGACACGGCACAAGAGACAACCTTGAGGGCCTCCTGTTTCCATAAGGTTGCAACAGATACATCAGTCTAAATTGGTAAAGGCCCTCCTGGCCATAGCCCGCCCCACCCGCCTGCTCTATCAGCCTGAGTAATGAGTCCAGGAGGACTTGTAACCTTACAATTCCATGGGGGAAAAAACCAATCCATCAAGTGTCAAAGTTGGTATAATTGCAGAATCACCAGATTTCTGAATTTATGGTAAACCAATTCCTACCGTGCTGGCACTAGACAAAGTTCTTGTGCGTACTTGGGAAAGAATTCCTTTCTTCTATAATGGTCACAACCTAACTCAAGCATTGTGCTCATTTCCTGGCAACATGCCTTAGAGAAGGATTCAGGTTCCTAGAAAGGCAACAAAGATGTTAGAAAGCTAGAAAGCAATGGCAGTGGGCTTGATTACCCAGAATGATAGTAGGTGGCCTTTCATTGTATGAGTTCAACTGAAGGGTCACCTACTGTAAATCTGGTTCTCAGTACAGAAAGAGGGCTCAGAATTGATGGTCTATATAGATCTACAGACGCGTTCAACGACAGTGTCTTCATTCTCATTTGATGCAGAAGATAGGAAAAGCCCTGTCTTTCTACGATTGTGATTGAAAATCAATGCAGGATAGTATTCCAGTTGTATTTTAAGACAAAATCCAATAGTACTTTTTTTTTAAATAAAAGCAATATTGCCACAAATTAAACACTCCTTTAAAAAGTACTGCTTGCAAGAGTCTACAAAACAGGAATATCAAAGGGAGAAAGGTGAGTTGACAGGTACAGGTAGTCCTCGACTTACGACCACAATTGAGCAATAATAATAATAATGATGATGATGGTGGTGGTGGTGGTGGTAGTGATGGTGGTGATGTTGGAAGGGACCTTGGAGGTCATTTAGTCCAACCCCCTGCTCAGGCAGGAAACCCTATACCAGTGGTTCTCAACCTTTTTAATGCTGCGACCCCCCCCCCAACCGGTCGTAAGTCGAGGACTACTCAACCGGTCGTAAGTCGAGGACTACTCAACTGGTCGTAAGTCGAGGACTACTCAACCGGTCGTAAGTCGAGGACTACTCAACTGGTGCAGCACCGTTTGCAGAATGGGACTTTTGGCGGGCTCAGCAGGGCAGAGACAGCCTGGACAATTCCTATTGGCTTTTGAAAGCAATAGAATTAGACTCTATTCAAGAGAGTCTATTCTATTGGCTTTCAAAAGCCAATAGAATAAAAAGGAGTAGCACAGCTAAGGAAAAGGGGGGAAAAAATGGCGGACTGCGTTGTTTGGCGACCCCCGTGAAATGGTCGTTCGACCCCAAATGGGGTCCCGACCCACAGGTTGAGAACCACTGCCCTATACCATTTCAGGCAAATGGCTGTCCAGTCTCTTCTTAAAAACTTCCAGTATTGGAGCATTTGCAGCCTCTGGAGGCAGGTTGTTCCACTGGTTAATTGTTCTAACTGTCAGGAAATTTGTTAAGTGAGACATTTGTTAAGTAACTTATGTCCCATTTTATGACCTTTTTGCCATAGTTGTTAAGCGAACCACTGCAGTTGCTAAGTTAGTAACATGGTTAAGTGAATCTGGATTCCCCATTGATTTTGCTTTCCAAAAGATTGCAGAAGGTGATCACAAGAGCTTGGGACACAGCAACCCTCATAAGTATGAACCAGTTACCAGTTATTTTAATTATATATCATGGGGCTGTTACAAAGGTCGTTAAGTGTGAAAAATGGTCATAAGTCACTTTTTCAACACTGTTGTAAATTTGAATGGTCACTAAATGAACTGTTGTAAGTCGAGGACTATTTGTATTTACCATGCTCTCCTACATTTAAGATATGGCTTTTGGTACAGGTATTTCTCAACTTATGACAATTGGGACCAGAATTTCCATTGCTAAACAAGACTGAGTGACATCCAATTTTATGATCATTTTTGCCACAGTTAAATGAATCACATGGTTGTTAAGCGAATCCAGCTTCCCCCACTGACTTGCTTCAGTTAGAAGCCAGCTGGAAAGGTTGCAAATGTCAATCACATAACTTTGGAATGCTGCAGCCACTGTAAATACATGCCAGTTGCCAAGCACCAAAATTTATGCACTTGGGGATGCTGCAGTCGTAAACGCAATGACTCAGTCATAAGTCATTTTTTCAATGCTGTTGTTGATTGTTGAATGCTGAGTGTTAGTAAGTCGAGGATGATTTGTAAATGGAAAAGATTTGTATTTAATCAGTTGTTATCTAAAGAGAATTGCCATTTCTTTATCCTCACCATCCATACTACCTAATGCATGGGGGGGGGGGAACCCCTTTCCTTTGTACAAGCAATAAAGAAAACCAGCATGAGGCAGTTGTTTAGCTGCTGGATTAGGAGTGTGGGAACCCAGCCAAGGGCATGTGACCTTTAGCCAGTTACAATTTCCGTAACCAAAAGATTGTGGTTGTGGGGAAGAGTAGGAAGACGGAGTGCTATGTCCTCCATCATGAGTGTCTAAAAGAAAGGTGGAATATAATTTATTAAATTTATATTTCACATTTCTTTTAGGTCAGTGGTTCTCAACCTGTGGGTCGGGACCCCATTTGGGGTCGAACCACCATTTCACGGGGGTCACCAAACAACGCAGTCTGCCATTTCCCCCCCCCTTTTCCTTAGCTGTGCTATACTCCCTTTTATTCTATTGGCTTTTGAAAGCCAATAGAATAGACTCTCTTGAATAGAGTCTAATTCTATTGGCTTTCAAAAGCCAATAGGAATTGTCCAGGCTGTCTCTGCCCTGCTGAGCCCGCCAAAACTCCCATTCTGCAAACGGTGCTGTACCAGTTGAGTAGTCCTCGACTTACGACCGGTTGGGAGTCGCGGCATTAAAAAGGTTGAGAACCACTGTTTTAGGTGCTCATGACACCAAACATTTTGCATAGAAATCAGTAACAATCTTTTTCATTTATCATAATGGAAGCCACTGTGTTTCTAATAATATAGCTCTAGAATTACATAGGAAGGCACCAGTCTACAGCCCATCAGAAACTGGGCAACTTAAGCAAGCAAAGCCCCATTCGCACATGTGTGGGATCCAGGCAGCGCCATGTCCCTCCCCCCCCCCCAAGTATGTGGAAAAAGTGGCCTTCATGAAACCGATTCCTGGCACCCAAAAGGTTGGGACCTGCTGTTTTATATTATGGATTTTTAATATTCTAAGCCATTCAGAATCAGTGTGACTTGGATGGCTACATACATTTGTTAGATAGGTAGGTAGTAGGTCACCAAGTAGAATATTTTAATCAGTCTCCTCACACAAGCTGTTCAGTTGTGAAGATGGAGATGTATAATAATCATGATCTCTCTCTTCAGGCATTGTAGTTTTTCAAATATTAATGAAGTATTTCTATTCATGTTTGTCAAAAGGAACTTTTTCATTATAAATGCATTTAAAACATCTCTATATTGTTCTTCCCACAAGAACACAGCATTGCTTTTAATCTGCTGGTAGCTCTATGTGGTAAAACTGATATACTGTGGTTTAATTAAAACATCAGATCAAGTTTCAGAGACAGAAATTCGTTTTTCAAATTAGAAATAAGTATAACTATCAAGAAACAAAGATACCTCTTTCTTGTGGAGAAACATTTATATTAAGAAAAGTTGTAAAAAGGTAATTTTGTGATGCAATTCTATCCCTATTTTATGCAATAAAAATATATGGATTTGCATCTTTCACCTTCAAGTAATTGATATTGGTTGGCACCTTTGTATGTGCATAGAAATATGCAATACAAAATATGTAGAGAATGACCAATCCCCTATCTTTCAGTTTAGTAATTAATATAATTTGAACAATTATGCCTATCCTATTTTTTAATAAACAATACAAGATAAATTTCATTACCACACTGTTATTAGATGACTAGACTAATCTTGGATGAAAACATTCTTAGTTCTGCTTTTGTTTTCATTAAGTGAAGCTTCATGTTTATTAATCAAGTCTCACAGACTCCTAGCCAGTATTTATTTTTTCTCTTGTACAACATAATGATTGCCTAGGTTAAGCCAAGATGAGCTAATCTGGAATCTTACCTTAATTATCAATACTATGCATGTACTACAAGTACATCACTAGACTGGATAATTTTAGGTTAATAAACAACTTTCAAAATAGAAACTCAAGCCCTTACCAATGTCCATCTGATTAAAGGACACAATAACCTTGAACTTATTGGAACATCTGTGATATGCATTTTACTTCTTATTTCTTAGGAACTTAAATGGAGTTCCAGTCTAGCAACATACAAAAGGAAGTAATCTGACTGTTCTATTGTGATATATTATCATTCTTAATTTCTCATTAATCATTCTAGATTTGAATCTATCATCCCACTGTAAAATTTTAAGTGGCTAATCTACAAACAGTGTTAGACTAAGGTACTTTTAAAAAGAGAGGTATTTAATAATATTGAAGATCAAATAAACTTTTTCAGATCTTTCCAGAAGATAAATACTTTTAATCACAACTGCTTACATGTTATTCTTCTTTTAGGGTTCAGTAGACAAATTTTAACTAATAAATAATGAGTTGCATGTCTTGGAGGGATAGTATGTACTGAAAACATGATAGGAGGTCTAAACCATAAATAAAAAAAATAATTAATTGCTTAATAAAAAAGAAGTCATTATTTTTTATCCTGCCTTTCCTTCTTTCAAGAAAGCCTGAACAGCGCTCTTCTTGATTTTTCCCATTTACAGCAGTACTTTGTCGTAAGAAAGAATTATTGGCTAAGTCAACCCATGGGTTTTTACAACTCAGGTTTTTACACCACACCCCATTGCCTACCTAACAGTTTAACTGTCCTACATGACATTTATATATTATATTCCATAATCATTCTCTGAAAGCACTCTTATAAAGAATTAAGAATATTCATACAAAATATGTTTGTCATATCACACTAATTTATATGTGCAGACCCTGGATAGTAATTAAAAGATTGTCATAAAATGGTAAGCAAAGATAAAGACTGTAAAGTTAAGAAATGGTGTAGTTCATACTAAATTTGGCTTTGTTTTATTCTCTACAACAGGCATGTCAAACTCGTGACATCATGTGACTTTTTCCCCAGTGCCGGCAATGGGATGGGCGCGGTTTCAGCATGATGCATCCAGCCCGCGGGCTGGCAGTTTGACATGCCTGCTCTACAAGGTCTTGCATTCATCTCTGAATCCTCAAATTACAATAGTACAATTTTACTTTCTAGTGACAAAGCTCCATATAAAAGTTTAGAAAGCACTACTAGCTATACTTATGACCTATCTTATAGAGCTGCTTCAAAGGAAAAGATGAATCATACAGATTTAAAATGGTTCCCAAGAAACTGAATTAAAATTACTTAATACAGCATCACACATACCAGAAATATTTTGATATTAATTAGGATCCATTCTTTCATTAAGGGGCAGTGCTCCACACTTGAATATCAGCATATTATTAAGTCATGTGGTATCATTTCCACCTAATATCCAAGATAAGGTTATAGTCAAGCTAATTGATCAGAAGATCTATAACCTTTGTTCCTTATTTACCATGTGTCACATTACAAATAATCTACCTATCAGTAGGGATGGGGGTGGGGGAAAGACTTCAACTTTGTGTTTCTCTGAATGTGAGTGCCTTAGGCCAGTTAAAAGAGAATTCATGCAATTAGTCTGCATGAACTGACATCCATGAAAAAATATTCAGATAAAATTTATTAATGAATTGTAAAAAAACCAGCAACACAAGAGTTAGTACATTAAACTATCTAATCCACAGGTCAGCAACCTGCGGCTCTGGAGCCACATGCGGCTCTTTGAGCCTTCCCCAGTGGCTCCCAGCCTCCTCTGCCATTTGCAGAGAGAGACAGAGACAGAGAGGCACTTGCGCTTCCCTGCTTCTCTCTCTCTCTCTCTCTCTCTCTCTCTCTCTCTCTCTCTCTCTCTCTCTCTCTCTCTCTCTGTTTGTGTTTGTGTGTGTGTGTGTGTAAAAAAGAGTGCACTCACAGTGTTCTCCGAGGAGCTGAAAAGCTTATTGGGCTGAGCTCCTCCCTTTGCTGCGTCTCTGCAGGAAGGGCAGGAGAGAGCTAGCTAGCCCAGCTATGCTGACTCAGGAATTCAGGGAGTTGAAGTCCATGAGTCATAAAAGAGCCGAGGTTGCCTACCCCTGAGCCTATTGGAGAACACCTTGAAGCCAGCTTGTCAGGTGAGCAGCAGATAGGAGAGAGGGAGAGGGGGAAAGAGAGGGAGGGGGAGAGAGAGAGAGAGAAAGAAAGAGAGTGGGGGAAGAAGACTGGCAGACAAAGGACAGATAGAGAGGGAGGGAGAGAGAGAGAGACCCTGCATATATCCTTTTTATCTGTGTGTGTGTGTGTGTGTGTGTGTATGTGTGTGTGTATACACACACACACACACACCCCTATAATAAAGGTAAAAAAGGATATATGCAGTGTTATCTTCATTTTGGATATCAAGGGTTTTGCGGCTCCTGGTGTTTTGTTTTTGGTGGGAAACGGGTGTTTTGGGTTGCCTACCCCTGATCTAATCATATCAAAATTGTGTAAAAATATGTATAAGTTAAAAATGTCCTTCAACAAAACCAGAGGAAAGACAGAACATTCAACTGTAAAACCATCGAAGTATATAGTAAACACAAGCAAAAAAAATACTTGAGCTGAGGGAGGCATAATTAAGGCATATCATGGAAACTTCACAGGGATGCATACCGTCATCCACATTACAATCCTTGGCCTTTAAGTAGTATATGAGAGGCTGCGTTTCAAAGCAATGTGTACACCCAGGACAAAAACCAATTTAAAAACATTTTTATGGATTTTTCAAAAATTTAAATTTAATTTATAACTTCTTAAAGCCTTAAAATATTAAGAGTTCAAATGTAAAATTTGCTAACATGGAGACCTAGTAACTATTCTCTAAAAATGCAAAAGAAAGGAACAGTGAAATAAAATGTATTTGTTTATTTGTTTATTTTTAAATTTCGTTGGGCGCCCATCCTACCAGAGGGTAACTTTGGGCAGCTTATTAAAAAAACAAAACTACACAAAGCCTATGCAAAATACAGTACAATTAATACAATTGAATATCTGGTGATGGTTGTTACTGTGTAACATCATGGCAAAAACATTATCAAATACCTTCAATAAACAAATAAGCTGATTCAAGCCTTAACGATGGCACAAATATGTAGATAACCTTCTGAAAACGAAACCTACAACTTTAGAGAAGAGAAAGACATACAGTATTCATGTTATATCAAACAAAAATAAACTCTTACTATAAATCATTACAGAATCTCCCTGACTAGTGAATAAATTGTGTTTAGAGATTTAAATCAAATCTACTTTGACAGAAACTGAGTTTTTTTATTTACATAACTTAATTATTTATTTAGAAAATTTAAAAGGCACCCACTTCTTTAACAGCTGTCTTTTTCAATTTAATTTAAATAGTTAATTTAATTACTCTTTAGCATATATTTCATTTTTTTCCCCTTCTGCCACATTAAGATTACAAATTGGTAATAACTTTTGGAGGTCTCTGGGGTCTGCAGCCAAAGCTTTTAAAGGCTACATGGTTACCTTGCAGCCTGAGGTTGTCTATTGCATAATATTTTTTAAAAAAAATCAAATTTAAAAATTGAGTCTAAAGAAACAGTATTGGACCAAGGGAAATAATCCATTTGATCAAATATGAAATGCTTGAAATTGCAATACTTTAAAAAAAAATCCATAGTATTTATCAAATCTCATTCCTTTTTTTGCCCACTCATACACACTTTTTTCTTGTGTCAAGCTCAGTAAGGGAGAATACAAATCTCAAGGTCAGTGTGCTTTGTTATCTTAGTGTGATCCTAGCAAACAACTCCCTACCTCGTAGGACCCACAAGCCATTGATTAGCAAGTATTCCACAACTTACTTATTGATCAATGGTACTCTTCTACACTGATAAGAATCAAATTATTGGGCTTGGTCTAATATAATCTATGTATTTCACCCTTAAGAACTGAGTTTTCCATGACAAAGATTAAATGTCAATGAAAATACACCATCCTTCATTAGGCAAGTGTAAGGAAAAAGGAAATATTATGTTTACCATTCCATTAAAGTATTGCCCACACCCTTTATCTTGCATTTGATCAGTCTCTTTTAATTGTGTGAAGCATTAGCAACCAGTACCCAAAATTATTATCTCATGACTACACTCAATTCAGTCATAAGATGAGGAGGCATAACTGCAGTTCTGAAACGTACCTACTAGCATGCATGAATAAATGAAAGTACAGACAGACAATATGGAAATATGGCATATTCTTTATGTAAATAACATTTTGATCTTTAATTTCATACTGAATTACTTAGCATTAGGTGAACAAGTGGGGGGGGGGAAAAATCAGGCCGATTTTGAGAAGGACTCTCAGACAATATCCCTGCTTTCTAACAGTGGCTTGTCACTTTAAATGCCAGACAAATCAAGATCCACCCTAAAGGTGGAAAAAAATAAATACAGAATCCTACATTCATCTGATTTCTGCATCACTAGACTCCTCCCTAAAGAACAGATTTCATTGTTACTGCAATTACTATTCCCTCCACAGGGCAAAAAACACAAGCAGAAGAGGGAATGCTAGGAAAGGGTATCTAGCTGTTTCACAGCTTCTGCCTTACTCCACCCAGTTTCTCCTTCGCTCAAAGGCTGTACTCGCCCTCCACAAACACAATCCAACCGAACAAGAGCAACAAAAACATTCCTGACGAACTAGCTTTCTGATGAAAAAGCCATGGTTAAAAATGTTTTCTTTGTTCAGCATCTCAATTACTGAAAGAATATTCTGAACCACTTCGAATATAACTGGGTATCTTCTCTGACAATTTAATTATGTACAATCATTTAGTAATAAATCTGAAAATGGAAATCAGTCCCACTTTTCACACACATTACTGGGCACGCGCACACACACACACACACACACACACAATGACTAGTACAACCTACAAATGTATCTCTACAAGGAGATGCCATTCCACACGTTAAAGAATTTCTGAAGGATGTGTATGCAAACAGGTTAGTATAGCAAGAAAACTGCTGTTTGGGCAATTAAGATTGGGAAAAGGGGGGATCTTTAAAAAATTTATACTGATAGATTTTAGCGACCAGTTAGAAAATTAATTGCCAAATAATTTGAACTGCAACAGTCAAATCCTACTGCAGCATTAGCAAGACAGATTTTTGCTATCAAGGCAGGGCAAAGCAAACCAAGTGCAATAGTGCTAATATATACATATTTTTAAAAAGCTACAGGCCACATCAAGTCTTCCCCAGAGGTCAGGAATGAAAGACACCACAGAACTACGTAATATTTAAAAAAAGCTCCTTTTTGAAGAAGTTCCAAGGAAAAGAGCCCTTTACCAATATTATCTCCCCTTCTCCTTATGCAACCAAAGCAGGACTGTTGTTGTTTTTAAAAGAACCACTGAACCTTTAAGATAGTAGCAATAAAACACTAGCCCCAAATGTGCGGAATCTCATCTCCCTATTCTTTATCTTCCACTACATCCTCCTCCCATTTTTGCTGCAGCTCAATCTGAAGCTTTGAGCCACCTCCTATCAATGATTTTTCTCTTACTCAGTCACTGCAGGGAGAGGGTGGGAAAGGGGGCCTCTTGTTGGAAGACCAGATTAGAGCTGTCAGGCTGCTCTGTATTTTGAAATCTTCAGGCCCTTTATTACAGCACAGCAACACATTAACCTTTAGCTCTTCTATTTATTTGCTTAAACAGTTATACCACCTTGCAGTCTCCTCCCATTTTTAAGAAAGGAAGAAGTTAACAAACAAAAACAGAAGGATGGGTGAAAAATGAACACAGGGTACACCCTTTCTTAACCTGACCACCCTTCTTTATTTGGCTTGTTAACAGTCATCTTATTTTAAGCTACTCAACCCTTGGTTTATTGCTAAGTCACTGTGAGAAAAACCCTACTAGGAAATGCAGATGGCCAAGTTAAGAGAGGTGATGGTAAACACAGAGAAGACCCCTTAAAAACATGGAGCTAGGTACAGTACTGCAGCACCCTGGGTCTATGGGCTGGGAAACAAAGCTAATGGAAATACTGGGCTGAAAAAAATTAACAGACTATGTGGAGGAGGAAAATAGGAAGGCAAGACTAAATTATAGGCTGGCAAAGTATGGAGCTGGAGCATTGGGAGTGGAAGATGCAGGAAAAACGGGCTGAGTGACAACAAATACAGCCATGGTGGGTGTAGGTCCGATTATGTGGAGTTTACAGAAAGCTGGAGCAACACATACAAATATGTCAAAAAAATAAGGGACTACTTGGCAAAGATTCCATATTAGTTTAAGGAAGCAGGGACTACCTGACTATTATAGCTGTCTCCGCTGATGCACTAAAAGTATGCTTACTATGCTAGGAGTTAAAACAGCAAAGCTGGGAAGCAAAAGGCCTAGAAGCAGGGCAGTGAAATATGATTTCACAGTGACAAAGCAGTTGCAAGATGAAAAATAAATAAATAAAAAGCACTGAGAACAGATGAAGCAGAAAGGCTGTAGGAATGGAAAACAGAGGATATTGGCAAATTAACTCCCCAAACATAAGGGAGCAGGGGAATTCTGAGAGTAAATAGTGGAGGATGGCCATCCCTTACTAATTAGGCAAAGAAAGAAGAGGTGTGTACAGAAGGGGAGGAGAAATGCAGTGAAATAGGATTATATGTGATACAACTGAGGGACTTGAGGAATGGAAAAGCAAACAAATCTCATGCAGTATATTTGGCTGAAGTGGAATTCTGGGTGAACACAAAACAAAGTCCAAGCTACATCATCAGAACATAAGATATAAAATCATCTCTCCCTCAAAGCTTGGAAATCCTTTAAAAGAAGATAATAGCTATTTGTTAAAAGGATTATATACTGATAAAGAATTTATATCTGAAAGTTATAGGTTATCTGTTACCTATAAGAAGCAAGATGATGAGAAAGGAGCTGCTGTATTCTGTTACAAAGAATAAGATGTATCCTCACATATAGATAAGAGTATTGTACAGTCTAAAGAAACGCAGAAATTGAGAGAGCCTTTGACACGCTATTAGAAAGAGAGGAAATAGTCAAAAAGGTATATAGGAGAGTGATAAGGGACATTGAAACCCCTGGAAGCGACAAGGGACATCTACAATCTCATTTAAAAAGTAACTTGTCTACCTCTTTTTTTAAAAAAAAGACAGATTAAAAAGAAAGAGAAAATAATCTTTATCCCATTACAGACTGAAAAGGAGCACTCTACTAGACACCTATGCATATGGGTCATGACACTCATCTACACTTTATTGAAAGGCTGATAGATGGAAGTAAGATATAACTCATCCTGTAGAGATGAGATCAGTGGTGGAGAGCCAGATGGAATAAAAAAAATGTGTAGGTTGCTTTGT
The DNA here is from genome assembly GCF_016545835.1 of Crotalus tigris. NCBI lineage: Eukaryota > Metazoa > Chordata > Lepidosauria > Squamata > Viperidae > Crotalus > Crotalus tigris. Next base: position 6,238,495 of record NW_024096468.1, on the reverse strand, counting down.
GTAAAGTAATAGAGATGCATAGAAAGCTAAGGAAAAGAACTGTGTACGGTATGAAGGAATGAAGGAAAATAAAAGGTCTGCTCAATAAAGACTAGAGAAGGAAAAAATATGTATGGACAAGAACTGAAGGAAGAAGAAAACCTATATGGGGATGGCAAATAGGGAAGAGGAATCTGGAGGATGAAGGAATGGTGCATATAGGATGAATGAAAAGGGAAAGGTAAGTAAAAGGCTGGGAAAGGGGAAAATGCACAAAAACAACTGTGTGGAAGAAGTCTGGTTAGACAAAAAGGTGTGCCAGCACAAGAATGGGGGAACACCATCTTCACACAAAACCTTAATCCCTTTCCAGCTTCCTAACCAAGCCATGCTTTCCTGACTTGCAGAGTCACCCAGAGAAAAAGAGGCAGGCTGGGAAGTGGGCCAATAAGGCCAGAACAAACAGGAGGAGCAGGGAGGAGGTGGGGGAAACAGCCCATCAGAAACAGAAGAAATACAAAACCCCCATAAATGTAGAGCTCTGAATGAATGAAAGACAGGAACAAGGTGTGGATGCACCAGAGAGAGAAGAGAAGCCGGGTTTTGTTTTGTTTTTTTAGACCGAGCCAAGGAGGCTCCCCCGACCACTGGCCGAGGCTGATAGTAGTCCGAAGCATCCATCCTAGCCCAGCCAGCGGGAATGCGGGCAAGGACGCCGTCGGCAAATGACAGAAGGGGCAGAGAGAGAGAGAGAGAAAGAGAGAGAGAAAGGCGAACCAGCGAAAGAGGAGGGGAGCAGCCGCCCGAGCGCGCGCGCCCTCCAGTCGCGCCCCCCTCCCGACATCTCCCCCCCCCGCCCCGCCGCGAGCGAGCGAGCGAGCGAGCCGCTGACGGTACCTCCAGGTCGCTGCGATCCGGGGAGGATGGAGCGCAAGCGTGGAGCCGCCGGGTCAGAGGGGGCATCTGAGCTCCCCCCCCCACGCATGGCGGTGAAGAGCAAAAGGGGGGTGCCGAACAGAGCCCCCTCTCCTCCTCCCGCCCCTTCCTTCCCCCCACCCCAACGGGCGCGGCGGCCATTTTGAGAGCAAGCTGGAAAGCAGCGGGCGAGGGAGGAGCAGTCGCCGGCCGCCGGGGCCTACCGCCTCAGAGCCGGGGGAGAAGTGGACCCCGCCGCCCCGCCAGCTTCCTCCCCCAGCCCCCCAGCTCACAGCCGCCCCTGCCTCGGGCCTGAGGCCGGCCTTACCCGAGGAGCCGCTGCTGCTACCGCCGCCTGCGAGGCCGCTCCCATCCACCGGCGGGCTGCGTGTGTGGCGGAGTGGCGGTTTCGGCCCCTCCCGCGAGGTGAGGAGCAGCGGCGGCTTCGCCCGGCAGAGGAGGGGTCTTGGCCCCCTCCCCGCTCTCTTTTACCGGCTTGTATGGAGAAAGAAGATGGAGGAGGGGTGGAGCAAAGGCGGCAGCGGCGCTTCGTCGAAGGCGGTGGCAGTGGTGATGATAATGGTGGTGGTGCTGTCCTTCCTCGTCTTTCTCCTCCTCGCGGCGGCGATAATGCCTGGCTTTTCCGCCCCGGCCGTGTCAGTGGCGCCCCGGCCGCCAGGAAGGAAGGAGGGAGGGAGCCGGAGCGAGAAAGGCGAAGGAGGGAGCAGGCTCGGCCCGCTTCAAGCACTGCGCATGTGCGGCGAGGGGAGGGGACGGGAGGCTGGACACCATCTTGGGGAAGCTAAAGCGCCCCGCCTCCCGGCATGCCCTGCGACGGGGAAGGAGCCGGCGGCTTGTCGGACTCAACTCCCGGCAGCCCGCGCGGCCTGTTTATCTCAGGCGGTCGATCCAAGTGCTGCGTCTCGGTTGCCAACGGTTTTTCAACCGTCTAAATTAAAAGGAAAGAAATAATTATTTAACCCAGCTTCGTAACTCAACGCCAGCAGTAGGCGTTCATTACCCTTTTATTTTGGAAACCATGGTCTCCCCTCGTTTTGTATTCTCGAGATACGTCAGAATTTCAAATCCCAGAATTCCTAGCTAATGCGGCTTTGCAGACAGTTACAGGAGTCTAGTACAATCTGGAGGACAGCCGTCAGGTATTCCTTTACAGGTACAGGCCAGCTCTCTGGCTGTTCATGCGCTTTCTCTTATCTCCTTCAGTCTGTTCGATTTACAGAAAAACGGAAATAGCCAGTCCTGAATTAAAAGTGCACAGTGGCAATCCCTATGCTGTCTGGAAAGAAAATAGGTAGAAGTATTGGAACAGGACCAGAGAAGCCTTAAACTCCCTAATCAGCAATGAAAGGTTGTATCATAAAGACAAATTCCAGTTGCCTTTTGAAAAAGCATCTTTGGGACGAATATGGTCTGTGCATCATTTTAAACCAAGATTTGTTTAACTCTGGTTTTAAATCTTGGCTTAAAGCAATCCGTGATTTCTGGAAGTTGAAGTCCACAGATGGTGAAGTTTGAGGTTGAGAAACACTACAGTAATACAGTTTGCAAACTACAGTTGGGTTTTGCAGTAAAACTAGATAACTATAAACTAATATTCCCCATTTAAAGGACCATTAGTATTGGTACTACTATTAAGTAGCCATTATATTTTTATCTCCCATATGGATATTTGCTTACTAATACTACTACTATATTTAGAACAATAGGATATTTATTTATGAAAATGTATTGTTAATTGCGAAGTCGTGTCCAACCCATCGCGACCCCATGGACAACGTTCCTCCAGGTCTTCTGTCCTCTACCATCTTCTGGAGTCCATTTAAATTCACACCTACTGCTTCAGTGACTCCATCCAGCCATCTCATTCTCTGTCGTCCCCTTCTTCTATTGCCCTCAATCTTTCCCAGCATTAGGCCCTTCTCCAGTGAGTCCTTCCTTCTCATTAGGTGGCCAAAGTATTTGAGTTTCAACTTCAGGATCTGGCCTTCTAAAGAGCAGTCGGGGTTGATCTCTTCTAGGACTGACCGGTTTGAACGCCTTGCAGTCCAAGGGACTCGCAGGAGTCTTCTCCAGCATCATAGTTCAAAGGCCTCAATTCTTTGGCGCTCAGCCTTTCTTATGGTCCAACTTTCACAGCCATACATTGCAACTGGGAAAACCATGGCCTGGACTATACGCACTTTTGTTGGCAGGGTGATGTCTCTGCTTTTTAGAATGCTGTCTAGATTTGCCATAGCTTTCCTCCCCAGGAGCAAGCGTCTTTTAATTTCTTGGCTGCAGTCCCCATCTGAGGTGATCTCATGAAAATGTGTATGGCTGCCCAACTCACTCTCTGTGACTCTGGGCAGCTTGCAAAGATAAAAACCTAATAAAAAATAATAAGCAGTAAACCCCCTCCCCATGACAACAGTTAATCAAATAAGCAACAATGAGCTCCATCCCACTCTGGTTTCCCCAGGTCCGTTGGCAAAGCCAGGTCTTCAGGACGTTACAAAAGAATGTCAAAGGGGGAGTCAATCTTATTTTTTATATTCTACAACAGGGATGTCAAACTGCAGGCCCGCAGGCCAGATGCGTCATGCTGAAACTGCCCACCCCATTGCCGGCAATGAAAAAAAAAGTCGTGCTATGTCGCGACACGTGACAAGATGTTGCGAGTTTGACACCCCTATTCTACAAGGAGGAAACATCACAGAGAAGGCCCTTCTTCTTAGTCCCACTAGATGCATCTCCTTAGGAGAAAAGACCTGCAGCATTCCTTGCCTCCCTGCTCTGGTAGTTCAGTAAATGTAACCAGGAGAAGACAGCCCTTCAAATAACCTGGTCCCAAGCCATGTACGCCTTTAAAAGTGACAACCAGCATCTTAAACTAGACTCAGAAACAAATCAGTAGCCAGTACAGCTGCAGGAGAGAGAACTCATATGCACACCTAAGCCTGAAGAAAACTATGCAGACCGCTGCCTTTTATACTGCAAAATCAGGATTATGTTAGTCATTTTAATTTAATTTAATTAAAATTTTCTGGAGCATAAGCTCTCGGTGTACATACAAGTAATGGTAATCATGATCATATACAACATGAAATACATTCATTATAAATCATGAAATACAACACTTCATCATAAATTATAAGATGCAACACTTAGTGATAGAGTACTAGCTAAGCAAACAACATAAATCATACTAGGGTACAAAAAAAACACTATAAATTGTAAGATACAAGCAGAAAGTTATAGTCATAAGAAGATAAGGATAGGTATGTATCATAGTAATACAGCTTTACTAGTATTTCTGACAGTATTGTAGGAATTAGTTGTTAAGCAGAGTGACGGCATGGGGAAAAAACTGTCCTTCTGTCTAGTCGTTCTGGTGTGCAATGCCCTGTAGCATTGTCTTGAGGGAAGAAGTTGAAATGGTTTATGTCCAGGCTGTGAGGGGTCTGTAGATATTTTCACAGCCCTCCTTGCTTGTGTAGTATACAGGTTCTCAATGGAAGGAAGGCTGGTAGCAATTGTTTTTTCTGCAGTTCTAACTATTTGTTGAAGTCTGTGTCTGTCTTGTTTGGTTGCGGTTATAAACCAGACAGTTATAGAGTATTTTGTGTTTTTATGTGCATGTGTCCATGCGCACATGTGTAAGCAGACATAATTTAACAATCAATTTAGCAAGCATATATACAAATTATTCAAAAGGTCCTCAGGATGGTTGGATACTAAAATACATAATAATATTGACTCAATGTGTTAAAATTTATCACAAGTTTAGCTTAGCAAAATAATCTCTGGAAATCATCAAAGGGGCCTGCCAAAAATAGAATATGGCCCTACAGTGCTTAAAATCTAGCATGTGACACAAATGGTAACAGGAAAGTAGAAAGCAAGATTGAGATAAAATTGCTTCACAGTATACTATTTTTGTAGGCTATTTTAAAAATTACAAAAACAAGGCAAGCTTCTGCCAGATTATTTCAGTCTAATAGAGAGCACACTAAGAAAATTGGATAGGGAAGGTTAAAAAAAAAGAATGAAAGCTGATTATGAATCAGTAGCAAAATAGAAGCAGTGATAAAACTGTCTTTTCTGCTATCATTTAATATTCTATCTATACATCAACATGGAACAAAGCTTCACTCAACTTTTAAGCTTACAACAAAATGTATGTTACTCACTATTGTACTTCTCCACTCACCCAGTTTCAAAGCCACTGTAAAGATTTTGAAAATTGTTTTATATATATAACAATATGTGGGCCTTTGGCAAGGCATTAAAACTTGATTTTTGCCATCAAGTCTAGGGCCTGAAAGTGTGGATGAAATTGTATGTTTATGTTGATCGTGTAATGTTTGATTATTCATGACTGCTATTTTATGCTGTCTCGTTTTTGTTTTTAATCACTAGTTGTGTTTTCATTCTTATTTTGTTTTAATTGTTAGTCTGGCCAAGAAACAAGATTTGAGTTCCACCTTAGGCATGAAAGTTGGCTGAGTGACTTTGGGCCAGTCACTCTCTCTCAGCCCAACCCATTACACAGGATTGCTGTTGTGCGGAAAATAGGAGCAGGAAGGAGTATAGTGTGTGTTCGTTGCCTTATGTTACTTATAAAAATAATAAAAGTGGGATAGAAAAATCTAATAAAATAAATGTACATGAGATTGGCTGCCACATAAATTTATTACATAAATAAACTCACCAAATGACCCTAATATTTGTAGCTTTGTGATTGTGTCAAAATCTACAATTAGAAAGTGTTAGTTTATATTACTATGGAAAAATTCCACCACTGCAACCAGGAAGAAGGAAAAAGGAGATCTTATTTTGAACAAGGGCAGAGCCAAAGTGGACGGGAATCAATCAGTTTCTCTTTTTCTTTCACATCTTGCTCTTTCCATGCCCTCCCTCCATCTCTTTATTTACTTATAAATATGGCGGGGGGGGGGGGAGAGTTTGCCTCCAAGTCAATGTTGACTCCTGGCAACTGCGTGGACAAGGCCCTGCAGTTTTCTTGGCAAGATTTCAGAAAAGGGTTTGCCACTGCCTGCTTCCGGGTGCTAAGAGTGATTGACTGACCCAAGGTCACTCAGCTGGCTTTGTGTCCAAAGTGGAACTAGAACTCACAATCTCCCTGTTTCTAGTCTGCTGCCTTAACCACTAATCTTGCTTTCATATTTATTTAGCTAACTACATTTATAGCATGTCTTCCCTTCAGGAGCAAAACCCATCCGTTTATTTTTATTTTGGGGTTATTCATTTTTGATGAATTCTCATTGTGTTCCTTTGTCATTGTTTACTTTATTGTTTTATTATTTTACTTCTACTCTGCACTCCTTTCCTTTTCTTCCTTTTTATTGTAAGCAGCCTAGAGTAGTCCCACGGCAAGATAGGTGGCAAATAAATTTAGCAAATAAATAAATAATAAAGACATTATAAATAGTAGTCTTTCCTATTTTTCTCTTTCTCCCTCTTCCAGTGCTGCAGACATCCCTGTACAAATACATCACTTTTAGCAATAACCAGAAAGCTGTGGTGACAGGACTTGTAACTCATCACATATGATAAGAACTGGTTAGGAAGGCTAATTCAGAATTCACCCTTTTAAGTATCCTATGTTTCCTTGAAACAGAAACAAGACAAATGTTAAAATAAAATAGATACCTAATTGCTTGATTGCAATTAAGGATCTAGCTCAGTGATGGCAAACCTTTTAGAGACCGAGTGCCCAAATCACAAACCAAAACCCACTTATTTATCTCCGGGTGCCAGGTGGGCATAGCCCACTGGGTGGGTGTGGCTGTGGTCATGGCAGATTGGGTGTGGCCAAGGTGGGCATGGTCACCTCAATGTTGCTCGGGGGGAGGGATGCCTGTGGGGGCCGGGCAGGGTTGAGGGAGATCCAGAGGGTCTCTGGCAGGTGGGGTGCCCGACACCATTGGCCCCCGCACACAGGCCAGCGAGCGTATGGGGCCTGACAGTGTCCTTCAGCAGCCACAGCCCCATTCTGGGGCTCTGCAGCCTGCCACCAGCAGTTCAGAGAAGCCGCCTCTGAGCTGGATGGACGGCCGACAGCTGAGGAGGCGATGCAATAGGTTGTGCCCAGAAAAAGGAGAGCATGCGAGGCCAGGAGGGTTGGGACGGGGGGGAGGGAAACCAGCCATGCTGGGATGCATCCAGGCACATGGGGCCTCGGCAAGTTAGCGGGCAGCTGGTTGAAGAGGGACGGTTACCATTTCTGGGGCATGGTGCGTGTGCCCACAGAGAGGGCCCTGAGTGCCGCCTCTGGCACGCGTGCCATAGGTTCGCCACCACTGATCTAGCTTCTCCTGACAAACTATTATAAGGTATAGTAATATAGTAATGACTCTTAAGTAACAAATCAGATCTCCCTTGTTTTGAAGCTGTCAATATCCTGTGAATAATGAAAACAAATCAACATTTTCTCTCTTGTTTCCTCTATTTGTCAGAGAAAAAAATCAACGCATAATAAAAATCAATGCATAATTGTCTACTCTTTTAAAGCTCACCTGGCACTATTTACAGAAAAATAAAATCTACCAATAATATTAATAAAAACAACTAGAAATAATTTAAACCATGCCTATATAACGGAAGCAGGACTCCAGAAACGTGACAGGCATTTAATACTTAGGAAATTTCTTTGTGATCTTTTAGTTACAAGAATATAATTCTAGAGAAAACAATTAGTACCGAATTTTATGCTAGGGCAAAATAGCTCTCAACAAACTATTTTTTTTCACAAAGACATTCGCAATACAAACTTCCTGTGTTTTTCTGGGGTTTATCTCCCACATTAGGGCTGGTAGTTTATTTACCCACAAAGCAATTCTTTCCCCCATTGGCAATATACAGTTTGCCATCATTATTACCATATTTTCCGGCATATAAGACGACTTGGCATATAAGACGACCTCCGACTTCAAAGAAGATTTGCATGGTTAGAAAGTCGTCTTATATGCCGGAAATTACCGTATTTTCCAGCGTATAAGACAACTCAGCATATAAGATGACCCCCAACTTCGGAGAAGATTTACATGGTTTAGAAAGTCATCTTATACGCCGGAAAATACGGTACTTGATTTTGCATTGTTAAATCAAAGCTGCTCATTATATTAATTGCAGCCTGGGCCTAAAGTTTGAGGAAAGAAACACTGCAACGTTAAACAAACATCCTTAAGTCACAGGTGTGAAAGGATTTCATGCTGAGGGCCATTTTCAGCTTTTGATCAGGATTCTAGAACCAGGACAACATTTAAATGTAATTTAAACTTCAGTCTAATTAAAATAATTAAATGCAATTAATATCATTTTCCCCATATGTTTAACAAAGTTTCACTTCGTTAAACAAGAAGAAGAGTTAGCTGCTGGTCTAAAACTCTGGAGAAAGTGTGGTTTTTCATAATCTCATGTTAAGATATAGTTATGTTCCATCCTTAACTTAGTTGGCTACAAATGCAAAAGTGGGTCCAAAGTAGCAAGTTCATAGTAGATGGACCTAGGCCAACTGACTTAGAGTACAACTTGGATGCTGCACACCTTCAGCCTCCATCCAATAAATCATTATGATCAGTGCCAGATAACTCTTGGGAGTTGGGAAGCCCTGTTTTCGCCTGACAGATCTGCCAATGCAAAGGAAATGGTTCCTGCCAATGAAAGAACATGAAGGTTGCTCAACACAATTAAAAAATGAAATTAAGTGTGGAACTAACTGCAGTTGTCCTGTCTGCACTAACAAAAGTTACCATGGGGTAGAGTAGACCATGGCTGGCTGAGGAATTCTGGGAGTTGTAATCCACACGTCTTAAAATAGCCCTCCTTCAACTTAAGAAACAAAGCACAGCTATTGCTGTTTTGTTATGAAAGAAACTTTAAAAGTGCATTCACCTTCCCTTCCTGCCTCAAAAATGGGCTAGCCACACTAATTGAGATCTTGGAAGCCCCCCCCCCCCCAGCATTCTTTTTGGCCCCAAAATGTTGTCCTCTACCACCAACCTGACCATTAAAAAAGGGTCAAGAGCCTACCTTTTTAGGCCTGTATCTCAGCCAATATTGGCAACCAGCAGCAGCACCACACCTTCTTCGCCATTCTTCCTGATTTCCCTTTTGTGCAGAACAGGCCTACAGTTTCTAGTCCTACAGTTGCCTTTGGCCAATAAGCGTGAACCGGTGCAGTGATTTATTTTTGTGTATCTCAAATGTTTGTTGCTAAGTGGAAGCAAAAGAGGCGGGAGTATTCTGTATGCCACATCAAGTGTCATGTCCATCAGTTCACACATTTTTCCTTGTCAGACTTCAGTCCCTGATCTTCTAACACCCCTTATAGCAGGTACTCCCAAATAACTAGAGCCGTTCAGTATATTGGGTATATCCAGTTTAATGAAAAGAGGGCTAGGGGTGATCTGATAGCGGTATTCCAATATCTCAGGGGCTGCCACAAAGAAGAGGGGGTCAACCTATTCTCCAAAGCACCTGGAGGCAGGACAAGAAGTACTGGATGGAAACTAATGAAGGAGCGAAGCAACCTAGAACTGAGGAGAAATTTTCTGAACAATTAATCAATGGAGTGACTTGCCTCCAGAAGTTGTGGATGCCCCAACACTGGAAGTTTCTAAGAAGAGATTGAACAACTATTTGAAATGGTATAGGGTCCATTGATTGAGGAAGGGGTTGAACTAGAAGACCTCCAAGGTGCCTTCCATCTCTGTTATTCTGTTAATAGGGTTAGCAATCTCTTTCTTTAGGAGGCAACATCTGGTTACAATTAAATAACCCACACAAACATTCTGATGATTTGGCAAAAACAAAACAAATGCTTAGCCTAGGTCCAGGGACACCGTTTATTTAGATACATTATAATTATTCATCTGGTATCCACTTAAATTAATCTAGGGGGCTTACAACAATTCATTAAAATATCCATAAATATTAAAATCATTTAAAATATTTTAAAATCCACCTTCCAGTAAATTTCCAGTAAATTGCAAAAGCTCTGCAAAAGGGAAAGATTTTCACCTGTTTCCTAAGACTAAAAAGGTAGGCATTAGCTCTGATCTCAGAAGGTAACCTGTAAACACTTCTGATATCCCATTTTTCATTGAAAGGACAGCGATATAAATAATTCATCATCATCCTCACTATTATATTTTATCCCATAGGTACACAGACACAAGACAGACAGATAGATAAATAGTCCTTGGCCTATGATGGTAAATGAGCCTGGAATTATGATCCTAAGTCATGCTGGTTGTTAAATAGGTCAGCACATGACTGTGCCCAATTTTACAATCCTTTTTGCTAGCCATCATTAAGCAAACATCAGAGTCAGTAACCAAACACTGCAGCTGTTAAAGAAACCCATTTTAGCCAATGGGTGTATTTTGCTGAAAATGGAAAGTAAATGCCAGTTTCTGATTAAAAGCCCATTGTAAATTGTAGTCATGTGATTGCAGGGCATTGCAAACTGCCATAAATGTGGACCAGTTGCCAAGTGCCCAAAATGCATGTGATGGGGGCGGTGATTTAAAACCTCAAAATCAGATTCTAAATAGCTCTGGCTATGCAACCATTTGTAACTACCGTGTGTGTGTGTGTGTGTGTGTGTGTGGGTGTGTGTGTGTGTAATTACATATATAAAGAGAGAGAAGGTTTGTCTGTGTATTCAACTAATACTCCTGCTTCCTATTTTACACACACAAACACACAAAAAAATGCTTTTTAGACAGCATCAGATCTGTATATGCCTGGTATATTGTGTTTGGGGATAATTTTAAAAGAGGACTTCCTTCCCATTTTCATTCCCCATTCTGCTCACATAGGCCATTTAGATAATTGCAGCAAGCAATCTTTTTACTACTTATTTTCTCTGTTGTTCCCCATCTATCACTCCAGTGCATAGAAAGAGAGCTAAGATAGTTTTCCCAGATGCCTTTCTTGGCAGAAGGAATTGCTGCTCTTCAGCATATTTACTTCATTAGAGGTCTCTGCATACCTCTGAAATACAACGTATTCAGGAGAGATTAACTCTTGCCTTGCGGTATTTCATACTATTGGACTACAGCTCCCATCTTTCACAATCTTCAGGGGCATCATTGGGATACCAGAACCCAAAGTCACCCAATGAAACAAAATGGTGGTGAGGATTGGGAACAGAATAAAGAAAGGATTTCTACCACCTTACAAAGCAAATGCCAATAAAATATTTATTTCTTAGAATTCATCTGGATCCCCAACAGAGCCTGGAGCCTGTTTTTTTAGAAAATAAAAATGATAGTTTTCTACGGAACAAATAAACCAGCACCTGCTAGATGAGACCATCTGAACTGGTACACTGATAAAATCAAGTTACCCAATCCCTTTTTACAATCAGTTGGGTTGGTGGCTGTCAGCATTTAGAATTACAAAAAGGAACACATTTTAACAATTGTAGGGCCTTAGGGAGTGCTCATTGTTGTCCACATATTGGTTTTCCCAGACATTTTTATAATTAACATTGCTTTTAAGTGTCCACAATATAGCGTAACAATGTTTTGATCAGTTTTCATTTCTATGTTTTTAAGCCACCCTACCACATGTGGACTATGACAAAAGTTAATCTTATTTTTAAAATATTATTACAATTACAGTATTATAAAAACATTTTTAAAAAGAAAGTGCAGACTGCCCCAGGAGCTGTTGATACAGTTCTACAGAGAAATTATTGAGTCTATCATTTGTACTTGTATAACTGTCTGGTTTAGCAACCAAACAAGACAGACAGATAGTTAGGACTGCAGAAAAAACAATTGCAACCAGCCTGCCTTCCATACAAGACCTGTATATTGCACGTGTCATAAGGAGGGCTGAGAAAGTAACTACAAACCCGTCACATCCTGAACATAAACTGTTTCAACTCCTCTGGATGCTGCTACAGGGCACTGCAATCCAAAACAACTAGTTTTTTCCCTTGTTCCATCACTCTGCCGAATACCCAATTTCCACAGTACTTACGTCTAAGTAAATTTTGTGGTGTAGTATAGTTATATTACTATTATCCTTCTCTTTTTCTACTACCATACCTTCTCTTATTGGTATCATTATTATGAATATTATTATTCTTGTTTTGCATGTACACTGAGAGCTTATGCATTGGAGACAAATTCCTTGTCTAATCACACTTGACCAAATAAAGTATTCTAATCTAGTCTAGCCTAGCCCAGCCTAGCCTAGTCTATACTTCTCAACAATGGAAGGGAGAAACTTTGCCTGCAGCAAAGAAGGAAGAGACCCTTTTGGATGCATATAATTTCAGTTCTGCTGACTTGGCACACTTTTCTTAATTGGATTTTTCTCATCATCTTCCCAAACGTCTCAAATCAGTGAGTTGTTTTTCCTAGACAGAAAAGAGAGTCTACCTCAGTAAGGATAACATTATGGAAAGATGCGGTTGATTGCACATCTGTGATCAATATCTTTTCTACAACAGCATATCCCTTATGTTTTGAAACTTGTCAGAAAGCTATAAGGAAGGAACTGAGTATCATCTTCCTCTTATCGAATGCCAAACAAAAAATTATTATGTAGCTTCCAGTGAACCACAGATGTTAAGGGAGCCACTGTGGGAGGCCAGGAAGTAGCTGCTGATTAGTTGATAAACCTGCCAATGGAAAGAAGGAGAGAAACGTGACACACCATCCAGAACACCACAGAAAATGAATCTCATCTGGACTATTAGAAAAACATCAATTGACTCCCCTGTCCCCAAATGGAAAAATAATGGGCATTTGTTAGTTATTCAAATCAGGGTCTCACTATAATGAGCAGCTCACAATCCTTATGTTATTATACTAGCAGACTTCTGTTAGGTGGCACAGAAAAGTATGCAGGCTCCCTTAAGATCTCTAAATGGTCTCTGCTTCATCTGTAGAAAACCAGTTCCTGACTTTCCATAACAAAAGATGTTAATGCACACATTTGCAAACAATAAATATTTGTAAATTGTATGTCCTCCTTGTGCAACTCTTTTCCACCAGAGATGATGATGATGATGATGATGATGATAAGAAGAAGGAGGAGGAGGAGGAGGAGGAGGAGGAGAAGAAGAAGAAGAAGAAGAAGAAGAAGAAGAAGAAGAAGAAGAAGAAGAAGAAGAAGAAGAAGAAGAAGAAGAAGAAGAAGAGGAGGAGGAGGAGGAGGAGGAGGAGGAGGAGGAGGAGGAGGAGGAGGAGGAGGAGGAGGAGGAGGAGGTCTGGATAGTGGATGTGGCAGTGCCTGGAGACAGCAGAACAGATGAGAAAGAACTGGAGAAGATAACAAAATACAAAGACCTACAAATAGAAATAGAAAGATTGTGGCAAAAGCAAGCAAGGGTAGTACCAATAGTAATAGGCTGCTTGGGTGCAATCCCAAAACAACTGGAGCACCACTTGAACACCATTGGCATTGACAAATTCGCTATTAGTCAATTCCAAAAGGCGGTCTTACTAGGAACTGCTTCCATCCTGCGATGATATCTGTAATACCATAAAGCATCCACATCTGCCTATCCCAGGTCCTGGGTAAGGACTCAGTAGGTAGACAAAAGGCCAAATCCAGTCTGAACATCTGGCTGAATGTGCGATGATCAATAATAATAATAATAATAATGAGCTTATATCCTGCAGATGATACTTCTAACACCATCCAACATCCACATCTGCCTATCCCAGGTCCTTGGGAAGCCCTTGATAGGCAGACGAAAATGCCAAATGTAGTCCGAACCTCTGGCTGACAGTGTTGACAAACCATAAAACAATGTTGACATTGGCCAAAAGGACAGCAAGGAAAAATGGAAAGCATTCTCCTGAGTGCAAAAGAGCTGAGCTAGCAAAATGGGTTGGGAGAAGAATGGAAGACTCACCTTGCCAATGAGCTGTGTTCTAGAATAATTGGGCAGCTTAGTTTCTGGAAGACAGAGAGGACAACAACAGGTAGACAGCTCATATATTGTTTTGGCACCTGGAAAGAAGAAAGGAAAAAGAATAAAACCTACAGTTTGATTTACCAGGACATCATCCACATACATACCCCAAATTCAAATGCATGAATAGGTTTTGAGGAAGAGAGAACAAAGATCAAAACAAGTAAGCAAAGCAAAATAACAGGCACATGTCACCACTCTCAGATCACAGCCCTTTTTCGCCATGTATATATATACATTCAAACTAGACTGTGATGTTTCTCTGTGTTGTGTGTGGGTGGGTATATGCATAATGGTATTTTTTTGAGAGATGGATGCAATGAAATTTCATTTTTAATGTATGCTGATTAGTGTGCATTTAAAGTGACAATAAAGTTTTTATTCTATTCTAAGATTTGTGGAAGGTTGCAAAGTTTTGAGAAGGAGTTTACAATAAATATTTTGGTCGCCACGATGTAAAAAAGATGTTGAGACTCTAGAAAGAGTACAGAGAAGAGCAACAAAGATGATTAGAAGACTGAAAGCTAGAACATGTAAGGAACAGTTGCTGGAATTGGGTATGTCTAGTCTAATAACAGAAGGACCAAGGGTGACATGATAGCAGTGTTCCAATATTTCAGGGGTTGCCACATAGAAGAGGGAGTCAAGCTATTCTCCAAAGCACCTGAAGGCAGGACAAGAAGCAATGGATGGAAACTAAGCAAAGAGAGAAGCAATCTAGAACTAAGGAGAAAATTCCTGACAGTTAGAACAATTAATCAGTAGAACAACCTGCCTCCAGAAGCTGTGAATGCTCCAACATTGGAAGTTTTTAACAAGAGACTGGACAGCCATTTGTCTGAAATGGTATAGGGTTTCCTGCCTGAGCAGGGGGTGTGATGACCTCCAAAGTTCCTTCCAACTTACTACTACTATTGTTGTTGTTGTTGTTATTTACAGAAAAGGAGAGGAAAAAGCTGTATTCTACTTGCATTGCAAGCGGTCAGTGATTTTTTTTTCTCCAGCACAGAATGTGGCTGCTATTTCACTGACTTTATTACAGTGAGGTATTGCCCGATTTGAGGAAATAGCCTTCAGGAACCAAGATGGATATTTTGATATTTTGAATTTGATAATAAAGCTGCAGTTAAGATGAGCCTTTGCCAAAGTCCTCTTCTGAAATGTATTTAATAGACTTCTTTTGTGGGGGGGCCCCAGTGGGCTCCTGTCATTGAGCTTTATACAAGAAATATCCATCTCCATAACGTGGCTGAGTATCAAGCGAGTTCTTGTATGCTTTGGCTAGTTGGAGGTTTTTCTCTGTCCTGAGTATAGAAATCTATAAAAGATGGGCAGGCAATCTTCTCACAGAGATATCAAGGGCTCCAGCAAGAGATAGCATTCTGAGTGGGGCCATTTTCCCCATTTGGAAGAAGACTTGAAGACCCCCCCCCCAATATGGCTCATTTCTGCAGGGGTAAGGGAGTATAAAAAGTAACACGGGCACCTTAAGTCTCAGCAAAGTTTTAAGGGAGCCATTTTGCCCTCAACCCTCATCCAAAACATTTTTTCCACAGACTGCACCAGAACCAAGCAAAAGTGTAGCAGCATCTTGAAAAGTGAAGTCTTCAAATGGAGGTCAAAGACTTTTCTACAGTATTATGTTGCCACATCTGTGCAATTTTCCTGCCAGCAACAGAGAAGTAATTTATTTGTTAGTTCTACTTATATATTTTGCCACAGTCATCTTTCAGGAATTTTTTTTTTTTTTTTTACTTCTCTAGCACAATCCTTCACAGCTGTGACCTTGCTTAACTTTTTCCAGATTTTATCGTTTTTGTGTAACATAGACTTATATTCGCCTTTTCCTCCAGGGTTTGAGGTAATATAAAATTCCGCCTTCTTCTTATTCCAACACCCTGCTCCACCCCATCTTAGCATTCAGTTTGGTGTAGTGATTCAACTGCTGGCCTAAAATCCAGGAGACAATGACTTCTAGTTCCTCCTTGGGCATGAAAGCTGGCTGGGTGACTTTGGGCCAGGCACTCGCTCACAAACCAACCCACTTCACAACTTTGTTATGGGGAACATAGGAGTACTAGTAGTATTATGTTTGCAACCTTGACTTATCTACCGAGAAATAAAGAAGGGTGGGGGAATCTAATAAATAATACAAAAAATAAATCCTGGGAGGCACTTCTAGCTGAGAGAAACTGACCAGCCCAAAATCACCCAGCCAATTTCTGCTGCTCTAGTTGAATTTGAACCTGGGTCTTCCCCAATTTAGCATGCCCCAATATAAATCAGAAATTAACAATAAATGTCTATAGTTGCCATCCAGAAATATTACTTACTGGCTACCCAAATTTATTCATATATACTCATATAGAAAGAGACCCAAATCTCAGGAAATCTCACATTAAAATATTATTCCAACTTGTATGGCATAAGAACCTGGCCTTAAGTCATAATATGGTTTGTTTGTGATCATAGTATATTATATATGATCATAGCATATATCCTCCCCTTAGGATGCCGCTACAGGGCATTGCATGCCAGAACAATTAGACACAAAGATAGTTTTCCCCCCCCATGCCATCACTCTGCTGAACACCTAATTCCCACAGCTCTGTCTTAGGCCTAAAGATATTTACCTATGTAGTAGGCTGTATTGCTATTATCCTCATCATCTTCTCATCTGTTTCATTTTCTCTTTTCTCATCGTCTCATCTTTCTGTATCTTATGATTTATCATTGTGTTTATATCTTATGATTAATGATTGTAACTATGATTTATGATCTATGACCTATCAGTTTGTTGTCTGTACACTGAGAGCTTATGCACCGGAGACAAATTCCTTGTGTGTCCAATCACACTTGGCCAATAAAGATTTCTATTCCATTAAAGAAAACTATAATAAATAAGAAGAAGCCACAATGGTAGTTGGTTAATCTAAGTTAGGGCTTAGTGTGTTGTGTAAAAGTATCCTGAAAGAAACTTGCAGAGACTAAAATGGAAATGGATCTTCTCCTCACCTTGCCTTTGTCTTATGCAAATTGCAGGATATTGTTCTTCCCAGATAAATATTATTTTCCTTCTTTCTGGTAATTAAATCATTTTCTTTCAATTGACAAAAGTATGTGAACAGCCTTGAAACCCTGGAAGCTAGATATCTCTGAAAAGATACCTATGTTTTATCCCTATTGATAGGACACACTTAACTAGTTTGTAGAGGTGGGGCTATCCTGTTGTACAACTGGGAAAAACTAAGTCTACTGACTTACTGACTAATTAAGGACTTTAGGTTTAGTTAGAAACAGTCTTTGAATTGAAATTTGGGGTTAAATTAACCCTTTTAACTTGATCAACCATGTCATCCAGGTAGATTAACAGGGAGATTAACCAACGTTTTTCTTATCCACAGCCAAGTCAAAAGAAAAGCCATGCCTCTAAGTCAGGGGTAGGCAACCTCGGCTCTTTTATGACTCATGGACTTCAACTCCCAGAATTCCTGAGCCAGGAATTGAAGTTGAAGTCCATGAGTCATAAAAGAGGCGAGGTTGCCTACCCCTGCTCTAGGTCCTACCAGATGACATATCATCTTATAGAGGGCCCTTGGAGCATGGTCCTCTTATCTGATTTAGTGGGATAAGCAGGTATCCTCAGAATGATAACCCCAAATTGTTCCTAGAAGACTAAGAGTCAGCACAGCTTGTGCAATAATGGCATAACCCAAGCAAATCTTGGAATAACCCAAAACTGCATGTCACTGCATTCTGGCCAGCTGAAACTTTCCACAAAGAATGCAACACAGTAGACCAGTTAGGAAAAGACTAAGACAGGAATAATCATGAGCAAGAGACCCCAGACCAAGAATGGGTGTAACTGCTGTGCAACTGTGCCAGTCACTCCTCTCCCAAGCATGGTTGCTACCTACTTCTCAAACAGGAGCCAGGAGGACTCCAAAATTGGGCACCAACTCTCTCCAGAGGATTGCCACCTCATCAAGAATTAAAGATGTCCCTGGACAACATCACTCGTCCAATCTGGAGCTTGGGGTTTCTTATTCCTCAACCTACTACACCACCACTTGGTGCTGATTATAAGAGACGAGGAATTTGGGCAGGCAGATGTTGTAGAAGGGACACACTGTGCCCATTGGGAGCAAAGGAAATTGAAAAGTAAGCAAGAATGAATCTGGCATCCATTGAGCCACTGTGAAAAAGGCTCTTTTATCCTTACACGCAGACTGGAAAAGGGGAGGGCGTTTCTTCTTATTTAATGGGAGGGGGAACCAGCTGAAGAAGAACAAAAAGAAAGCCTTCCGCTGTTTCTGGAATGAAAAAAAAAATGGCTGACAGAGCCAATCAGATGCTCCATTGGCCCTTTACTAGCCAGGTGGCCCATTCCTGATTTTCTTTGCCAAGCGAGCTGTTCCTTTTGCTAGGAGCCAAACAGAACCAGGTGGCCAGATCCATCACTCATGCTCCAGTTACAGCTCATTTGGACCAGACCCAAGGCCTCCCATCTCTCCCCCCACACACACACACACAAAACAAATGTAAACATTCAGGGCAAAGTCAGTCTTATCCCTTTATGTATTCCAGTGTTAACTTGTTACACAAGCAATTTTTATCTAGCCTATCTGCAATGCTCACATGTGCTGAGATTGGATGTCTGTCGTGGCATTATCCTGGCAAACACAATGCTGGAATTCACAAGAGAAGGTGGCATACTTGGCTCCCTTCCCAAAGCTAAAATTGCCAGCAAAAATCCACCAGAATGCAGCTGATTCTTTCCCTTGTGATGTTTAGCTCATCACCTGGCAGGGTTGAATTACTACTTACACAGAGTTTATGTCACTGAGCCTGGATGTACTGTATTGTAAATATATCAAATGCTGTGGATGAGTTTTTAAACCCTGCTGAACCCCAAAAGGTCTGTTTTATTCTGATTTGGATATGAAACTTGCCATTATGATTTATAAACCATGGTTTCTGTCACAGGCTAGAAGCTTTGCAGAGTTATGTCAAGGGCCATCTAATGTAGGGTGACCAAGATACATTTTCAAAGATTTAAAAAGTAAAATGAATGCCTTTTACGTATAAGCCCCTCCTTTGCAAACAAAAAACAAAAACACCAAAATACTTAGCCTTCCCCACTCTGGGAACCCATAACTGGTGGGCTGTAAGTGGCCCCAAGGCTACGTTTTTGGGTATAAAGTATTGAATGAATCCAGCTGATAATGTTTCATTGATTATTCCATTATTCTGTAGTGGCTCAGTGGTTAGAATGCAGTATTTCAGGCTAATTTTGCCCACTGCCAGCAGTTCGATTCTCACCAGCTCAAGGTTGACTCGGCCTTCCATCCTTCTGAAGTCAGTAAAATGAGGACCCAGGTTGTTGGGGGCCATATGCTGACTCTCTAAATTGCTTAGAGAGGAATGTAAAGCACTATGGAGTGGTATATAAGTCTAAATGCTATTGCTATTAAGCAAATTGTAATTTAGTGTTGAAGGAAAAATCTTCATCGTGTTCAGTCCAAGCCAGGGATAAACAGCATGGTGACTGCTTTAGAAAGAAGGTTGAAAAGGAGAGCCAGATAGAAAGATGGCTCTGGCAGAAAAGAGAGAGAAAAAAGGGCTGAGCACACATAGGAAGTGGGTTTTTATACCCTCTGAGCCTTTTGTTTGGAGTTGTTTCCTGTTCCTGTTTTGAGGCTTTGTATTTCCTGTGTTGTGTATTTTGACCTGTGTCCCTTTGGCATCTGTGAGTTAATTCTTTTATGTCCTGTCTTAGACTTTGGGTGGAGTATGTAGATTTTAGGTGTCTTTGTCTTCCTAAGCTTCTAGCTTCAACCTTCCTGATGGTTTACATCTGCATATCTATAGAGCTGATTTCTGCTTGGGGAAGGGAGACTTGGAGCTATTAAGAAAAACTGGGCATGCTTTTCTGTCTCTTTAAGATCCTTTGAGGAAATATATTTTTCTGCCCTTTTAATATTCCCTTATTTGGGTGGCTGACTTCCCACATTAGTAAAGTGTAAATCAGGCTAGTAACTAGATCCACACATATTGCTATAGCATGGTTTGCTTCACAACTGTTAACTTGGGCTCACATTTCATTTCAAGTTGTAAGCCATGGTTTACACTCCACACCCTACTTATTTATTTATTTATTTATTTATTTATGAGACTTATATACCGCTTTAAGTGCAAGCACTCTCTAAGCGGTGTACACCAGTAAGCAATGTATATATATATTTACATTGCCCCCAACAATCTGGGTCCTCATTTTACCTACCCCGGAAGGATGGAAGGCTGAGTCAACCTTGAGCCGGTGAGATTTGAACTGCTGACCTGCTGAACACAGTCAGCTAAAGTGGCCTGCAGTACTGCACTCTAACTGCTGCACCACCTCGGCTCTATTACTTGGTTTCACACAACCTTCTAAGCAATGCACAAACCAACCATGTTTTGGTTGAGCTAGAACAAACCAAAACAGTATTTGGGCTGCAAATTATTGCCAACTCCTTTTGTGTTTTCTTAATATGGCTAATTGACTAATCAATAGAAGTTACTAGTACAATGTGTGCTGCAGCTGCCAAAAAAGCCAATACAGTGCTAGGCTGCATTAACAGAGGGATAGAATCAAGATCACACGAAGTATTAATACCACTCTACAATGCCTTGGTAAGGCCACACTTGGAATCCAGTTTTGGTCACCACGATGTAAAAAAGATGTTGAGACTCTAGAAAGAGAACAGAGAAGAGCAACATAGATGATTAGGGGACTGGAGGTTAAAACATATAAGGAAAGGTTGATGGAATTGGGTATGTCTAGTTTAATGAAGAGAAGGACAAGTGGGGACATGATAGCAGTGTTCCAGTATCTCAGGGGCTGCCACAGAGAAGAGGGAGTCAAACTATTTTCCAAAGCGCCTGAAGGCAGGACAAGAAGCAATGGATGGAAACTAATCAAGGAGAGAAGCAACCTAGAACTAAGAAGAAACTTCCTGACAGTTAGAACAATTAACCAGTGGAACAACCTGCCTCCAGAAGCAGTGAATGCTCCAACACTGGAAGTTTTTAAGAAGAGACTGGACAGCCATTTATCCGAAATGGTATAGGGTTACCTGCCTGAGCAGGAGGTTGGACTTGATCACCTCCAAGGTCCCTTCCAACTTTATTATTATTATTATTATTATTATTATTATTATTATCGATTATCGCACAGTCAGCCAGTTGTTCAGACTGGATTTGGCATTTTGTCTACCTATCGAGTCCTTACCCAGGACCTGGGATAGGCAGATGTGGATGTTTGATGGTATTACAGATATCGTCGCAGGATGGAAGCAGTTCCTAATAAGGCCGCCTTTTGCAATTGACTAATAGCAAATTTGTCAATGCCAATGGTGTTCAAGTGGTGCTCCAGTTGTTTTGGGATTGC
Source organism: Crotalus tigris (assembly GCF_016545835.1). Lineage (NCBI taxonomy): Eukaryota > Metazoa > Chordata > Lepidosauria > Squamata > Viperidae > Crotalus > Crotalus tigris. The sequence goes on along the minus strand of NW_024096468.1, from coordinate 6,217,205 downwards.
ACCCAAGGAGCCTATTACTATTGGTACTACCCTTGCTTGCTTTTGCCACAGTCTTTCTATTTCTATTTGTAGGTCTTTATATTTTGTTATCTTCTCCAGTTCTTTCTCTTTTATTCTGCTATCTCCAGGCACTGCCACGTCCACTGTCCAGACTTTTTTGTCTTTCTTATCAACAATTGTTAAGTCTGGGGTGTTATGTTGCAGGTGTTTATCTGTTTGAATTCTGAAGTCCCAGAGCAGTTTAATTTTATCATTTTCTATGACTTTCTCTATTTTATGATCCCACCAGTTTTTGCTTACAGGCAAATGATATTTTTTGCAGATCTTCCAATGCACCATTGTTGCTACTTTGTCATGCCGCTGCTTGTAATCAATTTGTGCAATCTTCTTGCAACAGCTTACCAAGTGGTCCACTGTTTCTTCAGCTTCTTTGCATAGGCGGCACTTACTGTCTGTTGCTGTCTTCTCAATTTTGACTTTGTATGCATTTGTCCTTAAGGCTTGGTCTTGTGCAGCCAGAATTAGTCCCTCGGTCTCTTTCTTCAATTTTCCTGCTCTTAGCCATTGCCAGGTTTTATTATTATCTGCTTTCCCAGCTATTTTTTTCATGTATTGGCCATGTAGTGCTTTGTCTTCCCATGCCTCTATTCTGTTCTTCATTTGGTCTTTCTTGTAGGCCAGTTTGGTCTCTCCAGTAGTTAGTAAGCCTTCCTGATATACTAATTTCAGTGCATCTTCATCATTGTTCTTCAGATATTCTTCCAAAGCCATTTTTTCTTCTTCAACCATCTGATGTACTTGTAGCATTCCACGCCCACCTATTTGCCTTGGTAGATAAAGTCTATCAATGTCACTGCGTGGATGAAGGGCATGATTCATTGTCATTATTTTTCTGGTCTGCCTATCCATTGCTTTTAGTTCTGCTTGAGTCCAGTCCACTATTCCAGCTGTGTACCTAATGACTGGGATTGCCCAGGTGTTGATTGCCTTTATGGTATTTCCTCCATTGAGTTTGGACTTTAAGATCTTCTTCACTCTCTTGATGTATTCACCTCTAATCTTTTTCTTGACTTCAGTGTGCTTGATGTTGTCAGCTTGAAGGATACCCAAGTATTTGTAGTACTCTTCCTCATCCAGACTCTTAATGTTATTTTCGTGGGGCATCTTGATTCCTTCAGTTTTCACTATTTTTCCTTGTTTGATAGTAAGTGTGGCACATTTGTCCAAGCCAAACTCCATTACAATATCTTGGCTATATATACGGACAGTGTTGAGCAGCGATTCTATTTCAGATGATGTTTTTCCATACAGCTTCAGATCATCCATGTAAAGGAGGTGGGATAGTCTGGCAGATGTTTTTGATGTTTGATAGCCATGTCCTGAGTTATTCAGTATTGTTGACAGAGGAAACAGTGCAATAACAAATAGTAATGGTGATAATGAATCTCCTTGAAATATTCCTCTCTTGATATTAACCTCTCCCAGTCTCTCACCATTGATCTGCAACTGTGTCTTCCATTGTGCCATCGATCTTTGCACAAATTTTCTGATGTTTCTACTGACTCCTGTTATTTCTAGGCACTTATTATCCAGTCATGTGGCAGAGAGTCAAATGCCTTTTTGTAGTCAATCCATGCCACATTCAGGTTGGTCTTCCTTCTCTTGCAGTTTTCCAAGATCATTTTGTCTATTAGGAGTTGATCTTTTGTTCCTCTGCTATTGGGGCGGTTTCCTTTCTGCTCAGGTGGAAAGAGATTGTTTTCAACTAGATGCTGTTGTACTGCATCAGCTACCACACCAGTTAGTAATTTGAAAGTTGTTGGTAAGCAGGTAATTGGCCTGTAGTTACCTGGTGTTGCCCCTTTTGCTGGATTTTTCATTATTAGGTAGGTTTTCCCAGTTGTTAGCCACTTTTCAATTTCTCCTCCTTGTAGTATATTGTTGAACTGCTTGGCAATGAGTGGGTGTATAACAGTTAGATGTTTCAACCAAAACCCATGCAGTTCATCTTCACCTGGTGCTGACCAATTTTTGATTTTCTTTGCTCTTTTTTCTACCATTTTTGTGTTATTACTAGTTCTTTCATTTCAACTTCTGTTTTATTTGCATCACCTCTCTTTAACCAAGCTGCATCCTTGTTGTATTTCTTTGGGTTATCCCATATCTGCTTCCAGAACTGCACTGTTTCTTCCTTGTCAGGTACTGACTGATTCCTTGCAGTTTCTCCATTGATGGATTGGTAGAAACGTTTCTGATTGGATTGAAATTGGAGGTTCTGCCTATAGTTTGCAATTCGAGCTTCATATCTACTGATTTTCCTGGCTATAGCTGTTATTTGTTGCTTTATTATTTCCAGTGCTTCCTTGATCTTCCTTGTTTCTAAGTGGTATTTCTTGATTAGGTATTCTTTGGTCTTCTTGTTCTTCAGCTTCTTTTCTTTCATCTGTTCTAGCTTGCTTGCATGTGATCTTAACTTGCTGATCTTATTTTCTAGTCTAACCTTCCATTTTTGTGGTGCACTGTTGTTTGTTTTTCTTTTTTGTTGATTTTACATCCCAGGTATTCTGTTATAACTGCAGCTGTGCTGTACATTAGTTGGTTTGTTTCTTGCAGTGAATTGGTGCTTATACTTGCTATTGCAGTATTTGCATCTTTTAATGCTTGTGCTAGCTGTTTCTTTGGAACAAGCTTCAATGCAGGCAGCCTTATTCTGTTGTTTTTGTGCTGTTCTAGATGCTCAGTTATTCTTTGTTTCAATTCTTTTATTTCTTTAGTTAGAGGGTTTTGTTCTTCCTGAGGAAGAGGTGCCTGGTTTCCAAATGAGAACAGTTGTATATCTCTACTGGATTCTTTCACTGCCAACTCCCCCTGGTTTGCCTCTACATTCTGAATTACTTCTGGTAAGGCTTTGATTTCTTTGCCCTGGGTAAACCTTTGCAGTTCGTCCAATTCAGTTTCTGTAAATACTTTATTTCGTGTTATAAATCGGCGTTGATCTGCTAGTCTCTGTTCTGTTATTTCTGATTCTGGATGTTGTTCTTTCCAGAATTGGTGCATTCGTTTTAGATATCCTCGTCTTGTTGGATTTGATCTGTAGTAACAGATCATTATTTCTTTGTTTTCCATCACTGTGTATCTGCGACGGGTAAACACCTTTTCTTCCAGTAGTTCTGCAGCTGCTGGCCCTGGTTGCTCAGCCAACAGTCCTGAGTCCTGTAACCCATTTTTCACCAGATATCCAGGAACTCCAATATCTAGCGCGGACCTTGTTAACCCGGGTGATGTCCGAGCCGGTATGGCATTCTGAAATTTACGTCTCACCATATTTTTTATGGGAGAGACACTCTTTGTCTGACTCCTCTGATGAGACCTGTCCAGTATGGTTGAACCTCTGGCATAGCTCTCATCTTCCTCAGAGTACACAAGCCCCACAACCACGTCAAGGTAGTGCCTCACTGGGGGATTATTATTATTATTATTATTATTATTATTATTATTATTATTATTATTATTATTATTATGGATCATCACCATGTTCAGACTGGATTTGGCATTTTGTCTACCTATCGAGTCCTTACCCAGGACTTGAGATAGGCAGATATGGATGTTTGATGGTATATTATTATTATTATTATTATTATTATTATGATGATCATCATCATCATCATCATCATTATTACTATATTATTGCCCTATTCTCTTCAATTAACCAGGCTGGGGACAGGTCCTGTCCTTACTGTTTTAATGAGGACAAGTTGAAGAAAACAGTTGGTGGATTCCCCTGACTTTATTTCTCTTGCCATCATGGAACCCTAAACTGGCCTACAAAAGGGATTTATTTCTTCTGGTTGTTAGCACCAGTGCTCCTGATTCTTCATTACATTCACATAAGCTGGTTCTTTTGGAAACCTCTGACCCTTCTAGTTCCAGCCTCAGGCAAAAGAGGATATAGTAAAAAAAAAAAAAAAAAAAGAGAGAGAGAGAGAGAGAGAGAGAGAGAGAGAGAGAGAGAGAGAGACCTCCTTAATTGTGATTAATTACCCATTTGGAGATTTTTTTTAAAGCCTTTGTTTTTTCTGTTTTTTTTTTCTCCATGACAGTTGGCAGCATTTAGGCTGGACTTAGTCCAGGACTGTTTCCTGAGATACAAGCTATATATCCTTGTGTGTTTTGCTAAACTGCTTTGATCTGTGGCTAGTGCATTTTAATAAGAGTTTTATAAGCCCTCCATCCTGCAAAGCTGAGAAGCGAGATGGGCAGCAAACAAATTTAATAATAATAAATAAAATATAAAATAAAATAAAAAGAAGAGCAACAAAAATGATTAGGGGATAGGAGGCTAAAACATATAAGGAACGGTTGCTGGAATTGGGTATGTCTAGTCTAATGAAGAGAAGGACGAGGGGGGACATGATAGCTGTGTTCCAATATCTCAGGGGGTGCCCCAAAGAAGAGGGAGTCAAGCTATTCTCCAAAGAACCTGAAGGCAGGACAAGAAGCAATGGATGGAAACTAGTCAAGGAGAGAAGCAACCTAGATAATTAAGGAGAAATTTCCTGACAGGAGAACAATTAACCAGTGGAACAACCTGCCTCCAGAATCTGTGAATGCTCCAGCACTGGAAGTTTTTAAGAAGAGACTGGACAGCCATTTGTCTGAAATGGTATAGGGTTTCCTGCCTGAGCAGGGGGTTGGACTAGATGACATCCAAGGTCCCTTCTGAATTTATTATTATTACTATTACTATTAATAATAAAATAAAATAAAATAAGGCAAGAATTGCCTGTCATTTCTTTAGCATCTATATACACTCTGCTTTCTGATTCTGCTGCCTCTGCCTTTGCCCTAAAGGCCCGTCTTGTTACTTGCAAACAACGCTCAGCCTCGCCAGGGCAGTAAAGGATGCCAAAATTCTTGCATCATCCCAGCCCTCCCTGCCTAAGGGATGGCTGCTACCGGCTGCCACCGCAGCTGCCAACTGAGAAACAGAGAAAGCTGACTCGCTCCCGGCTTCTCAGCTTGCTTTCAAAGGCTCACATCAAGGCGTGGCTTTGCCCTTCTTTTTTCTTTTTTGCTGACGTGGTGATGTTTGCAAGGGTTAACACAGGATTGCTGGTTTTGTTGAGCTGAAACCATCTTTCTTCCTCCTCCATGACGGAATCCCTAGCCAGGGAGATCGTGGAAGGGGGTGCATGTATGTGTGAATGTTACCAGATATACTGGAATTGCCAAGAACTAATTAGCTTGCTCAGGGCCAAGAGGCAATTGAGGTGTATTGGAGAAAAGCATTTGATGGCAAGTTCTATCTTGCATGGTTTTTTAAAAATGGATTTTTATCTTTCTATTGTTTCCTTTTTTTAATTGCATTGCGTTGTTTTCTTTTGCTGGATTGTGAGCTGCTTCTAGTGAGGCTGTACTTAATTTGAGTAAATAAATATAGCCAAAAAGCATCCTCTCAAACAGAGACAGGATACAGTGGAAAGGGACAACGAAGCCTCTTAACACAGAAGCTGTTCCCACCCCTCAAATCGAATTGACAAGGATCTCAGCAAATGGCATTCTCAGGGGGAAGAAAAGAATGGGTGGCATCACTGGCAGAACAAATTACAGTGGTCCTCAACTTACAACAGTCTGTTTAGTGACCGTTCGAAGTTACAACAGCACTGAAAAAAGTGACTTATGACCGTTTTTTTCACACAACCGTTGCAGCATCCTTATGGTCACGTGATCAAAATTCAGACACTTGGCAACTGGTATGTGTTTATGGTGGTTGCAGTGTCCCAGGGTCACATGATCACATTTTGCGACTTTCTGACAAGCCAAGTCAACGGGGAAGCCAGATTCATTTAACAACCATGTTACTAACTTAACAACAGCAGTGATTCACTTAACAACTATGGCAAGAAAGGTCATAAAATGGGGCAAAACTCATTTAACACCTGTCTCGCTTAGCAACAGAAATTTTGGACTCAGTTGTGGTCGTAAGTCGAGGACTACCTGTACAAAAGAGGGAGCCCTTTCTCTCCATATAAAAGTGAGATTTGATGCATTATTTGTGTTATGATAGGGCCATTTCTATCATGTGGAAAGCATGGAGGGGTGCCAGTCTCTGCAGTGTAGAAGTGATGTTTACTTCCCCAAAGCTGTTGTAGAGGCAAGGCCAAATATAATGTCAATGGTTAGCAGACTTCACCTCAAAACCGCTCAGTGATGAATTGGATCTCAAAAAATATTACATTTATGGGAATAAGTGGATGGAAAGAGGCAGCAATAGTGCTGTATACTTAAATAGATATTTATACCTAAATAGGGAGAAAATAGCTGGGCTTGTGTTAACACAAGAACCTATAATTTATCACATGACCCAATGCAAGCCACAGTTTAGTCTATAGCAGGGGTGTCCATTGCTGGCTAGGAAATTCTGGGAGTTGAAGTGCACAAGGCTTAAAGTGGCCAAGGTTGGACACACATGGTTTATAGTATGAGCCAGGATTTGTTCTAGGACTGGCATTAGGTATGCACGTCTACATTGCACTTACATGATTTAATTGATTTAGTGTTTTGCATAAATCCAGCCTCAGTTTTACAGACGGGTGTATTGTGTAAACTCTGCAAATTGTGGCCTAGCCCACAAAACCTGCTTTATGAAACCATCATATACTGTAGTGCGTAGGAACCCCGTGGCTGCAGTCAATAGGTAACCTATGATTAGTTTAATCCACTTTCTGAAACAAACAATCCAAATGGGTTGATTTTGCATAGCATTCTAAATCCTGAAATTAGCCAAAGATCATTATTTATTACACGCCTTTGCCAAAGTGCGCTAAACAAAGCAGAATCCTAGATCAGTCCAATAAAAATAGCTGGGATTGCAGTAAACAAACATTAGCACAAAAATAAATAATAACAATACTTCACCGGTTTCCAGATTGCAGTGCATGTTAGGTTTTACCTGACTTGATTATGTGTTTTATTTATTAAATTTAAATTTATATGCCACCCATCTCATTGTCAAACGACTTGACAGAATGCAATTTTTGTATTCGTGTATTCCAAACAACAGAAGTAGCATATTGAATACACTACATAATTGTTCTTTGGAATGCAAGCTATTTGCAATAGATATAGTTATCCATTATGTATTTGCTATTATTTCTCATCCCATTCTCATTTTGTTTATTGTTGTTGTTGCATCATCATCATCATCATCATCATCATCATTATTATTATTATTATTATTATTACTATTATTATTATTATTTCCTTTTGCCTGAACGCTTCCAAGCTCTTAGCAGCTGGCTTCATATGCAGAATTAAGAAAAAAAAAGTAATTGGTGGTGTTCCCTAGCAAAGGGATAATATACTTGTACCTGTTTACTTTAAACATAAACACTTTCGTCGTCACTAAGTGTACTTAAGACTGCACCAAACCAGTTTCTAGAATTCCAAAAGCTTAAATCAAAGCCAAAAGTGGTTGACAGAACACGCGCGCGCTGCCCGCCCCACCCGCGTCCGGCGAGTTTCAACTGCTTGGCAGAAATCTTTTGCCATCCAAGGAATTCTGGGAACTGTAGTTCTGCAGCGATGCTAGGCGATCTAGCGAGAGCACGTTTCCAACAAAAAAAAAAAAAAGCCCTACATTTCCCCAAATTCTTGGAAAACCGAACGCTGAAAGGTATGATGTGTGGATTTCTGTGGGCGTTGAAAGCAATATGACAGCTAGAGGCTATAATACTACTGTATATTCCGAGCGGGGTCGTCTTTCTCCGCCTCCAACCTAGAATAAAACTGGTGGAGAAGATTGCGCTTTTTGAAAGATCACAAATTCTGTATATTGGAACTCAAGGGAAGCTAGGTTGCAGACCGGCACCCTGATCTAATCCTGATTAGAAAAACCGGGCTTTTCTGCTGCTAATTATCTAGACATCAAACGGCAAAGTTTGCCCAACCCTTAAAGCAGGAGTGGGGAATCATGGTCCTTTTATGACTTGTGGACTTCAGCTCCCAGAATTCCTGAGCCAGCAATGCTCATGGCCATGCTGGCTCAGGAACTCTGGGAGTTGAAGTCCACAAGTCATAAAAGGGCCATGGTTCCCCCACCCCTACCTTAAAGTGACCCTTTGCAGGATTTGTTTCCTGCATCAGCCTCTTCTGATTAGCATCTCTCTTTGGGAAAAGATTCTGTGGACCTTTGATTAAATTACTACTTCAGCTTCCTCTCGTCTTGTGATTTGTTTATGTTTATGAGACTGCTGGATGGCTACTATAACTGGGTCTTTGGTGGTTTATAATCTAAACAAAAGGAGTTCTATTCAATAATGAAAAACACAACTGAATTCTTAAAAGCCCGTTCAATGAAACTTTGTAATAACTCAAAAGGAGGTCAATTTGTCCAAAACAGCAGGAAAATGCTTTCCTGAAGGTTGGTGGGCATTAGAAGAGAACTTCCTTCACGTACTTACTTTTGTTTGTAGCCCACCTTTATTATTTTTACAAGCAACTCAAGGTAGCAAACATGTGAGAACAATTAACTAGTGGAATCACTGAAGGTTTTTAAGAAGAGACTGGACAGTCACTTGTCTGAAATGGTATAGGGCAGTGGTTCTCAACCTTTTTAATGCCACGACCCCCAACCGGTTGTAATCGAGGACTACTCAACCGGTCGTAAGTCAAGGACTACTCAACTGGTGCAGCACCGTTTGCAGAATGGGACTTTTGGCGGGATCAGCAGGGCAGAGACAGCCTGGACAATTCCTATTGGCTTTTGAAAGCCAATAGAATTAGACTCTATTCAAGAGAGTCTATTCTATTGGCTTTCAAAAGCCAATAGAATAAAAGGGAGTAGCACAGCTAAGGAAAAGGAGAAAAAAAATGGCAGACTGCATTGTTTGGCGACCCCCGTGAAATGGTCGTTCGACCCCAAATGAGGTCCCGACCCACAGGTTGAGAACCACTGGTATAGGGTCTCCTGCTTGAGCAGGGGGCTGGACTAGAAGACCTCCAAGCTTTCTTCCAGCTCTATTCTATTCTGTATCCAACACACCTTCCTCCTATTTTTCCCATGACAACAACCCTGAGGGATGGGTTGGGCTGAGAGAGTGACTGAGCCAAAGTCACACCCAGCTGGCTTTCATAGCTAAGGCGGGACTAGAACTCACAGTCACCCGCTTTCTAGCATGGTGCCTTAACCACTAGACCAAAATTATTGAGAGAATCCTGAAGAACCCACCTCCAACCACAACTGCACTGATAGTCCTTAAATTTCAGGCCTTCCAATCCAGGCAGTTCACCTAACACACAAAGCCAAGAGGGCCAGCCATTTTGTGTCTTAGTACAGAGGCCCCAACCTTTTGGGGACCAGGGACGGGTTCCGTAGAGAGAGGTTTTTCCACGGACCGGAGGGGGTATGGTTTCCTGTACTGCCTGCATCCTGTGGATGGGGCTTCGCTTGTTTGCGTGGACCAGTTTCTGCCATGCCACGGGCCAGTGCCGGTCCATGGACCGGAAGTTGGAGACCTCTGCCTTAGTATATGTGGACCCCCCCTATTGCCTATTGGGTGTCCTTGAGAAAGAAGCTGACAAACTTAACATCTGTACGGCTGGCACTGAGATATGTACCCAAAATGCACCCAAAGCTTAAACACATATTATGAGTAAGCTAAAAAACTGATTGCATGTCATCAAGTTGGTGTTGACTCATAGTGATCTTCTCCAGAAGGATTCATTTCCAACCTGAACTTTCAAGTCTTCCAACATCTATCGCCACTGTAACCAAGTTTATCCTGCTGCTGATTATCCTATTCTTCTCTTGTCTTCCACCTTTCCCAGTATTATGGACTTCTCAAGGGAATCAGCAGGATAAAATGTTAAATAAAAATAGCACAGTGTTTAGCTATATTGATTATGCATCCAGTGGGAAGTCACCTTCTTAATATTATTCAAGAAGTGCAGTGAAAAATATTTATTGGCCATAAAAAGCCATTTCGCCTTAAATGCATCCAGATACAAGCAAGTTGAAGCTGGTAAGAATGAATAAAAGTAGAAAGTGGCTTCAGAAATTGTTGGCTGGAATGTTTTTCTTCATAATTGATTTCTACCTAAAAAACAGAAATTGAAAGATGTTGCCAACTTTATTTAAGCTCTATCAAGCTAAACCTGGTTGGTGTTTGGACAGGAGACGTCTAAGGCATCCCAAAGCTGGAGCTGAAATTGGGAAGATGAAAAAATAGCCTGGGAAAAGGCAATGAGAAGCCACTTTTATTGTGTTTCCAAAAAAGCAACATGAATATGTCCATCTTCTCACTATAAGCTATTTGATTTCCACCTGCAATAGTCAAAATTCTTTCAGTAGATGACAATCACATCCATTAAATTAAAACACCCAGAATACAAACAGTGAGAATAAATAAATGGGAGGGTATCTTTACATTTTAATATTGAATAGAAGCAGACTTGATCCTAGTCACTTAATCCAACTCCTCTCTGTAGTCCAAGCATTCTGAAATTGCAACATCTCAGGTAGATGTCTTTCTGGCCAATTTCAGTTCTACTGCTTTTATTGTTATTGTTTTTGTCTTCAAGTCAGCATGGATTCCTAGTGGCTGCTTGGACTAGTGGTTTTCTTGGCAATATTTCAGAAGTGGTTTGCCATTGCCTGCTTTTTAGGGATGAGAGGCAGTAGCTTGCTCAAGGTTACCTAGCTGGCTTTGTGCCTAAGGTGGAACTAGAACTCACAGTCTCCCGGTTTCTAATCTGGAGTCTTAATCGCCAGACCAAAGTGACTCTCCTTTTCTACAAATCAGAGAAAGTCAAATGTTAAAATGTACAGATACCCTCCCATTTATTTATTCTCACTATTTGTACTCTGGGTGTTTCAATTTAATGGTATGTGATTGTCATCTACAGAAAGTCTATTGACTAGGGCAACAGGTGGAAATCAAATAGCTTATTGTGAGAAGATGGACATATTCATGTTGCTTTTTTTGGCAACACAACAAAAGTGGCTTCTCATTTCTTTTGCCCAAGCTATTTTTTCATCTTTCCAGTTTCAGAAACAGCTTTGGGATGTTTTAGACGCCTCCTGTCCAAACACCAACCAGGTTTAGCTTCTGAGCCCAGGCAAGACAGCCATTTGCTGTTATCAGGGGAGAGAAGCATAATAATAATAATAATAATAATAATAATAATAATAATAATAATAATAATAATAATAATAGTAGTAATGATGACTCGATAGGTAGACAAAATGCCAAATCCAGTCTGAACATCTGGCTGACTGTGCAATGATCAATCATCGATGATGATGATGATGATGTTGGAAGGTACCTTGGAGGTCATCTACTCCAACCCCCTGCTCAGGCAGGAAATCTTATATCATTTCAGACAAATGGCTGTCCAGTCTCTTCTTAAAGACTTCCAGTATCGGAGCATTCACCGCTTCTGGAGGCAGGTTGTTCCACTGGTTAATTGTTCTAACTGTCAGGAAGTTTCTCCTTAGTTCTAGGTTGCTTCTCTCCTTGATTAGTTTCCATCCGTTGCTTCTTGTCCTGCCTTCAGGCACTTTGGAGAATAGCTTGACTCCCTCTTCTTTGTGGCAGCCCCTGAGATATTGGAAGACTTGCTATCATGTCCCCCCTCGTCCTTCTCTTCATTAGACTAGCTAGCCAAATCCAAGTCCTGCAGCCGTTCTTCATATGTTTTAATCTCCAGGCCTTTGATCATCTTAGTTGCTCTATTTGTATCTGAGCTATCAAGGGTTATTTTATTTTGACTTTATCTCAGTATATTTTAACCTTGGCAACTTTACGATGGGTGGACTTCAACTCCCAGAATTCCCCAGCCAGCAACAGAGTTGGAATCTACCCATTGTAAAGTTGCCAAGGTTGAAAGACACTGCTTTATCTGCTGCTTTTATCCAGAGTCAAGTTTATGTTTTCTCAATATCTCTGCTTTAGGCTTACTAAATATACACTGCACAATGTCCTGTCCTTTATAAGTGAATCTGAAAGTTCTCCACACTCACACCTGACTCCTTTTATCTATAACAAACACATTCATGGTCTCCTCTGTTCCTTGAATTGGAGTTAAAAAAACATATGGTTCTCAAAAGTAATCTCTTCCAGTGTCTAAAAGGACTTCTTTGTCACCTGAAGTGACTCAGATGTGGACCTTGGACTTTATGTAAAGCTACAGGGAAAAAATATAGAGCAAACTTTTTGTTGTTGTTGGCAGTTTTTCCTTATTTTCTCCACTGTGTAAACTGAAATGTGTTGTAAATCTGGCCAGCAAAATGAAAGAGAAAACACACTGACACTCACTTTTCTCTGCTCAGACCAGTCAACAATCAGTCAGAATTGAAAGATCTGAAGCCATTTACACCAATACTGGCCAGTATTTCTTGCTGTTTGGGGAGTTTTGATCATTGGAAAGGAAGTGAACACCTGGTTCTCTGCATGGACGCCACTTCCAGAGGCCCAGGTCCAGAACGGACATCCGGAAGTGGTATCCACACACTTCTGGTGGTCCATTCTGAGATTGGGAGGCCTCTTCTGGGCCTTCTAGGCCAGAACAGACTTCCGGAAGTGGCATCCACGGACTTCCGGTGGGCCGTTCTGGGCCTGGGAGGCCTCCCCCACCGGCCTCCAAGGCCCAGAATGGACTTCTGGAAGTGCCGTCCAAGTGCCTGGGCCTGGACCTGGGCCTGGGCCTTGCGAAAAAGGGCTAGGTTAAGGCTTCAGACAGTTCGCCAAAGTCAACAAAAAATTAGCTACCAGTTCTGCTGGACTGGTGCAAACTGGCTGAATCTCACCAGTGAGTATGGATAGTCCTCAACATATGACCACAGTTGACCCCTATGTTTCTGTTGCTAAGCAGAATGAATTTTGCCACATTGTATGACCTTTCTTGCCACAATTCTTAAATGAATCACTGCAGTTGTTAAGTTAGTAACATGGTTGTTAAGTGAATCTGGCTTCCCCATTGACTTTGCTTGTCAGAAGGTTGCAAAAGGTGGTCACATGACCCTGGGATACCACAACTGCCATAAGTACATGCCAGTTGCCAAGTGTCCAAATTTTGATCATATGACCATGGGGATGCTGTAATGGTCGTAAATGTAAAAAATAGCCATAAGTCACTTTTTTCAGTGTCGTTGTAACTTTGAACAGTTGCTAAATCAACTGTTGTGAGTCAAGGACTATCTGTATTTTGTTTATATTTGATCAGAGTTTGCCAGAATAGTTCAGGAACCAGACAAGAGTTAGTTGGGATAGGCTTAAACCTGCACTTCTTTGCAAAACAGAATCCATTAGTCTTTTTCCCCAAATCTCTCATTTCACCCATCCTTGACCATCCAAACGGCCTTTGTTTTTTAAGATGTGCTTCCAATTTTCTTCCTCAGCCTCTGTTTCTCAGCCTTTTCAACTTTAATATGAGTGGACTTCAATTCCCAGAATTCCTCAGCCGCCATTCTGAATTCTAGGATTTGAAGTCCACAGGTCTTAAAGTTGTCAAAGTTGAGAAACACAGGCCATTACATTAGTCCAGGGTGGGGGAGTATTTTATATAGTACCAGAATTGGATGGAAGAATGGTGATTAGCTACTTCAATTTTTCCTTGCAGGAAATTATGCAGGATTGTTGTGGATTAAAAAAAGAAACATCAAGTTAAGGTTTCCTCCTCCTCAGTGAATAAAATTTCTAATGCTCTACAGCTGCATTAACTCAAGAAAGGACTCACTGGAGAAGGGCCTAATACTGGGAAAGATTGAGGGCAATAGAAGAAGGGGATGACAGAGAATGAGGTGGCTGGATGGAGTCACTGAAGCAGTAGGCGTGAGCTTAAATGGACTCCAGAAGATGGTAGAGGACAGGAAGGCCCGGAGGAATGTTGTCCGTGGGGTTGGGATGGGTCGGACATGACTTCGCAACTAACAACAACAACATAGCTGCATTTCCATTTTTAAAACATATCAGGCAGTGCCTCGTATATCTGAATTCTTTTTCCACCAGGATCAGGTTTTATTCAATTCTTGCATTAGGATCCTGTAATTCTAATTCATAATCCGGGATTTAAAAATACATGATGGATGATAGCTACAGGCCCCAGAAGCAACAAGCATGTTGTGCATCCAGGCATTGCTATCAACTATGTGCTTTGATTTATGCAATGAGAGGAGGAGGAGGAGGATGGCTTCTGAGGTTTATCTTCAGGCTGAATTTCATCCCCTGCAATGTGCTTCCTTTACCACTACATGAGTTCCTGCTGTTCCGTTGAGCTAATGCACTTCCCAGAGGATAAAATATTGCATTGGCACTCTGGCTACCATCTGTGTTCTCTTGCAAAGCTGAACAATGGTGTTCTGATTCATACAATCACCAGTGAGACTTCCATGCCATTGCTGCGTGTCTCCCATCCCTTCATAATTGTACAGATTTGATCTGTGGGCTGGAATATCCCTAATGTTGGGCCTTGTTGACTGGAAAATTTTAGGATCCTAATAATGCCCATCCCGTTCATTTTAATGTGGATCCTCAGAGAGAGGGTGTCATATGGGTTAAAAAAAGCCCTGTCTGAAAACAGTCATTATTTATTTATTTTATAAATTTATTAAGAAAATGTATATGGTGGCCCAACTCACTCATGGTGGTTCTGGGTGCCTCACAGGAATAAAATTCCTAATATAAAAGTCAAAAATTCCCCCCCCCCCAAAGTGACAACAATCTTTTGAAAGAGCCTCAAGGTGGAGGCCGATCTTATCTCCACAGGTATGATGATGTTCCACAGGGAGGCAGCCACCATGAAGAAGTCCCTTCTTCTTGGCCCCACTAGATAGGCCTTCTTAAGAGAGGCAACCCACAACATACTTGCCTCCCCACTTTGGTGGGTCGGGTGGACATAACTGGGAAAAGATGGTCCTTCAGTTATCACTGGAGAAGAAGGACACTGTTAGATCCAAGGCTGGGATGTAGCAGCTTCCAATTTTTTACAAATTGATGGACATATTTTGCCAGGCATGTCTACCAGCAACTGCTTTGAGTTCATGTCCCATTACATCAGCCCATCAAATTGTAAAATCAAGCGTGACTCACAACAACAATCATGCTTAGTGATGGGAGCTGGGCCCCAGGAGGCCCCAAGGTCAGTAGTGGGATTCAGCCAGTTCACACCAGTTTGGCAGAACTGGTAGCTTATTTTTTGTTGCCCAGGCCCAGAATGGAAGCGGCATCCATACAGAGAATCGGTTGTTCGCATATTTGAATCCTACCACTGCCCAGGGTAGTCACAACACAAGCAGCCCTCTTTCATACTTGCAACATATCATGGGTGTGTTACCACACATTGTATATAAGGGGCGGAGCTTGTATCATCCCATCCCTTTCGCCTGTTGCTCCCGTCCTGCGGACTCCTGTACAGTGGAGCTGGCCCCAGCTTGATTCATATGGCAGCTGAACTGTCTATTCTTTTTAGCCCTTATCCAGCAGTTGCTTTATCTGGAATAGTATTTGCACATCTGGATTGGCATTCTTCATTGATCAAAGGGAAAAAAATGCTTTCTGATACAGCACATGGTGCCTTAGCTGTCCAGGAGGAAGGGGGGAAAGGGAAGTTGCCATAGAAACATGCAATCCATTTAATTGGAGAATTTTCAGATGGGAATATAGGCCAATATTTCCGCTTAAGTGGGTCTCCAGCTTTGGTGTACCAATCCATTTATCCAGATTCAGCAACACCAAATGGTCGATGGGCTTCTCCAGTCTTCCCCACCAAAAAAGGACATGTGCCTTTTATCGCCCTTGCACTCAGCCTTCTCGTCTCTTTGAAAAATCGTCAGCTAAGCTGATGCTGAATAACTGTTACTGGGGTTACCACACATCAGGAAGCATCCTTCCCCGGCTTCCCCTGATGGGTTAAGCATTTTGTATAAAGGACAGAGAGCTGTATTTTATTAACTCAGGCTTGATGGCAACTTTCTTGCTACCAGGGAAATCTCCGGGGTTGGAGTCTCTTTACTGGGGGTGCTTCTGCAGGGGGTCTAGGACAACTAACCTAGTGGACAAGCACTTAAATATGAGCCAGCAGTGTGCTGCAGCTGCCAGAAAAAGCCAACACAGTGCTAGGCTGCATTAACAGAGGGATAGAATCAAGATCATGTGAAATGTTAATACCACTTTACAATGCCTTGGTAAGGCCACACTTGGAATACTGCTTCTAGTTTTGGTCACCGCGATGCAAAAAAGATGTTGAGACTCTAGAAAGAGTACAGGGAAGAGCAACAAAGATGATTAGGGGACTGGAGGCTAAAACATATAAGGAACGGTTGCTGGAATTGGGTATGTCTAGTCTAATGAAGAGTAGGAGAAGGGGTGACATGATAGCAATGTTTCAATATCTCAGGGGCTGCCACAAAGAAGAGAGTCAAGCTATTCTCCAAAGCACCTGAAGGCAGGAGAAGAAGCAAAGGATGGAAACTAACCAAAGTGAGTTTCTGGAGGCAGGTTGTTCCACTGGTTAATTGTTCCCACTGTCAGGAAATTTCTTCTTAGTTCTAGGTTGCTTCTCTCCTTGATTAGTTTCCATCCATTGCTTCTTGTCCTGCCTTCAGGTGCTTTGGAGAATAGCTTGACTCCCTCTTCTTTGTGGCAGACCCTGAGATACTGGAACACTGCTATCATGTCCCTGCTCGTCCTTCTCATCATTAAACTAGACATGCCCAATTCCAGCAACCGTTCCTTATATGTTTTACCCTCCAATCTTCTGATCATCTTTGTTGCTCTTCTCTGCACTTGGTTACTGCCCATTTATTTATGACCGTTGCAGCATCCCAGGGTCAACTGATGGCCATTTGTGACTTTCCCAGCTGGCTTCTGATAAGCAAAATCATTGGAGAAGCTAATTCATTTAATGATCACATTTTGAACTGTAGTGTTCCACATTTCCTTAACAATCCTGACAACAAAGGTCACCAAACTGGGCATGACTCACTTAACAACTGACTTGCTTAGCAATATAAATTCCGTTCCCAATCCTGGTCTTAAATGGAGGACTATCTGTAATAAATAAAGGTATATTTTTCCCAGCTGTGGATGTACAGAAACATGTCTTTAACATTTCTTTTAATCCTCTGCTTCAAAACAAAAGCAGCTGCAAATGGTTTGAAGCCATTCCATAATTATTACAGAGATAATGAGGTGGAATAATTTATTGGCCCATCATTGCTCAACAAACGAGTCCCAGGCATATCAAAGCTGTAATGAAGCTGTCTAGGCTGAACCACCTTGAGAAGCCACTAGTAGAGTGGTCTGCAACCTTGACAACTTTAAGACTTGTGGACTTCAGCTCCAAGAATTCCTCAGCCAGCTAAGCTGGCTGAGGAATTCTGGAAGCTGAAGTCCACAAGTCTTAAAGTTGTCAAGATTGCAGACCCCTGCACTAGTAGCAGCAAAAGAGGTGACATGAATATATATATTTTTTTCCTGCAGGTTCATGAACCAGGATCTGCAGGGATCCCATTTCACTTCTGGCTCCCAGCTTTCCAGAAGTAATATGGTTTTATCACAGCCACAATGTCAAACAGCACCATGGACTTGTGCATTAATTTGTCTTTTTCTAAATAGGTAGTCCTTGGCCTACGATCACAATTGAGAGCACAAATTTTCCCTTGGGAAATATCCCTGAGGCAGACAGTGAATTGTGCCCCATTTTACAACCTTTTTGTCACAGTTAAGTAAACCACTGCAGTTGGTAAGCAAATCATGCAGTCATTAAGTGAATCTGGCTTTCCTTCCTGACTTTACTTGTTGGAAGCTGGCTGGATAGGTTACAAATGGAGATACACAAGTTCCTGGAACAGTGAGCGACTGTCATAAATACATGCCAGTTGCCAAGCCAGGCTTGAGCAGAGGGGTCAGACTAGAAGACCTCCAAAGTCCCTTCCAACTCTGTTGTTCTGATGTTCTGAATTCCCTTTGACTCCAGCCCCCTCCCCGCTTCCCCTCCTTGGGTTCCCCAATTGCAAGCCCAGGTGTGACATTTGGGACCCCAAATATGTTCCTCTGCTATCAGCTCATCCTGCTCTTTCCCTCAGATCTGGATTTGCTTCCAGAATGTTCCTTTTAAGGGCCTTCTCCCACACCCTGCCCAGATTCCTTGAACTGTCACAGCTCCTTCATTGTATTGTTCAATGGACCTTGAAGCAGGCTGCCGCAACTTGAAAGATTTTCATGCATGACAGAGAAAAAAGAAATAACTACTGGGGTCTTTTTGTAAACGCTTCTCTTTTTTCTTTTTCTTTTTAAAATGATAATAAATTCCTTCTGGCTGCAGCTTCATTTTTATGCTCAAATGGGGAGGCTCGCCTGCCTTTGCCAGCCTTACAGATAAAAAAGCAGCTCTCTAATTTGACAAATTGCAATCTACATTTTGCTTTTTGATAGTGGGCCCTAAAAAACCTGATTTGGATGTTAAAAAAAAAAAAAGATATATTTCAGACAGACACAAGACTTCTGTTTTTCAGGGTTATTTTTTTTTCTTGTGGCAGCAAAGGAGATGACCAGTCAAATCCCTTTTGCATGTATAACACACACGCACGGGGTCCTCACAAAGAAGTTTATTTAGAAACTACTCATGCATTGAAATTCAATCATGCTGCTTGATTGATGTAAGTTATGGTTGTTGAGGTGGGGCACTTCTTCCATGGGGCTGTCCGAAAGTCAAGGGCAATCAACCACGCATTAGCAAAACCAGCAGGTGACAATCAATCCTCTGTACCGCCCTCCCTGTGCCCTCCCCTCATTGTAGATCCAAAGGTATCCTAAACGAAAGGAAAAGAAAGCTTTAGAGCATAGGTGTCCACCTTTGGCCACTTCTAGACTTCAACTCCCAGAATTCCCCAGCCAACAAAAGAAAACTTTAGAGCAGGGGTCTTCAAACTTGACCCTTTTATGACTCGTGGACTTCAACTCCCAGAATTCCTCAGCCAAGCACGATGGCTAAGGAATTCTGGGAGTTGAAGTCCACAAGTCATAAAAGGGCCAAGTTTGAAGACCTCTGCTTTAGAGCAAGGGTGTCCAACCTTGGCCACTTTAAGACTTGTGGATTTGGTTGGTTGGGGAATTCTGGGAGTTGAAGTCCACAAGTCTTAAAGTGGCTTAGATTGGACACCTTAGAAAAATGGAAGCTTTAAAGCAGGGGTGTCAAAATGGCGGCCTGCGGGCTGGGTGTATTATGCCAGGCCATTCCCTCTTCAGCGCCACAAAGGCAAAAAATGTCACGATATGTCACAATACATCACGTGATGCGATCAAGTTTGACACCTGTGCTTTAAGGTGATGCAAAATGGGATAAGGATGCTTGAATTCTCCGCCTAAGGACCTGACGCTGCGCTGTTTTCTTAACAACGTTCACATGTGCTTTTCCTAAAAGGTGCCTTTCTCTGGGCTGCCAAATGGATAGATGGGGGGGGGGAGAGAAGGGACTAAGTGTGACCCACAATTCATTAGCTGGCTGTTGTGATACTAAAGTATAGTGATTGTGGGAAGTCAGCCGCCCCCACAAGAAAGAAATATTTTTGGAAATATTTAAAAGGCAGAATATATTTCCCTAAAGGATTTTAAAAGCAGAAACCAACTCCGCCCCCAAGTCTCTCTATCCCAAACAGAAACCAAGTCTGCAGATGTGATAATCTTGTCAGAAAGATTGGAGTCAGGAAGCTGGGATTAGGAAGAAAGATCCCTAGAATCAACAATTCCTCACATCAAAAATCTAAGAGCCATCAGCCCCAGGATTGGGGGAAGCAGGATTGACCTTTGGGACATAATAGGATTAACCCACCACCCTCAGAATACCAGAAAGGTACACTCAGATTCAGGTCAAAGTTCATGCCACAGGAACAACTCCAAACAAAAGGCTCAAGAAGATATAAAAACCCACTCCCTACATGTGCTCTCTCTCTTTTCTTCCAGAGCCATCTTTCTGTCTGGCTCTCCTCTTCAATAAACTGCAACCTTCTTTCTAAAGCAGTCGCCATGTTGTTTATTCCCGGCTTGGACTGAACCATGATGAAGACTTTTTCTTCAACATGATTGTAAAGGAGGAATGCTTAAAGGGATACATTTGAATTGCATACAGGCAATTCTCGAGCCCAAAATTTCTGTTGCCAAACGAGACATTTGTTAAGTGAGTTTTGTCCCATTTTAACGACCATTCTTGCCACCATTCTTGTTAAGAGAATCACTGCAGTGATTAAGTTAGTAACACAGCTGTGAAGTGGATCTGGCTTCCCCATTGACTTTGCTTCTCAGAAGGATGCAAAAGGGGATCACGTGACCCCGGGATGCTGCTATGAGTCTAAGAAGTTTGAATAAGGGAAGCTTTTGGTTACCCAAATATAACTTACTTTGAAATTATAAACAATAGAGATATTTTGAATACTGATGGGAAATTAAAATTTAAAAAAAAGCAAAAACAGGGTACTGATTGAACATATGGATTTTAAGTGCAAATGCAATTAAAATATGTTTTGGTTAGAAAAGATATCTTAACTGACATTATTGATATTATGAGAAAAATGTAACAAAGATGTTAAGATAAGATAACCTTTTTGTCATTTTTTTTTACTGTGGGCACAATACCACACATCAAAAATGAAATTTAGTTGCCCGCTCTCAAAGTAAAACACATACATGACACACACCTAAACATACTATGTACAACATATGTATAGACCCACACCCCTACATATACATGGCAAATAAATATTAAATACTGTCCATCTTGAATATATAACGGAAGGAGGAAGCTTGAGAATTCACAAGGTTAATGCTGTATGGAATGAAGCTATGGCTGAATCTGGATGTTCTGCTTCGGATACCACGAAGCCCCCCCCCCAGAAGGTAACAAGGAAAACAGGTCGTGGATGTGTAGTGTCCCAGATAATCTTACGGACCCTGCTCAAGCAGTGCTTCTGTGTTATATCCTGGAAGGGAGGGAGGGAGCTGTCAATGATCTTTTCGGCCATCCTCACCACTCTCTGCACCGCCTTCCTGTCCAAAGCAGGGATGCTTCCAAACCAGACTGTGATGACAGGATGCTCTCGATTGTCCCCCTGTAGAAAGTGGTCAGGACAGGGGAAGGAAGATGTGCTTTTCTCATGCGACGCAGAAAATGCAGGCGCTGCTGTGCCCGCTTCACCAGTTTCTCACTGATATTGATATTCAATTGTATGTTTACTAATAACAATAAGAATTGTATTTGCCTAGTGTGGGAAAACAGGTACTATGGAAGAAGAGAGGAAACATTGGATGGTGTAATTTATTTTATTTATTTTATTTTATGAGACTTATATACCGCTTTAAGTGCAAGCACTCTCTAAGCGGTGTACACCAGTAAGCAATGTATATATAATTGGATATTGTATCCAATTGTAATATTGGATCTAGACTGAAGAAGTTTGTTAACCACTGAATTACTAATGGACCCAAACGACACGTTGTTTATTAAGTATTTGACTGTAAAACTAGAAAATTAAAAAATATATATAATAAATAAATAAATATGAGTCAGTTGTCAAGCATCTGGATTTTGATCACGTGACCCATGGGGATGCTTCAATGGTCTTAAGTGTGAATAATGGTCATAAGTCACTTTATAAATGCCTTTGTAACGTTGAAGGGTCACTAAATGAACTGTTGTTAAGTCGAGGACTACCTGTATATATTTATACATACAGGTAGTCCTTGACTTATGACAATTGGGAGCAGAATTTCCATTGCTAAGCAAGATGGTTGTTAACTGAATCACACCCAATTTTATAACTCTTTTTGCCACGGCTGTTAAGCGAACCACTGCAGTTATATGAATCATGTGGTCGTTAAATGTATCCAGCTTCCCCTATTGACTTTGCTTGTGGGAAACTGGCTGGGAAGGTTGCAAATGGCGATCACATGACCCTGGGATGCTGTAGCCTTTGTAAATACCTGCCTGTTGCCAAGTGTCTGAATTTTGAACACATGACTTTGGGGAATACTGCAACAGTTGTGAGTGCCAGGACCTGTCATAAGTCACTTTTGTCACTAACTTCCAGCAATTACTAAATGAATGGTTGTAAGTTGAGGATTACCTGCACACACACACAGATACACACAGGCAAGAGCACGCAAACACCAAAAGAGGTGGTTGCATGGTATGGTGAAAAAAAGAGTCAAGCTGCACCCCATACATTAAAAACAATGGAGCTTCAATTACATTGTTTCAGTCAATTATGTTGACTTAGAACAGTGATGGCGAACCTTTTAGAGACCGAGTGCCCAAAAACTGGCCCGCCCCCCCCCCGGCCCGCCCCCTGCTCCACCCCCCGCTCCATCCACCCGCAGGGCCACTCACCCCAGATCGCCCAGACAGCCTTGCAGCGCCATGGCGGCCACGCCCTCCACCCACACCCCGCAGCATCATCTGCACGTCATGGGGCGCGAGGGCGGAGTCTTGCCCCTGCTGCCCAGCTGCCATTTGTTTGGCTGCGCTGCTCCACGTGGGTCACACTTGGGGGAGCCTCTCCGGGCAGGCTGCTGGTGAGGGGGTTGCGGAGGGAGGCGGGGCTGGGGCAACAGCTCGTGTGCTCACAGAGAGGGCTCCAAGTGCCACCAGAGGTTCGCCGCCACTGACTTAGAACATAAAAGTTAGAATAATAAGGTTGGAAGGGGGACCTTGGAGGTCTTCTTGTCCAACGCCCTCCCCATGGCAAGAAATCCATTCCGGACTAACCTTGGGCTTGATAGGATGGATATAAATGGTCATAGAAAGAATAACAGGATACCAGAACAGAAAAACCGAGTTGGAAGGGACCCTAAAGGTCCTCCAGTCCAACCCTTGCTCCAGCAGAAAAGCCTATTCCAGGGGTGTCAAACTGGCGGCCCATGGGCCGGATGCGTCACACATGGGCCACGCTCACCGCGGCTCCGCAAAGGCAAAAAACGTCATGATACGTCACGTGACCAGATCGAGTTTGACACCCGTGCCTTATACCATTTCAGAGAAATGACTGTCCAAACTCTTCTGAAAAACTTTCAGTGATGGAGCAGCCACAACCTTTGCAGGTAAGCCGTTGTAGGTTCTGTGTCCTATATTGCAAATAGATATAATTTACAGCATAAAATGTAAAATATACTTCTTCGTCCACACTCTTCAGAAACTTCTCTGTGTGTGTGCGTGCGCGTGCGTGCACATGTGTGTGTGTGAGGGGGGGGGAGGGATTAGTAGTCAAACCAGGGTACACAAAGGGAAGTGGGTGAAATCTATTTTAAAAGATTCTCTTTGCTGAAAGATGCCTGGGAAATTATCTTATTTCTTCTCTCTCTCAACAGCCTTTCCTTTCCTTCTCAGCCTTTTGTAGCTTCTGCTCAGATCAAGGGCTGTGTAAAATAAGGGCAAAGAGCAAAACCCCAGAAGTTTGCTTTCCTCTTTTGGAAGCAGAGGGCTGTGACTCAAGGGCGTATCTAATTAATCTCAACCTCTGAACCTTGAAAGCATCAAGACCTGCTAATCAGTCCATCACGGCTGTATATCCAAAGTGGAACAGGCCATTACATCCTCACACAAAATAATGAAGTGAGTCTTCCTGCGCTAATTCTCTGGGTGGCAATTAAAATACTTGGCAGATGAGGTTTTTTTAACCTGTTCGGGGCTATGCGGATGTAAGACTTTCCGAACAATTGGGATATCCTTTCCTCCATTATTAAGAGAACATCTGACTGTCTCTTTGTGTCCAAGCCTTTGGGGGCATCTCTGCTCAGGAAAGGCACTGATGCTTCACTGATGCTTTAACTTTTGGACTCATTGACATTCACGGGTGCCAATGCATCTGAGCTTCCTTGATATCCATCAGTCGCCTGCTTCCAACTATTAAGATTTGATGATGTCTATCAAGTCAGCGTTGACTCTTAGCAACCAGATAGATTTGCTCCAGAGGGACCTGTCTTCCAGAAGGACCATATTTGGAATGTTGCATCCAGTTCTAACTGTCATGATAGAACTCTAGAACTCTGGAAAGAGTACAGAGAAGAGCAACAAAGATGATTAGGGGGCTGGAGGCTAAAACATATAAAGAATGGTTGCAGAAACTGGGAATGTCTAATATAATGAAAAGAAAGACTAGGGGTGATATGACAGCAGTATTCCAATATCTAAGGGGCTGCCACAAAGAAGAGGGGGGGGGTCAACCTATTCTCCGCAGCATCTGAAGGCAGGACAAAAAGCAGTGGATGGAAACCAATCAAGGAGAGAACCAACCTGGAACTAAGGAGAAATTTCAGAACAATTAATCAGTAGAACAACTTGCCTTCAGAAGTTGTACATGCTCCATCATTGGAGCTTTTTAAGAAGAGATTGGACAATTATTTGTCTGAAAGTGTATAGGGTCTCCTGCTTGAGCAGGGGGTTAGACTAGAAGACCTCCAAGGTCCCTTCCACCTCTTTTGTTCTGTTGTTCTGTTGTTCAACCTGGTCCTTCAAGTCTTCCAATAATATACCATCACCACTGTAACTGAGTCCATCCACTTTGCCGGTGGTTGTCCTCTTTTTCAGTTCCCTTCCACCATTGCCAGGATGAGAGTCTTTTCCAAAGAGCTGGATCTTCCCATAATGTGTATGAAGTAGAATAATTTGAGCCTGGCCATTTCTGACTGATGTGAGAACTCGATTTGTTAGATGACTCGTTTCTTGGCTGTTCAGATTATTCTCAGATATCCTCTCCAACGCCAAAGTTCAAAAGCATCGATTCTCTTTGAGTCCTGTTTCTTCAAGTTCTGAATTTTAAGATACTTTTGATTTAAAAAGAAAAAAGAAAAGAAAGAGAAAGAGAAATATGTTTGCTGCGTGACAAAAGGAATCCTTTTTAAAGTAATCCGTTTTCTAAACATGGTAGTGTATTTTTGTACTGTAAATCATCCAGAGTCTCTTGGGATAGGCAGCATATAAATTTGTTTGTTTGTATCCCACCGTTATGATTATGAATAACTCAAGGTAGCGAGCTTACATAATATTCCCTCCTCCTCCTGTTTTCCCCATAACAACCCTGTGAAGTGGGTTGGGTCGGGCTGAGAGGGATTGGCCCAAAGTCACCCAGCCAATGTTCATGGGTAAGGCAGGATTAGAACTCACCTGTTATTGGCCCAAAGTCATCCAGGTGGCTTTCCTGGCTAAGGCGGCACTTGAATTTACAGTCTGCTGCTGCAACTGCAATGATTCGCTTAACAAGCATGGCAAAAGGTCGTAAAATGGTGCGCAATTCACTTAACAACTACCTTGTTAAGTGAATTGGTCCCACCTGTGCCTGTAAGTTGAGGACTACCTACAATTAAGGATACAACTCTCAAGATTCATAAATTCAACACACCATTATCTCTGACTCTGGAAAATGCTACACCAAGGCCTGACCTACCTTAGCTTTTCTGTGATCTGTCAGACCCCTCCAATCTGTTTGCCTACATATTATTGCTTTGCCTGCGTATTCTTTTTCGGGGTCTGCCATTCTGGTGGGAGGGGGAGCATTGGCTTGGAGAATGTATTTGTCTTGCCCTGCTCTGTCCTCTTTGAAATGTCCTCCATGCGTGAGAAAGGAATGTGACCTGCACACATCTGCTTTATCTCCAGACAACGGAGTCTGGAACCATGGGAAACAAAATTGAGAGAGACCTTGAGATGGGTTCTCAAAACTATGGATTGGCTGGATTTCAATCCGATGATTGGACACTGGGGGCAGGAGTCCTAAACGGGCATTGGGATGTAACCTTTAACACACAAATACTTCAGATCATGCTTTGCTCTCCTGCTATCATTAACTCTCAATAAAAGTTCCTTTCAAAACAATGCCTGTTTCAAGAGTTCTGCTTTCTTGGGAGATCTAATCGAGGCAGATCCTTACAAGATCAGCTGGAGCTACCACTTTGCTTTACCCCTCTAGAAAGGTTACCGTTGAATGTACAGTATCTGCTTTTCCATGGTTGACTAGTATTTTGGAGTTGACCATAGCAGATAGCTCTGCTTTTAGAATTTAAGGATGCTTAGCAATTCCAGTCCAGTGCCCTCTGGAATTTCAAGAATACATCCTCAACAAAATTATTAAATAACCACACACTTATTCAGTTGGGTAAAGAGGAAAAAAATGTAGTTTTGAAGTTTTAAGCAAGGTTTGGTAAATAAATAAATACATATCACATGAATTCATAAACTATGTTTTCAAAATCTGAAAATTTAATCTGCTTTCATAAGCTGATATGAACTGGCTCCCTCACACCATTGTTTCTACCCTCTCTACAAATGGTTGGCTGCCCTTTGCTTGAAAACCTCAAGGGATGGAGCCCCCAAAACTCGGGGAGGCATAGCTTAATAACTCTCAAATCAGAAAGTCCTCTTAATTTCAAGTTTAATTTCCCTCTGTAAAGCTTCTACCCATTGGTGCTTGCTTTAGACCAGGATGCTGTGGAAAATATATTCACCCTTTCTTCCCTGTGACATCCCTTCAAGTATTGGAAGACTGCAATCATGTGTCTATGGAGATTTTCAATCCAAGTCACGATTGTCCCAAAGATACTTTTCAAAAGGCAACTGGTCTTTATTAGGTTTTTTTTTTTTTTTAATTTCCTTGAAAACATTTTGCTTCTCATCCAAGAAGCTTCTCCAGTTCTGGCTTTTCCAATCTCTCCTCAACCTTCTTTACTTTATGTTAAACATACCCAATTCTTTCAACTACAGCCAGGGGTGGGCAACCTTGGCTCTTTTATGATTTGTGGACTTCAACTCCCAGAATTCCTCAGCCAGCCATGCTGGCTCAGGAATTCTGGGAGTTGAAATCCATGAGTCATAAAAGAGCCAAGATTGCCTACCCCTGAATTAGACAATTTACCTCCAAGCTTCTCATCATCCTGGCTGATCTGGTCTGCACTTTTTGCAGTATCTCAGCAAACTTCCAATATTGTGGTGACCAAATGGGATATTGTATTCCAAGTACAATCTGACTAGTGCAGCATGTAGATCATGGTCATACAAAGCCACTTCCTTGCTTGGTTTTGGAGATCCAAGTTCTCCTTTCTCACTTCTAGTTTTTTTCCTATCTATCAGCCCATAGAGAACTAAGCAGAGTGCTATTACGATGGTCCAGGCTTCATGGATCTTTAAGATCTCATGCTATAGGATGTTGGCAAATTAAATGTTGGCTCCTGCTATAGGATGTTGGCAAATTAAATGTTGATTGTGGGGTCCTTGGTACTCTCTGAGCTTGGTTATTTTCTTGCAGACATTTCATTACTTACTTACTTACTTACTTATTTACTTACTTACTTACTTATGATGATGATGATGATGATGATGATGATGATGATGATGATAATAATAATAATAGTAATAATGGTAATAATAGTAATAATAATAATAAAGTTAGAAAGGACTTTGGAGGTCATCGAGTCCAACCCCCTGCTCAGGCAGGAAACCCTAAACCATTTCGGACAAAAGGCTGTCCAGTCTCTTCTTAAAAACTTTCAGTGTTGGAGCATTCACAGCTTCTGGAGGCAGGTTGTTCCACTGGTTAATTGTTCTAATTGTCAGGAAGTTTCTCCTTAGTTCTAGGTTGCTTCTCTCCTTGATTGGTTTCCATCCGTTACTTCTTGTCCTTCCTTCAGGTACTTTGCAGTGTAGCTTGACTCCCTATTCTTTGTGGCAGCCCCTGAGATATTGGAACACTGCTATCATGTCCCCCCTCGTCCTTCTCTTCGTTAAACTAGACATACCCAATTCCAGCAACTGTTCCTTATGTTCCAAGTGTGGCCTTACCAAGGCATTGTAAAGTGGTATTAATACTTCACGTGATCTTGATTCTATCCCTCTATTAATGCAGCCTAGCACTGTGTTGGCCTTTTTGGCAGCTGCAGCACACTGCTGGCTCATATTTAAGTGATTGTCCACTAGGACTCCGAGATCCCTCTCACAGTTAGTACTATTGAACAAGGTACCCCCTATACTATACCTGTACATTTGGTTTTTCTTGCCTAAATGTAGAACCTTACTTTTTTCACCATTGAATTTCATTTTGTTAGACAGCACCCAGTATTCAAGTCTGTCCAGATCCTCCTGTATCCTAAGCCTGTCTTCTGGAGTGTTGGCTATTCCTGCCAGCTTGGTGTCGTCTGCAAATTTGATGAGTTCCTCATCCAATATTACCTAGGTAATATTACCTAGTTGGGTAATAAAACATCTGCAAGAAAAAAACAAGCTTAGAGAGCACCAAAGATCCCACAGTTCAACCCCAAGCTACAAATATTCCCTTCTAATGGTTAAATGTTGATTCCTGAGGTTTTCAGAACAAAACTAACAGCACAGAATGAACAAGTTTTCAACAGGTCTCATAGTGCTGCATTTGTCAAGTTGCCCAAACCAAGAAAGATACATTGAGATCTTCTGAGCAGTTTCCTTTATTGTTCTTCAGTTCTGGACAGAAACCTTGCCAAATTAAAGCAATCTACTTGCACCACAAAATATATACTTTAGGAACTATTCCGGAGGAGTTGTCTTCACCCTTTTTCTCCCACACAAACTGTCTAAATTGTGGTGTCTCTTGCTCCTCTGGAATGCATCCCTCCCTCCTGGGCCTTCTGACAACATTCCATCACAGGATTGAACGAATGAAACTTGTAACAATTCCTCTAATATGCAGGGGTCTCCAATATTTAAGACTTGTGAACTTCAGTTCCCAGAATTGGGAATTCCCCATGCTGGCTGGGGAATTCTGGGTGCTGAAATCCACAAGTTTTAAAAATAGCCAAGTTTGGGAGACTCCTGCTCTAATGAGAATCCAAATGGCCACATGCTTAACTGAATCAAGCCAAGACCTCATAGCTGCATCTGCAAATCCTGCTGGCCTTGCTCAGATTCCTTCAGCTTTTCTGAACTTATCCAGTTCAGTAAGTGACGACTTCAGTACAGGGTAGAGACCCAGAAAAAGTAGGTTAATTCCGAGGGACTAAATTAAAAACTCAGTAAAACATCAGCTATGGTTGACACAAACATATTTAAGCTGAATTAACTTAGCAACTGTTCTTTAGTAAAGAGTAATTAACTGTTCTGCGTTCTCACAATACATTGTTGGCAAGTGAGAACTCAGAGTTTGGAATTGTGGCCTCTGGTCAGCTGAACAACAACAACAACAAAAAACATCAATCGTGGGATTAGTGTTTGTCAACCTTGCAACTTGAAGACATGTGGACTTCAACTCCCAGAATCCCCCAGCCAGCGGAGACAATGTCAGAATTTAGAAACTGGGTTGTAAGTACCTTGGGGGAGGGAGTCAATCAGAACTTCAAATGGTTGTTAAATGATTGGTCATAAGTCAAGAATTACCTTGACACTTATCTAGAACACTGCTGTCCCATGCTGAAACAAGTAAATATTCTGTATTTTCCACCCCTCCGCAAAGTAACACTATTTTATTTTTATTTTCAGTTGCTCCTGCTTTCCATATGCTGGATGGCAGGTGCAATTCAGCTAGTCACTATTTCTAGCGGTGCCTTTAAGAGAATGATGTATATGTAAGGAAATGAATGATTCAGAAGGTGTTAAAAGATTTATAGGTATAAGCATGTTATATAATGAACTGTATTTATTATTGATGGAAGAGCATTGTAAGGCCATATAGATCAGGCTGGGTTTTCCTTTATTCTGCAATTACCTTCCATCTGCCCCTCCCCCAATAAGGCTTCACAGTCTATCCATCCTTCTTAGATTTCTGAAGAATAACACTTCAGTAGTATTTGTAAGCATTTTGAGTTATCCATCCTTTATATTTGCATGCAGATAAAATAGGAATGGAGAACCTACGAATGTGGCTGACTTACACTGGATAACAACCTTACCTATCTAGGTAGATCAACTGTGAGGAATTAAGAAGAGATTTTTTGAGTTTGCATTTGGATGCAACCTTATTATATTATGCTATATATTAGAATTAATAAATGTACCATTTATGTAGGTATAATTTGAAGTTCACAATGTTCTTAATGTTTGTGATGCAGTTTCCCACCCTTTTGAAACAGAAAAGCCTAGAAAAATTTATATATTGAAATGCTCCCAAAACGATATTTGAAAATAATCATTTTGCAAAACAAATGTGCACGCTGGTCAAAATTACAAAGAAAAAGTTTTGTTTGGCCAGAGGTATAGCCAAATAATTCAGTGCAAAATATATATTTTTATCAAATACTTATATAAGTGAAACTGAGCTTGACCTGTTCACAAAGCTGAGAAAACCTAGTCTGATATATTCACAAAAACATGCCACCGACGTTGTCTAATGATTCATCCATCTCTGATGAAGGATGCTGGTAGTTGCAATTCAACAATATCAGAGTGCATCTTCCTTCATGTCGGAAACAACAATTAAGATCAAGATGTAGAACAGGGCCAGTTGCCAAGCACCTGAAGTTTGATCAGCTAATCATGGGAATGCAGCAACAGTTGTAAGTGTGAAAACCAGCCATACTGTAAGTCACTTTTTTCAGTGCTGTGATAACTTTGAACAGTCATTAAACATGGTTGTAAGTCGAGGACTACCTGTAGTGGGCGGGGCAAGAGGCTCAGGAGACCCTCCCTAATTTCTGGGGCTGTAAAGAGTTGGGGGGGAGAGAGGATTGTGTTTTTTATGATGTAGCTTTACAATAAAGTAGAATTAGCTCATCTGATTGTGATCCCTAGACTCTAGAAATACAGAGAAGAGCAACAAAGATGATTAGGGGACTTGAGGCTAAAACATATAAGGAATGGTTGCTAGAATTGGGTATGTCTAGTTTAATGAAGAGAAGGACGAGGGGGGACATGATAGCAGTGTTCCAATATCTAGGGGCTGCCCCAAAGAAGAGGGAGTCAAGCTATTCTCCAAAGCACCTGAGGGCAGGACAAGAAGCAACGGATGGAAAGTGATCAAGGAGAGAAGCAACCTAGAACTAAGGAGAAACTTCCTGACAATTAGAACAATTAATCAGTGGAACAACCTTCCTCCAGAAGCGGTGAATGCTCCAACACTAGAAGTTTTTAAAAAGGGACTGGACAGCCTGAGCAGGGGGTTGAACCAGATGACTTCCAAGTTCCCTTCCAACTTTATATTATTATTATTGATCATCGCACAGTCAGCCAGATGTTCAGACTGGATTTGGCATTTTGTCTACCTATCGAGTCCTTATCCAGGACCTGGGATAGGCAGATGTGGATGTTTGATGGTATTACAGATATCGTCGCAGGATGGAAGCAGTTCCTAATAAGGCCGCCTTTTGCAATTGACTAACGGCGAATTTGTCAATGCCAATGGTGTTCAAGTGGTGCTCCAGTTGTTTTGGGATTGTACCTAAGGAGCCTATTACTATTGGTACTACCCTTGCTTGCTTTTGCCACAGTCTTTCTATTTCTATTTGTAGGTCTTTGTATTTTGTTATCTTCTCCAGTTCTTTCTCTTCTATTCTGCTATCTCCAGGCACTGCCACGTCCACTATCCAGACTTTTTTTGTCTTTCTAATCGACAATTGTTAAGTCTGGGGTGTTATGTTGCAGGTGCTTGTCTGTTTGAATTCTGAAGTCCCAGAGCAGTTTAATTTTATCATTTTCTATGACTTTCTCTATTTTATGATCCCACCAGTTTTTGCTTACAGGCAAATGATATTTTTGCAGATCTTCCAATGCACCATTGTTGCTACTTTGTCATGCCGCTGCTTGTAATCAGTCTGTGCAATCTTCTTGCAACAGCTTACCAAGTGGTCCACTGTTTCTTCAGCTTCTTTGCATAGGCGGCACTTACTGTCTGTTGCTGTCTTCTCAATTTTGACTTTGTATGCATTTGTCCTTAAGGCTTGGTCTTGTGCAGCCAGAATTAGTCCCTCGTCTCTTTCTTCAATTTTCCTGCTCTTAGCCATTGCCAGGTTTTATTATTATCTGCTTTCCCAGCTATTTTTTTAATGTATTGGCCATGTAGTGCTTTGTCTTCCCATGCCTCTATTCTGTTCTTCATTTGGTCTTTCTTGTAGGCCAGTTTGGTCTCTCCAGTAGTTAGTAAGCCTTCCTGATATACTAATTTCAGTGCATCTTCATCATTGTTCTTCAGATATTCTTCCAAAGCCATTTTTTCTTCTTCAACCATCTGATGTACTTGTAGCATTCCACGCCCACCTATTTGCCTTGGTAGATAAAGTCTATCAAAGTCACTGCGTGGATGAAGGGCATGATTCATTGTCATTATTTTTCTGGTCTGCCTATCCATTGCTTTTAGTTCTGCTTGAGTCCAGTCCACTATTCCAGCTGTGTACCTAATGACTGGGATTGCCCAGGTGTTGATTGCCTTTATGGTATTTCCTCCATTGAGTTTGGACTTTAAGATCTTCGTCCCTCTCTTGATGTATTCACCTCTAATCTATTTCTTGACTTCAGTGTGCTTGATATTGTCAGCTTGAAGGATACCCAAGTATTTGTAGTACTCTTCCTCATCCAGACTCTTAATGTTATTTTCGTGGGGCATCTTGATTCCTTCAGTTTTCACTATTTTTCCTTGTTTGATAGTAAGTGTGGCACATTTGTCCAAGCCAAACTCCATTACAATATCTTGGCTATATATACGGACAGTGTTGAGCAGCGATTCTATTTCAGATGATGTTTTTCCATACAGCTTCAGATCATCCATGTAAAGGAGATGGGATAGTCTGGTAGATGTTTTTGATGTTTGATAGCCATGTCCTGAGTTATTCAGTATTGTTGACAGAGGAAACAGTGCAATAACAAATAGTAATGGTGGTAATGAATCTCCTTGAAATATTCCTCTCTTGATATTAACCTCTCCCAGCTTCTCACCATTGATTTGCAACTGTGTCTTCCATTGTGCCATCGATCTTTGCACAAATTTTCTGATGTTTCTACTGACTCCTGTTATTTCTAGGCACTTGATTATCCAATCATGTGGCAGAGAGTCAAATGCCTTTTTGTAGTCAATCCATGCAACATTCAGGTTGGTCTTCCTTCTCTTGCAGTTTTCCAAGATCATTTTGTCTATTAGGAGTTGATCTTTTGTTCCTCTGCTATTGGGGCGGTGTCCTTTCTGCTCAGGTGGAAAGAGATTGTTTTCAACTAGATGCTGTTGTACTGCATCAGCTACCACAACAGTTAGTAATTTGAAAGTTGTTGGTAAGCAGGTAATTGGCCTGTAGTTGCCTGGTGTTGCCCCTTTTGCTGGATTTTTCATTATTAGGTAGGTTTTCCCAGTTGTTAGCACTTTTCAATTTCTCCTCCTTGTAATATATTGTTGAACTGCTTGGCAATGAGTGGGTGTATAACAGTTAGATGTTTCAACCAAAACCCATGCAGTTCATCTTCACCTGGTGCTGACCAATTTTTGATTTTCCTTGCTCTTTTTTCTACCATTTTTGTTGTTATTACTAGTTCTTTCATTTCAACTTCTGTTTTATTTGCATCCACCTCTTTTAACCAAGCCGCATCCTTGTTGTATTTCTTTGGGTTATCCCATATCTGCTTCCAGAACTGCACTGTTTCTTCCTTGTCAGGTACTGACTGATTCCTTGCAGTTTCTCCATTGATGGATTGGTAGAAACGTTTCTGATTGGATTGAAATTGGAGGTTCTGCCTATAGTTTGCAATTCGAGCTTCATATCTACTGATTTTCCTGGCTATAGCTGTTATTTGTTGCTTTATTATTTCCAGTGCTTCCTTGATCTTCCTTGTTTCTAAGTGGTATTTCTTGATTAGGTATTCTTTGGTCTTCTTGTTCTTCTTTCATCTGTTCTAGCTTGCTTGCATGTGATCTTAACTTGCTGATCTTATTTTCTAGTCTAACCTTCCATTTTTCTGGTGCACTGTTTCTTTGTTTTTCTTCTTTGTTGATTTTGCATCCCAGGTATTCTGTTATTATAATAATAATAATATTTATTATTATTATAATAAATTATTATTATAATAATTATAATTATTATTAGTTATTATTATTATAATAATATATTATTATTATTATTATTATTATTATTATTATTATTATTATTATTATTTTCTGGTTTACCCCATTAGCCCCACAGGAAGAGTCTGCTACCAACCTTTTTGAGAAACACATTTTATGACAAAGCATAAGCTTTGGGAAAACGCTACCAGATTCCTGATTTATTGCATGCCAGACTGGTTCTAGACATTTTATGATGGAACTTTCCAATCCGGTTTAGAGAGAAAGAACTCCGAGAAGGGAAAAAATGATTTGGAAGGAGCCCAGTTAATTTTTATCTTTTTATTTGCTAGGTTTATATCCTGCCTTTTCCCATTCAGCTTTTAATTGCATTTGTATTTGAAGCCGGAACCCTCCGGTCCTAATCCAGCACCTACCTTAGTCTTTCCCAACCTGGGTGATTTCTAGACGTAAGAGATTTGAATTCCCAGAATTCCCCAACCAACATGGGCAATGCTGAGAATTCTGGGAGTTGAGGCACTCAACTCTGGAGGCAGCAAACAGCAGACATATCAAGATTTAAGTAGGCAAAAGAATGTTTATAATTACTTAGACAAATACAACGTTATAGAGAAAAATGTTGTTATAGGAGTATAAAATAAGAATTAAGAAGCTTACAAGAAGCTTCTTGGATAAGAAGCGAAACATCTTCAAAGAGAAACAAGAAAGTCCAATTGCCTCATGAAAAAAGCATCTCTGGGACATTCAAGTCAACTGTACAAAGTCAATGGACAGAGACCTTTAAAACTATTCAGAAAATTTGGCTCAAGAACATCAGCTACCCACTGCTTGAAGCACAAAGGAGTTTGGACTGGTGTGTAATCAGGTTCACAGCAAATCACAGGAAAATTGTTTTAAAAGCTATTACTTATTAACATCCAGATGGCAGATGTGACCCCCACTCACACATGTGTTTCAAATATTTATGCGGGGAAATATGGTACTTATTTTTTTTCAGGATGTTTAACAGGAAAAAAAAAGCACAAGGTCAAGAACTGTAGGCTTTGTTCAAACTTAATTAATTGCCCAACATTAACATAAAAGAGTCTTACACAGCTTGAAAAAGTGTAAAGAGGCAAGATTGAGATGGATTAAGCAGCCAAAGGGTGTTCACACTCCACTTCATCACCATTATTATTATTATTATTATTATTATTATTATTATTATTATTATTATTATTATAGATCATCGCATAGTCAGCCAGATGTTCAGACTGGATTTGGCATTTTGTCTACCTATCGAGTCCTTATCCAGGACCTGGGATAGGCAGATGTGGATGTTTGATGGTATTACAGATATCGTCGCAAGATGGAAGCAGTTCCTAATAAGGCCGCCTTTTGCAATTGACTAATAGCGAATTTGTCAATGCCAATGGTGTTCAAGTGGTGCTCCAGTTGTTTTGGGATTGCACCCAAGGAGCCTATCACTATTGGTACTACCCTTGCTTGCTTTTGCCACAGTCTTTCTATTTATATTTGTAGGTCTTTGTATTTTGTTATCTTCTCCAGTTCTTTCTCGTCTATTCTGCTGTCTCCAGACACTGCCACGTCCATTATCCAGACTTTTTTGTCTTTCTTATCGACAATTGTTAAGTCTGGGGTGTTAAGTTGCAGGTGTTGTTGTTGTTGTTGTTGTTGTTGTTGTTGTTGTTGTTGTTATTATTATTATTATTATTATTATTATTATTATTATTATTATAGTTGATCGCACAGTCAGCCAAATATTTAGACTGGATTTGGCATATTTATCCAAGTATCAAGTCCTTTCCAAGGACCTGGGGTAGGTAGATGTTGTTGTTTGATGGAGTTAAAGATATTGTGACAGGATGTAAACTATAGGTAATCCTGTAATAACCACAGTTCATGTAATAGTAGTAGTAATAGTAGTAGTAGTAGTAGTAGTAGTAATAATAAAGTTGGAAGGGACCTTGGAGGTCATCTAGTCCAACCCCCTGCTCAGGCAGGAAGCCCTACACCATTTCGGACAAATGGCTATCCAGTCTCTTCTTAAAAACTTCCAGTGTTGATGCATTCACCGCTTCTGGAGGCAAGTTGCTCCACTGATTAATTGTTCTAACTGTCAGGAAGTTTCTCCTTAGTTCTAGGATGCTTCTCTCTTTGGTTACCGTAGTTTCCATCTGTTGCTTCTTGTCCTGCCTTCAGGTGCTTTGGTGAATAGCTTGACTCCTTCTTTGTGGCAGCCCCTGAGATTGTTTGAAGTTACAACGGCATTGAAAAAAGTGACTTATGACTGTTTTTCACACTTATGATCTGTGCAGCACCCCCAAGCTCACATGATCAGACTTCAGATGCTTAACCACGGAGTCTTATTTATGACGGCTGCAATGTCCCGGAGTCACGTGATCCCCTTTTGCGACCTTTTGACAAAGAAAGTCAATGGGGAAGCCAGGTTCTTTTACCAACCTTGTTACTCACTTAACAACTGCAATGATTCATTTAACAACTGTGGGAAGAAAGATCGTAAAATGGGACAAAATTCACTTAACAACAGTCTCACTTAGCAACATAAATTGTAGGCTCAATTATGGTCGT
This sequence comes from Crotalus tigris, assembly GCF_016545835.1. NCBI lineage: Eukaryota > Metazoa > Chordata > Lepidosauria > Squamata > Viperidae > Crotalus > Crotalus tigris. Next base: position 6,180,631 of record NW_024096468.1, on the reverse strand, counting down.
AGAATCAAGGAGTACCCATATTCCAAATAAAGCTGCCTTTGGTAATTGACTAATGGTGATTTTGTCAATGGCAGTAGTGTTCAACTGGCTCTTCGGTTGTTTTGGGGGTGCACCCAAGGAGCCTATGGCTATGGGTTCCACCTTTGTTTTCTTTTGCCACAGTCGTTTTATTTCTATTTGTGGGTCTTTGCATTTTGTGATTTTTCTCCAGTTCTTTCTCTTCTCTTCTGCTGTCTTCAAGTACTGCCAAGTGCACTATCCAACTTTTTTTTTTTAATCAACAATTGTTATGTCTGGGGTATTATGTGTCAGGTGTTTGACTGCTTGAATTCTGTATTATTCATTAAATTTATACGTTGTCTGACTCCCATGGCACTCACCGAGGCCTCTGGAGGGGGACAGGGTAAAACAGGTCAAGATGGCAGGCGTGATCATGCAGTGGTGGCCATCCCTTCACTTTTTTGTCCTCTTTGTAGACATCACTGCTCAAGGAGTAAATTACTTGAGAGCAAAAGATAAAGTTTATTCTTTTGAAGAGGCAAGTGGAGAGTCAAGTCAGGTTTTGAAAGGCCTTTAATAGGTTCTTTGCTAGAACAATCAATCAGTGGCTCACCTTCAGAAGTTGTGGGTGCTCCATCATTGGAGGCTGTCAAAAAGAGATTGGACAGCCATTTGTCTGAAATGGTGTAAGGCCTCCTGCCTGGGCAGGGGGTTGGACTAGGAGACCTCCAAGATCCCTTCCAACTCTGTTATTCTGTTATTCTGTTTCAAATGGTGATTAAATGAATCATGCCTGTATTCTCCCCACAGAGAGAGAGAGACAGAGACAGAGAGAAACAGAGACAGAGAGACAGACAGAGAGAGAGAAACAGAGAGAAACAGAGAGACAGAGACAGACGGAGAGAAACAGAGAGACAGAGAGAGAGAGGGAGACACACACAGAGAGAGAGAGAGACAGAGAGAGAGAGGGAGACAGACAGAGACACACAGAGAGAGAGAAACAGAGAGACACAGAGAGAGAGACAGAGAGAGAAACAGAGAGAGACAGAGACACAGAGACAGAGAGAAACAGAGACAGAGAGACAGCGAGAGAGAGAAACAGAGAGAAACAGAGAGACAGAGACAGACGGAGAGAAACAGAGAGACAGAGAGAGAGAGGGAGACACACACAGAGAGAGAGAGAGACAGAGAGAGAGAGGGAGACAGACAGAGACACACAGAGAGAGAGAAACAGAGAGAGAGAGAGAGAGAGACAGAGACAGAGACAGAGAGACAGACAAATAGAGGGAGAGGGAGAGAGAGAGGGAGAGATTCAACATCACCAAAAGGTCCGATGTCTCTCTCACTGTTAAAGCTGGGGAGCACCATCCAGCCACACCATAGAAGGACTCCAGGATCTGCTGATCTGATCAAAAGAGAAAGGGATTCCAATTTGCCTGGAGGAGGAGATCGAACAGGATTGAAAACATTGGAGTCACAACAGATGGGGAAAGCCAGATTCACTTAATGACCACAGGATTCACTTAACAAGCGCAACAATTCGCTTAACAACTGTGGCAATAAAAAGGTGGCAAAATCAGACCTGATTCATCTAACAACTGCCTTGCTGAGCAATGGAACTTCTGGTTCTAGTTATGGTTGTATAGGTAGTCCTCGGCGTACAACCCCCACAACTGAGTCCCAAAATTTCTGTTGTTAAGTGAGACATTTGTCAAGTGAGTTTTGCCCCATTTTATGACCTTTCTTGCTGCATTTGTTAAGTGAATCACTGCAGTTGATAAGTTGGTAACCAGGGTTGTTTGCTGAATCTGGCTTCCCCATTGACTTTGCTTGTCAGAAGGTTGCAAAAGAGAATCAGATGACCTTGGGACACAACGGTCATAAGTAATAACCAGTTGCCAAGCATCTGAATTTTGAGCACATGACCATGGGAATGCTGCAAAGGTCGTAACTGTGAAAAATGGTCATAAGTCTCTTTTTTCAGTGCTGCTTTAACTTTGAACGGTCACTAAATGAACTGTTGTATGTTGAGGACTACATGTACTGCACATCGAGGGCTTATCAGTTACTTGTGGTTTAATCCTTGTTAAGTAAACCCTGATTTGGCACCTTATTTGAGCCCAGCTGCATCCTACTGCCTGCATTAATAATATCCATGCAGGTGTGATGTCTGCTTTCCCATCTATGTGAGCCACTAAACCACGTGGCCAGTTTCATTGTAAGACATTGAAGCTGTGAAGTAGATGAAGGTGCCACCTAGTGGACAGATTGGAATATGATCTCTTTGACTAAGGAGAAAAACAGTGGTCCATGAGTGTTTTCAGAAGTCAATCAATCAGTCAGAATAGAGCTGGAAGGGACCTTGGGGGTCTTCTAGTACAACCCCCTGCTCAAACAGGAGACCCTACCATTTCAGACAGGTGGCTGTCCTGTCTCTTCTTAAAGAGACTTAAGTCAAAGCTCTGTTGTGCCCAAAGAAGTGAAAAAAAAATGCTAGTTTTGGGCTCTTATAGGATTTTATATGTTTTCTAATCTAATCCAAGCTGAGTGTGAATCTTTCTGCCTTTGTTTCTTCAGAACAGCAGACTTCAAGCAAAATCACAATTCCCCCATTATTATTTAAGATGATTTATTCTCAGCCAGTAGTAGCACCTACCCAACCCTATGTGGGTAAAAAAGGAGGATCAAATGGACCTTATTATGGATGGAAGACCACAAGGTAAATCCTAGAAACATAGAGTAGATGGGGAAGTTGAAAACACATTCTGGAAGCAGCCAGTGGCACATCAATGTCTATGCTATTGCCAAGAAAACCTCATGTATTTATTCAAGAAGTTAGTCTCAAGCCCAAAGAACCACAAACAATATGTACAGAATAGAATAGAATAGAATAGAATAGAATAGAATAGAATAGAATAGAATAGAATAGAATAGAATAGAATAGAATAGAATAGAGCTGGAACGGACCTTGGAGGTCTTCTAGTCCAGCCTCCTGTTCAAGCAGGAGAACCTATACCATCTCAAGCAAGTGACTGTCTAGCCTCTTCTTAAAAACCTCCAGTGATGGATCGCCCACGATTTCTGACTATTCTAATGAAAAGAAGAAATAGGGGAGACATGATAGCAGTATTCCAGTATCTGAGGGGCTGCCACAAGGAAGAGGAGGTCACGTTATTTACCAAAGCACCAGAGGGCAGGACGAGAAACAATGGTTGGAAACTGATCAAAGAGAGAAGCAACCTGGAATTAAGGAGAAACTTTCTGACAGTGAAGACAATCAACCAGTGGAACAGCTTGCCCCCAGAAATCATGGGCGCTCCATCACTGGAAATTTTAAAGAAGAGACTGGGATGGTGTATAGGTTCTTCTGCTTGAGCAGGGGGCTGGACTAGAAGACCTTCAAGATCCCTTCCAGGTCTATTCTATTCTATTCTATTCTATTCTATTCTATAGTGCAGTGATGGCGAACCTTTTAGAGACCAAGTGCCCAAACACTGCCCCCGCCCCCCCAGCCAGCCCCTGCTCTGTCCCCACCACGTCCACCTGCAGGACCACTCACTGACTCCATGACCTGCCACAGATTGCCCAGGTGGCCCAACAGCGCCATGGTGGCCACACCCTCCGCGTGTGATGGGGCATGAGGGCAGAGTCTTGTCCCCGCTGCCCGGCTGCCATGTCATTGGCTATGCTGCTCTGTGCGGGCCACGCTTGGGGGTGACTTCCTCTAGGGGGGCTTCTAGTGAGGAGGAGGCTGCGGGAGGAGGCGGGGCTGGGGCAATGGCACACGTGCCCACAGAGAGGGCTCTGAGTGCTGCCTCTGGCACATGCGCCATAGGTTCGCTACCACTGCTATAGTGCTAGGTTGGCAGGATCTGAGGTGAAGATGGGAACTTACCCTGCCATGCAGCACTCGGGTCTCAAACCTGGGCTGTTGGCTTGTCCAGCTGAGAAGCCCAGTGTCTTAACTGCTGAGCCACCACACCGCCCTCCAGTCAGAGGGAATGCATATTATTCCTGGACACGACCTGGATTTCCTTCCCTCCCCCCCCCCCCAATGTTTTTCCCAAGCTTTTTTTTGAAGCTACTGTGCCTATTTTGGGATCTACTATTCTATTTTTATGAGTTTCTCATTTTAAAATGATAACAAACATGCTTCCCCTAATAGTTATATCACAACTATATATTCAGCCCTTAGCTGAAAAGTATGCATGGTTAAATCTGATTAACAGATTCTGGTTCATTGTTTATTCTATTGTTCCATTACTTTACTAGTGTTACATTTATAGTTCTTTTCTTTTCTGTTTTAATTGTTCTAAGCTCTCTGGAGTAACCCCAAAGCGAGATTGGTGGCAAATAAATTAAACAAACAAACAAATAAACAATACTTGGATGAGAGATCACTAGAAAAATCCCAAGGTGAATTCCTACTGTGATCAATAGGTGGCAGTGTTGGCATTAAAATCAATATCTTTTTGGCACCCAAAACTTTTCAGCCTTTCTTTTAGCATTTTTACAGAATGCAGAATAGAACATAAAATAACAGAGTGGAAAAGGACCTCGGAGGTCTTCTAGTTCAACCCCCTGCTCAAGCAGGAGGCCCTATACTATTCTGGACAAATGGCTGTCCAATTTCTTTTTGAAAACCTCCAGCAATGGAGCACCCACAACTTCCTTAGGCAAAACCATTCCATCAATTAATTGCTCCCACTGTCGGGAAATTTCTCCTTAATTCTAGGTTGGATCTCTCTTTGATAAGTTTCCACCCATTACTTCTTGTCTTGCCCTCAGGTGCTCTTCTTCTTTGTGACAGCCCCTCAAATATTGGAAGACTGCTATTTTTGTTTTGATTTGTCTTTCTCATTCCACTCCAAACTTTACAGGTTACAACTGTAAAAAATCACGTGAATTGATTCAAGGTCAATGAGAAAAGGGAACTGCACCTATATCCCATATTCCTCAAAATTCAAGGGATAAAGCGGGGGTGTGAGGGACAGAAAACAGAGAAATATCTCAGTAAACTCTAACCACTAGGCCTTGTAGGAAACTTGCATTAGGCTAGCAGGGGTCTTCAAACTAGGCCCTTTTATGACTTGTGGACTTCAACTCCCAGAATTCCTCAGCCAAGCATGCTGGCTGAGAATTCTGGGAGTTGAAGTCCACAAGTCATGAAAGTGCCAAGTTTGAAGAACTCCTGGGCTATAACAATGTTTCACAAGTTGAGAAACTTCCAAAGGTGTGGACTTCAACTCCCAACATTGTCAACCCTGACCAAGCTATTGAGAGACATCTGGGAATCGAAGTCCACACCTTTGTTGGTTTCTCAGGTTTGATCCATAGTGGTGTTTTTCAACCTTGCCAACCTTGGTGAGTGTGTAATTTTCCCCTGGAAAGCATGGTGACTTTCAGATTTGGGGACAAGGATGTTGCCAACAAGAAGCACAGTGTTGCACAAGCATTTTGAAAATGCAACAAGTCAAGTCCAAACCCTGACTGTCTTCTTGAGATTTGGCCTGTAGATAAGGCCCAGTGCATCCTGGTGAATTGATGGATTTAGCCCTGAAAGGGCAGATTTACAGTATCATTCAAGGGGATGCAATTCTTGTTCTATTTTTTTTTCTTTAAAGCCCTACAAAATTTGAGGTCCAGGCTGATTAAAGTACTAACCCCTCCCATGTGAATCAGTCTGTTCTCTGAACACTTCAATAGCCTTTTGAAGCCCAGTTCCTTAACCTCAATATTCTACCTGTGGAACTCTCTGCTCATGAAATTACCGTAACAAACCCATGTAAAAGAAAAACGGCTGCCTGTAGATTTTACTCCACTAGTTGTTGCCAATTATAGTGTGTGTGTGGGTGCTCATCTCTGTTTCAAGGCCACTGAGCCAGCACTATCCGAAGACATTTCCATAGTTATGTCGCCAGCAAGACATCACGGAGCGCTGTTGCATTCCCACCGAAGTGGTACCTATTTATTTATTTGCATTTGTATGCTTTCAAACCAATAGGTTGGCAGGAGTTTGTTGAAGGAAAAGTCTGCATCATGGCTCAGTCCAAGCTGGGAATAAACAACATGACGACTGCTTTAGAAAGAAGGTTGCAGTTTATTGAAGAGGAGAGCCAGACAGAAAGATGGCTCTGGAAGAAAAGAAGAGCGAGCACACTAGGGAGTGGGTTTTTATACCTTCTTGAGCCTTTTGTTTGGAGTTGTTCCTGTGGCATGAACTTTGACCTGAATCTGAGTGTGCCTTTCTGGTATTCTGAGGGTGGTGGGTTAATCCTGTTATGTCCCAAAGGTCATATCCTGCTTCCCTGGGGCTGTGGCTGATGACTCTTAGATTTTTGGTGTGAGGGGTTGTTGATTCTAGGGATCTTTCTTCCTAATCCCAGTTTCCTGACTCCAATCTTTCTGACAAGATTATCACATCTGCATTTCTGCAGACTTGGTTTCTGTTTGGGAAGAGAGACTTGGGGGGGGGGATTCTGCCTTTAAATCCTTTAGGAGAATATATTCTGTCTTTTAAATATTTCCAAAAATATTTCTTTCTTGGGGGGGGGGCTGACTTCCCACAAGCTGGAGCAAGGGACAGGAGCTCACCCTTTTGCATAGAGCTTGGATCTTGAACCTGGGCTGCCAGCTTTCCAATTGACAAGCCCAGTGTCTTAACCATTAAGCCACCACACCACTCCTTCTTTAAAGTGTATTTCTTCTATTTTTCTTTATTAAATTGATGCTGCTTTTATTTGGGTAACACCTTTTTAATGATAGGTTATTATTATTTTTCAAGTCTGCTTTTATGTTTGATGTGGCTGTAAGCAAACTGAGGAAGAAAATGGATGGTAGAGACACATATCTGTGCGTTATATTAATTCCTTTATAAAATTAAACATTCTATGAACGTAGCAATTATAGCAGCCAGAACCGTTCATTGCCTAAAGTTTGATTTACTTATTAAATTTATATGCCGCCCATCTTGCTCTCCAGAGGGACACGGCGCGAATTACAGTGCGATAAAAATAGAACTATAGGAGCAATTATAAATATAGTAGAAACAATTAAAATTACAGGAATTAAATAGAGTTGAACAGATTGCTTCCTCCACCTCAATCCCCAGTTCAAGTCACAAAACTTCACACCCACAAATTGGCCCAGGGATTCTGGTCTATAAAGCTAAAAATCTAAACACTATTTCCACACCTGTGCAGAAAAAAATAACTAACCAACCATCGGCTGCCTTTTACCAATCTTAAATATGCACCATCCTTCCCAAATGATGGGCTCTTTGAGTTTGATGCATTATGGTTTCCAAGAAACGGGGTTATGGCAGGATAAGAGCTTTGCGCTTTTAAGCTGCAGCTGTAATTTTAGGGACCTTCCCGCCATGCCAGGATTTAAACAGTGAGCCCCTTTCTGCTCCCACAATGTCCCTGGGAACCAATCTTGGGTTGACAGAGCTGCTTGATCAAGGATCCGCTTTATGTTCCCCCTGACTGGGAACGAGGGGGGGGCTTTCCATTTGGCAAGGAAGTAATTTACACAGCAAACAAACAGGCTATTGTATGGCTGAAGCCAGCACATCACCATTTTGTTTTTGAGAGAGAGGCTGCCACAAAAAGGAGGGGGTCAAAAGCGCCAGAGGGCAGGACAAGAAACAACAGATGGAACCTAATGAAGGAGAGAAGCAACCTGGAATTAAGGAGAAACTTCCTAACAGTGAGGACAATTAACCAGTTGAACAGCTTGCCATCAGAAGTTGTAGGTGCTCCAACACTGGAGGTTTTTAAGGACAGCTACCTGTCTGAAATGGTATAGGGTCTCCTGCATGAGCAGGGGGTTGGACTAGAAGATCTCCAAGGTCTCTTCTAGCTCCATTATGACTTTGCAGAGAAAATTAAAGTATAATAATGCACAAGCTACACTAAGAAACCAAGCACCAATGTGTGTGTGTGTGTGTGTGTGTGAGGGAGGGGGGGAGGGGGGGAGGGGGAGAGAGATTTTGTCTTGGTTTCCTTTTCCTGACAAATATTCAGTGTTTATTCATCCCCCCCCCCCGAGATTTCCGGGTATCCGCTGCGATACAGCGTACTCAGATCTATGTGATGGGAAGATTGAAAGTTTTTTTTTAATTCAGCCTCATTTCAGAGAGGGGTCCCCTCCATGTGGATATTCCCCTTGTTGTGGGAGAGGGGCTTGAGTGTTGTGTTGAGGTTGAGAGCTATGCTGGAGGCACACCACCAGAAACATACTGTAGATCACATTGTGACCGGCGGTAAGCTGGTCCAGAATCTGATTTTTTATATATAAATAACGATTAGATGGCCGATGTCGCTTTTTGAACATAAGATCTTTTTGACATTTATATTGTATTGCAGGTGTCTTCAAACTTGGCCCTTTTATGACTTGTGGACTTCAACTCTCAGAATTCCTCAGCCAGGCATGCTGGCTGAGGAATTCTGGGAGTTGAAGTCCACAAATCATAAAAGGGCCAAGTTTGAAGGCCCGTTTCATTGGGTTCTACTAATTTAAGTTTTTAAGAAGAGACTGGACAGTCACATGTCCAGAATGGTATTTAAAGGGGGTCTGTGAGGAAGAAAAGGTTGAGAACCACTGGTCTAGATTATGGCCTAAAGAAGTGGAACATCCAATAATGGGATATCAATAGTTTCATGTCTTAAAAATGTTAAACCAACTTCATTGGAACTAAGATGAAAATTGATTCATCAAAAGATTCTATTCCGGGTACCCAAAAGAATGTATTTGAAAAAATGTAATGTCAGATTTTCTTGATTGACAAAAATTTGAGGGTCCTGGCATAATTTGTAAGCAACTGATATCTTTCTAGAATAATGTATTATCGTAAGTAGGCATTTGCTGTCTGTTGCTATCTTCTCAATCCTGCCTTTGTTGCAGAATTTGTGCATTTGTTCTTAAGACTTGGTCTTCTGTGGCCAGAATTAGCCCCTCCTGTCTCTCTCTTCCATTTTCCTGCTCTTAGTCAGCACCAGGCCTTATTGTTGTCTCCTTTGCTTGATATTATGTATTTATCATTATTATTTTTATAGCTAGTTTGAAAAGTGAAAAAAATCCTGGCTGCAAGATCTGTATAACAATGGAACCATCTATCTACAGAGATTGTTTTTAAAAAGATGGCCATGTACAGTTCACGTACGAGGAATGACTGGAGAGAGAACAAAATGGACGAGATTGCCATGCTGCACACCCCTCCCCCATCAGGGATTTTACAGATGTGATGGTCTATGCAGCTTTCATTGGCTGTAACAGATGAGGCTGATGGGACCCACAGTCCAATACAATAATTGTCTATTCCACAGGTAGTCCTCAACTTACGACCACAACTGAGCCCAAAATTTATGTTGTCAAGTAAGACAACTGTTAAATGACTATGGGGATTCTGTCATCCAGGTCATAGTTGTCCCAGAGGTGTTTTTTGGGCAAAACTCACTTTTTCATGAGGCAACAAGACTTTCTTTTTTCTCTTTGAAGACATTTCACTTCTCATCCAAGAAGCTTCTTCAACTCTGCCTGGATGGTGGGGAATATAAAAGAATGCAAATGACCAGCTGTCTGCAAGGAGTATAAATCCTTCCATTCCCCACCATCCAGTCAGAGCTGAAGAAGCTTCTTGGGTGAGAAGCAAAATGTCTTCAAAGAAAAAAACAAGAAAGTCCAGTTGCCTCATGAAAATGCACCTTTCGGACATTGAGTTTTGCCTAATTTTACAACTTTTCTTGCCATAGTTGTTAAGTGAATTGTGACAGTGGTTCAGTTAGTAACCTGGTTGTTAAGCAAATCTGACTTCCCCATTCACTTTGTTTGTCAGAAGGTAACAAAGGGTGATCACATGACCTCGGGGCACTGCAACGGTCATAAATATGAACTAGTTGCCAAGCATCCAAATTTTGATCATGCGACCATGGGGATGCTGCAAGTCACCTGAAAAACGGTCATTAAGTCACTTTTTTTTCCAGTGCCAACGAACTGTTGTAAGTTGAGGATTATCTGTACAGAGATTTCTGGAAAGTCAGGCCACTGAAGTCAATAAATCCCGTTATTTTTATTTTTGCAAACAAGCAGAATTGTTGCCCGTTTCTTTCCTACAGCCTTTGCACCATCTTGGATAAGGAACGAAGCCATGGGGCTTGGATTCACGCCAGAAGCCTGCAATCCTCAACTGGAGACATCCTAGCCAAATTGCGCATGTGGTATGAATGCAGCCGCTAAGCCTTTCCCTGACCTGGGCAAGGGCAGTCGTGTGAAGACAGCCTGATTAATGCTAGCATTACGATCCATTTCTCCAGAGAAGCTTGGCAACAGCCTTTCCCTCGTTTTTCCAGCCAGCCCAACTCACCCAGCAGAGAAGCGACGCTGCAAACTAAGCAGCGGCGCCTCCCTCAGTCGCGATCCACCTTTCCCTTGTTTAATGCACGAACAGCGACTCTCCTCCGACGCATGCGAAACCGCCGCCGCTTTATAGCGCATCTTTGACCCACGTGCTTTCTCCTCCGCCTCTTTCCGCAAAAGAGGGCGCGGCCCCTTTAAGGAGGCAAAGCGCTTCGCTCCCCCACCCGGCCATGACTAGGCAGACCGGCTCAAAGAGGTCTCCGGGTTCGACCAAGCCCCGCCTTCCACCTCCATCAGGCACGTTGGGTGGGGTCTGGGCAAGCCCCGCCTCCTCGCCTTGATTTCCCCCCAGCCCCCGCTATTGTGAAAGGAAGCACGTCTCGTGCAGGCGGCTGGCCCCGCCCCGAGCTGCAAAAAACCCCGCGTGTGCCGTGTGCGTGCGCGCTTCGTCTATCTCGCGCCTCAGACGGTCAAGCCTCGCCGGGTTCGGTGTCCGGCCTCTCAAGGCGCGGGACTACAACTCCCATGCGGCTTTTTAGAGGACGGCGAGTGTGGGGAAGGGCCGGTTAGAGAAAGCAGAAGGCGTGGTGGGCATTTCTGGGGAACTTAAGGAGACACTTCAGGTCGGAAAAATGCTTAAAGGGGAGCGTACCGATCTTGCTTCCCCCCCTTAAATATTGGCTCCCCACTTCTCTCCCCATTGCACAGCACAGCCGACTAAAGGTCGATCTTGGACATCCGTCCCATCGAGCTCATTAAGGCAGGTTCGTGAGAATAAACGAAATCTGACCTTATTGGGATTCCTAAGCACTGCTGGGGTCAAGCTGCCACCCGCGGTTCCCTTTCGTGGACAGTGGAATCCTCTTTAACTCGAGCCAGTCTGGTCTAATGGGTTAAGGCGCCGGGCTAGAGACCGGGAGTTCTAGTCACGTCTGCGGCATAAAAGCCCGGTGACTCTGGGCTACTCGCTCTCAGCCTAGCCCACCTCACAGGGTTGTTGTGGGGAAAAAAAGGGAGGGGCGTTAAATATGTTAGCCGTCTTGAGTTATTTTTAAAAATCATAAAGGCGGGATAAAACAAAAAAACCTCAGTGAGGATCAGTCTATCTTCCTTTCACGCAGCTCTGGGAGCAAATTGACGCTATTAAACCTACAATAGGATTGCAATGTTTTTACCCGCTTCCCTCGGTGCTTCACCTTGAGTTCAGCCCTTTGATGCCCGTTGATCTGGAGCAGAAGCTTATCTAACCCAAACCTTTACGTCTGACCCCGCCGCTTAACTAAATCCACGGGTCTCTGCCCTGCAAGGGATTTGGCACGACCCAAGATCGTCCCCGAGAAAGATTGTCCGAAGAACGCTTGTTCAAGCCTGCGTGAACTTTCCTACGAGTAAGCTTTCCGGAACGCTCGCCAGTAACCCTGCATAGGACGGGGGCAGAAGGTGGTGGTTGGGGGGGGGGGGAACAGCTGCAGCGCCCAGCGCGTGCGCAGGCACTGGCCTGGCTGGAGATTGATGGGTACTGGACTCTGCCGAAAGCCAATCAAGCTGGGAAGATGGGTATTGTAGTCCAGCCGATGGGGACGGGCTCAAGTTGTGAGCAAGCTAACTGCTTGTCGGGAGTCACAGGAAACGTCGCTCCGCAGATCTAGACGGGCGTAGACTTCGTTGAAAAGATACAATAAACACTGGCTGGTGTATTGCATAATATATATATATATATATATATATATATAATAATATATATATTATATATATATATATATATAATATATATATATATATATATTAATATATCTATATATATATATATATAATATATATATATATATATATATAAATAAGCTGGTGTATATATGCATGCATGCAAGGCTGCACGGCTGAGCGGGCTCAACTGTTTTATTTCCGCATGAACAGTGCCCGACTTCCCCCCCCCTCCCCCAATTCGGAGCTGTAGCAGCAGCAGCAAGCAGCGTGGGAAGGAAAATCCTCGCCTTTTGGCACGCAAGCTGAGGAGCAGCTCCCCCTTCCGGGAGGGGGAAGAACCACGTGCTTTCGCCTCCCTCCCCCCCCCCCGCCTTTCCCGTCGCCTTGTTCGCGGCAGGTGGGGACGAGGAGGAACTCCGGCGAAAGCGATCGGCCCCTTTAAAGAGGACGCTGTCGGGGACACGCGGCGCGGAGTGCCCATGTGGAGTTGCTCCATGCCTTGTTGTTCTGCAAGCCGATTGGGCCAGCCTCGGATGACGTCTTTGAGCAGCCTGCAAATGTGCTGCGGAGGGGGGGCACGATCGGCCGCAAAACCCGGAGAAGGGAAGTTGCCGCAGCCGGTGGAGTGAAGAAAAAGGAACGGAGAGAGGAAGCGTGAAAAATAACTTGGTTGTGCAACGAAGTCGGGCCGTGGGCAGGAGGAGGCGGCGGCAAGGAAATCGGGAAAGCAACAGCTCAGAACAGGAATATATTATCAGAACCTTCCACAAGGGTTGGACCACAACTCCCATCAGTCCCGGTCTTCCTGACCTCTGGAGACTATCAGGATTGGAGAATACTATCCTTTGAAGTAATGCTATATAGATGAGAGGGTGCCAACAAATCCTCTTTAGGTATTTTTGACTTCACCTCCCATCAGACCCAGCAGTGGATAGGGATGGTTTTAAACATCTACAGACTATATTCTGTTATCTGCCTAATCAGGAGAATCTCTATTACCCTTAAATCCAGAAATTCTACCTGCACAATTGATCTTTTGTGATCTCTACTTCAATGTTTTGGGGATTATTCATAGGACTGTGCCATGCAGATGATCTGGCACCTAGCAACCATCAATAGGGCTTCCTCCTAAGTAAACATGTTTAGGATCAGAGGCCTTTTTGCTAGTACAGCAGGGGTCCCTAACCTTGGCAACTTTAAGACCTGTGGACTTCAACTCCCAGAATTCCCCAGCCAGCCAACTCTTCTGGGAGTTGAAGTCCACAGGTCTTCAAGTTGCCAAGGTTGGGGACCCCTGTAGTACAGTATATTTCTGCTATTTTAACAGGTGCAGGTGACACCGGGGCCCCCTTCAGAAGATGGCGATGCAGTCAAAAATTAGTTAAAAGCAGTTTTTCTCAATCTTGGCCATTTTAAGACACCTGGGCTTCCAGCTCCACATTCTCAGTTTAGGGGAGACCATTGGAAAGCCCCTTATCTCTTCTTCCTGCCTCCCTTTGGTCTGGGATGTAAGGAAGGGCCTTTGTGCCAGAGAGTGTGTCCAGGCTGAGATGGGAGAAGAAAGCATTTCATCCCGTTTTTTAAAATTCAGGTACCTGCCGTTACATTATTCATGTTCTGTTTCCTTTTTCCACGCACCCTGCAGGGATGTCGGTAGGGATATGTGTGAAAAGAGTGACCTTACAACCATGCAACAGAAGGATGGTTCGATTGCATGGCTGTGGCTGCTGTTGTGGTGTTTCTGACACCTAAACTTTGTTCTCTCTGGCTGAGAGAAAGGAAGACCTTGAATAAGTTGTGTAGCGTTGATGAGATCCTCAGGAGGAGAGAGATGAGAAGTTCAAAGGAGGGAAACCAAGATTCAGCCACTTGTTTATTGGATCCAGGCCCTAAGTAGTTCAAATGGCCAAGGGGTTGACTCATGGTTGCATCCATGCTGTGTGACTATGGAGATTCTCAATCTTCCAGATCATGGTTGTCTGAACGGTGCTTTTTCCAAAAGTTAACTGGACTTTCTTGGTTTTTTTTCTTTGAAAACATTTCATTTCTCATCCAAGAAGCTTCTTCAGATCTGATGAGAAGCGAAACGTTTTCAAAGAAAAAAAAACCCAAAAAGTCCACCTGCCTTTTGGGAAAAGCATCTTTGGGACATCCATGCTGTAGCATTGACATTTGTGACAAAAGGGGGTGGTATCCTTAACCTCGAAAGAGACAATGGTGCAGTTCCTCAAGAGACCATCCTTGGACCCAACGGTCTTCAATAACCATCAACCAGTCTGCAATCTTCCCTTTCTAGAAAAGTTACTGAAATGATGGTTCATCAGCAACTGATGAGAACTCTGATATATTAGGGTTTAGGGGTAACTCTCCTTCCCCCCCCAAATCATCTGAGGAGAGATGCCTTTGTGGGCCTTTGGAATTCCAACAATCTAAATATCACGTGGTGAGCACAGCTCAAAACATTGTGGGCTGTCCCCTGATACCACTAGATGACATCGCTAGGGCCCGCTGCCTTAGAAGAGTGAGGAAGATCCTCAGGGACCACTCACACCCTGGTCAGCACTTCTTTACTCTCCTACCATCAGGTAGGAGATATAGAAGCATAGCCAGACGCACCAACAGGCTGAAGAACAGTTTCTACCCCTGGGCTGTCAGACTCCTGTATGGAAACTAACTCCATGTATGATAGACTTGCGGGGCAGCGTGTTGTGCAATAAGTTCATATGGTGCAATAAGATTGTTTGTTGTCACTGTGAGTTGTGTTGGGGGGAGTGCACGAAGGGAGGCTCAGCCAATCTCATTGTACACATGTTGTACTTTGACAATAAAGGTTTTTTTGATTTGATTTGATTTGATTTGATGAGGCAGGCTGTTCCACAGGAAGAGGCTTCAGATAGGGAGCTGAACAGTGGTGTTCCTGCAGATTCCATGGGTGATGGGATCCTCAGAAAGCCCTCTGTCCCAGATCTTGTAAAATTTGGGGAGATCCATCATGGAGGATATCTTGGGTAGTCTTCTAGCTTTGGAGAACTTTAAAAGTGATAACAAGGACCTTGAATTGCATCCAAGAACTACCTGGACAACTTCCTTAATATGGTATCATATGGACTATCTTAATAGACTGCATTATGATGCATGCTGAACCACTGAAGCTTTCAAACAGTCTTCAAGGGCAGCCTATGTAGAACAAATTCTACCCGCCCAATAATGAGCTGACAATGGTGTGACTAATTGCACATCAGAATGCAGAGTTGAACGAACAAGATACAATTGTGCAAAAGCTTTTCTGCTATAAGTCCAGGAGCACATTCAAGTTGTGGTATTTTGTTTTCTTATCAGGTGCCTTTAATTTCCGTGGTTCACTGTTTTGTGCACTTTTTTGAGCTTTGCATAATACTGCAGGGCCTAAAAGAGCAGAAAATGATGTTGTTTTACTGTTTTAAACTGAGTAATCTGCCCGGAGGACTTCAAACATTGAGCAGAATTCACTTCATCCCAAATAAATAAAATGGTATTATAGTCAAAGGGGCAGCGCGGTGGCTCAGCGGTTAAGATGTTGGGCTTGTCAACTGGAAAGCTGGCAGCCCAGGTCTGAAACCTGAGCTCCATCCAGTTCAAAAGCATGCAACTGCAAATAGAGAAATGGAAAGATGTCTGTGGTGTCATGCTGGCCAGGTGATCATGGAAATGTCTTTGGATGGCTGACTCAGTGGCCTTGAAACACAGATGAGCACTGCCTTCTATAGTTGGCAACAACTAAGAGAGTAAAATCCTCAGGGACTCCTTTATCTTACTTTTATTATAGTTAGAACCCTATAGACCAGTATTTTTCAAAGTTTTAAGTTTAGAAAACATAGCTTGCAGAGGAGGAGGGGGGGGGAGTGGAAAGCAGTTCATTCAATCAGAATAGAAGTGGAAGGGACTTCGGAGGTCTTCTAGTCCAGCTCCCTGCTCAAGCAGGAGACCCTATACCAGGGATAGGCAACCTTAGCTCTTTTATGACTTGTGGACTTCAACTCCCAGAATTCCTGAGCCAGCCATGCTGAGGGGAAAAGGAGAGGTTTCCATGTTGAGCCATGCTAGCTCAGGAATTCTGGGAGTTGAAGTGCACAAATCATAAAAGAGACAAGGTTGCCTACCCCTGCCCTACACCATTTCAGTGACTGTCCAGTCTCTTCTTAAAAGCCTCCAGTGACGAAGCAGCTACAACTTCTGATGGCAAGCTGTCCCACTGGTAAGTTGCAGTCCACGATCCCAGATGAAGAAACAAGAAAACAACTGCAACTTGGAACTATAAGGGCAGATCTACTGATAAACCAAATTTACTCAAATGGCCAACGATGGGGGTCAATAACTTTCATTGTTAAATAAGTCACAGCTGATTTTATGACCTTTTCCCCCCCAGTGTCATTAGGCAAATCATCATGGCCATTAACTGAAGCACGTTATTAAGTGAATCCAACTTATCCCATTGATTTTGCCTGTTGGAAGCCAGCTGGGAAGATTGCACGGGATAATTGCACGACCCACAGGCACTGCAATCATCATAAGTCCACCCCGGTTGCCAAGGCCCCCAAATGTTGATCATATGACCATGAGGATGCGGTGACAGTCGTTAAGTGCAAAGACCAGACTTTTTTCAGCACTGCATCTTCAAAGGGTCACAAAATGATTACTTGTAGGTTGAAGACAACCTGCATTGCAAGCCAGAATTGCATGTAATGTTAGTTATACTTAAAAAAAAAAAAGATGTATTGCTAGGCACAACATTCAAACCAGATGTAGCAAACCTGGAAGTGTTGGCCTGCAGTTCCTATAAACTTCAGCCAGCACACGCAATTCAACTGATCAAGTTGGACCTGTTGCAGGGCCCGTTGTGCAACCTGTTGTCCTGCTAAAAGCCACACTGTACCACCACACAACCCAATTCTGTATGCTTAACATTCAGATGTTCTAAACCAGGGTCTCCAACCTTGGCAACTTTAAGACTTGTGGACTTCAACTACCAGAATTGGCTGGCTGAGGAATTCTGGGAATTGAAGTCCACAAGTCTTAAAGTTGCCAAAGTTGGGGACCTCTGTTCTAAACCACCAAAGACCCGATTAAGACGATTTCTTTCCCCCGTGTTTTTGTAATTTTGTTAGCCCAGTTGGAGTCTGGAAACTCCCAACTTAAACACGTGCTTCCCCTGCCTTGTGATTGTCACTTGCCCTTTCTGCAAACAAAAACCGGAACTGTCCCGCTGCCTCGCCATGTGATTGCGTTTAAACGCGCAGCATCCCATCCCGTCATAGATACGATCGGCGTTAAGACGAGGGGGGAGACCTCACTCTGCAGCGAAGTATTGTAACGTCTCCAGGGACTTGGCCTGTCCTCCCACTTTGCTAACTTGCGTGGTGGTGTTGTTTTTAATTGACGGGAAAAGACATTAACAGGCGGGCGTCCACGTGCATCGCGAAAGGGTCCCGCCCAGGAAAAGTTATCAGTCCCTTTACTGGAAAGAGAAACTCTACTCCTCCCCCGCCCGCATGAGCAGCGCTCCTGCCTCGTCCAACGCAAGGCTCCAGGCCGGGTTTTGGAGGCAACTCTGAGTATAGTAGCTGAGGGCAGTGTCAGTCCCTTTTTTTCTTGTTGTGTTTCTGTTACACTTCGCCATCTTGTTACAAAGCCCTTTTTCTCGTCTGGAAGCTTCGTGGAAGCTCGGGGTGGTGGGCAATCGTTTGGCCGGCGTTGCGGTTTTCTATTTATTTTTGGGGAGAGACCAGCCAGCCCAGCAAGATCCCGCGGAGGGGGCGGGGAAGCGAAGAGTTTTTGCCCCTCAAATTAAATTTTTTTTGGAGGGGGGGGGACTTTGAAGTCTCCCAAGACTTTGGATCCTTTCCTGAGACGCAGCTCCAAGAAATGAGCATTGACACCTTGTTAGAAGCGGCCAGATTTCTGGAATGGCAAGCTCAGCAACAAACACGTGGTAAGTGAGCTGGGAGGGAGGGGAGGAAACAGCGGTGGAAGAAGAGGCGCCGGGAGTAAAGAGCGTGCAAAATTGGAATTAAGAGATAGATACAGACTTAAAGAAAAAAGAATTGCGGCGCTGGGTGACAGGGGCAGCTCCCCCCCTCCCTCCGTTTTCCGAACTTGAATTGCTGCAAAGGAGCAAACAAAGTTTGCATTGCAATTGCGGGCATCCTTTATTCAAGAAGCAGAAGCCCAACGTGGGAAGCAAACCCGCGTGAATTCAGTGAGATTTGGAAGTCCCCGTGCAAAGCGCGCCTACGGATTGCTTGCGACCTGGATGCACTTTGGGTGGTGGGTGGGTGTATTTTTTTTTTTAATTTTATTTTGCACAACGGCCCCATCGCATTCGTCAGAACTTGCTTCCGTGTAAAATGCGTGGTGGATTGTGCCGCTTTGGGCGGGCTGGATCGTGGGGTGTGTGTGTGTGAGAGAGAATCAGGCGATTTATTTCCTTTTGATCTTGTAAGCGTGTTTTGGCTGTTTCAGCTGCTATGTTGTAATGAAAGAGAAGTCACCTGATTTGTCGTCAGTTTCCTATTTGGAAGTTTCTGTCCTGTCCTATCCCTCAATTCCCCGTCCGGGATATATATATATTTAATTAAAATCTGGGCGGGGAGAGTAGAAAAGCGGGTGTTTTAAGGGGGGGCAGATTACGCAAGGGGCGAGTGGGTGAATCTCGCCATTGTCTCCACGTCTACTCTTAAGTAAGCCCCGATGATTTAATGGGGGTTTATTCCCGGGCACAGCACGGATCTTCTAGGATCGCAGCTTTCGAACGGAGTCGGTTTCGGATTCTATTCTGACTCTTTCATATTTGCTGACACATGCTAGCCGGAAAGTAAATATATATATATATCATTTTCATTTCCTGCAAACTACAATGGCTTGGTTCCTTCCTTGCAGCTCTTCCCTTAAAAAATAATCGATCTTTTTTTTCGCGCTTTGCAATGAGACGGAGGGGAAAAAATGCGCCTTGGCCCATCTAATCGTTAATTAAAGCAGCCCCCCCCAAATAAAATTAACCCCAATTCATTAGGAAGGCTTTCCAAGAGGTTTCCTCCCCACCAGGCAGCGCCCGGTTTCTTCTCCACGTCCGAAAGCTGCCTTTTCTGCCCCCCCTTCCTTTTCTTCCACCTCCCCCCCCCGCAACTTTTAATCAGACATTTCGTGCAAGTCAAACGCGTGGCAGACTAAAAGAGGCGGGGTGAGTTAAGATGTCATGTAGTTATGCGCCAAACGGGGTGGGTGGGTGGATGGGAATCGGCCTCCCCGCAAGCCCAAATTAAAAAAAAAAAGAAGCTATCGGGAGGGGAAGACCGCCCCCCTCCCCTCCCCAGTTTTCCCTTCGGTAGGTGATTCATGTCTTCTTTCCAACCCCCGAATCCCGGCTTTGGATCTGCTGGATTTCCTTATGTGGGGACATGCCTTTCACTCCTGTTTGGCGCTTTCCAGGGCGGTGGCGGCGAGGCGGTTGCTTCCCCCCCCCTTTCCTCCCTTTCCTTTATTTGCATAATGAAAATGACATGGGGGGGAGGGAAATCATATGATAATACTTAACTTGTTCCGCCTCTGTCTCTCCCCCTCCCTCCCTCCCCCCCCCCCGTCTAGTGAGACGCCTTTATGAGAAATGTGCTAGTGAGCTCCGGGGCTTGCTGGTTTAAATGTGCTGTTTTGGGGAGAAGGGGGTGGGTGGGAGCGCTGGGGGCGGCGGGGCTGGAAGTAAAAATAAAAAGTGGGCGGGGCTTGAGGGAGAGAGATGCGGTAGCGCGTGGTCGGGATCTAAGGGCACAATGGAACGTTGGCGTCGCCTGTGTCTCCCCCTCCCTCCTCCTTTCCCCCAGTTTTGGAACGTTGCGTGTTTGCTCTGCGTTTCAGATGCCTCCCATTGGCCGAGGGGAAGCGGATGACGTGTCGAGGCCCCGCCCCCGACCACGTGCGCTGGAGACACGGCCCTCTGGGGCGGCTGCTCCGGCCTGCGAGGTTTGCGTGCCTGGAAAGGCGTGCGAGTGCGCTTGCTTGCGTGTCTGTCTGTCTGTCTGCTTGCGTGCATCCGCGAGGTGGGGGGGGAGGAAGAGGAAAGGAATGTGCTTTCCCTTGTCTGGGGGAAGCGCGAATAAAAAAAGGCAGAAAAGAGCTGCTCGGAATTACGACATAATGCTACAATGTGGGGGCCCCCCTCCTCCTCCCTTTTTCTTTGCATTCTTTTCAAATCCTTTCATTTGATTTGATTTCTGGTTCTGAGAACCGACCTCTGCACCCATGCAGGCAGATCGAAAGCTGATGTAATAAGGCACCCCTCCCCCCCTTTGCACATTTGACAATTTAAGAAAGATTCGTGCAGGGGGAATTTAAAAAAAAAACCGCCCTTTTGCTGCAATCTGTTTATCATTATCATTCTAGCAAAGTACATGTGAAGGGTGCTTGGGAGACCATTGTATCCCTTCTTGAAATTGCCGTCTTTTTCTTTTTTGCTTCTTTTTTCAACGTTTAAAGAAATGTAAACCTGCTTTGTGGAAATAGTGGAAGAACAAGATTCCACTGTCTAGGCCTGCTGTCCCTCTTGTTTACTTCTGAAAAAAAACAACACAATATTTGTCCTGCACCTTAATTCTAATAATCTTCTGGCTATCTCAGTAAAAAAAATAGCAAACATTCCTAATGATAGCATCACAACTACAGGGAATCTCAGAGAGTGACATGTCCCCCATGCATGATATTTGACTTACATCTGTTTGCTTAGTGACCGTTTGAAGTTACAAGGGCTCTGAAAAAAGTGACTAATGACGGTTCCTCTCACTTAACAACCATCACAGCATCCCGTGGTCATGTGATGAAAACTTGGACCCTTGGCAACTGGTATGCGTTTATAATGGATGTGGTGTCCCAAATTCATGTGATTGTCATTTGTGACCTTCCCAGTCAGCTTCCAACAAGCAGAGCTAAGGGAGGAAACTGGATTTGCTCCGCAACTGTGCGAGTCCCTTAACAACCACCTTGCTTATCAACAGAAATTCTACTTCCAATTGTGTTTGTAAGTTGAGGATGACCTGTACCCCATTTTAAATCCACATCTCACAGAGGAGGATTTAAAAAAAAAACAACCCCCCCCATATGTTGCTGCTAAAAATAAAGGAGCAATAATGGTTTGGATTGGTTGGTCCTATCGTGTGAGTATAATACGACATATATGTCTATAAATATGTAGACATATTTGCTCAAAGTTGGTCTTGTGGTTAATTGCACAGTTAAATCAATGGTCTGTGTTTAGAAATAATATATCCCAGAGAATCGGGTGCAAGGGAAAAAGAGAAGGAAGGTGCTTGATTATTTTTCATCTGGTTTGTGGACTTGCCTCCAGCCATAAGACTTGAATTTACATGTTACTCTTAAGCTGGAATGAATGTTGTTTGATTTGGATGTAGAGGAAGGAATCTCAAAGACCATCTAACCCAGGGGTGGGGAATTTTGGCTCTTTTATGATTTGTGGACTTCAACTCCCAGAATTCCTGAGCCAGCCATGCTGGCTCAGGAATTCTGGGTGTTGAAGTCCACAAGTCATAAAAGAGCCAAGGTTCCCCACCCCTGATCTAACCTAACCCATTACTGGTATGGGAAAATGGTTAACAAAGGAGAATCTTCCCCCTTTAAAAGTCATCTTCACCCACATCTAAAGAGTTTCTACTGTCCATAGGTCCTTACTAAGGTTCGTTTTGCAAGGAATCCTTTTCTTGGTGTGCAGCTTAGTGGTTCAAGTCCTGTTCTTTACAGCAGAGTTCCCAACCTTGGCATGCTGGCTGGAGAATTCTGGAAGGAAGTCTACATGTTAAAGGGTTGAGAATTACCGCTCAAGAGAAACAAAAACTTCTTCTGTGATGGACATGATGGTTCTTGTATGGCATGCTAACCATCACTTCTTCCAGGTTACAGACACCCATGATCCGTCATCAAGCTTTCTTCATAGGTCTCCTGACCTTGTTTCTATTCATCAGCTTCCTTGGGAATGCTTCATGATTGTGTAATATAAGGATGTGATCTTGGAGACGTTCCAGTCAACTGCCTACTCAGAGCAAGAATCCACTACTACAGCATCTCTGATAAATTGTCATCTCGCCTCTGTTTAAGCCTCCGAAGAAGAGTGCACCAACTGCTGAGGCACTCTGTCTTGTTGCTGAAGATTTATTTCAGAGATCTGATTGAAATTGCTTTCTTCTAATGTACACCCATTGTGTCTTATCTTCTGAGATAACAATGAAGAATTCTATCTTGCCTTCCACATGATCACCCACAAAGCCTGTGTCTCCCCGTAGTTTTTTTTCTCCTGCAAGCTACCGTGATGATAGCCAGAAATTCGAACTTTCCTCATAATTTTTTTCTCGTAAGCCCCTAACTTGGTCCAATCTCTCTGGAAATGTTCCAGTTTCTTGGCCTTTGGATTTCAACATCTTCATGTTATTCCCCTAAAATATGGTGAGGGATTCAGGCCCAGCATTCTACATGCTATCTGAACAGCTCAGAACAGAGAGGAATTGTAAGTTTTCTTGATCTTAATATTTTATTTCTGTTGATACAGAGTAGAAATTCATTTGCTTTTTTTCTCCTGTTGCATTACACTCTTGGCTATTGTTCAGTTGGTATCTCTCCAGAATATGTTAAATTTTTACATGGGCTACTGCTTAGTATGTTCCCCATGTCCGATGCACATACCTCTGATTTTTCTTACCCAAATATAAGATTTTATATTCATGGCTACTGAAATTCATTTTGCTGGGCTTTGCCAGAGTTCCACTCAGCACTTCCAGTTCCATAAGAAATTGACATTTTTTGGTTTTGATTGTTCAACAAACTCTAATGGTAGTATAGATTGACTACATCCACTGCATTTCTCTGATCAGCGGAACTGGTCACTATACCAAAATAAGAGTACAGTGGTACTCTTTTTAATTGGTTTCAGGAGGCTCATTGAGTACCAAAAACAATGAATAACAAACAAATTTTTCCCATAAGGAATAATGCAGTGAGTTACAAGGCAGCCAACAACCACAGGTTCTAGCTTATGCGTTGAGTACCAAACAAACAATGAGTATTGAGACAAAATGTTCAGGTCAGAATGTGTAAGTACCAAATTTCAAAGCAGCTGAGTACCAAGGTACCACTATATCTGCGTTATTTGTCATAATTTTTTATAAACTTGCATTGGCTCTTGCCAGGCAGTGCTCCCACCCCTAAAATGTCACAAATGGACTGCTTAATACTTCATTGCAAAGTTTTACCTAGGTGACCAATCTATACCTACCTAAGTCCTTTTGCCCTCTTCTGAAAATAGGAAGAAGATCAGCTTTTCTCTGATCTTCTAGCCTTGTATCCATCCTCCATTAACTTCGCAGCAATCTCTAGAAGAATTAAGGCGACGTCTGCAAACTCCTCCAGGACCTAAACCAGGGGTCTTCAAGCTTGGCCCTTTTATGACTTGTGGACTTCAACTCACAGAATTCCTCAGCCTGGCACTCATCATGGCAGCAAGATGTTTCTCAACCATCTCTTTATTCCTTAAATTACCACTCCTTTCATGCTGTTGCTATTCTTCCTACCCACCTGCAGAAGGAGAAAATTGACCATGCTGGCTGGTGGGGATTGTGACCCCAACATATATGGTGGAAAACCAGTTGACAGTTGATTAAATGCAGAAACGTTCTTCCAAGTTAATTAATTTAGGTAGAACAGCCTTGGTCTTAAAAAGTTGAAAGTCAGCACACACAGACACTCACACATGTACACACACAGAGAGAGGGGGGGTTTCTATCCACACTGGCTGCCAAAAGCAACCAGTGCAGTGGTAAAAACTGCAGTCCAAAACATCTGGAAGGAAGTAATGGTGATTACCCTTATAGTTAATAGGTCTGGACTGTTGTCTGTGGGCATTAAATATTTTGCTGAGAGGAAGTATATGTTTGACTTGGTTAATATATTGCTCTAAATCAGGAATGTCAAACTCATGATGTCATGTGATGTCACGTGACGTATTGCAACTTTCTCCATTGCCGGCAATGGGGTGGGTGTGGTTTCGGCGTGACACATCTGGCCCATAGGCTGGCAGTTTGACATGCCTGCTCTAAATGCTAGATGCATGGCAGTAAGTCATGGATTGTTTAATCTTGGTTTATTAAATAGACAAAGCATAAGCAACCACAGTAAAAAAAAAGATTCCTCAAGAGCTCCTTCTCCTTACCCAGAATACAGAAGAACAGCTGGAAGGGATCTTGGAGGTCTTCTAGTCCAGCCCGCTGCTCAAGCAGGAGACCCTATATCTTTTCAGACAAGTGACTGTCCAGTCTCTTCTTAAAAACCACCAGTGATGGAGCACCCACAACATCTGGTGGCAAGCCGGCCCACTGATTAATTGTTCTCACTGTCAGGAAATTTCTCCTTAATTCTACTGGGTCCCATTGAATTTTGGATAGGGAAGTATGCAAAAATTATCAATCTGTGCCAGTCTTTTGTTCTTCTGGTTATTCTTATAAGAAAAGAACTCAGTTCTTAGGTCACCTGCAGGGGTATGTTTATTTGCCAGCACCACCACTAACAATGTTCTTTAAGTAGCTGGAGTAACACCAGTTGGTGACAGTCATAGTAACCCTCCAACTGCTGTGATCATTGCGGAGGCCATAAAAGGCAACAGATGTGACCTCTTACCTCAAGGAGGTGAGGCTGGTAGAGCAGGGGAGATTCTGAACCATTCTAGTAAGGCCCAGCATGGTTCCTCAAATTCCTGAGAAGGACCAGCCCCCCTCCTTGTTCCCATCTATCCATACAGAATGTGGGAGCTACGTTCTTGGCTTGGATCACGTGAAATGGGTTATTTCAGAGCAAGTGCAAGGAGTGGACCAGTCAAAATGGTCAAGTGAATCCTACTCATGATTCTTCTCATTGTCATGCAGAAAAGGAGTAAAGAGAAGAATGAGATCCCCAAAAGGTTGTGAAGACGAACACACACATACACACACACACAAAATCAGAAGTCAACCTGCCTGACAGGAGGAGAGACAGAGAGTGGGAGTGAAACCATTAGTTTCCTAAGTGATAAGATGTATCCTTTACACTATGGACTAAGACAGTGGTTCTCAACCTTTTTAATGCCGCGACCCCCAACCGGTCATAAGTTGAGGACTTTCCCTGCCCGGGAGCGCCGCGCATGCGTGGTGCCGCCCCCTGCGCCGGCCGAGGCGTAGCTGGCAAGTGGCAGAGATGGCGCAGGCCGACCACTGGCTGGGCCACCAGCTGGCCCAGCCCAAGGGAGGTAAGGCACCCGCCGGGCCCCATGCGTGCCAGCAACCCTCCCTGTGCCCGCCGGGCTCCCACCTCCCACCCCTGGCCCTTTTTTACTTACATTTTTATTAGTTGCTCAGCAGGGAGGGGTGGAAACTTCCAGACAGCTCACCTTCGCTGCAGACAACTTGCAGCACCGTTTGCAGAATGTGACTTTTGGCGGGCTCAGCCTGGACAATTCCTGTTGGCTTTTGAAAGCCAATAGAATTAGACTCTATTCAAGAGAGTCTATT